>NC_141990.1:80848879-81493879 GCF_049901715.1 Pseudonaja textilis | reverse complement strand
CTGGGTGAAGCAGTAAGACAGCGAGGGGGATCCCAGTACAGCTGATAATTGGAACAGCTGATCGTCAGGAGGAAAAAGAAAAAAGAAATAATGGATCGGTCAAACCGGTAGCTGTTTTTTTACTACCGGCTCGGCTGAACAGTAGAATTTTTTCCTACTGGTTCAGCTAAACTGGTAGAATCCCACCACTTTAAATCCATCTACGGTTAGTGCATGTGTAAAACCATGCGTTGTGACTACCCTCCTGTCTTTCTAGCACGCTCCCTATGAGCTATTCGCCCTTGAGGTTCCACCAAACTTCTCTGTCTCTTAAGTACTTCATTTAAAAGTTACTGTTCAAGCCTTGGCAGCTAATGTCAATTGAAAATACAATTTTCCTAGAGTTTCCTTTAACAGGATTAATTGAAAAGGAATGGAATAAGGTTACAGAAAACTCAGCAATTATATGGTTTTCTCTTCAGAACCCAGCTTATCTTTCAACTTGTGGAAGGCAGAGACTTTTTAGTATTTTTACTAAAGGACACAAAGACGCTAAGTTTATCTCTGGTATTTAGGGAGTGTACAGGTGGCCAGGATGTGAATCAAATTCAGACTTTGAAGATATTTGATTAAAAGTATTCCCATCTTTTTTCCCCATTGAATTTCTTCATGCCCTTCCATGGGGTTATGCCCTATAATCTGGGAACCCTGGTCTAGAATATATTACCTATGGTGGCGCAGTGGTTAGGATGCAGTACTGCAGGCTACTTTTGCTGGCTGCTGGCTGCCAGCAATTCAGCAGTTCACTGGCTCAAGGTTCACTCAGCCTTCCATCCTTCCAAAGTCAGTAAAGTAAGGATTCAGATTGTTGGAGGCAATATACTGACTCTGCAAACTGCTTAGAGCGGGCTGTAAAGCAATGTGAAGTGGTTTATACGTCTTAAGTGCTATTGCTATGTTAATATCCTTTAAATCCTGTATATACAGTGGAACCTCGGGTCGCGAATGCTCCTGTTCACGACTAAATCAGGTTCCAACCAAAAAATCCACCTGATTTGTGAATCGGGTCACAATTCAAAAATCAGGTAGCGAACAAACCCGGCCGCGGCAGATTCCCTGCCACAGCTATTTCCACTTCCACGCATGTGCAGTCCATCCATGCATGGCTGTGACTGTAATCCTGGAATGGATTACAGTCATGACCCGAGCTTCCACTGTACATATTGAAAATACACTAATTAAAATTAGGAGGACATTTTAAGGCAAAATGGATTATATTCATTTTCACAAGTGATTTTGCAGGTATAAATGTATCAAGTGATAAAATAAAATGGGAAAGAATCAAAATATGCCTAAACCCAGAGGTTAGCTCACTTTTCTTCGATGTAATATTCATCAGAGAGGTTTTGATAAATAGAACGCATTAGATTAGGAAGGCTGGGATATACTGCGGTTTATAGCAAATGTTTGTTTGGTTCTACCTCAGTGGGCAGGGTATGTGACTTATAGTCCTCTATGAAGATGAGCCAGTCAGTGCAGCTGTTGTTCCTTTTCTGGTGTTCTGAAGTTGATATTTTATTTAGACCAACACTGTATATTTTAAGAATACTATGCACCTTGACCATGGGAATATGGTTGCTTACTTTTCATCAGGCAGTGAAAGATCTTGGGCTGACCCTGCAATTCTCAGTTTTTCACAACATATATTTCTATGACCGAGAGACTTAGAAAGTTTGAGAAAGACTTTCACTTTAGTTACCTATTACAGAGTGAGCATGACATAGTTTATCTCATTTAATTTGGGACCCAACATCTTCCTGGTGTCATAAAGGTGATAATAGACGCCTAAATTGTTGGTCAAGAAACTGAGAGTACAAAAAGGACTCTGTCATCTTTGTCAGCCAAGAACATTGTTGATAGTAGAGAGGGATCAAGCAAGAGCATTTGAAGATCAAAAGTCATGGGAAAGATTGAAAAGATTGCAGGATAACAGAATACCAAGAATATTTTTAGGGAGTACTGTAGTTTCTAAGCCTAACTGTTTTGTAGTAAATTCCAGTCCTTGATACTCTGCAAACAATTTGAAAACTTACAGACTTCAGTGTAAAGTTGATTGATGATTTTTGGCATACTAGAATGTCTGAAATTGATAGCCAAGTCAAAAGCTATGAATTTTATTTAGAGTGAAATCAGCAGCTATAAATAGTAAGTTATATAATCAACAGAAGGGTAATATGTATTTTTTCCTAGTTAAAAAGACATGGCAGAATATTACTTTTTAAATCTCAGTTATCATATTTTCATAGGAATAATCTATGCTCTAATTTTCAAACTCATTTTTACTCTGTGCCTAGTCGATTTTGTATATTGTTGTGTGATCTTGGCAACATATTAAAGGAGCTGGTTTATAAAGGGGTTGGAGACAGAAGGGGGGATTCAAAATTGTTCCTTGAAGTTTGGTTATCTAGTACATAATGGGAGAAGAAAGGGACTTGAATGCTACAGAAAATGTGCAGCACAGGAAAATGTGTATAGTGATTCTGACATGCTGTAAACCCAAATTAAGGCATTTACACTGTTATCTGCAGTGATATTAATTGCAAATGCAATTGACAAGCTGCCTTTGCCTCAAACTTCCTTATCTCCCCTTAAGAACTGTTGGGAAATCACAACCTATCTAGGCATCCTGGCCTTTAATTACAGTGCCTAGGATTTGGGTAGGGTATAGTCCCTTAGTGGGAAGGGCTGTTCTTAGATCTAAAAAGGGCACCTAAAGGGTCTTATGTGCATATCAGTCATCTTCCTTCCCCCCCACACACACACATTTTAAAGTCAAATAACCTTTGGAAATGGTTAGTCTGAGTGGAGGAGAGGCAATTTATTAAAGGAATGTTTAATCCTTTTCCTATGGCAAATTTACAGCTTAAATTCATCTCTTTCAGCCTTCTTTTTCCTTGGGCAGAAAAAGGAAGGGAACCCACCCTACTTACTAGTCTATAAATAAAGAAGCTGGGCTGGGGAATGGAAAACAGGCTTCCATGTGTATGTGAACTTTCAAAGCGAGGAAACCTGGTTTAAAAAGAAAAAGAAAAAGCATACAAAAATGCTTCCCCATCTCCAAAAGGGTTTTTTAAAATCAAATATATCTGAGTTTTGGAAGCTTTTTCTGTAGAAATCAATTTAGTTAATGCAGCAGTGAAGAAAAATATTCAGAGCTCTTTAAAAATACTTTATTGCTCCCTGGGGTAATTTAAATCTATTATATACTCAGTTTCCCAGTGGATTGTTAGAACAGGTGATGTTATAAGCTAACTGTTGTGGAAATCTGGAGGGGGAGGAAATGACCTATTCAGGCATAGCTGTTGATATACGGTTTTTTAACATTTTGTACATACAGCTGCTCGGATGCTTAGTTATATGTGGGCTGGTTCAGATTAAATATAATAGACCCAAGGTCTAGATCGTTGCTCCCCTCCTACCTGGTGCACCTATCCATTGTCTTAGGTCCACAAATATGTGGGTGTATCAATTTAAAGCCCACAAAAATAAATGCTTTCATGCTGAATAGCCTGAAAGAGAATCTAAAAACTAACCACCTGACCCACAATTAAGTAGTTTGGTTGATTCTTGTGCAGGCTTTCTTCAAGCATTGTGTCCATGCATGGATTTTAGTGGTTTCAAAGGCAGGATGGGCAATTGGTTTGATTGGAAACGGTGATCCTATTTTCCGTCCCAACCCATGTTAGAGTAGGAGTTTTAGAGAAAGTGTGTTAAATATATGCTCAGTGTTTTTGTGGTCTCAGGTGAACCCCCCCTCCCCCAAAAGATGGGGAAAATTCATTTATCTTTGTTACTTTGTATAGTGCCACCAAGTGCAGAGTTTGAACATCTTTTTTGCCTTCTGTCTCTCAGGTATGTGGAAAATGTTGTCGTGTATTTCTTCTCCCAGTCAAATATACCCAGTTTGTTCAGCTTCTACTCCTGAGACCTGTTTTCTAGATCATTGACCACCTTTGTTACTCTCCTATGAACCTGTTCTTGTGTTTTTATATCCTCCTTAAAGTGCAATGCTGAATTCAAAACTGAAGGGAGGAGGTCACAAGAGGAAAAGAGGTCTTTTTGAAAACAGATGTTGTGGTTTGATTGAGACTGATAAAAGGGAGATTGGGTTAGGTGCAGAGCCCTATTAATTTACAGTTCAGGGAAGTAGAGTTGAGAAGTTGTGTAGGAACCACAAGGAGAAATGTCAATAAAATACTGAAATGGAGAAGAATATTGTAATGTGTTGGCAGAGGTTTGTGAAGGGACTATTCCTAATCTCTTGGAAGGATATTGCTGTGGGGGGAATTATTTGGGTTGGAGCAGCACCTACATACATCATTCTGTATTGTGCTTAATTATTTTTGTTTTCCAAACAAATGAACTCTCTGGAGCTATTGTGTACATTTTAAAAATTTTGGACAGTACTTTCGGGGGGAAACTTTATCTCTTCATTTCATTTACTTAATGAACTTTGATAGCATAATGTTATTTCCTCAATCATCATGGACCAATGGCGGTCTACAGACGGGGTTGGGGACCCTTGACATAGTGGATGATTGATTACTGAACAAAGTCAAATATTTATGTGGGAATTAATGAATGTAACAGAATATTTAAAATGTAGGAATAAATATAATGGTAATTGGAAACATTTTCAATTTCTCTGGCTATTGAATAATTTTTCTAGAGAAACATGCTTGATACTACTTTATAGCTCCTTGATGCAATATCGGATTCAATTTTATTAAACTGGGCCTTTAAATGTTTTAATTTTAAAATATAAAATATAAAAAGTTTGGATTTTGCCTGATACGTTTTTTTAAATCATACTGTTGGACAGTTTCATATTTTGTTGCTTGTGATTAGATTTTATTTTACAAAGTGCCCAAAGATTTATCAGCAGCATCATTTAATCGGTGGCCATATCACTCTTGAATCAGTCATCCTGATCGGAAGCCGTATTGGACATTGGCAGGAACCAGCCAGTAGTCTTATTATAAGTGCTTGAAAACAACAATTTCCTTATAACAGAAATTGCCTCGGTGATGTCATTCATTATACAGTCCCAGAAGAGGAACTGAAGCCTCTGAAAATGATGCTGTCTTATGTTTAATTCTGTACTCTTTCTTGTCCTCTTCTCCTGTCCTGTGCTGAGAGGAAATTCACAGAGGAGAGGGTGTACTGATTGTTCAGAACTGGAAGCTACACAAATATCTTGGAGGTCAAATTTTCTACAAGAAAGCCAAGGAAGGATTTATTGAGGGAGAGAAGAGGAATAGAGTGCTTCCACCCTCTAGTTTTTCTTCAACAAAGGGGCCTCTTTTGTAAGGATTTGGATGAAAAATAAATATTTTGCTGCTTAATGAGGAAAGCTCTATGCTGTATCCCCAGCAGCCGTTGACAGAAGCACTGAGATTGTGTTTACCCTTCATTTGGCTGCACTGTTTCTCTGCTAGGCTGATGTAGCAAGCATAGTACAAATGCCACGTATAAAAAGAAGATATGCTAAGCTTCAGGCAAGTCATAAATGTGATAGTAGAAAATACATAATTAATGCATCTTACTTTATTTCCTGTATGGAGTTTCCTGTATTCGTGCACTTGAGAGATCCGGAGAAAATTTTCATCTCCCTTTCCAACACTGGACATTGAATAATTTCTTTTAATGGGAAGATCTAAGTGCCTGGGCATAAACAGAATCGGGTACCTAGAACAGGCGAACCAGGAGCTCTTTTGAAAAGGTTACATATATGGATGTGTGTGTGTGTGTGTATACTGTATGTATATTTGTATATAGGAAATAAGTGAGTATATTTCTGAACTATTTAATGTACTGGCAAACTTTTTTTGTAAAACAATAAAGGAGACTGGCCTAATAGTAAACACCACATCACAGCAAAGAAGTGGAGAAGGGAACAAGATCTAAATTTGATAGCCTGAAACCTTTGCTCGGGAAGTTCTGAATTCTGTAATGTAATAATTCAAATTTGAGGACTCTGCCTCTACCATTGCTATTATAGTAGTATACAACTAGTGCTTCCTAAATGAAAAGCCTTGAAAAAAATAAAGAAGCTCCACACATATTACATAAAAATTCAAACATTCCTGTTTAAAGGCTTATTTTCCATTTTAAAAAATAACCAAGTAGAGCTGCTGTATTCAATAGACTCCCTACTATATATTTGTATCAGACAGCAGTCTTAATGATGAAATAAGAATTGTAAAGGATTTTTCTTCAAGTCATGTCTATACATATATTAAAAAGTGTGGATAAGGTCTAGACACCGCACATCAAGCCCATCCATTCTTAACAGCTGCTTAGTGCTACTGCCAGTTTCCTCAGTAGAATGACTTACCTAAAGCTGGGGAGTTGAAGCCTCTGTTTCACAGGATTAACCTAGCTTAAGTATTTTGTGGGGATATTTAAACAGAATATCTAATTTACCATCAGAGAGATTTGAGAGTATAAAATGCACCTCTGCTTCCTGTCCCATTTCTTCATTCTCTACCTAACTACCTAACTATCTAATTTAAGTCTTCTGTAGCAAACGAAGCATTCTGCTCAGTAGGTCAAGGAGGAAGAGGGGTGTTTCTGTTTACCATAGGGTTTGTTTGATCTTGACACAAGTATTTTTGTTGTTATTGCTTAATGGTCATATTGGTAGATTGCTTGCATCTTTGGAGGCTTCTACAAAATACTTAGTTTTTCAAAGGCATTGCGCTGAAAAGACCAAAATGATATTCTTGTGGGATTTATTGTTTCAGATGAGGATAGTTGTTTGATATTAGTTATTTTTATTTCTGCCATTCATGGGGAAATACTATTAGAATAAAATGTGTAGATATGATCTACTTTGAAATGATTAAGGGAGTTCTGCTGAAAGAATTTTAATTGTTATAATGCATTGTGCTGCTGGGTCATCTAAAAACATAGAAAAATATTTTAGTATGCTGCTTAGTTTAATCCAGCTGAGACAACTGGAACTATCTTATTTTAGGAATGCCTAATAAGACCAGTATGGAAGGTTTTAATACTATAGGCAAAATCAGCATTAATATCTTTGGGCCTGGCATGTGGAATTTTTGGAATGGACTTTAGTCTGTCCTGAAGAATGTTGGGAATGATGGTGATTAGAAATGGAAGGAGGTATATCCATATTCATCAGCAGGCTTGGTCTGGCTCCAGGAAAACTGGCCAATTCTGGATTCTATTTATGAAGCGTGTAACTGCTATTAATGAGATGGTTATTGGGGGATGGGAAAATGAAATGAAGAACTGAATAATTTCTCATTCAAAAGGATCTTCTGTTCATGAGAGGATGCAGACATTGTATACTGAATGAGCAAATGTGGCACTCAATTCAACTGTGTTTATCAATTAGAGCAGGGACTTGTTTTCCTTTTTTCCAGAGGAATTTAATTAAATAATTAATTTCACAAAATTGTTTACATATACAGATGATTACCGTTTAGGAATTTAGGAATGTACCTAAATTTAAGCAAAGTATGGATCTTGTCCATTAATTTTGGAACTAGATTGATTTTCAGTTAAATAATCAAAGCTGAAGTTTTTGCTCTGTAAATTGGATTGTGGGTTTTTTCCCCTCTCCTTGTGTTCATAACATGAAAGTGTATGTGCCTGCAGGAAAAGCAAGCTTTAAGGCTTTTCTGGTTTCTGTTTTTTATGCAGATCTTACCAGATGTTATCTGTTGACCCTTGAGACTTGATCTCTCATTTTTCATGAGTCCATTTGTGCTTTTTATTTCTTTTTGCCATTGCTATTATTGTCTTTGTTTTTAAAGAATGTCTGTTGTTCTCTTTAGAAAAAAAGTTAACTAATGCAGAAATTTAATGAAGAAATACTTTTGAAATTAAAAAGTATGATTGTGCGTATTTAAGTCCGAGTGGCATTTAAGAGTTATTGGTTTATTTATAGTGAGGTTTCTTTTTTTTAAAGTCTGGTAAAAAGCCATTTTAGCTGAACAAGTTGGGTACAGTGTTTTTCTGGAATGTCTGGCATTTGAAGGAGAAATGTACTCTGAACTAGTTAAAGTAGCCAAAATGTTTTACACAAATTCAGACCATTAAAAATTAACATACTTTAGTGCAATGGGAAGAACTGAGAATGCCCTCAAGGAGAGGGAGAACTGTCTGAGACAAAAAAACAAAAAACAGTTGGAATTACTGTCAACATCAGGAAAAGGGCATTGCTTAGAAGAGACTATTAGAGTTAGGATTGCGGTGTCACCTGAACAAATGGAGGAAGCAGGCCTGCGTGTTTATGAGGCGAATTTCAAACCAGCTCATCCCTTTTCAGTCTGGCAAGAACTTCTGTAACATTAGCTAAAGTGAACGTCTCCAAGAGGCACCAGGCTAGAAAGCAGGAGAAAGTGAATTCCAGTCTCACCTTAGGCATGAAAGCTAGCTGGGTGACTTTGGGCTAGTAAAACTCATCTTATAGGGTGCTTGTTGTGAAGAAAATAGGAAGAGGAAGGTGTGTTGGATATGTTTCCACCTTGAGTTATTTGTAAAAATAGTAAAGGCAGGATGCAAATACATAAAATAAGAAGTACCTCATATGGCTGTTTTCATTTACTGCACTCTGTTTCAGAGAAGGATATTATCTATTGAGTCTTTCTGATGATGATTGGGTTGTCTTTACATTTGTATTTGTTAACATGTTCATGGCTAGAAAGGGTACATTTTGATAAGGCTGATATCAGCAAGTTAGTTTATGTTAGTTTTTATGTTCTCTTTTAAACTTTTATTAAAAATGATTGTGTGCATTAGTATTTATATAGTGTGTATGAATATTTTGAGGTACAGATCAGTTTAGAACTAATCTGATTTCATACTTCAGTTGATGAATCAATTTTTAAAAAAAAAGTGTTACCACATATACAAACGTTTTTCCAAATTGTCAAATTGCAATCAAGCCACCTGCCACAGAGGTACATTTTATGATTTCTAAACTGTAAAAGACATGTTCCAAAATGCATTCTCTTTCTATTAAAAAAGTAATTAAAAGATTCTTATATACTGACAGTTATTTTTCCTCTCCTTTTTCCTTCTTGTATTTTATTTCTCTATGTAGATTTTACATAAAAATGGACAGATATCCAGCATTAGTGAAATTACCAAAGAGCATGTGGAGCTCAGCCACGAACCAGAAGTGCTGAAAGAACAGCAGGCAGTTCTTACATTAGAAGGTAAGGAAATGTTTATGGCTACAGGAAAGATTCCTTGGAATTCTGGAAAAGATCAAAGGAAGTTGGAAGTTCTGATTTTTTTAAACAGAAATGGGAGAATATATGCAGATACAGTCCCTTTTGTTCTCCCAAAATATTATGCACTAAAATTGATATTCTGAAATCTCAGTATAATTCAGATATACAGTTGTAATATTGATGTGCAGTGGTTGTTTACAGGGGTATGTAAATAGTACAGTGAATTCTATTGCAGTGAACAGAAGCATTTGCATACCTGAGGCTTTCTGTAGCCCATGTAAGTTACTCACATGCTGGAACATGAATAATCTCCATAACACATAGATCAAGAGGTTTCTAAGTTACAGGAGCCTTGACTACATATATGCTTAGTGCAATGAGGATGAAAGGAACAAAGCTTTCTTCAATATTTAGGAATATTGCATTATAGAACATTAGATGTGATGCATGCCATTGTTGCTATTGCCCATATAGAATATAGTTGAATCCTCAAAAAACTACTGTCAGCTATTTGGAATAATCTGGGCTAGTGAGCCCCTGCTGTAACCTTCCTATTGACATTAAATTAAATTACAAATTGAACAGCAATGATTCCAAAGTAATGGAGATTAGTTTTGATAGTTCCCACTGTTGAAATATTTGAAGGGTGAGAATCATGTAGAGAAGGTCTGTCTATACGCTCATTAAGAGTTTACACTACCTTGATGACACATAATCAAAAAAGAGAACTGATATTTGCCTGAAAGCTTGATTTTAGACCACACTCTTATTTTGTGCTATCTAGTTGAAAACTATATTTTTAGACTAGGATCTGTGCTATTTGTGGCTTTATTGAGTTCAGATCAGTGGTGGGATTCAAATTTTTTAGTACCGGTTCTGTGGGCGTGGCTTGGTGGGCGTGGCCATATGACTAGGTGGGCGTCTTTTTTTTTGCTTTTTGCAGCCCCCCACCTCTTTTTGGGGCATTCTGGGCCTCAGAGCCTCGGGGGGGGGTGCATTTTTGCTCCCAGAAGGCTCCTCTGGGGCTTAGGAAGAAAAAAAAACAGAGCATGGGAGGGGCACACAGCACCCCTCCATGCTCCATTTTGGGATCTTCCTGGCCTCAGAAGAGCCTCTGGGGGGTGCTTTTGCTCCCAGAAGACTCCTCTGGGGGTTCACTGAGTCCCTCCCTCCATTTTTTGCTTTCCTGGGCCTCAGCAAGGGGAATCTTGGCACAGCTGATCGTATGAACAGCTGATTGTTGGAAGGGGAAAAAAAGAAAAATACTTTAACGGGTGAGTGTCAGGCAGGCGGGGTGAGTGAGCATCGGATGGGGCAAGCAAGCCAGCGGCGACCGAGCGACCAGATTGGGGGCATGGCCAGCCAGAACTTACTACCGGTTTGGCGACCCATGCCAAATCCTTGCTACCGATTCACCCGATGTGGTGCAAACCGGCTGAATACCACCACTGATTCAGATTCACTTCATAGATGTGTTCCAAGGTAGTCGCATCTCTCTCTTTTTTTTTTTCAAACTGGCAAGGTACTCAAATCAGATAACAATTCCTAAATTCAAAAGATCCCTAATTCTGGCATGTTAGTGAAAACACAGGAAGGCATGAACTATATTTCTTACTTATTGCATTTCCGTAGTTACGTAGTAAAACATTGATCATCTTTCCACAGTTCATCATAACTGATAAAATAGTAATATTCAAAAATTAAATAATAAATGATTGTTAAAAAAAAACAATTTTTATGAAGAAATAAAGAACAACTATTCCCCAATCCCAGGATATAGAGGTAAGTATATGTTGAGGATCAACATCAAAACTGTCCACTGAGAGCTAGAAATGATCCTGGCAAAAAGTCAAATAAAAGCTTACTTAAAAGTTAGATTCCATTTACAAGGTAGAATTATCTCTAGAGAATTTTGATTGGCAGCAACCAAGGTCTAGATACCGGACGTTTTGGCTTTAAAAAATCATCAATATCAAGCAGTCTGTGCTGAGACAATACCTGTGAATTGGCCTCTGATCTTGTTGCCAGACTCCTCTGAGCTCTTTGATGTTTGATCCCTGGACAATTTCCAGAATCTGTTTTGGACTCTGACTTAATTGCTCTTGGCTGTTTTTTATGGTGTTTTATGGCTTGTCTCCCAACTTTATCTTCAACAGTTTATTGAGTTTTTCAGTTTTGTTGTCTTTGGGGAGAAAAAACATGTTTCTGAAGTAATCTCTGACAGTTTTATTGTTATAAAAGATATAATGAATTCCTGATCATACTGGGCAGGGTGACATTACCATGAAAATTAAGTTTTGTGGTAGGTTAATTTCAGTTCTTCACCTGAAATTGAAATAAATTTCTGGGAACACAGTCAGATGGTTATATACTACCATAATAGACATACTATTTTCAAGTATCCAATCCAATATAGTGGATAAAAAGAACATTCAAGGTGACATTCAGTAATTGCAACCCTGTGCTCACTGATGATATTCCAGTTATTATGAAGTAGGATTTCCCAAATTGCCTCTTTCTTTGTGACTTTAAACTATAGCCCCCCAAGCCCCAAAATAACCCTATAATTAATAAGCAATATAATTTATTAACTGACTTTTGAGACTAATGGCATAAAGGTAATAGAATAATAAGACAACAACTTGTGAGGAATACTAATGTACATAGCAAACAAATCCAGTAAGTAATAGTTTATGAGAATAAATTTACTACACTATTCAATACCAAGTGTTCAGAGAACATAACTTCTAATTAATTGCGAGAAAGATGAGGCAGGAAGTCAGAGAACAGTAAGGGAGATGGGGAAAATTTCAAGAAATGTTTCATTCTGCGATGTTCAACCATAGCAGATGGCAGGAGAAACAGAGAGTCACATGCCACAACCAAGAAAGGCAAAATTACTGAGGCTTCCTGATACAACTAGCGAATTAGGAAAAAAATTGAGAAAAGTACGTTCTGTACCACTTACAGTCTCTCACATATACACTAAGGGATGACACCTACTGCTATTAGGATTGTAGTAATTAGGAGTCCCACAGCAACCAACAGACTGTTGAAAGATTCCTATTTTTCTTTAGCTGAGGACCTTTCCCAAGCTAGATATGCCTGCTAGTTTCCTTCTAGTATACTCTATAAGGGTACCAATTTCACAGTAATGTAGAAGAAAATTGTTCCCTGCAGGACAGACCATAGTTTATAAGATTAAATTTGCAAATTGAGCCAAATTTGAGATATACATTTGAGATGAGGAGCAAATCATGTAAACTACATACCAAGTGGGTATGAGTTGAACCACCTCTGTTTCTTCCTGCAAGTTATTAATAATATGCCTTAACTTGAATTATTAAGGTCAAAACAATAATGGGAGTATTTTTATATTACAATGCCATGTTTGATTATCATTACATACCTTAAGTACTCAGTGTAGAAAACCAGAATTGAAACTTATGTGATAGATTACCTAACATTTGTTTTTAAATATCAAATCACATGTTTAATAGTTTCACATACCATGCAAATCTTTTTTTAAAGTAGGCCCTTTAAGCCATTCATTTTGGGGATGCGTTGGTATATTTGCAGTTCAGTTAAGGAAAATGTTTGCAGTATACACCTCTAGTGGTTGGCAACTTTCTTATAAAAAACAGGCATAGCTAGGTAGCTGAATCATAGCAATACAAGAAGCCTCTTCTCTAGCATTGTTGTGTAGTGGTTAAAAAGTGCCATCTAATTTATTTTGAAATAAGGAAGTCATCTGTTTTACCACTGGTGTTTGTCGTAATATGTTTTCCATCACATCTTTGATTTGCTACTTGGAAGAAAAGATTAAAGGTATTTTTTCTGGAGAGTCTCAGGACACAAGAAGAATGTATGTCTTCTCTGTATGCATTTGACTTCAGGGGAGCTATGTCAGTAGTTTTTAACCCTCGTTCTAAGGATGTCAGTAATACCGTTATTTGCCTATTCAAACTCTGGTTTATTTGCACCAAGAAGCAACTCACCAAAAGGAGTACAGTGGGGAGATGGAATAGCAGTAGCAATAGTACTTGCTCTGTAGTGCTTAACAGCACTCTCTAAGCAGTTTACAGAGTTAGCATATTGCACCAGCAATCTGTGTCCTCATTTTACCAACCTTAGAAGGATGGAAGACTGAATCAACCTTGAGCTGATCAGGATCGAACTCCTGGCAGTGGAATGCAGAGTTAGCCTGCAATACTGCATTCTAATCACTGTGCCACCATGGCTCACAGGAATAGGAGTGTAAGCAATCCCCCCCCCACCCTTCCCTCAATGAAACATTCATTCTAATCCTTCCAATTTACTGTACTAACCCAACTCTCCTAATTCATAACTTGCATGCCAGTGGTGGCTGAATGAAACGAGCCCTCTCACGATCTTGTCTGAAAGACATAAAGAGTTTTCTAATACAGGGTCAGTGTAAATTAGACTAAGTGAGGCATGAAATTTGCCTCCAGATATATACGAAGGGTGACAAATTAATTTAAAATTATCTCAGTAGTGAGATAAGTAAAATAATTGTATTTGGACATTTCCTTGGTATTGCAAACATGCTCATGAATTCCAAAGATTGCCTACCCCAAATATAACTGCCTGTCAACTATTGTAATTTAAATGAGGAAGATTAGTTTATTACAGAAAGTGCCACAAAGTATATTTTAGAGTACTTTGTGGATCAAGCTAATATAAAATCTGTTTTAAAATGTAGATATAGTATATGAATAGTCAAATAAGAATACTGTAAAATAATACTTTACTTCTTCAAATTACAAATTACTTTAGTAAAATGATTTAAAATAACAGTGTACTTTAAATCACACTTTTTGTCTAGTAAATAGTAAATATGTTTTACTATAGCTCTCATTATCTTCAGCCCAACATGGAGGATACCAAATTTGAAAGTAATTGACTTCAGTATAATTTCAAGAATACAGTTGCTAAAAGAAATAATCTGTTGGTGTGATGTCCTTAGAGTGTGTGTGTGCATGTGTGTGCTTACATGTATAGAGATATGCGCTGTATGTAAGAGACAAAGACTGATTTCAATTCAGTTGAATTGAATGAGCTTGCATGCCAAGTAAGAGAATACAAAATACCTTCAATGAATGAATACAAAATACCTTCAAGGATCACTTTAAACTTTACTGCATTTTAAATTTTATGTGAATCAGAAATTATCCTTTGATCAAAACATCAAAGTGTTAATACTTATGCTTTCATGTATATGTAGAAATAAATTCCATTAAAATGAATGCTTAGTGAATACATATGTTTGTGTACATATAGTGAATTTTTCCCTGCTTTGAAATCATGGATTTTATATAGTGCTGCTTTCAGAGGAAGCCAAGAGCATCTTAGATTACAGAGTGTGTTGATTTACACTGGCCTATGTATTTTATGTCTACGTTCATTGGGAAATGTCAGAAAAGAAATACAGTGCTAATAATCTTCCAAATTTTTGAGCGTTACATATTTTTTTCAGTTTATAAAAAGGTTTACTATTGAATTTTCTTGTAATTTATTTGTTCATCCTAGCATTTAATTTACCCCAAAATTTACATAGACTATTATCTTTAATTCATTCTAGATTATTTTACTAATATTAAAGCAAACTATGATTGCAGCAATGTAAGAACCAAGGAGGGAATTTACACATAAGGAAGAATAATATAAAAGTCTGCAATAAGTATCTACTTCCCCTAGTTATGGTTATGGGACTATCAGGACCAATCCCAGACTAGGTTATTTAGTATTTAGTTGCTTGCTAGAATTTAATACAGCAGATTATAGTTTGTAAATGGTAGTGCAGGTTCTTTCTGTAATTTACCAGAATAATTTCAGCTCTGAGCAAATGTAATTTAAATGGCTTGGGGATCATTTTATATGCTTGTATGTTTGTGTAAACCAGGAATCTGAGCTGACTTTGCAGAAGAGTATAAAACGTGAAATATGTGCACATGAACTTAGGGAATGTTCTTTTTGGTATTCTCTTCTTTTTCCAATTGTTACAGCTTTTGAGATACACTTCAGGTGTTTCAATAAATCCATATGCAAGTGAAATCCTTGCATATACCCTGGAAATAGGCACTGTATAGCAAATACTAAGATTAAATAAGACCCTGCCCTAACTTTTAACACAGACATGGGTAACAGACAGAAGGAAAGAAAAGGTCATCTTAAGTATGTGGCTGTTCTGTAGGGATAACTGAAGGGAGACCTCTTTTAATATTAATTTCACTGTATCTAATTCTCAGTGCTGATCTAATTGGAATAGAATTGGCAATCTTCAAGAACTTACATTTCATATATATAAAGAACTGACATTAGTAGAAATCAAATCTTTTACTTAAAGGTTTCAAAGTACATCTTTTGTCTTTTATATATTTGTATTGATTGGTAAAATAATTGTGTCTCATAGTCCTCTCTATAAAAGAAAATCAGCTTACATTTAAAGGAGTTAAGAAATAGATCAAGCCAAATTCTTTTTTAATCTGCCCAGTTGAATGCAGCTGCATGGAATCTAGAAAGAGTGGATAATTTTCTTTCCACATAAAATGTGATGCAATATTAGATAGAATCACTTTGTGAATTGTTCCTGGTTTCTTAAACCACTGTCAAGTGTAAAGCAAATATTTAAAGCAGTGGCCAGCTCTCACTTACAGTTAAGCAAATACTGATCATCAGGGGATTAAATATGAAACAAAAAGCACATTTTGGCCTTAGATGTTTAAATATTAAATAAGCTTCAGTTTTATTTAAAAAATGCTTGGAGGGTTTGAGTGGATAGAAGGTTTTGGAATATGGAACACTGGGTGTGTGTATGACATGTATCTGATGGATACAGAATGCAGAGAATTCATGGAGAAAATCCAGGGCAATGCAACAAATCCTTGGAGGGAAAAGTCAACCAACTCCAGATGTTGATATGGTTGACTGCAAACGCAAGAGGGGGATTTCAATTTCGCTGTTTCAGCCTGGGAATTTAGTTCTTTCTTCCAGTCACAGGAAATAGAATGCCTTCTTGTATTAAGAGAAGCACAAAGAGGAAGATTACAGAAAAAGACCCCTCCGCTTCTTCTGATTGCCATAAGCAAAATATATGAGTTAACACCTTTAAATACTATGTTGGTAAATAATGTGATACTTATTTTACACTGGAAAAAAGTTTTATCTCAATAATGAAGAGGAAATATGATTATAACATTTATAACTTGATTAAATTATGGTATAGGCTGCAGACCTTTTCTAGTAAAATATTCACCCAGGGAAATAAGAACACAAAACTTGTTGGGCCCTAAAAGTATATACTGAATGAGAGAAACTGCAGAGAACCAACTAGCATCAACTAGATGACTACTTAGATTTTATTTCATATTTAATATGATTTTAAATCTCTGTGGTAGAATGCCAAAAATTGACTTTCTTGTATTTTAAAATTAGTATTTTTCTTGATAAAGCTTGGGAACTTGAAAGGCAGTTATAAAATAGATACAAGGAGGATATTAATGGTTACTTTATTATATGATGGAGTTGGCAGAGTGATGAGCATCTGATATATGCAGATTTTAAATTCTTAATGTTCTAATCATACTGTTGCTGCAGCTCCTTTTTTAAAATTTCCTAAAATGCCTAAAAATGCCTCTGGTCTCGATAGATGCTCCATACCCCCAGATGTCTAGAAAACAAGAAAATAATAAACTGGTGAGCTTGTATTTGGAGTTTCTTTTCTGTGCATGTTATGTTTTATCTGGGGATGGTTGAAGTAGGCATGGTAGCTGTTTTTATTTACTTTTGCATGGTGTGTGTTTCATCAGGCTTCTTTCTGTTTTGGTTTAACTGTAGGGCGTTGTTTTGCTTGGTAAGTGTTTGTTTCTGTAGATCCTGTGGTCAACTTCCTTTTTGTGTTTGTGGAACAAAATTCGTCAGTTTGGATTCAGATCTGTCCCCCACTTCACAGCCACTGCCTTTAATTTTTTATTGTTTTATTAAATTTGTTTGCTGCCCATCTCCCCTCAAGATTATCTTTTCTGTATCACTGGGACTTGGAATGAAGGGTTTGACTAAAACCCTTTTTAGTTTAAAGTTGGATCTCAATATGAAGAGGATCTTTTCAGTTGTGGAAGACTTACATTCAGTTGTGGAAGACTTACATATGTCTGGCATATTTTGGGCTTGGCTCCAGGTCAATAACTAATTTCTTTTAGTTTTGATTTTAAGTTGTACTGGATTAGTGTCTTTTTTATTTGTTTAGGATTTAGATTTATGTTCATATTCTGCTTTTAAATTGTTTTTAATGTTTAAGTATTTTTTAATTTATCCAGATAACTGGTTATTAATTAGAACTTGGATTGTGTAGATCTTGGATCTTGGATCTTGTTTTATTCTGAAAATGGAAGGTTTGTGCCAACCCTGCATCGAGCAAGACTATCCATGTCAATTTCCCCTCCCCCCAAAAATGTGCCTGCAACTTGCTTTATTGCAATACTTGGCTTTATTGCAATGATTTGGAACCAAATTGTAATATCTCACAGGCCTATACCAACAATTTCACAACAGGCTCAAGCACTGGGGGTGTTTTTTTTTTTTTTAATAAATAAAGAAATAACAGAAAAGGGAAAAACAAGATTACAGTGCAAACACATACGTTCTCAAAGGAAAGAAATGCATAAAATGCCTTGAGAAAAACAAAAAAAGAAGAAAGTATAATAATGTAAATTCTTGGAGATGAAAATAAGATTTAACAGTGAAATGCTGCCCTCTGTTGTTTATTTTGTTAATAAAGTACATTAGACGTTTTATGTAGTTTTGTAGAAGTACACATTCAAATGTAAAATATTAAAATATAGACTGGTTTAGTCTGTGGTATATGACTTGACTTCTGGTTCCTCTTGTTGTTGATTGATTCCTAATAGGCAGAAGCTGTCTACCACTTGAATATGATCAATTCTAAGGTGGTGTTCCTTGATTTTCATTCCTAGAATTTGTAGATCATGTGCATTTTCAGCTGCCAGAGCAGTGTCAGCAGCATAAAGATAAAGGTTCCCCTCCCACATATGTGCTAGTTGTTTCCAACTCTAGGGGGTGGTGCTCATCTCCGTTACAAAGCTGAAGAGCCAGCACTGTCCGAAGATGTCTCTGCGGTCATGTGGCCGGCATGATTAAATGAAGGCGCATGGAACACTATCATCTTCCCACCAAAGTGGTTCCTATTTTTCTACTTTCATTTTTACATGCTTTCGAACTGCTAGGTTGCAGAAGCTGGGACAAGTAACAGGAACTCACTCCGTTACACAGCACTAGGGGTTTGACCTGCCGACCTTTCTGATTGATAAGTTCAGTGTCTTAGCCGCGTCCTCTTGACAGCAGCACACTACAGGTTTATTCCTCTAGTTGTGAAATCATGTCTGAACGATTTAATAGCTATCATTGATGTTGTTTTGCATACATATTCAAAGTTGGATTACCTTTTTACTTCAGAGATCTTTTGGAAAACTTTCCTCATTCCCCACCCCCACCCCATTCTTTTTCATCTTTGATAACTGTTGAGATATCATGGCAGTACTATTTCTTGCTTGTTCTAACAAGTATGAAATTCTTTTTTTTAAGTTCCTTCTTGTGATCTTTGAGTGTTTGGGGCTTTGGTTTCCCATCATGTCAATTTCCACTCTTTGTTCTTATGTCCAGTTTAGTTTTTCTATTCCTACGCCTTTGGCAGCCTCTTTTCATATTAATCTTAAGAAATTCTTAAGTTCATTCCATAGTTCCTCTGATTCCCTATCAAGGAGGTTCAGGACTTCAAAACAATTTTTTGATGTTCTCCTTGAAAATGGTCGGGATATATGATCAAAGTCATACCATGGAAACTGGCTTTCTCCCACTTTAGCTTGACTTGGAATTTGAACACGGGCAGTTTGTGAACACATCCCACATTCAGCCTTTGGCCACACCTTTGCTGTTATAACTGAGTTATTCCATCTCCTTTTATCAATACTAATTTCTGTGGACTCGTTTGGGTGATGTACGTTTATAGAGTTGTTGGTTTAGTTGTTTGAAGAGTCTGTTAGCCATGAAATATATCATTGGAGTGGGAGAAATTGACATCATTCTTCTGGTTTGTTTGTTTCCTTGGCCAAATAGACCAACTCGGGGATTAGGATTTATTATATGAAGCATGTGATCTCTTGCTCGAGCAACATCGCTAGGTACTATTTGGTTTTATTTCTTTTTATTTCTTTTCTTTTTCTGTTACAAGTCTTCCTGGGCTTCTTTTTAGCGTGCCAGACCTCTTGGCTTTTACTTAATGCTACCACCATGAGTTTTCAGTGGCTGTATTCATAGTTAGAAACTTTTGTCAAGGACCATCAAGCTTCCTTTTTCTTTATTTTCCTACTTGCATTTTTATTTAGGTGAGCAATTAATATTTAAACGTGTATCTGCCGAAATGATTATAATAGTTGGTTGTCTCTTTATTAATGTAGTTCCAATTCAATTATGTTTAATTATAACTCTGTTTTCCCTATTAGTTTTATTATTCGAAGCCTTGAGTTTTTCTAAAGAGGCAGGATATAAAAGCAATAAATAAACTGGTAATCTCCACTTAAACTGGTAATCTCCGGCTCATCCCTGATCATTTCCATTTATTCGGACCAGACTGAGCACACACTTAATTCAGAAATTTAACACTTAATTCAAAAATTTAGCTTGCTGTTTATTAGGTATCAGCAGTTTATCAACAGTTAACTGGCAAAAGGGGCAAAAAATGGTTAAAGCAGAGAAAGAGACAGGAACAACAGACAAAATAAAAAGGGAAGAGCGCATAATATCAGTAATTTGCATTTCATATATATCAATATATCTATATTGAAAGGAACCACACTTTAAAAGCCATTGGGAGAATGCTGTGGTTAATTAGCATGAACAGTCCAAAGGAAGTGGCCTTTGACTGCATCAGATTTAATCCTTTTATATACAGAAGAGTTGCTGAAAAGAGATGAGAAGTAGGACATCAGATAATCCCTTTTCCATTCTGCACCATGAAGTAACAATTTGCCGGATGGGAATGATGTGTCCAACACAAAATAGGAAAATCAGTGTATAAAAGGAAAACAGACTAAGCATAGCTTCACTTTTTTCAGCCATGATGACTGAACCAGATTAAAATATGAAATGTATTTCAGTATTTAGATCCTGTTTTCATTAATGTTGTAATCTGTTATTTCTAAATAAAAAGCAGCTCACTAAAAAGTATTTTCAACTTCAAACTATGCTTGCATATTTAAATTCTTACATATATATAATTTCCTGATTATTCCTTGAACATAAACACCATATGAACCAGAGAAAGGAAGTTGAGGTTTCTTAAGCTAATTTCCCTTTATATAGACATCCATGCACAATATGAGTAAAGTTTGGATCTGCCTTGGCTATTAAGCCTATAGTAGTTATTAGATTAACTAATCTAGTTTTTTGTATCTTGAAAACATCTGTAAAAGCTGAGCTGGAATGAGAGCTTTCTTTTTCCACAAGACATTTGAAATGTAGAGTGTTTACTAATGTAAACATGCATAATTTCACTATCAACAATTTCTAATGTCTCCAAATCACTTTTACATGTAGTATGTTCACCTAGCGCCTGTTTTCATTACTGATATATCACCATGGCCAGAGCTGCATTCAAGTGGAAATGCTTAACATGTTTCATTACATTGTATTTAAAAAATAGAGCCTATTTATTGAAAGATCTTTGAAGATAATTTGCAAAACCTGCAGTGCAGGGAATTAGAAATGAAGCAGCACAAAAGCTTTTAAAAGGGATTTGGTTCAGGTAAGAAAATAAATGTTGATCTTCAGTAAAAACAAGATGCCAGGCACTTTTGTTTTCACTAAAAAGCTTGGGGACCAGTGGCTTAATAATAAAAATAATGACCAACTGTTAAAAGCTCTTTTGAATTGTTAATTCTGCTTTCATTTCTCCTAAAGGTTAATTTATAGGAAGTTATTCAAATCAAGTTATTGTTTTACTTCTTGGCATGGGAAGGTAATGCTTTCAAATAGTGACTGCATAATTTTAATGCTTTCTGAAAGTCTAGATACATACAATATTTCAAAGATACCATACAGTGATAGAGAGACAGTTTGGTGCATGTAGTGTTTAAGACACTGGGAATCTTGAATATAGTCCTGCCTTAGGTCCAAAGTTGGCTGCAAGACTGAGACATATACTCTCAGCTCTAGAAAGGATATAAATGCAAACCACTTCCAAAATCTTGCCAGGGAAAACTGCAGGAACTTCTCCAAACGTTTGCCAGGAGTCAAGACTGATTTGAAGGTACACCCCGCCTCCCCAGTTCGTACAAGAATGGCTGGACTTGGAAGCCGGATGGGCAAAATGCCATATATTATAATTTTATTATGGTTTGTTCATGTTGAGGAAATATATGAAGCAAAACAATTCAGTTATAATTTAATCATTAGAATGCTTTTAGTGTGTGTGTGTGTGTATCAAAATAAACTGAATTTCTTATAATTAATATATTTAAAATGTTCCTGCTTAATCTGAATGATACTGCAAATTAGACTATGGTGATTTCACAATAAACAATATTTTAATCATGCAAGTTGAAAAGTATAATTACAGAAATATTTTGAAAATGTTTCAGATATATACTTGTCCGAAAATTCCACATGGTATCCAGCGTGACTGATTTTAGAGGAATGTGTTTTTTTGACAATAGTCCAGAAAATGCTGCATAGGTTTGTTCATTCAAATGTTAAGGCCTGTAGAGGTTTAATTTTCTAAATTAAAATAAAATAGAGTCATTTATAGCATTTTAGTTGTTACTGAGTTTGGCCCATGGTTAGGGATTATGGGATTTGTGCCCCTGCAACCCTAAACTTGGAATATAACTGGAATGGTACACAAAAAATTCATACCATTTCAGGATACTAATAATCTGTTCAATAAGTAGGCGTTCAAAAATTGTATACCAAATCACAATTTGATCACTTACAGACAATTACACAATGAGTTAAAAATAAGCCATGCCACTGGCTTGCTTCTGACACTGCACAACTTCACAATTTCATTATAAACACAAAATAGAGCCCATTCCTATACACTAGGACAGGGCATTCTTTGAAAATGATTTGGAAAAAGTACGGTACTTCAGCCCTTGCAGTCACCTCTCTGTTTGTTAAAGCACACCATCTTTTTTCCATATAAGCCTGAAAAGAAGCATTTTAATTCCTTTAGGAATTATATCAGGAGTTGACTTTACTTGCACAAGTTCTGAAGCTCTTATTTTGAATCATTTTTGAAGAGTGCATAAGCATAACACGTAGCTTGCATTAAAATTCATGGAAGTTATCATTAAACTATATTCTTAAAATTTGGAATAAGAGTAATATGTCAAAACTTGAGAAATAAGATAGTTTATCCATATATCCAATATATACTCTTCAAAATCTCTTTTATTTGTACTTCCCATATACATACATATATATTACATTTTTCTAAATATCCATATTTATGTTATGGATTCCATTACTGACACACTGCTTTTTCTCCTAAAACATATAATCAGTTAAGAAGCTGATTCTTCTCAAAATCTTTTTTAAACAAAGACAATTTTATACTACAAAACTCTTTCTAGCTTAGTTCCGAGTACTATGTGTCTTAAAAACATAAACTGAACTTCATTTCTGTAGAAAATATGAGACTTTGCTAAAGAAATTATGAGGTAATAAACATTCAAGAAAAAAAATGATAAGCAAACAAAACAAATCTGGATTGAATTTTTCTTAAGATTAATGTCTATTGCTGTCTTTTTCTATTATAAATACAAAATGTATCACTTCAAAAACGAAGTGAGACTTAAATCAATTTATACATGAAATTTAGTACATTTGATTGGAAATGTACATGCAGAAAAATTATAGGTTAACAAAATAAGGTATGATTACACTTCTCTAATGTTATGTAATGAATTAATTAACTGTTATGCCACTTCTAAATTTTTATCATCTTTGTATATTTTTTTTACAGTTGGTGAAGCAAAAGCGGCAAATTTAATTCTGGAAGAGGAATCTCCTGAAAATATCAAGACCAGCCCACCAGAATTAAATGACAAGTCAAATGAAGATGAGACCCAGAAAGACCCAGAAGATTCTAATAAACAGCTGGAATCAGAAGAAAAAGAAGATCAGCCTAGTGTATCTCCATCAAATGATGTTGGATTTAAAAAGGTTTTTAAATTAGTTGGATTCAAATTTACAGTTAAAAAGGATAAAACAGAGAAAGCTGAACCTGTTCAGCTATTGGATGTAAAGCCAGAGGTCGCAGAAGGGTCTCGTGATGTAGCTGAAGACTATAAACAATTCAAGACAGAGACAGTGGCAGAAGCCACACAAAGTGAAATCACTGCCTCTGTAGACAAGACTGAGGAAGAAACTCAAGTTGAGGAGATGGAACGAGAAACCTCATCTGAGAAAGTAACAGAAAGCCCTGTTGAAGCAGAAAGCAAAGAGGCAGAAATTAAAAACAATGGGATTAAATCTGCAGAGTCTCCGGTAAGCCCATCAACTGCTGAAACTGCATCACCTCTAAGAAAGTTTTTTACTCAGAGTTGGGCTGGGTTTAGAAAAAGGACGAGCTTCAGAAGATCTAAAGAAGAAGTGCAATCTGAGAAAGAAAAACAAGAACAGGAAATGGAGAAAGAAGTGACAGAGGTAATAATTGTTGAAGAAGAATTAGAAAAAGAAAAACAGACACCAGGAAAAGATGAGTCAGAAGTTTCTTTCCAAACCAGTGATAAAAAAATGGAAAGTGAGAAAGAGAGAAAAGAAGAAACAAAAATGGTCAAAGTTCCAGCAGAAACTGATCTGAAAGAAACTGGCACTCCCACGGAGCAGCCATCAGCAGAAGAACTGGCTGAAAATATAAATAAAGACATTTCTTTTGAAGCCAGTGATGAAAAAATGGAAGGTGAGAAAGAAAGGGAAGGAGAAATAAAAATGGTCAAAGTTCCAACAGAAACTGATCTGAAAGAAAGTGGCACTCCCAGTGAGCAGCCATCAGCAGAAGAACTGGCTGAAAATATAAATAAAGACATTTCTTTTGAAGCCAGTGATGAAAAAATGGAAGGCGAGAAAGAAAGGGCAGAAGAAATAAAAATGGTCAAAGTTCCAACAGAAACCGACCTGAAAGAAGCTGCTACTCCCAGGGAGCAACCACCAGCAGAAGAACTGGCTGAAAATATAAAAGAAATGGATATAATCTTGGAAGGGGAGACTGACTTGGAGTCCAAGGAAAAATTGGAACGAGTACAAAAAAGTCGAATGGGCATAGAGCAAAGTGTTGTTTCATTGCATGAATCAAAAACAGAACTTTTAAATAAAGTATTTGAAGAAGAAATAAACCAATTGGATTCACTGTCTCCAGTAGCAATAGAAAAGCCTGAGGAACCTTTTGAAATAATAGAACCAAGGGCTCCTCTGGCCACAGAGGTTTTTGATGAAAAACCTAGAGAGATAGATATTGGTGTTAGTGCTGTTGTGACAGAAGAAAAAACCCAAATAACTAAAAAAGAACAACCAATTCTTGAACAATTAGTGGAAACAAATGATGACTTTCAGAAAGAACAGCCCACCGTTGAACAGTTAAAAGTCACAGAAACAGTTCTTGAAATAGCGAAGGAACACTTCATCCAAACCGATCCAAGCAGTCTTGATGCTGCAGCAGGCAAACTCCCAGAAGGCATAATAACAAGTGAGGCAGAATTGCTGTCATCTCAAGAAAAAGCCAAGATGCAAGGCAGCCCTTTAAAGAAACTTTTTACGGGTCCTGGCTTAAAGAAAATGTCAAGAAAGAAACGCAAAGGAAAGAAAGAAGCTAAACCAGAGGAAGCAGCAGAAGAAGCACAGCAGTTGTCTGATACTGCAGAAAGTCCAGATGACCCAAGGGGAGAGAGTTCTGCTTCTTCTCCTGAAGAAATAACAGAATCTATAGAAAAGGCCCCGGATGCTGCACAGATGCCTGAAGCTGAAGAAGGGTTTCCTTTAGATGCAGAGAAGAAAAGAGAAAGTGTTACACCTTGGGCATCTTTTAAAAAAATGGTGACTCCAAAGAAACGGGTTAGGAGACTTTCTGAAGGTGACAGAGAAGAAGAACTTGATAAGACAACCGAAAGTGGACCTAATGACGAACAGGAAGATACTAAAGAAAATGGTGAGGAACAAAAAATAGAAAAAAGTGCAGATGAGCCCAAGAAAAAAGTTGATACTTCTGTATCATGGGAAGCTTTAATCTGTGTAGGCTCATCAAAGAGAAGAAGCCGAAAATCTTCATCTTCTGATGAAGAAGCTGGACAAAGACTTGCTCAAGATGAACAAAAATTAGACGAGAGTGCACCAAATAAAGAAGCAGTACATGATACCATCTTTACTAACTCACATGAAAGTGATCAAGGACAAGGAAGTTCTTCACCAGAGCAAGCAGGAAGCCCATCTGAAACAGAGGGAATTTCAACATGGGAATCTTTTAAAAGACTAGTAACTCCAAGAAGAAAATCGAAAACAAGGATGGAAGAGAAAAATGATGAACCCACCACAGTTCCAAGTTTAGAACATGCCACCTTAGATGGGGATACCGGAAAAGAAGAATCCTGGGTTTCATTTAAAAAATTAATGCCTGGTCGTAGGAAGAAAAAGTCTGATGGAATACCAGAGCATGCTCCTGTTCTAGAAGCTGGAGAAGAAATGACAGGAACAAATGAGGAGGACTTTGATGTCCCAGCTGTGGTTCCTTTATCAGAGTACGATGCTGCTGAGCAAGAGAAATTTGAAGCTCAAAAATCAGAGCAAGATGATATGGATAAGGAAATTCCAAGTCAAAATATAGAAAAGTCAGAAAGTACATCAGTAACTCAGCAGGTCATTGAAGGATTAGTTCATGCCGTTGCTGTCTCAGTGCTAGAAGGTGAGAGAGCAATTATAAGTATTGAAGAAAGATCACCATCTTGGATACCAGCTGCTGTGACTGTGTCCACTGAACATGTGAATGATGATGAGGAACAGTCTGAGCAGCTTTCTGGAACTGGAATTGTTGAAGAAACAGTAGTGGTTACTAAACTTGAGCCACAAATGAGAAAGGATATTAGTGGTGATAGTATAATCGGGGACCTGGAGTTAACCTCAGAAGCAGTTACAGCTAGGGAAGAAGCTTCAGTCATTGAAGAGACAACTGAAATATCTTGTGCTAAAGAAACAACTGAAATGTCTTGTGCTGAAGAGACAACTGAAATGATTTCGGCAGTTTCAAGGCTAACTGAGTCTCCTGATACTACAGAAATAGCTACACCAGTGCAAGAGATCGAGGAAAATGAGCAAGATCTGGAAGAATTAAATAAACAAACACAGGATATGTTGCAAAGTGTTGCTGAAAGAATTAAATTGCCTGATGAAAAGGGGATTAGTGCGAGTCTTACAGAAGTAACCGTTCAGCCATTGTCAGCTAAAGAAGAACCTGAGCAAAAGCTGATGACTTCAGAAGGAATCCCCTCTACTGAATTTCCAAAAGATGTTCAACATGAAACAATTGAGTCTCGGGTTTACAAAATTGTGCAGATAATAATCCAAAATGCACTTGCCCAATTTCCGCAAAGGTCCATGGTTCTTTCAAAGCAGAACAGTGAAACTGCAATTCTGTATCCTGATCCTGATAAACAGGCATTTTCTGAGAAAATAAATTCAGTGCTAGAAGAATCAGCAAGAAGATGTACCAGAGAAGGCGCACCTGAATCCCCTCCAGAAATGGAGCTGCCAATATCTGAAGAAGAAACTGAGGAAAAGGTGATGATGGCTTCAGAAAGAATCCCCTCTACTGAATTTCCAAAAGAGCTTCAGCCTGAAACAATGTCTCAGGCTTACAAAATTGTGCAGATAATAATCCAGAAGGCAGTTGCTCAGTTAAAGCAGAGGAGTGAAATTGCAGTTCTGTGTCCTGATCTGGACACAATGGCATTTTCAGAGAAAATAGATACAATGCTAGAAGAATCAGCAGGAATAGGCACCAGAGATGCACTCCAAATGGGTGCATCTGGATCTTCTCCAGAAATGGAGCTGCCAAAATCTTCATCTGATGAAGAAATTGAGCACAAGGTAATTACTTCAGAAGTAATTCCCTCTACTGACTTTCCAAGAAATGTTCAGCCTGAAACAATAGAGTTTCAGGCTTACAAAATTGCACAAATAATAATTGAGAATGCAGCCACTCAGTTTCAACAAGAATCCATGGCTCTTTTAAAGAGTGAAACTGCAGTTTTGTATCTTGATCATGATAAGGTGGCATTTTCTGAGAAAACAGATTCAATACTAGAAGAATCAGTAGGAAGATGCACTAGTGAAGGTGTACCCCAGATGGGTACATCTGGATCCCCTTCAGAAATGGAGCTGCCACCATCTTCATTGGAAGAAGAAACTGAGGAAAAGGTAATAACTTCAGAAAGAATCTCCTCTACTGACTTTCCAAGAGATGTTCAGCCTGAAACAATAGAGCTTCAGGCTTTCAAAATTGCACAGATAATAATCCAGAATGCAGTTGCTCAATTTCAACAAGAGTCCATGGTTCTTTCAAAGCAGAAGAGTGAAACTGCAGATCTGTATCCTGATCCTGATGAAGTGGCATTTTCAGAGAAAATAGACTCAATGCTAGAAGAATCACCAGGGAAATGGACCAGGGAAGGTATAATCCAGACACAATCCCCTCCAGAAATGGAGTTGCCAACATCTTCACCTGTTGAAGAAACTGAGCAAAAAGTGATAACTTCAGAAGGAATCTCCTCTACTGAATTTCCAAAAGATGCTCAGCCTGAAATAATTGAATCTCAGAGTTTAAAAAGTGCACAGGAAGAGAGTACAGTTGTTCAATTTCAACAAGAGCCAATGGCTCTTTCAAAGGAGAAGAGTGAAACTGCGGTTCTGTATCCTGATGGAGTGGCATTTTCAGAAAAAATAGATTCAGTGCTAGAAGAATCACCAGAGAAATGCACCAGAGATACTGCTCTCCAGATGAGTACATCTGGATCGCCTCCAGAAATTGAGCTGCCAAAATCTTCATCAAAAGAAGAAATTGAGGAAAAGGTGGTGATGACTTCAGAAGGAATACCCTCTGCTGAATTTCCAGAAGAATCAGCAGGAAGATGCACCACAGAAGGTGCATTCGAGACGGGTACATATGGATCCCCTCCAGAAATGGATCTGCCAACATCTTCAGCTCAGGAAGAAGCTGAGCAAAGGGTGATGACTTCAGAAGGAGTCTCAACATCTACTGACTTTCCAAAAGTTGTTCTGCCTGAAACCACAGAGTCTCAGGCTTACAAAATTGTGCAGATAATAATCCAGTATGCAGTTGCCCAATTTCAACATGACTCCATGGCTCTTTCAAAACAGAAAAGAGAAACTGCCATTCTGTATCCTGATCCTGATAAAGTGGCATTTTCAGAGAAAATAGGTTCAGGGCTAGAAGAATCAGCAGGAAGACACACCAGGGAAGATGTACTCCAGATAGGTTCATCTAGTTTACAAACAAAAATGGAGTTGCCAATATCTTCAGCTGATAAAGAAACTGAGGAAAATGTGATGATTTCAGAAGG
This sequence comes from Pseudonaja textilis, assembly GCF_049901715.1. Classification (NCBI taxonomy): domain Eukaryota; kingdom Metazoa; phylum Chordata; class Lepidosauria; order Squamata; family Elapidae; genus Pseudonaja; species Pseudonaja textilis. The sequence continues at coordinate 81,464,967 of NC_141990.1, read as the reverse complement.
AATCCCCTCTACTGAATTTCCAGAAGAGGTTCAACCTGAAACCACAGAGTCTCAGGCTTATAAAATTGCACAGAAAATAATCCAGAATGCAGTTGCTCAAGTTCAACAAGAGTCCATGGCTCTTTCAAAGCAGAAGAGTGAAATTGCAGTTCTATATCCTGATCATGATGCAGGGACGTTTTCAGAGAAAATAGATTCAGCGCTAGAAGAATCATCAGGGAAATGCACCAGGGAAGATGCACTCCAGACAAATGTACCCGGATCCCCTCCAGAAATGGAATTGCCAATATCTTCAGCTGATGAAGAAACTGAGGAAAAAGTGATGATGGCTTCAGAAAGAATCCCCTATACCGAATTTCCAAAAAGTGTTCAGTCTGAAGCAATAGAATCCCAGGCTTACAAAATTGTGCAGATAATAATCCAGAAGGCAGTTGCTCAATTTCAACAAGAGTCCATGGCTATCTCAAAGCAGAAGAGTGTAGTTATATACCCTGATCCTGATCCAGTGGCATTTTCAGAAAAAATAGAGTCAATGCTAAAAGAAGCATCAGGAAGATGCACCAGAGAAAGTGTGCTCCAAACAAGTAACTCTGGATCCCCTTCAGAAATGGAGGTGCTAACATCTTCAGCTGATAAAGAAACTGAGGAAGAGGTGATGACTTCAAAAAGAATTCCCTTTACTGAATTTCAGAAAGATGTTCTGCCTGAAACAATAGAATCTCGGGCTTATAAACTTGTGCAGATAATAATCCAGAATGCAATTGCTCAGTTTAAACAAGAGTCCAGGACTCTTTCAAAGCAGAAAAGTGAAGCTGCAGTTCTGTATCCTGATGCAGATAAAATGGCATTTCCAGAGAAAATAGATTTAGTTCTAGAAGAATCAGCAGGGAAATGTACCAGAGAAGGTCCACTCCAGACAGATGCATCTGGATCTGCTCCAGAAATGGAGCTGCCAAAATTTTCATCAGAAGAAACTGAGGAAAAGGTGATGCTTTCAGAAAGCATCCCCTCTACTGAATTTCCAGCAGAAACAGAAGGAAGATGCACAACAGAGATAGGTGCATCTGGATCCCCTCCAGAAATGGAGCTGCCAAAATCTTTATCTGAAGAAGAAACTGAGGAAAAGTCGATGATTTCAGAATGCATCTCCTCTACTGAATTTTCAGAAGAATCAGCAGGAAGATGTACCAGAGAAGATGCATTCCAGACATGTGCATCTGGATCTCCTCCAGAAATGGAGCTGCCAAAATATTCCTCCGAAGAAGAAACTGAGGGAAAAGTGATGATTTCAGAATGCATCTCCTCTACTGAATTTCCAGAAGAATCAGAAGGAAGATGCACCAGAGAATGTGCATTCCAGATGGGTACATCTGGATCTCCTCCAGAAATGGAGCTGCCAACATCTTCATCAGAAGTGGAAACTGAGGAAAAGGTGGTGATGACTTCAGAAGGAATACCCTGTACTGAATTTTCAGAAGAATCGGCAGAAAAATGCACCAGAGAAGGTGCATTCCAGATGAGTACATCTGGATCCCCTCCAGAAATGGAGATGCCAAAATCTTCATCAGAAGTAGAAACTGAGGAAAAGGTGATGATGACTTCAGAAGAAATACCCTCTTGTGAATTTGCAGAAGAATTAGCAGAAAGATGCACCAGAGAACATTCACAAACAAGTACATCTCAATCACCTCCAGAAATGGAGCTTCTAACATCTTCATCTCAGGAAGAAGCTGAGCAAAAGGTGATGACTTCAGAAGGAGTCCTGACCTCTACTGAATTTCCAAAATATGTTCAAACTGAAACAATAGAGTCTCAGAGTTACAAAATTGTGCAGAAAATTAGTGCAGTTGCTCAATTTCAACAATCAGAAGAGGCTATTTCTCCTTTAAAGCAGAAGAGTGAACTGTGTCTAATGGATTTAAATGAATGTGGAATTCAGGAAGTTTTACAAGTTGATCACCAAGTTTCTCTGGCAGAAGAGAAAAATCATGAAATTCAGCCAGCAACTGTAAATGCAGAGACAGAAGACGCCATTGAAGTAGCAAAAGAAATGCCTTCATATTCTATAGTTTCTGAAGATAGAGAAAACTGGAATTCCAGAAAGACAGACGCTGATCTTGAAACTGTGAAAGAGATTTTAAATGAAACAGAAAGTAAGAAATACGATTCAAAGCCTCAATTAAAAGCGGATGTAGTTGTTTCAACAGAGACTCAAAACATCATGCTAGGAAATATTGTCTCAGCAGATCATCCAGTAGGATCTCTTGAAACAGAACAATCAACAATAAAAGATTTAGAAGTTGGGCTTATAGATGAAAACCAAGAAAAGTTAATAGAACATCAGTCTCAGAGGAAGAGAAAAGAAGATTACAGTCAATCAACAGAATTTCCTGAGATGCCTAAAGAGGAAGACCCCATATCTGATGACAGTCCTCAACTTCAGACAAAACTCAGAAAATTCTGAGGTTTTATGTAAGTATTTAACTAAAATAATTCATCTGTAGTAGCTTAAATAAATAGATCTTTTCAGATTTTATCAACAAGATAAAATATATGCAATATATTTATATACTTCTGGTTCTGAAAACAATACATAATAGCTAAATAATTTATGCTAAAAATATTTATTTGAAATGAGGAAGAAATAAATGCCTAAGATGGTATTTTGGATTTCTGCTTGAGGGACTTGTTCTAATTTCAGTAAATAAGATTTGCCACAGAGTTAGTTGGGGGGGGGGGGACTTCAGCATAGTTTTCCCCAACTTGTTCCCCAAATGTGTTGCATGGCCATTAAAACACTGCTTCCCCACTGCTTCCAAGGCCTTCCATACTAAGAAATTGTGTTAGATGTTTTTCACTTGCTGTAGTTATCTGATTTCCACAACTCTGCTTTATTTTTCTAGTGTGTTTTCTTTACAGCAGCCATGCCATTTTAATACCATCTGCACCTGCAATTGTGACTCTTTTCCCCATCAAATAATATCGTATTTATCTCCAGGTGCCTCCATTGCATTTTCTTTAGTTCCCTGCCTTATTTCCATTCATCCATTAGTGTCACCTAACATTCATAATTTTGTACTATATTTACACAAATTCAATCCTTTTTCTTTCATTATAATACAATTATTGCCAATCTGTGAACTACTTTTGTACATTCAACAATCTTGGTGATATATATTCTTATATCTGTTACATACATTTCATTCCAGGTTGCAGTCTAGATATTGACAACCATCACCTATCAAAGCTTTGGCCATTGGAGATTTTCACATTACAGTTTTCTTAGAGTTACAGAATGCGTGGACTAGGTTATCAGACTTACTGGCAAGAGTCCCAATTACAGCATTCTCTTCAAACGTGACATATATGTAACAAGAATGCTTGAAGCAGAAACATGGAAGTGGATTATATATGAATTGCTCCCATCTAACAGTAGAAGAGGAACAGGAGGAAAAGAATGATTGAGAAACAGATGCGCCTTTTATTTACAAACAATAGCTTGTTTCTTTATTGTAGAATATGCTGTGAGAGTTTTAAAAATATGTATTCATCTTTTAGAATTGTAAGCTTTTAGGCTCCTTTGTTGTTATTGTTACTTAGGGTAATTAGCCACTTCAGTCCCAATGAACTCTAAAAGTTTTACACTCCCAAGTACGTATTAAAGATTAGAATAATCGATAACACATTGTTTATAATCATTCACCTTGTTGCGTTGAGTAAATGCTATGTTGATTCAATCACAAACATTTTCTCATAATATAAAACTTTCAAGTCTCCAAACGTCTTTCCTCTCCAAGCCATATAAGGTTTTAATGTTGACAGCCAATACTCTTAGCTGCATCCAGAAGACCACTACTCTCTGAGTAGTGGTGTTACCTGGGCAAAATGGGGAATAACTAGTTTCATATAGTCATACATAAGTTGTCTGTCTTTGGCCAAGATGTCCATCTCCAATTTATGTGCATCTGGTAGCTTTGAACAGTACTGCTAGACAGTAATTGGCAAAAGTACAATTATTCATGTCCTTATCTTTAATATATTGTGATTTGCTATTGATGTAAATTATTAGTTAAGATGCTCTGATTGTAAGGCATTCTTGATTTCTTTTTTGTTATTGTTCCAACAGTTCTGTTGAAGACTGCTTCTTACATTTGGAGGGACCAGTAGCCAAAGAAGGTAGCAGAAAAGGATGGATTCTGCTTAAACTGGCTGAAGACCAATGATTTAGCTGTGAGAACATGTCCGTGCTTTCAGATGTTTTTCTGAGGAAGTCATCTGACAATCCTGAGTTACCATCAGGAGCTTGAGCCACCTCCTTTAGTTTTGATTGTGAATACTTTCACAATATTCTTTTATCTTTATTTTTGTTGTTGATAAGGAGATTGTGGTGGGATGTTGAATGGGGGCAAGAAGTATTTCTGTTGAAATGATGTCAGTCTCTTAATCTGGAAAGGAAGTTGGCATCTTTTGAGATTCCCTTTCTACCAATGTTTCTCAAACTGGATTTTAATTTTTGTTTATTTATGTTTCTTCTTCTTTCTATGTAAAAGATTGAAAGACAATTATTTCACTTGTTTGGACCAAGAGGTAGTATGAACGACCTATCACTAACCGTAGATGGCTCCAACCAACTTAACATTGGTTTCCCATTTGCTTGGAGGAATGTGAGAATAAATGTTTTATGATGTATTTGCTATAGATTTCAGGTTATTGCCAAACAATACAACTTCTCTTGATCTGTTAGTAAATTGTAAATCTAATTCATACTTCATGAACAGTGAGATACACTGTGATTTCTTTAAAATAATTTAAGGATTTGGCTTACATTTGTATTTGCATTCATATTCAAAATAAATGCATTATAAGAAGATTTAGGATGCCTGGAATAAATAAATTCAATTTTGTTCAGTTTATAATATGAGGTCATAATAAGTTGTACGCACAAAATGGGCAGGCTTCAAATGCTCAGTAACTGAATAATCATTAAAATATTCTTTCAGAATTTGATCTTCTAGTCACCAAGCTGTATAGCTAGTCAAATTAAATTGTATTTTATAGTCTTCATATCTATCTAAATGAGCTTTTTCCAAGGCCCATCAGGTTTATTGTCCTACCTGTATTATATTTCATTTGAAATGTATCCAGGAACCTATAAATACATACGGTTAAGAGCTGCACAGTGTGGAATAAAACAGAAAGATCATTGATATGACTGCACCATCTAGTGGTCACTATACACATTTTATAACTTAGGATAACTTTTGGCTAATAATACTACTTTTCAGCTAAAATATTGAACGGCAAGTGTTTCGTACAGTTAATTCTACATTATATCTAGAATAGCTTGGCTATAAAAGGCAAATATGACAATAATATGCAATCCTGTACATGCATTATGGACATTGCATTGGGCTGTTTTGTGCAAGTTAATAGTGAAAGATGTTACTCCTTTTGTATAAAAAAAAATCCACTTAGACTATGGTGAGAAGGTATCTTTGATTTTTTTAAAAGAAAAGTCGTATACTGGATTTGTCGATATCAAGATATAAGCAATTTCTTTTTAAATTATAAATGGCTGTTTATTTTAGCATATGTTTAATTCAATCATTCTGTTTCAGTGATTATCTTCATTGATACGAAACCCAGTAGAATCCAGGTACCCAAAGATCAGTCAGTCATTTTGGTATAAGGAAATATTTTGCACTTTTTTCAGTTTTAAATGCATCAGTGAGGGAAGACACAAGATATAATAAACCCTGTCTCCTCATCAGAAACTATTAAGTGGTGCCAAAGGGAAGAAGAGGCCATACAAGCAATGAGTAGTTTCTTCCTGGCCAACATCCCTCCAGAAATTCAGTTTGATCTCTTTGCTTCTACATTTCTGTTGGAGCAATGGAAAAGTCTGATCTTTTCTACATCACATTGACCTCATCAAAATGTTTAAAAATTGTCAGTCTGTTCAAGTATATGCCAACAAAAAGTAGCTTCTTCATTCCAAAATGTGTATACTTTTCTTTTGAACACTAAACAATAAAAACGTGTATATGCTGTTATGTGCTTTTTCTTAGGCATGATAGAAGAGCATAATGAAATAATGTGTTCACTCCAGTTGAGTGGTATTTCATAAAGTTAATTTTATCTTTCAAAACCAATGAATAAGTTAACCTATAGGCTCCTTAGAATATTTTTTCTGAAAGTTGATAGTATAGATTGCACAAATGTATTTACTTCTAGACCTCTGGATTGTTGTCCCATAATTCCTTAGTGTGATAGAATAGCTAAGAAAAGTTAATTTACTTGAAGATGGAAACAAGGAGAGCTTGTAGCTCTCTCAATTAGATAGTCTATTTAGCTGCTTATATTTAAAATGTTCAATAATAAGTGTCCCAAAATTAATTGGCCTATACAGTACTTTATTATAACATCATTTCCCCTAGCTACAAGTTTTGTTCTGTGTGCAAGACACTAGCTTTCTCACTTTCATTAGATCTTTTATTAAATAATAAAACCTTGTGGCATTTCATAAAGTTAATTTTATCTTTGAAAAGCCAATGAACAAGTTAACCTATAGTTCCTTAGAACATTTCTTTTTTGAAAGTTGATAGTATAAATTGCACAAATGTATTTATTATTAAGAAATATAGCTCTATTTAATTTCAATAAAAAATAAAATATAAAACTACAATCCCTATATACAAGTCACTTACTATTTAGCATTTTTCTTCAGACAAACGTGTGGATTTTTCTTAGGGAGCAAGGGTCCTCTAAGTCATCTAAAAGAAGAGGCACCGGCAATGTGACTCACCTGCTCTTATTCCTGTGTTGTGGTATCTTTTTCAATAGATCTGCTGAAATTCCAGTTTAAGACTGATCTCTCCTTCCCCTCTATTTCTGGAATTCCCTTTTGCCTGATCAAGTTTCTTTATGTGACCCACTTGATTAGGAAATGTTTATTATGTATAGCCCACTTCAAAATAAGATTTGTTTTGGTGTCACTTTAATTTTATAGCACCATTTTAACAGCTAATGGGAAACCAATTATTTAAACAAACTATAATCTGTTTATGGAAAGCCATTATTGTGAAAGCTGCAGCAAGTGAAATAATAATACAAAATACAGCAGTGGCATGACCTATGTAATCCTGGACTTTATATCTCCCTTTATAGCTCTAAGATTGTTAATAGTTGTGTAAAGTTAAACATTTAAATAAAATATGGTAATAACAATGTAAATAGTTACTGAGTACAAGCTGAGGAACAAGTGCTTAATTTGGGAACTTTTTTTTATAAAAAGATACTATGGCCTTTCTCTAAGCAATGTCAAGAGCATAAATCATATAACCAGTCATTCTTCTTGCAACTGATGGTCTCAAAACAAAAAATAAGGCACCCAAAGAATATTTGTTGTGGTGCAGGGAGCATGTCTCCATTCACAGATAGTGCTTTGATACAGCGTGTTGCTTTGGCCTCAAAAATACTTCAGACAAGGCTGCAAATTTTAGCTTGTGCCTCAACTCCAAGCTTTTGCAGTTTCTTCTAATTGATTGTATTGGATTATATTTTGATTTTCTATGTTGTTTTTAAGGTAGATTTTCACGGATTAAATAAAGTTCAAATAATTCACTCTTGTGTTGTGATTTCTTGGGTGAGTAATTCCTATGTAATTGTAGTACTGCCACCTATGCTTAAGCAGAAGGGTTTTGGATGCCCTTAGAACTTTAGTTGGGGAAATAGTTTTTATTTTATATTTTTTTTAAAGGAGGTACTCATAGAATCACATCATTATTCATGTCAACATACACCAGCAAAGAGGTTTAGAGAACCATTTAAAGCTTCCCAAGACCTCTGCCACCTCTTGAAGTGCCCTGTGTTTTTCTCCTTGCCTCTCAGGGTCCCTGCAGGCCTTAGCCTGCTCCCAAGGCAGCAGAAAATACCAGTGTGCTGTTGGTTGGTAGGCCTTGGCCTGCTTCCCATCCAGCCACTAAAGGAAGCCTAAAGCCAGGCAGCAGAAACTGCTGGTATGAGGGGAGCTGTTGCAGTTGGCAGGCCTCGGCCTGCTTTCCATCCAGCCACCTAAGGGACTTGACAGATTTGGCCTATTCCTCAGCCAGCTCCAGGACTAAGCAGCACACAATTTATCTTCGTGTTTTTACAGAGGCACCTGGCCTAAATGATGCGAGGCTCAGCTATTTTTACAGAGGCTGCCTCACGGCCACCTTGCGTTATTCTGCAAATAGGTTACTATTCTTGTGAGCCTCTGGTGGGTGAGGGCCACTTTTAAACTCCACAAACAAAACCTCTTTTTTTAAAAAAAACAGCCTCCTACAGGCTTGCGAGAATAGTGCCTGCTTACAGAATAGGACATGGTTGCCATGAGGTGGCTTCTGTAAGAAAGTGAGCCTCGCATCGCCTTTTATCCCATAGCACTGGCCTGGCTATAACAGCCCTCTGTGCACTAGTAACTTCTGCCTGGCTTTAGGATCCCTTGCGTGGCTGAGTTGCCAGATTGGGAATAGGTCAATGGCCTGTGGGGACCCGGTGAGATGAGTGGAGAAGATAGTAGAGGAAGCTCTGCAGTGTCCTTGTCAGTCATAACAGTGAACAATTGCTAAGGCAATGCAGCAGGTGCAATTTTAAACCAGGTTGTTAATCTCTTTAATACCTAAAGAAGAACTGGACCTAACCTCTGAAGAATTACAGAGTTAACAATTTCTCTTCTTAATAACATTTACAAATGTTTCACATCTATCTTAGCCGAAAGACTTTTAAGTTTTACAGGATTGCATACATAAAGACCAGCATTTTTTTACGTAAAAGACAACTAAAAGACAATGTAAGAGTAATCTTGAATGTAACTGAACATTTACAACAACCAGCGACAAACAGGTTGCACTATTTTTTCCAAATGCAGAAAAAATGTTTGATAATTTGAACTGGGACTTTAGGTTTAAAATAGGTAAAATATTTGGGGGTGATTCTTACAAATGAAAATTCTAAGTTATATTAAAAACTAAAAATATGGAAGGAGATCAAGTCGGATTTAAACAGACACAACTAGAATTGTCATTAATGGAAGAATTTCAGTAATTAAATGTATTGCCTAGTGTTATTTCTATTCCAGACTACACTGATACTGATTAAAAATTCTTCTTTTAAACAGTGGCAGAAATATATATCTAAATTCATTTCGCAAAATAAAAAAACAAGAATCAAATACAGAATCTTACAGGATTCTAAAGAGAGATGTGGTCTAGGTTTGCTGGATTTTAATTATGTTATGATGCTTGTTTGATATAGTTGAAAGATTGGATAACTTTAAAAAACTCAAGATTGTTAGACATTGAAGGCTCCGATTTGTGATTTGAGTGGCATGCCTGTTTGTGGTAGTACAAAGTAAAAGTTAACCCTGATTTTAAAAATCATATTAAGCAATTGATGGGCATGTATGGCAGAAATATAAAAGAAGATTACCTGAAAGAGTGAGTACCACCTTGGTTATAACCTCATGAAGCACTATATAGAACAGAAAAGTGATTGGGATGTAAATGGATAATATGCTAGAACTTATTGGCACTTGAAAAAGGAATCCAAGATAAAGACAAGAGAACCATTAGTAAGTGAAGGATTTGGTGACTGGTTTAATTATTATAGAATTTTTGAAAGATTTAAATTTGCTAAAATAATTTTGTTTTCACAAGAATTAAATTTGAACTGGATAAAAATTTATGATGATTACTTGGTTGCTAAAGTATATTAAATGTTACTTATGATGAATCTGGAAGATGAATATGCTCTCAGTGTACATTAAAGAAAAGATACATTCGTCAAGAGTAAAGAATCATAAGGTACAATAAGCAATCAAATCATACTAGGAAACAGTCCATATAAATCATAAGGATACAAGAGACAAAGTTACAGTCATACAGTTACAAGTGGGAGGGGATGGATGATAAGGAGTGATGAGAAGATTAATAGTAATAGTAGTGCAGACTATGTAAAAATTTGGACAGTGTTGAGGAAATCATTTGTTTAGCAGAGTTGAATGGTGTTTGGGGAAAAACTGTCCTTATGTCTAGTTGTTCTGGTATGCAGTGCTCTATAGCATCGTTTTGAGGGAAGGATTTGAAATAGTTTTGTCTAGCATGTGAGGGGTCTGTAAATATTTTCACAGCCCTCTTTTTGACTTGTGCCTCAATTGAAGGCAGGGTGGTAGTAATTGTTTTTTCTGCAGTCCTAATTATCCTCTGAAATCTGTGTCTGTCCTGTTGGGTTACACAATCAAACCAGACAGTTATAGCGGTACCAATGACAGACTCAATAATTCCTCTGTAGAACTGTATCAGCAGCTCCTTGGGCAGTTTGAGATGGACTGTAAACATTTCCAACGTTTTAATTAATTAATAAATCGGATACATGTTTTGGGAAATAATTATATATGTCCTTGTCATTATTTGATGTGTAAAGTTTAGAGTATATTTTTGGAAGATAAAGCTGTAGTTCTAAATTGCATCTAATGATATCAATAGGACCTGATTTACTGATCTGCAGTGAATATGTGGATATATGTCGAGTGATTCCCCTAAGATAAAATTTAATAAATTAATTTTTAAAGACAGAACAATCTCTTAACTTTAAACCAAAGGACAAATTTATACACCATTCTAAATTCTATGGTGTAATTTGTAAGATTCTTTGTTATAAAAATCAACAGAAAGAGAAAAGAAATTAACAAAGAAAGCTCTCAAACTTCACTTATATCAAGATAAATACGTTTTTTCTTAATTTTCCAAATAACATAAAAAATGGGTTCTTTATCTTACTTCAAAGATCAGGTTAACTTACAATTGTTTACACAACCAAGTAAGAATCATGGGATTGTGTGTTCCAATAGTGAATTAATTTAATCTTTTTTCTCATGACAGTCTACTTAACAATAAATATAAAAGCAAATATATAAAGCAAATTTTATCTTAACTACCTGTAAAATGAAACCACTTTAAATATAAAATATGACTTTGATAAACATGTTTAAAAGTGATATTTTTGTGATTTTAAAAAGGAAGTATATTTTTATAAATATTAAAGAACTATATCCTTGCCAGAAACTGACCATAAGTACCATTCCTTTGGCAGACAAGAAGGCCCATTACTGGGTAATATCTATGGATTATTTTTCAGATTTGATGTTCTACTAGTGATGCTAAGTGGGGCAAAAACAAATATAACAGAGCATTTGTAAGATGCAAAGTTTCCTTTTTTCCCCAGCATATCCACAATGTTGGCCCCACACCATGATAATTGTGGAAGTGATGTTATTTATTCCATTAGAATTAGTAAAAAAGGAAAATGCATCATTATTTTTTCCCAATGATAAGAGTGATGCATTTGACAAAATAAATATTTTCCTCATTACTGGTAGTGATTAAAAAAAAATGTATTAATAAATAGTCAGTTTGAAGATCATGAAAGTTGGTTGGAAGACTTTGGACTACTCAGTCTTTTAGTTCAATCACAGGACAGTTGTTCTGGGGAAAATAGAAGGCAGGAACTTTATGTATACTGTCATAATTTGGACAAATTAAAGGTGGGATATAAACATAATCATCGTACCAGGTCTCCTGATCCATTTTTACGAATTATTTCATTTTGTTTCTGAATTGAAAAATGTCCCCAAAGTGCAGTCTGAATAGGAAGCAGTTTGCTATCAAACTTTTCCACTGAAGCTCAACCCATATAGAAATATTCAGGAATGAACATAAAACATCTTAATCTTCTATTACAATATTTACCAATATTTACAAGAACAGCAGAGACAACAGATCCCAGGTCTTCTACCATCTTTTGATAGCATTTCTTTACTGTTTTTCTGAGACTTTTCAACGGGGTCTTGCATCCTACGCCATTGCTAGACTGCAGGTGACTTGCTTTGTCTGAGTCTTTTAACTGTTTTTCAACTGCTGTGGAATACTACTGCATCATTAGAAGGTCAGTTGATGTCATCATTGACAGAGTGGGGTTTGGAACATAAGAAAGCCCATTCTTTAAAAGTCAAAATACTGTTAGTTCCTATATCTACCCCCCATGCAACCAGTTACAACCAGTAGGCATATTCTTCTTCAAATTTGGAATGATGAAAAATTGCTATGTCAAAACTTGAGAAATAAGATATAGTTTAATTATATTTCCAATATACTTTTCAAATCATTTTTATTTACACTTCACACACACACACACACACACACCACACACACTCTATCTATCTATCTATCTATCTATCTATCTATTCTAACTATCTGTATTTTACACATATCGGTATATATATTTCTAACTATCTGTGTTTTTGTTTTAGGTTCTGTTACTGACACTCTGCCTTTTCTCCTAAAACATATAATCAGTTAAGAAGCTGATTCTTCTCAAAATCTTTTTAAAACAAAGACAATTTTGTACTATAAAACTCTTTCTAGCTTAGTTCTGAGCACTATGTGTCTTAAAATGTAATATGAACTTTATTTCTTTAGAAAGGATGAAACTTAGCTAAGGAAATTATGAGGTAATAAGCATTCAAGAAAACAATAAGCAAATAAAACAAATATGGATTGAAATTTTCTTATTGCTGTTTTTCCTATAATAAATACAAAATTTATAATTTAAAAAATGAAGTGAGACTGAAATCAATTTATACTCATTAACTTTAGTACATTTGCAACAGACAGTTGCAACATGATTGGAACCTACGTCCAGGAAATTTATAGGTTAACAAAATAAGGGATGGTTGAATTTCCCCAATGTAATTAAGTGCAGTTAATTAATTAATTAACTAACTAACTATAATGGCACTGCTAAATTTTTATCATAATTGAATATTTTTTACAGTTGGTGAAGCAAAAGCAGCAAATTTAATTCTGGAAGAGGAATCTCCTGAAAATATCAAGACCAGCCTATCAGAATTAAATGACTAAAGAATTAAACGAAATTAAAGAATTAATGACTAAGAATTAAAGTCAAATGAAGATGAGATACAGAAAGACCCAGAAGATGCTAATAAATAGCTGGAATCAGAAGAAAAAGAAGATCAACCTAGTGTATCTCCATCAAATGATGTTGGATTTAAAAAGGTTTTTAAATTAGTTGGATTCCAATTTACAGTTAAAATGGATAAACAGATAAAGCTGAACCTATTCAGCTATTGGCTATAAAGCCAGAGGTCATAGAAGTGTCAAGTGATGTAACTGGAGACTATAAACAATTCAAGACAGAGACAATGGGAAAAGCCACACAAAGTGAAATTGCTGCCTCTGTAGAGAAAACCCAGGCTGAGGAGATGAAAGGAAAAACCTCTTCCGAGAAAGTAACAGAAAATCCAGTTGAACCAGAAAACAAAGAGGCAGAAACTAAAAACAATGGGATTCTCCATGTTACTCTCCAAACTCTCCAGTAAGCCCATCAACCGCTGAAGCTGCATCACTTCTAAGAAAGTTTTTAACTCAAAGTTGGGCTGAGTTTAGAAAAAGGACAAGCTTCAGAAAACCTAAGGAAGTGCAATGTGAGAAATAAAAACAGGAATAATAAATGAGAAAGGAGTGACAACAGAAGGAATAATTTTTGAAAAAGAATTAGAAAAAGAAAAACAGACACCAGAAAAAGATGGGTCAGAAGTTTCTTTCTGAGCCAGAGATGAAAAAATGAAAAGTGAGAAAGAGAGAAAAAAAGAAACAAAAGTGGTTGAAAAGGACAATGGTATCTTCACCAGAGCAAACAGGAAATCCATCTGAAACAGAGGAAATTTTGAGATGGGAATCTTTTAAAAGATTAGTAACTCGAAGAAGAAAATCTAAAACAAGGATGGAAGAGAAAAACGATGTTATAAGTATTGAAGAAATATTTATATCTTGGATACTAACTGCTGTGCCCACTAAACATGTGAATGATAATGAGGAATAGTCTGAGCAGAATTCTGGACTTAGAATTATTGACAAAACAGTAATGGTTACTAAACTTGTGCAACAAATTAGAAAGGATATTACTAGTGATACTATAATCGGGGACCTGGAGTTAACCTCAGAAGCAATTACAACTCAGAAAGGAACTTCAGTCATTGAAAAGATAACCAAAATGTCTTATGCTGAAGAAACAACTGAAATGTCTTGAGACAACTGAGATGTTGTTTAGAATTTCCATATAGCGAAAAATCATGAAATTCAGCCAACTGTAAATGCAACATAAAATTTAGCCAACAATTTATAAATAGTTGTTTCTTTTACCAGATATTTAATTCAACCATTCTGTTTCAGTGGTTCTTCATTTATATAGAACCCAGTGGAATCCAGGCATCCAAAGATCAATCAGTTATTTTGGTGTAAGGAAATCTTTTGCATCTTTTTCTGTTTTAAATGCATCAGTGAGGAAAGACACAAGGGATAATAAGCCCTGTCTCCTCATCAGAAACTATTAAGTGGTGCCAAAGGGAAGAAGAGGCCATATCAGCAATGAGTAATTTCTTCCTGGCCAGAATGGCGATCATGAACCTGCCAAATAATATCCTTCTAGAACTTCAATTTGATCTCTTTGCTTCCACATTTCTGTTGGAGTAGTGGAAAAATCTGATCTTTTCTACATCACATTGACCTCATCAAAATGTTTAAAAATTGTCAGTCTGTTCAAGTATATGCCAACAAAAAGTAGCTTCTTCATTCCAATGTGTACATTTTTTTGTCAAATCTAAATAATGAAAGCTTGCATATGCTCCTATGGGCTCTTAGACATGACAGAAAAGCATAATGAAATGATTTGTTCACTCCAGTTGAGTGGTATTTCATAAAGTTTTATCTTTCAAAACCAATGAATAAGTTAACCTATAGGCTCCTTAGAATATTTTTTTTCCTGAAAGTTCATAGTATAGATTACACAAATATATTGCCTTCTGGACCTTTGATTTGTTGTCCCACAGTTCCTTAGTATGATAGAATAGATAAGAAAATTTATTTTACTTGAAGATGGAAACAAGGAAGGCTTGTTGTCTATTTAGGTGTTTATAATAATTAAAATGTTCAATAATAGGTGTCTCTAAAGTAATTAGTGTTCTTTGTTATAACATCATCATCTCCAGCTACACATTTTGTTCTGGGTGCAAAATTATTATTTTGTTATTTTACCTTTTAAAATCCAATGAATAAGTTAACCTATAGGTTCCTTAGAATATTTTTTCTGAAAGTTGATTGAATACAGCTTTAATGAATTTCAAGAAAAACTGAAATATAGAACTACAAGAAGGATGGCAGAAAATTGAAAAGGAAAACATATTTAAAAGTGAAAAAAACCCCAAGGGGGAACACGTTCCCTTTTCCTCATAATCAATAGAAATTTATATAATAAGTTAATTTTTTAATCTGAAACATGATAATTAGTAAGTAACTTAAATTTAATGAGATATAATATCTCTACAGTCTTGCATTATTTTCATTAGTTCTTTTCTTAAATAAAACCTTGTGGTATTTCATAAAGTTTATTTTATTTTTCAAAATCCAATGAATAAGTTAACCTAAAGGCTCCTTAAAACATTTTTTCTGAACATTGATAGTATAGATTACACAAATGCATTTCCTTATGAACCTCTTAGATGTGATAGAAAAAGTAAAGTTCCATGTAGTTGAAGATGTAAATGAGGAGCTTGTTCTCTCAATTAGTCTATTTAGATGCATAAAATATTCAAAATTTTCAATAACAGATGCCTGCAATTTAATTAGAGTGTTCTTTGTTATAACATCATCTTTTCCAGCTACAAATATTGTTCTGGGTGCAAGAGATTGGTTTTCTCACATTAGTTCTTTTATTAAATAAAACATCGTGGCATTTCATAAATATAATTTTCTTTAAAAAGCCAATGATTAAGTTAACTTATAGGTTGCTTAGAACATTTTTTTTCCTGAAAATTAATAGTATAGATTACATAAAAATGCATTTCTTTATGAATCTCTTAGATGTGATAGAATAAATAAGACAGTTTAATGTAGGTGAAGGTGGAAATGAGCTTGTGGTTCTCTCGATTAGATAGTCTATTTAGGTGCTTACAATATTTAAAATTTTCAGTAGTAAGTGTTCACAAATTAGTTAAGAGTATTCTTTGTTATAAAATCTTCTCCAATTACAAATTTTGTTCTGGGTTTAAGATACTAGCTTTCTCACTCCCATTAGTTCTTTTATTAAATACAATCTTGATGTTGTTAGTAAATATGTATGCTCCCAATAAGAATCAGAAGGAATGCTCTAAGAAAATTTATGAAAAGATCATAGAAATAGACCAGAGGAATGTGTGTATAGTGGATGACTATAATAGATAATTGATATAAAAAAAAGATTATATTAGTGACAAAACAAGAAAACAAAACAAAAGGAATATATTACCAAAATTTTTCTTTGAGATGGTGGATGAATTAAACTTGACTGATAGTGGAGAATATTAAACCCGAATGAAAAGAAATTTACTTTTTATTTGAACTCCCACAAATCTTACTCAAGAATTGATATGATATGGGCGAATAGAGATATAGGTAAGAAGATAGAGAGGATTGAAATGCTCCCAAATACCTGGGCGGATCATAACCCCTTGTTAATAATATGGAGAGGTCAGAAAAGAAAGGGAGAAGATGAACCCCCAGATCTTACTAGAAAAAGAGTATACTCAGAGGACTGAAAGTGAGCTGACCTTATTTTTTGATGAAAACAAGAAACAGGATACCTCACTCCAAATCCTATGGGACACAATGAAAACATACACTAGGGGGATTACAATAGCCTACACAGCAAAGAAGAATAAGGAGAAAAAGAGACAGTACAATTCATTACAGACAGAAATCGGACAACTAGAAAATAAACTTCAAATAAACCCAGGGAATGAACAGATTAGTGAGACATTGAATTTGGCCAAACACAAATTAAGTCTATTAGATCAAGAGGATGATGTTAGGGATCTCAAATTCATGAAGCATTTTTTTTTTAGAATATGCAAATAAGCCAGGAAGATGGCTGGCTTACAAATTAAAAAAAGAAAATAATAATACACCATCTTCAGGTTGAGTCGGGCAATTTGCAAAATAATGAAGAAGGGAAAAAGATGATCATCCAAAAATATTTTGAAAACCTTAAAGTCAAGAAGAAACACCAATAGATAAAATAAGCCAGTATTTGAAAATAGAGAATCACCAATAGACAAAGAAAAAAGAATAATGTTAAGCAGAGAAATAACGATTACAGAACTAAAAGAAGCAATCCATAAACAAAAGGCTAATAAATCCCCAGGGCTGGATGGCTTACCAGGGAAAATATACAAAAATACGGGAGAATTAATAGAACCAGTACTACTGGAAGTGTGCAACGAGGCTTTATAGGAAGCTAAAATACTTGATATGTGGAAGAAAGCATATATCACTGTGATCCCAAAAGAAGGTACCGATGGCAATCAAATTCAAAATTACAGGTCAATTTCACTTTTGAATGCTGATTACAAAATCTTTATGACTATTATAGCAGGGAGGATGAGAAAAATACTGAACGAGATTATACATTCTGACCAGAATGGATTTTTACCATCAAGACAAATAAGAGACAATAGCAATGGCACTTAGATTTATATACTGCTTTATAGGGCTCTACAGCCCTCTCTGAGCAGTTTACAGAGTCAGCATATTGCCCCGAACAATTTGGGTCCTCATACCAACCTCAGAAGGATGGAAGGCTGAGTCAACCTTGAGCTTGGTGAGATTCGATCTGCCAAATTGCAGGCAGCTGGCTGCAGCAGAAGTAGCTTGCAGTACTGCACTCTAACCACCGCACCACTGAAGCTCCATACTGCAATATTAAAACGGTAGTGAATATATTAGAATATTATGAAGTGCATCCAGAGAAACAAGTGACCCTTGTTTTTCTGGATGTCCAAAAAGCGTTCAACAAGTCAAAGAGATGAAATTTGGAGGCAAATTTGAAAAAATGATAGAAACAGTATATACCTCCCAAAGGCTAGTGAAGTAATAAATGAATATTCTACTAAAATATTTAAAATAATGAAAGAAGTTCATCAGGGATGTCCACTGTCACCTCTGCTCTTTATCCTAACATTAGAGACACTATTAATCAAAATTAGAACAAACCCAGAAATAAAAGAAGCAAAAATTAAAAAGGAAGATTATAAAGTACAGGCATTTGCGGATGACCTGGTCTTTTTTAATTGAGGAGCCACTGGAATCTGGACCAATATTGATACAGGAATTAGAGATATATGGAGAAGTTTCAGGCCTTAAAATTAATAGAGTTAAAACTAAAATGCTAGTGAAAAATATAACAATAAAGCACAAAAGAGAATTAGAAGATGCAATTGGATTACAAATTACAAAAAAATTATACTGTATTTAGAAATATGGTTAACAGCAAGATGCTCAATAAAAGAAGACAATTCTGTGAAATTATTTCAACAAATTAAAAAAGATTTGGAATGGTGGGGGACTCTACAATTATCTTTATTAGGGCGTATATCAACTATTAAAATGAATATTCTACCAAAAATACTTTACAAACAATTCCAATTAAATAGAGTTACCTTAATTTATTTGGTCAGGTAGGAACTATTAAAATGAATATTCTACCAAAAATACTTTACCTATTCCAAACAATTCCAATTAAATAGAGTGATCTTAATTTATTTGATCAGGTAGGAAGGCACAAATAAAATTAAGAGACTTGCAGGATAATAGAAGCAGAGGTGGCTTTGGACTCCCTGATTGGGAACTCTATTATAAGGCAGCAATATTAGTATGGGTGAGAGATTGGATTAATTTAAGAAAGAAAAGAATATTAATGCTTGAAGGGCATGATTTACAAAAAGGCTGGCATGCCTTCTTGTGGGATAAAGGTAAACAGTCTCATCTATATTTTTTATAAGAACATGGATTTTAGTATGTCTTGAATGATTTTGAAGTGGATTCTATGATAAATGAAGAATATTTAACTGCGCAGTTTTTAGGATCAAGAGATATTTATATTTAGAACAGGTAATATTGCAATCTTTGATTCCCACTAGCCAAATAAATCAATGCTTTTCTTGTGATGTAAGCTCCTGCCTGTAGTAACAGCACATATAATACATAATACCAAGGATGAGAATGTTTCAGTTACATTTTTCAGTCTCCTTTTCCAGATATGCAACTAAATTTAGCAGTAAATTGAAAATGTCTATATTTTTCTTATATTTTACTATATTTTCTGCATACATTTTTGCCAGACAGGCAAATACCTACTATCCACCCATCCACCCCAAGATATTCGGCAAGAGATTTCACCATAATAAAATCTCTCTTTATTTTTTTCATTTTGATCTTACTTCCAAAGGCCAGAAATCTTCTAGCATGTACTCAGACTGACTCCTGCTGCTGAGAAGCCACTGAAAAGAGAAGCCACTGAAAATGTTGTCTAATGTAAACCATGAAGATAATTAGGCCAGATGTTAAAAGTATTGATTTTCAATCAAGAGATTTTGTCTATTTTAGTCATCTTTACTGAATGAACTGAATCATATGAGAGAATATTACATGATTACAATAATCATCTAGAAACAAGACCAGTTGCCACAAAACCTGATCCCACAAAATACAGTATAAAGTGCAATGCAATTTCTGCATACTTAAGACACATGAAACTGTGCTGCTAAATTCAAATTAATATTAGAATAGAATTGTTTATTGGCCAAGTGTGATAGGACACACAAGGAATTGGTTATTTTGAAAGACTTTCAAATCTTGTCATACAGCCAGATCCTAGTTTATAGGTGGTCTTTTAACAGCTTTGGCAATGAATTTGTTCAGTAAATAATATACTATACTCAAACAGCCCATCCTGACATGTTGGCTTCTGCTGTGTGATAGAATTAAACTTGCTGTTAGGACCACTGGCTTTATTAATATCTTTAAGTCTCTAAGCATAGGACAGTGGACCAACAAAATGTTTGCCTTCTATCTGCTACTTGGTTAGTCAGTACATGAGCTTTTCTTAGAGCTATTTATTTTATTTATCGAATGTATATATTTGCTTGTTTCACCAAAAGCAATTCTGGGTGGCATACAACAAAATTATGTAAAAAGAGATATCAGATATAAAACCCTATATTAATAAATATAAAAAACAAAGAAAACCTAGACAACCAGAAGGATAAAAATGCTCATTTCAACAATAAAGCCATCTCAACAAGCTGGCTCAACTGTGCAGGAACAATTGACATTATCACCTGAAATGCAGAGCTTATATACTGAAGACAAATCCCTTGTATGTCCAATCACACTTGGCCAATAAAATCTATTCTATTTTATTCTATTCTCTGCTAAGACAGCTACTGTATTATTGGTGTCAATTTGTGGGCCATTGGGAATTCCACTCATCACATTTCTGAATAAACTTCTGAAGGGGACGGATCATGTATGGCCTGTATGATGTACTTCCATTCCAGATACATCTAATCAATATAAATAAGGTGAAGATCATGGAAGTTGCTGGCTCACAGTACCTGGAGCACTACATATTGTTTTCCCTCACAGATGGCAATGATTTGATGGCAGTGAGGGGAAGTGAGATAGTTCCATTTAAGAAGTAACTGAACCCTGCTAATATATCGCATACTTTTCTATTTACCACTCTTATTGCTACATGGTAGGGCAGCTGCATTTAAGTCCCATTAGAATTAAATTTCCAAATGAACTGCAGAAATACAGGTTTAAGATGGGGCACAAGAATTCAAGAGCAACCCAGGTGTTATTAAACACCCAATTGTGTAGTGCTCCTATATGCCACAAGGTTTGCTTCTCTAGTGCCGACTGCTACTTCTGCTTCAGCACAGAATTAGCTACCACGATCAGTGCAAGAGACCTCTTTTTGGCTATGTTGGAAATCCTTAGGTCAAAAGTCGGTAGCATATGCGCAGTGATGGAACACAATAAATCATTCTGACTTGACAAAAACTAAAATTAGTTTTATACCATTTTTATTCTGTGAAATAAAGTATAAAAACTTACAAACTGGAGAACATATCTAGACACAAAAAAGATGATACTTAAACAAAACATGTATACAAGAGCAGAGCAATATCTGCTCCCCTTTCTCCCCCATCAAAATACTTGCCTGCATTTGTGGGATTTTAGAAAACTCTTGTCAATTTAGGGTTTTTTTAGCCTATTGGAGAATATCCATATATTTATATATTAAAGATAAAAATCAACAACCTGATTTTTAATGGTGGATAGACTGTCCGTAGCAAAGTGACTGTACAACCCTTTATTTGTTGCCTATTTTGCCAGACTGGAACCTACAAAAATGTAATACAAAGAAGAGAGGATGCCACTAGAATTTCCACTTTAACCTGAAAACCAACCATGATAAATTTGGTCATTCTTCTATTTTGTTCTGTTATAAAATGATGCTAGTAATTAAAAAGTAAGGTCAGCTTCCCTTTCTCTTAATTTTGATCTGATCAGGTAAATTCAGACAATTGCTTTGATTGTTTTTCTTCTTTTCTGTATCTCAAAAACAGGCTGAAAACGGTTACTCCCATAGGGAGTTGGGTACAAGGACTACTTTGTAGAGATCTTCTAATTCACTTCCTTCAGGTTTTGAGCAATAATAAATTTCAACATTATTCGTTTCAAGTCAATGAGATATAAATAGTCATATGGTCAGTGTAATTTAAATACGCTTCTAAAGCGTATTTTTACTGATATTAAAAACAGTTCAGTTATTCAAAAAAGTAATCAATTTGAAAAGGGTGCATGCAGTACATACATGCCTGAAATATATACACTTGTGCACGCACACAGGCACACACATTATGCATATAAAATGATTGCCATCACATTATTACTGCTCTTTTAATGAAATATGATCCTAAACACATTTTGCTTAAAAGTTTGAGCACCATGGATAGGATCTACCCCCAACTCACCTGTGCTTAGGATCATATTCTTATTTGTGAATGGACATAATATCAGCGGACTGAGTTGGACGTAAACATTTGTCAAAAATCGTGTTGGGTAAAAAAATGAATTGCTTCTATTAAAGGAGTTTTTGAGCATTTGTAAAATGACTAATAGGCATAACTATAGGCATTCCACTTAGGAATTCAATTTCCTTAACTAATCTTCCTCTAACAAGTAATCAGGTTTGAGAATAAACAATTGAAACTTGACCAACATAGTTTTCTTCTCACTTTCTCAGTGCATTCAAGCATATAATTAAACAATCTTTCAAATGTTTACAGTCCTGTCATTGAGCCATTTATCATTGTAGCATAGTTTCCAAGATAAGGAACATATATTCTTTCTTATCATTAAAATCAATAGTTATAATTTGATATAATACCCTTTATTAATGTTAGGCTTTTACTGGGAAAAGACTTCCTTTCATGTCAAATGAGGTTATGGGGGGGGAGGGAGGAAGATAAGTTTAATAAAAAATATGAATAAACAAACATAACCTTTTGTTACAAAAAAACAAAACAAAACCCAAGTTTCACGATCAGTCTAACAATACTGCTTCCTGTTCTTTTTTGATAGAGTCTAAAACTGAATGATCACTCTCTGTAGTTTCAGCATCTCCACTTAGCAGAATGGATCTTTCCTCTTCTAAAGTAAAGACTGAGTTCTGACTTTGGCAAGAATGTTTGACAACTTCATTAGGCGTGGAGAATGTCTTGTCACACAAGTTGCACTTATAGGGTTTGTTGGCCTGTACTAACATGTTGTCCATCTGGTTGCCTTCCTCAAATGTACAGAGCTCTAGAGTCTGCTTGTCCACCACAGTGTAGGTGTCCATGCTTTGGTTGAGACATACATGCCGAGCAGCTTGATTGGCCCGGCAGAAACTTTTGTCACAAGTACTGCACTTGAAAGGCTTGCCGGTATGTATGTACATGTGCTCTCTCCAGTGGCTTTTCTGAATGAACTTACGTCCACAAATGGAGCATTCATACTTCCGCCTTTTCACTTCTCTTTCTTGATCTGCTTGCTCCAAATTGTCAATATCAGCAATATCTGAGGGTGGAGGGGTTTCTGCTTGCTGTTGCCCATCAATTATGGGTGAATCTGAGATCTGCTGCAACTCACTATCACTGATCATTCCGGCTTCAGTCGCTTCCATAGCATCTTTATCAGGAGCATTATTACACAGGGACAAGGGAATGCTACTTTCCCCGTGCTGGTTGGATGCAAAGGGCACTCCTGTGTGAATCTGGAGATGCTCACGCAAGCTACTTCGCAAATTGAAACGTCGACCACAAAGATGGCAGGCATAATATTTGGGAAAGCTTCCATTTTTCTTCATAATGCTTGGCTTGACATGTGCTATTGTGAGAGAGGCAGGTTGATCGTCTGAGGAAGAAGCTTCCATGTTGGTTTCATCTCCAGGAGAAGGATGAGAAGGAGCTGATACTAACTCGGGAGACAATGAAGACTGCAGTGGGTCAGGGGGTGCAATATTTGTTGGGGGCACTTGAGGCAAACTTGGAGGTGGTATCTGGGATAATTGCGATATTTGGGAGGGTTCATGGACCTGTTCTTGGTTCACTCTTGACAGCTGGGGCCGTGATTCTCGCAAAGGCTTGTCAGGTGCTGTCACGGCCTTTGTGGGATTTCTTGCTTGGTGATCCGCAATTTGAATACCGTATAATGATGAGGCCAATGGGAAAACTTGCTCTGGGTGTGCAAAGTTTCCCTGGCTGGCAAGACTGGCCTCCTGGATCAGTGGGTATGCATGCAAGAATTTTATCCCTTGCTCGAGTCGAACAGGATCTATGAGCTGAGGTGCCATCTTTCCAGTGTACATCAAATGCAAGAGGTAACTGAAAATATCTGGCTGTATGTCAGCTGCCTTCAAACGGACACATTCACTGCAAAAAAAGAAGTTACAGTATTAATAAAGAAAAAAGGAGGAAAATGCTACAGATATATTATAGTATTTACTCAAGGCAGCAATATATCCCCTATACTCCAGGAACAATCAGACTTTATCGCCCAAAAAGCCCAGGCTTTCCTCCTGTTTACACATGTATGTACAAAAGAGTTGCCTCCCTTGGCATATTACTAGCTGTCACTATATTTCTGCAGCCACTGAAATATAAGAATTTCATCCATGGAAATACTTTTTGCAGCATCAACATTGGCAAACGATGAGGGGGATGGGTGGTTAAATAATATGATGTTGGTAGGGTGTTTGGGAACCTCCTCTAGGTCTTCCAACAGAGGATCACATGCAATTTGTGAGGCATGCACCCCTTTAATACATACTGATAAGGAAGCTGCAGATAGGTAAGACCATCATTGAGCCCACAATTTCAGTTGTAAGTAGTGGTGATCATAAAGTGTGTCAGGGCAGATTTTATGACTTTGCGACAGTGTTACCCTGAATACATTGCTGGTTATGGGAAAAATGGCGTAAATCAGTCATGTGATCATAGAGCACTGCAAACAGCAGTAAATGTGGGCTGGTTGCCAAGTGCCCACTTGGTGTGGGGGGTGGGGGTTCCTGGATATCAGAACTTCAAATCCAGGTTGTAAGTAGCTTTTTAGGATCACAACTTTGAAATGTCACGAAGCGACTGGCCATTAGTCAAGGACTACCTGCAAGTCTTACTAACATCAATGATTTTCTTCGGAGTAATTAGACATAGGAAGGTTCTACAATTTTAAAGGTAATCACTTAAAGAATATTGTATATTTATTGCAATACTTGTTTAAGTAATATGACTCAGGCTTTTGCGGTCCTTTCAGATCTTAAATGTGAAGGAATAAACGACAGCTTTAGAGAAATAATGTTACAATACATACCTGATTTTAAATAAAAGTTATTTGACTCAGGAAGTACAACTGAATACAGTAGCTTATAGTACCATATAAATACTTAAGCATCAAAATGAAATGCAAAAGTTCCTATATTTTGACAATTGGGATTTATTTGTCATTTTACTTGATTGCTTAGGACTCAGCTGAGGTGTTCCACTCTCAGAGATACATCCATATACTTTATTTTATTTTTTATTTTTATTTATTTGATTTGTCAATTGCTTACAAGATAATAGGTATAAGTATATACGTAGTTATGAATACATGAAATGGGTACATATAATAAAAATAAAAGAAACAATAGGACAGGGACGGTAGGCACGTCGGTGCGCTTATGCACGCACCCTACAGACCTCTTAGGAAAGGGGTGAGGTCAATAGTAGACAGTTTAAAGTTTTGGGGGTTTGGGGAAGAAACTACAGAGTCAGGTAGAGTATTCCAGACATTGACCACTCTGTTGCTGAACTTGTATTTCCTGCAATCAAGTTTGGTGCGGTTAACCTTGAGTTTGTATCTATTGTGTGCTCTTGTGTTGTTATGGTTGAAGCTGAAGTATTCATTGACAGGTAGGACTTTGCAATGTATGATTTTATATACCATACTTAGATCAGACAGAAGACGGCATAATTCAAGGTTTTCTAGGTCTTTCTAGTCTGGTGGCATAAGGTATTCTACAACAAGTAGAGGAGTGGAGAACTCTTCTTGTGAAATATTTCTGGACTTTCTCAACTGTGCTAATATCAGATATGTAATGTGGGTTCCAGACCAATGAGCTGTATTCGAGTATTGGTCTGGCAAATGTTTTGTAAGCTCTAAGTAGTAGTGTGATATTACCAGAGAAAAAGCTACGTAGGATGAGGTTAACAACTCTTAATGCCTTTTTGGTTATGTAGTTACAGTGGGCTCTAGCACTTAGATCATTAGAGATGAGTATTCCAAGGTCCTTTACAGAGCTTGGATCATCAACAAGATCTTGACTATTCAGCTTGTATTTTATTTTCTGATTTTTTTTTTTTTGCCAATATGTAAGACAGAGCATTTATTTGTTGAGATTTGAAGTTGCCATTTGTTTGACCATTCTGATACATAGTCAAGATCTTTTTGAAGGGTAGCAGTATTGTCTGTGGTATTGAACAGCTTTACATCATCAGCGAAAAGAACGCAGTTGCTCTCAATATGATCACAGAGGTCATTTATGTAGAGTATGAAGAGAGTTGGTCCTAGAACACTGCCTTGGGGGACACCACTATTGACAGGTACAGAATTTGATAGGACACTCCCAATTTTGACCATTTGTTGCCTGTTTGAGAGGAATGCTTCTATCCAGTTATATAGTTGTCCAGAGATACCATAAGATTTTAGTTTTAGGAGTAGTTTGTCGTGTACCACTGAATCAAAGGCTTTGCAGAAGTCTATGTAAATTGTGTCTATTGCTTTGCCCTGATCGAGTTGTGTAGTCCATATGTTTTTGCAGTGTAAGAGTTGCAGATTACATGATAGTTTTTTTCCTGAAACCAAATTGTTTATTGGAGAGTAGGTTGTTTGTCTCTAAGCTTGTCTCTATATACTACCTTACTAGAACTCTTGTGTCTATAATCTTTAATAGAATAGGGCAACTTTTTGAGCCAAGGTACCTCAATTAGGCTAACTTATAGAATTTGTTCAAAAACTTGGACCGATGACTCACATGAAATTGAATTTTGGAAATAAAACATTTTATGACACAAAAATTATCATAAAGCATGTTGACTGCTATACAGCTCAACTTGAGCTATTTTTTTTCAAGAGAGATATTTATCTGAATCTCTCATATACTTTTCACATACATTAGAAGCTCTGCCATTTGAAAGCACTGAGGAATCTGGCAAGAAAATGTTTCTGAAACAATGACCCAAAGGGACACAGACTGCCTATTAATTGGCTTAATGAGGATCTGAGTTCCTACAGCCAATTTTTCAGCAAATTTATATTTAGCAGCAGAACCAATGCATAATTGCACAACCTATACCTTGGCTTGAATGGAGTATAGAAGTATGTTAACAGCTTATTTTTAAAAAATCAAATGATAATGACTTATTGAAGAATTCAAAACTTTCAGCTGACAGGAATAAGCAAGGCAAATGGAACGGAGTTCCTAATTCTTCATCTTCTAATAGTAAAGATTTAAGATGAAGAATACTGATGTATAACAGAAAAAAAAGTACCATATACTTCAGCTTATCACAAATATTTGTAATTTCAACTGCTGTGAATAAAGTGTGATTTTTTTTTCATATCCCATGCTTTTATTCCATTTCAGACAATGATTACTTCTTAAAGTGATTCATAGGAACTAAACCAGAAAGCAGACTAATCCTCAGGGTTACTATTTAAAAGGGCAAGAGAGAGTGAAATGCAGATGGCAAACAATTCCTCAAGCCCATTTTGAAATCAGTATCCTCTTCAGGCCAGACTCTCCTTCCTAATTACCTTCTTTGAATAACAATTCACAGTTCTATATTCTCTTGGCTGATTCCAGAGTGTTGCCTTTGAACACTCACTATCTGACTGGAAAGGACAAACAAAGCTCTATAGCTTCTCTTATGGCCAATATAAAGAAAAAGCTAGATTCTTTCTGGGATGGATGGTTAGGGACTGCCCTTCAACAACCCTTGGTTTCCTGCTACTTAGAAAATTGTAATTTACACCGGAAGAATCACTTCAGGACTACAGTGGCTGAACCTGAGTTATAAATCAGGTACCAATGAAGTTAGCAAGGCTTAAATTCTAATTGACTTAAATGATCTGCAGATTGCACTGCATGTTACTTATTAAGGTGGATAAAGTAACTCTATACTAACTTAATGCTTAACAATATATATGTATATAGTACCTGCTTTGATGAACAAACAACATCTTGAAGTAGTTGGAAAAAGAGGCAAGGACGGATTTGTGTGCCTTAAAGTACACATCACCAATAGCAACTGTGCAGTCACACAGGAAACCAAACTCCCTCTGAGCATTAAGCTGCTGTAGAAGAATAAGTCCATGGTTGGCCAAATCCATCTTTTAAAATCTGTAAAGCAGAAAAAGTTCTTGAAAACATCTTCCTTTAAAGATTCCGTCATGTGCCCAAAGAATGTGAAATTTGGGAGGGTACAATTCACAGGTACTAAAACCATTTATCTGATTTTTATAGCCATCTATTTTTTACCTGTTGTGAATGAGCAGGAAACATTCAAGCACTTAACAATCCAAATTGGGACCAGAATTTCCATCACTAAGCTCACGCTCCTTAGATAAAACAAGGAGGGCCAATAGCTGCCTTGGTTGGGTAGCCTCAGCAATAGCGGGAGGAAGAAGAGACAAAAATCAGCTGTGGCTTTGGTGCACAGGGCAAAAGAGCAAAGACGATTGGGGTGGGGTGGGGGGTTAAAAGTGCATGTTGTAGTTGTAAATATGAATGGGTTGCCAAAGCACCCAAATTTCAATCAAAACTATGACTATCTCTAGGATTAAAATCAACAAAGGAAATAAAAGCAAGAATAGATAACATAATAATTAGCACAACAATACTCATTACCTGTTTGCCAGTAATGTATCAATATATATTTCAGACAACTAAAAACATCAAATTTATTTAAAGCCATCGCATTCATAATACTTCCAGTTTGTGGACAGGTTGAAATTACAATTAAAAACTTGAGAGCAAATAAATGAAGGTTTTGATTTGTGTTAAAATATACATGCGTAGTTTTAGAATATTAAAAGATATATTTGGAAATGCTGCATAGGATCAAGAGAATTAAACCAAATGTAATTCTAAAACTGTTGATCCCTCATAACATTTTGAAATATTTGGGAATATTTATAGGAGTCCTGAGTATAGCTTTATCTAAATGCTACAGTAGTAGTGAATTCTCTCGATTAGTTTTCAGCTATGTTTTTATATTTTATTTTATATTTTGTTTCTGTAATGAATGCTTTGCACAGCAAATTCAATCAACTGTTCAGGAAAATTTGCAGCCAACGGGAAAATGAATTAGATAAAAATCACAGCATTCATTTGAGGTTAAATTCAAAATAAAATCGAATATATCTGTTTTCTGGATGACAAATTCACAATTGTTCCAATTTATAGGCAGCATCTAACATGAAATGAAGGTGAGATCTCTCTGGAGAACTGTGAGAGCATCACTGCTTCCCTGCCCAGGGGAAGAAGAAAAAAACCAGCATCCTGAAGAAGGGTGGGATCAAAATTCAAAAGCATCTTCCGCCCCAGGAAAAAAAGCAGAACCTCTTCCGAGAGGCTTGTCCCTCCCTTTGGAGAGAGGAACTTCTCGCCAAGCGCCAGCAATAAAAAGCCACTCAGGAGGCAGAAAACTCTCGCAGACGCCAACGGGGCGGGCAAACAGCAGCCTACAGCGGTGGAGGACCGCAAGCTTCCTTCACCCCCCGCCCCCGCCGTGAATCACACTGTGACAGCCCGCCGGCATTTTCTATTGGCTGCCTGCGGAGCAAAAGGGGCAAGGCAGCGAGGCCAAGCGCGCGCCACGGCCACTGCCTCGGCCCCGCCTTCTCCCCTGCGCAGGCGACGCGAAGCCGCCGCGTGCGCGCACACGCAACGCACGGAGGCGGCGGGGCGGCGTACGGACGGCGGCGCGAGACGACGTAAGCAGCGCGAGCGAGCGGGCTGGGGCGCCTAGGCGCGCGAGAGACGGGAACCGCCGCTGTCGCCAGGGCCGCCTAGGCTGCTGAGGAGACGCAGACGGAGCCGCCCACCCTCAGCCCCCCCCTCCTTTCCTCTCTCTCTCTCTCTCTCTCTCTCTGCCTCCCTCCCTTTCCCGCTCCGCGCGGCTGCCTCGGCGCCTGCCCCTCCCCCTTCCTCCTAGGCCGGGCTGCTGCCGCCGCGGGTGAGAGAAAAAAGGGGAAAGGCCGCTACTCAGCTCGGCGAGGGCGTACAGGGCCAAGCCAAGCCCGGATCAGACCAGGTTCTGCCAGGGCAGGAGTTTCTCTAGCAGCCTCAACCGGGAAGACCTCTCCCTCTCCTCCCCGAGGCAGCCGCCTCCACCGGCGCCATTTCGGGGTCTCGGCTGAGAAAGCCCCCCTCAGGGCCCGGGGAGCCTTCTGCCTTTCCTCCGGGGCTGAACCTGGCCTACCCGACCGATCGGCCAGCACAATGGTGGGACGGGAGATTGGGGGAGGGGGCAGGGAAGACCAAAGGGCCTCGCCGCCGCCACGCGCCCCCCTCCCTCTTTCCCTCCCGGCCACCCGCCCTCTCCCGCGCCTTCTCGGAGGATGAGTGGGGGGTGGGGGTGGGGGGGGTAGGCGGCACTCACCTGGCTCGCGCTTTCGGGGAGGGAGGGGGGGCCGCGGTCTCCGCCAGCCCAGGAGGAGCAGCAGCAGCAGCAGCGCCAACAACGGAGTCAGCGCGGCGGCGGCGGCGGCTTTTCCTGTCCGGTTACGTTAGGGTCACATGACCGAGAGCGGAGCAGAGAGGCTGTAGCGAGGAGCCCCCGCCGGGGAGAGACGGGGGAGGCGGCGACGAGCGCTGTGGCGGCAACAGCAGCAGGAGCCTCCCCTCCCCCGCTTTCCTCCTTCGCCGCCTGCTTGGCTGGCTTGGCTTCGCCTATTGGCGCGCGCCGCTTGCAGGGAGCGGGACGCAGGCCTCACCGGCTGGGCTGAGCCGTCACGGCCGCCGAGCTTTTTGAGGCCCCGTAGTAATCCTTGCGGGAGGGGGGGGCACGGGAAGGGGTCCCATTCTGCGCGCTTTGGTTCTTGAAAGCTTAGCCCCATTTCTCCCCCCCCCCCTTTTTCCCCCTTCTTGTCAATGGCTTCTGTTGCTCTGATACAGGTGGGAGAGAAGTGGTAGCCAGAACTGAAGTAAGGTGCACTTGGGTTAGAAAAGAGGGATAATTTTAATCGTCTGCGCGTAGCCCTTGGCTTGATTGGACTCTTTATGACACTGAGATGACAACTTTTTAAAAAAAACGATTGGCATCCGAGTATTTCTCAAGTATGCATTTAAGTAGTTAATACTAAATCCCACTTCTCGGTGCAGAGGTCAAGTAACATGGATTTGAACTTCGTAAACTTATTTGAAGTGTATCCCGTGACTTATGATGAGAAATGTGTTGGTTTTTTAGGAAGCTCAATACATTTATCTCGGTGGAAAGAAGATTCCATTATTAGGTTTAGAGGGCAGAATTGCATGCTTTTAGCTGGTGAATTTATTTCTTGGATGGATAGCAGTAATTCTGTAGCTTGAAATAAAGTATTGTATGGTGTTTCATAGTAGGAAATATGAAATATATAAAACTGCTGGAATTTAATTTCTTATAAAAAACCCTGAACTTTAAGCAAAGTGATAGTGAGATTAATGGTTATAAATGTGATGTATTAATTGCGTGATCTGTACCAAAGTAAATGAGCTCTGAAGTTAACAATAATGTATACAGTAGCACTTTTAGGTTTTCTCACAAGAGAGACTCATTTAGTAAGGTTCAGTATAAATAGGATTGTGGTAGTTTGATGTCGTTTCACAGAAAAAAAGTGGGGAATTTGTTCCAAGCATTTCTAAATCTCTGAACTTGCTTTGATTTCTGTCAGTTGCTTTCTGTTATTGCTTAAGCAGCTATTTCGTTTTTTTACTAGGCTGTGGAGGTTATACTTCATTTTTTGTTCTATTTGTTTTACAGATATGTAATCAGGTCTTGTCCTTTGTATTTATATTGAAGAAAAAATTGCCTGTGATTCTACACACATTGCTCAGAAATTAGTCCTTTGAGTTTAGTTACAGTGAGGTTAGCGTGTGTAGGAGTAAAGACTTAACTTCTTAATAAACATTAACACAAACAGTATTGGTCTGTCTGTCTGTCTGATCTGGATTTCCTGGTGGGAACCTGTAATTTTAAAGTTGGGAAAAGGTTCTCTTGAAAGAGTTGTATGCTTTAATATCTAATGTTATGTGTGTTCAATTTTTGTTTCAGGTAGTTGTCTTTTATTAATTATAAGTAAAGCATTAAAAGGGGGGAAAGGAATAAATTATTGAAATTTAGTCTCAGATTTACAAATCCATATGATTTTCCCTGGATCAGTACTACTGATTTCATTACAAATACAGAGGGTCTGAAAATTTAAATAGTTCACTTCTGACTTATGCATTGAATTTGTAGTATTTTGTATAATTAAATATACCAGTAAAATTTGTTAGTTACAAATTTGTGTTTAAGCTTAATTTTTGGTTATAGTTTTAACCTCTATTAACAGCTTTTTTCCTAGCCCTTCATTTTCCATTTCAGCGTGGATCTTTCAATTTAAAATATAAATAAAACCTATCAGAGCAAAAGAATGGCACCAGAGGTAATTTCTCCATGACAATAAAAACTTATATTACAATAATTAATCATACATTGCTTTTAGTGTGCATGAATCCAGTTTAATGGTCTTGGTCTAGGAAGGGATATGGTGCATTATTAAATGTACAGCTTAGTTTATTAAGACCTCTGCTATTAAACTGGGTTTTAGAATCACATTTTGATGCTTTGAAGAGTGCAAGCCATCTTTGCAAAGAAATCTACAAAGCATTCCAAGGATTGAACTTCAGTTTAGTGGCTCCCATAGAACCCATCATGGAAGTTCAGTGATTGATAATTGGATCCCAAATATAGTAGAACCTCTGGTCACGGCCATAATTTGTTCCATAACTTTGGCAATTTCTTCATCTAATGTTTCGTCTTCAGGAATTTCTGGTTCAGGGGTCATGTTTGATCACCCCTGGAGTTTGTGTTTATGACCAGATTCAAAAATTTTGTGAATTTTTTGGTCAGATTTTGTTGTGGTCAGAAGCGTTCGTGACCAGAGGTTCTACTGTAACGTTTTCATGTTAATATAAGAAGCAACCCAGTTTATTAAAAAGGACAACCTGAAAGCTTTTGAAAAGTTAATAGTGGTAGATTTTATTTAGTGGGGGGAAAACTTTTGTATTGAAAAGTAATACAATAGTCAGACATGGATAACATGATGATGATCATCACAGTAGTTCTTGTTTAGTAACTTCCTGTTTGCAATTATGACAGTGATGAAAAAGTAGCTTTGTGGTCTATAAAGCAAAAGAAAGCTGAAGTAAGATCATAATCACACTTGCAGTTTCACTTTACTTAAAGACTGAGTTGTTGGTGCCAGTTATGGTCATTAAATGAGGACTACCTCCGGCATTGATGTATCATTTGTATTGCTGGTTCACTGAATTGCCTGGGTTCGTATAGTCTTCCAAGCTATAAACTGGCTCAGCTTAGTGTGCTGTGTAAAACCAGTGATCTGATGAAAACTCTTAGCTTTGTTCCCTGCTTGTGAGCATTTAAGCATAAACTAATGATTATGAACTCTTGATGTAAATCTGCTATATTACTAGTAGAGGACTGCATTTTAATTAGGATTAACATTTGTACATAGCATTACACTTTTAAGTTTGCATTGAAATTTAAATTAGCATTAACATTTAAATCTGAACAGTGATTTAAACTTTGCTAAACAGTGAGTTACATACTGTTCTTTTGTACTGAGTCATAAAAAACCTTCCCAGATAACAGTTTTTCAATTTTTTACCTATCGGGTATTATAATGTAACTTACAGATGTAAAAATAAATCAGTATCTGAATTGCCTATTGTGTGATTTATTGTATCTGTATTATCCTGGTTTTGTGGGGAGCTCTTGCTATACTAAATGTAAACTATCTTTTATAAACCAAGGATTGGTAGAACAGATTAGAATTTGTTGATAGATGATTTCTGGCTCCTAATTGTTAAATAAAAACAAATCCTATCAGCAAGTTAGGCTTTTGAAGAAAAGGAAGTGGGAGGAAATATTTCTAGCTGAAATGCATTAGGAGTGTCCTGTTCTTAGTTCAAAGCTTATCTATCTCAATAATTGTTTACTCAGATGTGTTGGATTCCCTCCAGTTAGCTGGGCAGTAAATAGTACAGTAGTTCATTTTTGCAGTGAAAGCTGCTTTCTAATAATGAGGTGCAATACTCTAGTTGCAAAAACTGATCTCATTAATTTAAATAACCAGGTTTTGGCTGGAGTTAAACCTTTCTGAGAAATTGTAAGAGTATTCAAAATTTAATCTCATTTTTGCCTCTAATTATAATAGTATTTGCTTTTATACTATTTGGGCATAATAGTATACATTTTTCCAACGGGGGCAAAATTTTAAATTAATTTACATACACTTTGTTAATTATGTAAATTGGAGAAATTCATTTTTCAGGAAAGGTACTGGAATTTTTTGCAGTGCAGAATTGAATAGGTAAGTGATATTAGTGTGCTTCATTTTGTTCATATATTCAGTATATGTATCTAATACATTCTTTAGTACTTTTACTCTGAATAATAGAACATAGAATTTGTAGGGGACTGTGAAGATCTCCTTATCCAATTGCCTGCCTGGAGCATGGATCTATTACTGCAGCATCCTGACAGATGGCAACCCAGCTGCTGTTTAAGTATTTTTCCTAAAGATTGACCACCTCCCCAAATAGTCTTTTCCATTGTTTATTTTTATCAGGGTTTTTTTCCCTTACTGTCCAAAATTTATCGCCTTGTAATTTAACTCCATTGCTTATCTTGTCTTCTGGAACGACTTCGAACAATAATGCCCTGAGTTTTACGTTGTTATCTTTCATATAATTGCTGTTGTGTCTTGTAACAGTCATGGGCTGATCATACCCAACACTTCCAATTGTTTCTAGCAAGTTTTTTTCTTTCCAGGTCCATTATTTCTTTCTGAGCATTCTTCACTTTTTAGTATACACAAAGAACTGAATGCCATACACTAGTGGCAGTCTGATCCACGTTGCTGCTGTCTTTAATTCATTTGAGTTTTTGTCCATCTGTCATGCAGTTCCATATTTGGATTGTGATGCTTCAAGCATTTAGATTACACAATAGCAATATATGTACTGCTGTTCAGTATGGTTTCCCCACCATTCCATGGCTTTACATCTGATTTTCCTACTACTTTGATTTCCTATAATCTAGATACAGATTATGCATTTGCTGTTGCAATTCATCTTGGCTGGTTTGTTCCATTGTTTCAGCTTGACAAAATCCTTTTGGATATTGATACTGTTCTGTATGGTGTTTACCAACCTCCAACTTTTTCATCTTCAAATGTGATAATCATTTTTAATGCCTCACTCAGGTTATTGATAAACACATTGAACAGCACAGTTGAATAGAGCCTCATGATATGTTTTAACATGTCCAGTTTGCTGTTGTGTTATTGATATACATTTATTGAATAGATAGTCCTCGATTTACAACAGTTCATTTAGTGACCATTCAAAGTTATGTACTGAAAAAAGTACGTATGACCACGTTTTTCTCTCTTAACAACTGTTGCACCATCTCAATGTTAACATCAAAATTCAGATGCTTGACAACTCATTTACGATGGTTTCAGTATCCTGGTCTTGTCCTCATCTTTTGTGAGCTTCTGACAAGTAAGTCAGTGGGGAAGCCAGATTTACTTAACTTAATTTTACTATTTTAATAGCTGCTGTGATTCATTTAACAATTGTGACAAGAAAGATCATAAAATGGGGCAAACTCAATAAATGTCTCTTGACAACATAAATGTTAGGCTCAATTGTGGTTGTAAGTCCTGAACAGTTCTCAACCAGTTCTGTATCCATATAGTATAGCATAGCATAACCATCTTTAAAACTGTCCAAGAGGGTTATTTAAGACTTTTCTGAATTAAATTTCAGTATTTCCAGTGCATTCCTGAACTTATACTGAAACAGCTGAGTTATTGAGTCATTCTGTAGGGCAGATGATAATCCTAAATAGGCGTGTCTCACTACAAAACAATTGCTAATATTTGGAAAAGGTAAAGAAAAGGTAATACTTAAGTTTCCAGTTGTGAAATGGAAGTACAGTATCTCACAGAAGTGAGTACACCCCCTCATATTTTGTGAATATTTAAGTTTATCTTTTCATGTGACAACACTGAAGAAATGACACTTGACTACAATGTAAAATAGTGAGTATACAGCTTGTATAACAGTGTAAATGTGCTGTCCCCTCAAAATAACTCAACACACAACCATTAATGTCTAAACCCCTGGCAACAAAAGTGAGTACACCCCTAAGTGATAAATGTCGAAATGGGGTCCAAAGTGCCAATATTTTGTATGGCTGCCATTATTTTCCAGTACTGCCTTAAGCATAAGAGTTCACCAGAGGTTCACAGGTTGCCACTGGAGTCCTCTTCCATGATGTATGACGTCATGGAGCTGGTGGATGTTGAGACCTTGTGCACCTCCACCTTCTGTTTCAGGATGCCCCACATGCTCAATAGGGGTTAGGTCTGGAGACATGCTTGGCCAGCCCATCACCTTTACCCTCAGCTTCTTTAGCAAGGCAGTGGTCATTTTGGAAGTGTGTTTGGGGTCATTATGTTGGAATACTGCCCTGACGTCCAGTCTTTGAAAGGAGGGAATCATGCTCTGCTTCAGTATGTCACAGTACATGTTGGCATTCATGGTTCCCTCAATGAACTGTAGCTCGCCAATGCCAGCAGCACTTGTGCAGCCTCAGACCATGACATTCCCACTATGCTTGACTGTAGGTAACACACACTTGTCTTTGTACTCACCGGGTTGCCACCACACACGCTATGACACCATTGGAACCAAATCAGTTTTATCTTGGTCTCAGAGGACCACAGGACATGGTTGCAGAAATCCATGCCCTTAGTCTGCTTGTCTGCAGCAAACTGTTTGCGGGCTTTTCTTGCATCATCTTTAGAAGAGGCTTCCTTCGGGGACAACAGCCCTGCATACAATTTGATGCAGCATGTGGCATATGGTCTGAGCACTGACAGGCTGATCCCCCACCCCTTCAACCTCTGCAACAATGCTGGTAGCATTCATACATCTTATTTCCCAAAGCCAACCTCTGGATATGGTGCTGAGCATGGGCATTCAAGTTCTTTGGTTGACCATGGCGAGGCCTGTTCTGAGTGGAACCTGTCCTGTTAAACCGCTGTATGGTCTTGGCCACCATGCTGCAGCTCAGTTTCAGGGTCTTGGCAATCTTATAGCCCAGGCCATCTTTATGTAGAGCAATAATTTGTTTTTTCAGATCCGTTGCCATGAGGTGCCATCTTGAACTTCCAGTGACCAGTATGAGAACGATAATACCAAATTTAACCTCCTCCTTCACACCTGAGACCCTGTAACACTAATGGGTCACATGACACCAGGAAGGGGAAATGGCTACTTGGGCCCAATTTGGACATTATCACTTAGAGTTGTACTCACTTTTGTTGCCAGGGGTTTAGACATTAATGACTGTTGCGTTATTTTGAGGGGACAGCATATTTACAGTTATACAAGCTGTATACTCACTACTTTACATTGTAGCCAAGTGTCATTTCTTCAGTGTTGTCACATGAAATGATACACTTAAATATTTACAAAATGAGGGGGGTGTACTCCTGTGAGATATTGTAGCTCTTTACTCCATTTTACGTTTACGAGGGTGAGTCAGTGATTTTCTCATACATTCCATACAAACTAGCAACCTTAGTATTACTTTTCATAAGCTAGATATACTAATTGTTGAGCTGTGAGAGATATCAGCCAGACTGTGAGGCTTTGCTAATATCCAGCATTATGTGATACTTCTGAATAACAGAATACTGTATTATTTCCAAATTGAAATACATTCTGAAACAACTTACTGTGTATATGAAGACTGCATTTTTCAGACTTGATTATTTAACCACTACCTGACTCTGTTGTTACCTCCTCATCCACTCCCTTAACTTTCAACTACTATTGACCTCACTCCATTCCTAAGAGTTCTGTAAGGGGCCTGCATAGTGCACAATCGTGTCTACTGTCCCTGTCCTACTGTCCTCATTTATTTGTACCTATTTCCTGTATTCATACTCATTTTATTGTTATACCTATTATCTTGTAAGCGATTGACAAATCAGAGAAATAAACTGCAGGATAATGGTAGCAGAAACAAGTTGAGGCTTCTCTTTCCCTCCTACAATATTTTATGTTCATTATTTGCTACGTTTGCAAAATTTGAATACCAAATTGTTAATGAAATTCTACAATTGCATACAGGTAGCCCTCAACTTGTGACCGCAATTGACCCCAACATTTCTATTGTTTAGTGAGACATTGTTAAGTGAATTTTGTTCCATTTTACTACCTTTCTTGCCACAGTTAAGCGAATCACTGCAGTTAAAGTTAGTAAGTGAATCTGGCTTCCCCATTAACTTTATCAGGTCACAAAAAGTGATCACGTGAATCTGGGACACTGCACCTGCCATAAATATGAGTCAGTTGCCAGGCACCTGAATTTTGATCAGGTGACCATGGAGATGCTACAATGGTCATAAGTGTGAAAAATGGTCATAAGTCCCCTTTTTCAGTGCTGTTGTAACTTTAGTCACTAAACGAACTGTTGTAGAGGACTACCTATATACTAAAGCAATGGAAAAGGCTTGACACTACAATTTTGATAGGAATGATGTCTTGAATATCTGCTTCCCAGATTTGTTTTCATTTCATTTCAACTGTTTAGCGGTTTAAAGTGGGCTTAAAGATTTGTGAACCCTTTTAAATTTAATATTTCTGCATAAATATGACCTCAAATGAATAAAAAATATTAGACTTTTTCTAATGTTAGATCCAAAAATACTCATTTGTGTCTGAAAAAAGTAAAACTTTAATTTCAGTATGGTGTTGCTGAATATTTGGTGCAATCAGTGCTATTAAACAATAGATAACTATTGATGAACCCTACATGTTGGCTTGAAGGAATTTAAACTAATCTTCCTTATCAAACAGCTTCAACTCAGAGATATTGGTGGTCTTGATGAAGTGGTCTTTAGTTCCATTGATGTTACTATGGGATTCTTTGAGACCTCCCAGAGTATTACATGCTTTGCTGTTTGTGTCATCTTGGTTGGTCAACTTCTCCTGGGAAGGATAACAGTGGTGCTGAATTGCCTGCATTTGTACGAAATCTACCTAACTAACAGTAGACTTGTGAAATCCAAATTCTTTGGAAATAGTTATGTAATCTTTTCCATCCTGGTGAGTATTAACTTTTTTTGGAGGTCCTCAGAAATCTTGTTTAACTCATGACACACTTCCAT
Source organism: Pseudonaja textilis (assembly GCF_049901715.1). NCBI lineage: Eukaryota > Metazoa > Chordata > Lepidosauria > Squamata > Elapidae > Pseudonaja > Pseudonaja textilis. The sequence continues at coordinate 81,425,932 of NC_141990.1, read as the reverse complement.
ACACTATGCTGTAAAGACAGACTTGATAAGAATACCCAGAATGTTGTTAGGCAAGACCTTATCATTTCACATAACCTCATTCATTGAAATATCTGATTAATTTCCCCTTCAAATGAACTAATAATCCTAGAGGTTAGTACATTTTTGTCACACACATGTAGCTTTGGATCATGCTCAATAAATGATCAAGTATATTGACCTGAATTGGATTATCTAGTTTAATGTGAATAGTATCACATTTTAGATCATATTGATGTAAAAACATTAAAAATTCAAAATGTTTAAGTCCCATTGTCTCAAGAATTGCAAGTATGCTATTACTGTGTGTGTAATGTGTGCTGCTATCATTATTACTGAGGGCATGTGAAAAATTACGAAGTCGTTCAAATGATAAAATGTACCTTCCTCACAAATGCTTTGGGCTTTTTATTTTAAAAATGTGCACTGTATGAAAAACAAAGTTATTAATAGTTATCATATTCTGTTTCCCATCATAAAATTTCAGCAGTAGGTTCATTTACAAAAATTCTTCCCGCTTTCTGAAACTAAAGAACAAACTTCTTTTAAACTTTTACAAAAATGTTAAAATTTGACAATATTCATGATACATTTTGGAAAGTTAGTTGAGAACCAGATCCTGGGTACATAAGTCAAAGCTTTCATGAGTTTTCTGGTGTATCTAGTCAAAAGGTTTTGGATTTGAGAGACCTTAATCTTGGTTCAAAGAAATCAATGCATTTCTTACAACCATTATTTTATTTCACAGCTTTTCAGTTGGTGTTCATACATGCATAATGGTTACTGAGGAAAATTTGTCTAAGGCAATATGGTCAAAGACATTGCTTTGATTAAATTTCTCTTGCTTCTTGAAGAAACATGTCTGCATTTATAAAATCTTTGTGTTAAGCAATTTCAAAGACAGTTACTGTTTGAGCTGAAGATTATTTTTAACTCTTCCTTCATAAATGATTAGAATTGTTCGTTTTCTATGCATTGGCTCCCCATATACATAATGGCATATTATATACATATTTTTTCTTAATTCTATTGAACTTATTGTGAAAAAATGTACAGTTTATATACAGAAAACAGTATCATACATACTGTATACCCTTTTCCTGTAACAGATAATCTGTATCCATAAGATAGAAAACCAGCCTCATGCTTTTACACCATGAATTCCAAGAAAACATAGTAATGAAATATGAAATTAAATGCAGTGACTCCCAACATTTTGTAGCAAATGTCCATAAATTTATCATGACATTTGCTTGCTTTCTAAAATGGACAAAATTGAAGTCTAATAAACCTGTTGCTCAGATAACGACTAGTCTTGTAAAATGTCTGTTGTAATGTACTCCTGGTATCAGAAAAACACTCTTCCAAGTTCAAACATGACCTGCAACATAAAACAGAATTTTGCTAGCTTGCATGCTTATTTGGCTGATTTCTATTTTTAGTGTTCACACAAAGTGCTGTATGGCAAGGCATCAGGGATCAGTAACTTCCAACCCAGAAGCACAAAAGATTTTTTTGGGGGGGGGGGAGAACGACGACCCAAAACAGCAGAATGAATACTGAATTCTACACAGTGGTCATGGAATGGGAACAAATGGGGAGGGGCTATAGAAAAGAGAAGCATTGTAAGGTGGAAAATGCATGGAGATAGAACAAAGAATATACTGCATCACTGCTACGCTTTTGCAAGTTTAGTGAATTTAAATTTATTCCCTGTATTATTTTGAAATACAGCTCTTCCAAACTTTTTAACTATTTGGAACCTGTTAACTATGGCTGTATTAGGACAGAGGGCTATCCGATTTATAATGGTAACCAGGGAATTTATTATTATTTATTAAGCTTATGGCCTATCTCAGTTTGAGGTGACTCTGGATGACTTACAGTGTAATAAAACAGATGACAGATTTCAACTGCAGCAGCAGTGGTGCCTGCTCTGTCACTGCACCAACCACTTCCAGCCTATGGCTTTTCCTTCAGTGTGCCCATGCCAGAAGAGGGAAGATCTCATTTCTGGTGGCAAGAAGTTCCAAAATATGGAAGGGGTCAGGGAGAGGCAAAAAAGGATCATCCCCTGGACCCTACCAGCTAAAATTCCTTAGCTGATGGGATCTGCAGTAGGTTCCTGCCAGAATGAGTAGGCTGATCCCATTAGGGAAAGATTTCTCAGACACCCTGCACCCATGCCATGGAGAGTTTTAAAGGCTTTAAATAACCAATATATTGAATTGGACCCAAAAGCACATCAGCAACCAGTGCAACTTGTGTCAACTGATGTTACATGTGCCACCTAGAGACTTTCAAAATTGCACTGCCACATTTTGGACTAATTGTAGATTCCAAATAACTGTTCAAAGATAGCCCCAGGTACAGTGCATTACAATAATCCAAATGAAAGATGACAGAACACAAGTGCTTGAGTGCCTGGCCTCACAATCCAGAAAAGGGCACAGTTGGTGCACACCACAAAGTTATGCAAAGGGTCTCCTAGCCACAACTGCCTAGAATCCCAAGTCCCAAGACAACTACTGTGTTGCACACCAGATGTGTCTGGTAGTGCCACCTCCTCCAGCACAAATTTATTTATTCTTCAGTAGCCAGCTTTGCTCTGATGTCATTTGCTGTTAGGAAGGCCTGGATAGGTGAGATTTACCCTTTTCTATTACTCCCTTCTGTGTCTATCCACCTTGTTTGCTTGCATATTGAAATAGTTTTGGGGGAATGGATAGTTATTCTTGCCTGTGTACTAGTATTTGCTGAAGGCTTTAGCAATTAGTCTATTAGCTGAGTTTAGCACTAGAATAGGGATTTACAACTTTCCTCCCCCAGAGAGCAGCATTTAGCCTTTCAGTTGTGGAGCCAGAAACAAAAAATAAATGTTATTTAATTAAACTTAATTACTATGATTACTCCTCATGTATTCAATCTATTCTCATCCTTTGCATTATACATTTGGAAAAATTCAAGGCCATTCCTATGATTTGGGGTATTGCAGCATGAGTAAGCTTCATACTTTCTGGTATGGATACAACACTATCCAGGAAAGTTCTATGAGCTTGGAGTGGTGACAATGGGAGAATGACATGGGATGATAACGTACTTAAATTTAGTCACCATTTTTTCAGTGGATATTTAGCTATAACGTTCTTGCCTTGCTCCTAACAATTGCTCTCCAAAATGTTGAGATAAAGACTGTACCTTTAGATAGTAAGAATTTCAAGACTGGAGGACAGAATTTCTAGGCCTTTGCTGAACAAAAATATCTAATAAAGAATACATCACTCCAATGACAACAGAGGAAGAGGTTTCCATTGTATTTTTGATTGGGACTATCTTGCATCATTGAATTCCTAAACAGTGCTATTGGCAACACAAAGTAAAACAGGCAATAGAATATCCAATACATGTAAACAGCATGTAAAACATTAAATTACCACTAAATCTTTGTCCAGCCTACATACCTTGGAATATACAAAGCAATCCAACATGCACTGTAATGAACTTATAAGTTGGTCTGATTTATATGGCTATAAAATAAGGCTGTGGGTGTAAAGTAAAATAGTATAGTAAAATTGACAAGCTATTTACTATCCTGATTTCTTTACTTTTAAATAAATTTATGGAAACTATTTTCAAGTTATTTGGAAACTTGTCTCTTGTCTAAGGAAACAGAACTTTTCAACATTCTTCAGTGAACTTTTCAACATTCTGTGTATGTTTTAAGAAACAATTTTAGTAAACCAACCTCTATTGTGATGAGTATCACTATCATCCATTCCAACCGCAGAGCATGTTTTTCATTCAAATGATTTCTCATCAGATCTGTCAATTCTGTGCACTGCTGGAGCTTTTCATTTACTACCTTCAGTAGCAAGGATAGAAAAGTTGATGTTTCAGAAAACCCTGAATAAACAATTTCTCAATATAAGTTACTTCCAGAGATGAATTTATTGAAATAGAAAATATGGAGAATTATATCACAATGTTTTTATAAACTGAATACACTAGAGTGGCTGAGACTCAGTACTCAGAACAATTCATAAGTCTTGGGAGATGTGATTTTTTCAGCATTCACACAACAGATTGCAACATTAATCCCAGGCTTTAATTTTCTTTCTCCACTTGCATGCATTTATAAACTTAAATGGAAATATATTTTTCTATTCAGCATTTCTTGTATCGAACTTAAGGAAATATTTAGGTAACAGCCCTCATTGCAATTGCTCTCTGAAGCATTTAGTTAAATTGTGTAAGATACCCATCACAACCTAGTATACCTGACTAATAATCAAGGTTTAAGTCTAGATTAGCAAAACCCAGCTAACAATGCAATAGGGTTAAATATGCTCAAATCTTTAATAAAGTTAACAGCAGAGAATTTCAACACAAAAGTAGAAGCAAATCCTGAAATAAAGCCAAATGTAAAACAGTTCAGTTTGGCAGTGTGAATACATATCTATTTTTATATATTCACATAGATTGCTTAATTGCAGCATTTTACTCCTGAAAGGCCATAGCTGAAGGTTCTCTATCATGGAACTCAGGGGGGTCAAAAAAAGCTTTTTGTGCTCTTTTATTTGCTACCCAAAAAAAAAATACTTAACTTAAAAAAACAAATTTGAGATACATGGGGCACAAATGTGTCATTTCACTATGAAATTATAGTTAAAATGCTGCAGAATCCTAAGGTAACTTATGTATTTATTAAAGTTACCTTATTATTAGATTACTAATAATATTTATTCCATGCAGGCATTATGTATCTTGTGGGTCAGACCATACTTAGATATATACATAATGTGAATTCTATAAAAAGTCTATTTTTTAAAATCCATGGTTCCCCAAATGGAATTGTCAATTTCATCATTTCTTATTGGACTGCGAAGATTCTGTAAAGTTTTTTTTAAAACCTTTTTTTTTATCCCTATGCATTAATATAAAGACAGTAGTGAGGCCATTTTATTCCTGAATCCCATTATTCATACTGTCATGGGAGCAATCACATCTTAGAAAGCAAACTTATAAACCTTTTTACTTAATTTCATTTCAAACAACTGGCCTATATCAAGGGCAGCCAAAAACTACCTGTTCAATCTGTTACTGTATTAACACATATTTACATACTAATACTACCTATAACTATAGTCCAGAAACCAGTAAGAATATGTGGAATCTAGGGAAAGTTTCATGAATATTGTTACAGATTGTTACCTAGCGAGTTGGTTCATCCCAAATAATAATGCTCTGTAAAGCTAAACTGATTCCTGCTACACTACCATACATCAAAAACATTTCAGAAACGATCAATAGACAATTATAACCACATCACTGTAGTACGTAAATCAACTGAAGCCCTCCAAACCATGTTATGTAAACCAAATGACTTAGCCAAGAAGAAAAACCAGAACTCATCTATAACAAAGTGTAAGGACTGTAACAGCTAGTGTGTAGGACAGACAGGCAGAAGATAGCAGAACACATTAATGAACAGCATTTAGCAACTGGAAGATACAATGAAAACTCATACCACATAGAAAGAATGAACTGTAATTTCAACTGGAAAACAGCATCCTAGACCAAACTAAATCCAAAAAAACTACAGAATTCCTGGAAGCTCAGCTTTCAGGTAAGTTCATCCATTAATATACAAATAGAGATAAATCACATTTACACAGCATTTAAGAGAAATAATAAAAAGCTTAAGAAAAACAAAAAGACCAGAACGCATTCTCTCCAGCAACCTACACCCAGATAATCAGGGATTAACAGACAAAACAAGCAAAAAGCAATACTCTAGTTAAGGAACTACCAAAGAAAAAGTTACATTTCCACCAACACTGGGAAGGCAAACTACTGTATATAAAAAGAGAGGGAAAGCCCCACACTCACAGCACTGATGTTATTTTGTCAATAATGAAACATCTGCAAACAACCAAGTTTAGAGAGCACCAACGACTCCACAGTTCAACTCTGACCTACTTATGTTCTCTTCTACTGAAAAGTGAATTTTGTAGAAAGTAGTACTTTATGTTCACAAGTTCCTGATTGGATTTCTAAACATTTTTTTTTGTTGCCATCCAACAACCATCTTTTTCTAGGGGGATATCAAGATACACTTCTGCAATATTCCCATGGTAATATATTGTACATATTTTAAGAAAAAACATCCAAGTAATTTTTAGAGTCAACCATTAATCAGAAAGTACTCTAGAAAAAAGCAAAACAGTTAGCAGAGAACCAGTAAAAGCAAGTTTCTGTGAAAAACTCCACTTGCTAAATTGTTGGTAATAACTGTTCCTCCACCCATCAGAATTACATGAATTTAAGAAAAAGGGTAAACTTGTCATAAAACCTCCCCGAAAGTTACAGAATGCACTGGTTATGTCTGCATAAACCAATGAAGCTAGAATCTGGCTTATTCACAACAGCATGTTGAAGCTCACTGCCTGATTGTGCCCAAACCATTCCGCCTGGTAGTGAGAACAGCTATACAAAAATCACAAGAAAGAAGCATCTCAAAACTAGCATTCTACTTGTCCTTCTGAACAATCCAAGGATACAGTTCATACACATTGCTAAACCATTTAGAATTGGACTACCATTTTATGCAAATAGAAAATATTTATAAATTGTTCCTAAAAGAAATATTTCAGCAGGCAGTATAACAATGTTTGTCCAAAAACAATGAAGATGAAAACAGAAAAAATAAGATTTGTTAAGAGAAACAATTGGTTTTTTAAAAAATCCTCTAAACTTAGATAAAAATAATAAAATAATACCTTAACTCTGCGATCAATACTAAGAAACCGATACATTTTATCATACAGTTGTTCAAGATGTTCTCTGTCCCAATAGAAATCTGGGGTAATCAACAGATCAGAACTCAGATTTATATGATGCCTGAAGAAGAGAAGATAAATTCTTATTTGAAAGCCAGTTAATGAGTTGCATTTTGAATACTGCACTGTAATAAGTTGAGACAAACAAGTACTCTGGACAAATACCCTTCATGTAGCAAAAAACTGTTACATTCTCAGTGCTACAGAACTTACAGTTAAGTTTTTCATCTCCAAATAAACATTCTATTCTTTTAGAACCTGATTAAAGCTTTATATACAACATGTTATCACCTTTTATTTATGCGGATATATGCATATTACTATAAACTTAGGTTATCAGGAGTTGAAGGAAATACAGAATTTATCAAGTTTACAATTTAACAGCATAAGCATTATCATTTCCAGTTTTTAATACATTTATATTAGGAGTCACATCTCAACAAACCCCCTTGCATAGTGATTTTTGCATCATTTCATGGGGCATATTCTAATTATCCAAACAATCTTGACATTTTAATGGAATGTGACTTTGGCTTAGCTGTAAATGAGCCTTTCCATTGTATTTAAGACTGTTTCCTATTCTTTAGGTTTTTGTTCCTTACAAGGGTTTGCATGTTCTCTCATAGTGAATTGGCTTCTTAAGGAGTAAATGTTATTTTTTACTTTAAACATAAAACATTTTAAAAGACTATGCTAGATTTATAGGTAGAAATATAACTATCACTACATAAAAAAACTACTAGTATTAAAAATAAAAAATAATAATTTTTATAATAATAATAAAAAACAATATACAATGGGATTAGTTTGAAGGTTTATCTTTGTGCTGATATGTGGTGGAAGATAATTAAAAGTAAGGACCTGGAAAATAAATCACATTTTAACAGGAAAATAAGAAGATGCTTATTGGTATTAGATTGATACATGTAAACTCCGATTTCTCTTAAAAATTGGTTCTATTAAAGGACAATAGTCTAGGTGCAGAAGAGAGAAATATAATTGTACCACTTTAGAAATATCACACATTTAAAAAGCAAATTATACATGGCAGTATATTATATACATATATATGTGAATACTATCGTGGGTTTTTTTGTTAAAAGATTGTTTTTGAAACTGACTCTAAAATGCAATCTTTTGGCTTGTCTTTAATTCAGATACCTCAAGGCAAACAGTTCTCCAATTTTCTGCATAACATCAGCATGAGAGAGTTTCAGTTTCTTTCTTAATTTAAGCATCTGTAAGAAGAGCGTAATAAACCAGTAAGAACATTTGATGTTTTTTAGATGTACAATATTACCCATCCCGATGCCAACTGCACTCTTTACTTGAACTGGCAGAAGCAATTCTGATGACAATAAAGATTTATCCTGAATTTCTGGGAGGACCTGAGTCTGGGAGGACCTCCAGATTGTGCACTGATTCTGTCTGATGCAAATCAACCAATGCAGAACCAAAGATGACAAATCCCCAGGATTGATTCAAAGTAATTAGATAGTCTTATGTTTTTATAAGACCCAACCTTCAATTCAAGTCCTTATGTTTTGCTCTTCACTACTACCTAGGGAACACAATATTTTGCCATCTTCAACATACAACTGCTACATTGATTGTTTTTTTCTTTTACTTTGAACATATTTAGACAACATTCTTCTTTCCTTAGTATAATATGCCAGCCATTCTGAATTTTAGCTTTCCTAACAACTTCTCTAGAGTTCTGAACAGTCTATACATTTTTATTGGTGGCCTATTCCTCTTTCTACTCCTATATTTAACTCTATCACAGAGATTCATTTTCTAACAAAAGGATCGACTTTACCATATTCTATCATCTACAAAGTGAATAAGAAACAAGTCTAAGTTTAATTAACTGTGAGATGTTATATTTTTATATTTCAAATTTCATGCAGGTTTTTCTATTTGGCATCCTGTATATTGAAGCTTTATTGACATGAAGATTATAAGCATGAAGTCAATCTACATTCAAGCAAATAGTTTGCCACAACAAAAATAAAATAGGTATAATTAAAACAACAGGGTTTTCCCCTGAGACATGAGTTTAATTAAGCATTTTGTAAAGTCACTGAAGTTAACTTGAAAGTGTTTCATGTCTAACTTCAAATTTAATACAGTTTCACTGAAATTTTGATTTGGCAAATCCCCATTCATTTCTTGTGTCCAGGAAGATGTGGTAAATACAACAATCCAAATTCATTCATCTACAGTATGGTGTAAAAAATCTGCAAAATTCCCATACTTAATTTTATGGAAGAATGAAAAAAAATAGCAAGTACCTCAGGTATTGATTGGATAGATTCTACAAAATTATCCAGTGATGCTTCCCAAATGGCCAGTTTTACTACATTAGAGAAAAGCATAAAATGTATTATTCATATGTACTGCACTTCCAAGTTTTATCTCAAAATAAAATATTTAAATTTTTACTGTCCAGTGCTTGACAAGTAATGTTGGTATGCTAATTATTGCTTTTAAACTTTAAAGTAGGTACAAGTTTCTGATTTTAATGGAGGGACAGCAATTTGTCCATTAACCTGGTATGTTCTTTTTGACACAGTGTAATGTAAAAACCTTCCTTGCATGATACAGCATAATTTACAAATCAAGTCAAAACTGCTTTTTCAAGTATTTTTTTTAAAATCCTGGCATAGCGTTTTAGATGAACCATTTTACCATTTTATATGAACCTAACCAATTATTTCTCTGCTCTAAGTAGCAACTAAGATGGTTAAAGGCCTGGAGACAAAAACATATGAAGAATGGTTGCAGGAATTGGGTATGGCTAGTCTAGAGAAAAGAAGGATTAGGGGTGACATAATAGCATTATTCGAGTATTTGAGGGTCTGCCATCAAGAAGAGGAGGGGGTCAACTTATTTCCCAAAGCCCCAGAAGGCAGGACAAGAAACAATGGATGGAAACTAATCAAGGAGAGAAGCAACCTGGAAGTAAAGAGAAACTTCCTAATAGTGAGGACAATTAAACAGCTTGGAACAGCTTGTCTTCTGAAGTTGTAGGTGCTTCATTACTGAAGATTTTAAAGAAAAGACTGGAAAGCCACCCGTCTGAAATGATATAGTTTCCTGCTTGAGAAGAGGTTGGATTAGAAGACCCCCAAGGTCCCTTCCAGCTCCATTCTGATCGATAATAGCTTTCCTACCAAAAAAAGTAAAGGTAACATTTCTACTGCCCCATTCAATCAAAATATTCTATTCCCAATTCACATGATTCAATCATAAACCTTCCATTTCATGCTCCTTTTGGCCAAAAGGGAAACATTACCAAGTAGGAATGCTTAAATTTTATACAGACTGCTAAAGATAATGCACATTGTTTCTTCTGTTTCTCAGAAGTAGTTTGACATTGCCTCCTTCCTAGAACTGAGAGAAAGTGATTATCCCAAGGTCGCCCAGCTGCCTTCGTGCCTGAAGCAGGACTAGATGGTACTAGCCTGACGCTTTATCCTCTTCATAAAACTGGCTCTCAAAGGTGGTATTAAGGGTCACAAGTCTATAGTGAAGCATAAATTATTTGCAATGGCATAATCTACGTACTACTAAATTTTTTGTCTATCAAGGTTCTCAGTCATCCAGGTCATAGTTGTATCAAAAGGCCCAGTTGCTTTTTCAAAAATAAAAACCACTTTTGATATTAAAACTTTTGTTGTCATGACTTTGAACTAGGTGAAACACTGTTCATAGGGTAACACATTTTGAACCAAGGTCCCTCAAATGAGCTAAACTACAGCAGGTGTCCAAAATCTGGCATCATGACGTGTTGAGGGCATGAAATTTGGAAAGATTGTGGTTGATTCAGTGTTGCTGGCTACTAGTGTGGTTATGTGAACTTTATTTTGTGGCAGTTTGCCATTAGTCTCACAATCCCTTGCTCCCTCTCCCACCCAGCAAGAACCACTTACCTGCCTATTGGAACAACGAGAGCAGCTGATTACCTGCCTATTGAAAGGGGAAGAGAGAAAGGAAGGGAATGGAGATTTCTGTTGTTCCCTACCAAATTTCCACAAGGAAACACAATGGGGAAGCCGGCAGGAAATTGGCTGCTCCCATTGTTTTTTGGCCTAAAATTTTCCATTTAGGTAAGGAAATATCTTTGAAACAATAACCCAACAGGTGTGGGTTGTCTCTTTCTTTCTTCCTTCCTTCCGTCCTTTCCTTTCCTCTTTTATTATTTTTCAGTCAGTATGCAGGAGAAAGTACTGTGAAACTCAGCAAATTGTTCAAAATAGTTGTAACTATAGATGCTTCATGCACAGTATTTTTGAGTGCTTTATTCATTATAAATACATTCATGAACTCCATTTCCTCCCAGATTTCAAGTAATAATACAGATAATTAAATGAAATTATATGATGGACAGCTTACCAGAAAGGCAGAGAGCATTGGAAAAAGCAAACTTCTCTAAAATGAATTCATCCATTTCTAATTCTGAATTTATCAAGATTTCTCCTCTATGAAGTTTTGACTGCCCTCTACAAAAAAGACATGGATAGGTTCAGATAACTTGCTGTTCCCCCATCAGTCCCAGCCAGCATTACTATTGTCTAATAGTGACTCAAATGAGTGTTAGAAGAACCAGTAGGACTGTGTAATAAAACATGAACAGGTATCTTCAGTCTGTTCATAAGAATAAAATAAAATAAAATTTAGGAGAACCTGACCCTAATATTGGTCTTATTCCACATGTGAATGTCTGTTCTTTTGTATAAGTGAATTTTTGTTTCTTTTATTGTATTTTTTTTCCACTTAAAATCTCAACAGTGTATACTCAATCCACATAAAAGTGGTAATACTTTGTACGGAGTTGAGTACAGTGGCCTTGATGATGCTCAAGCAGAACACTGGTAGTTTGTGGCTGTGTAGTACGGGTCAGTCTTTTAACAACTGAAATATATAGACTGTCCTCAACATACAACTACAATCAGAATCAGAATCTCAGTCACTGAGTGAAGCAGTCATTAAACGAAATGTCCATGTAACTGCTTCACTCAATAATTGCAACTTGGCATTCCCAATTCCAGTTGTTAAGTTGTTTCCTGGGTCTCTGAGCAGATGGAGTGAAAGAGCTGCCTGTGTGATGGAATGTGCAGCTGGAGAAAGAGGTGGAGGGAATGTCAGCAATAGCTTCCCCGAAACCTCACTAATTTCTTGTTTTACAATGGAATTATCAATATTTTTTATGAAGAAGTTTATGAAATACCTAGGTGCTATGATACAACTTGTATCTGAAGATATGTTCAGAATATATGTTCTAGAAATAATTATCTGTCAAAATCTCTACCATTATTAACCTGTGGCTTCAATGGAAATCTCTGTGAGTTTATGGCATTCGCATACTTACTCTCCTCTTCTATAGCTGATCTCTTCATTTTCCCAGTGAACTAATGCAATTTCATAAGGCTGGATCTGATGTTTTTCCAGCTTTCGAAAAATATTCTTTATCTGGGAAACAGATTGTAAATTAAAGCTGATAGCAAGTTCTGAAGATGCATTAGATACATTTAGACCAGCGGTCGCCAACCAGTGTGGCTGTGAGAAAATTTTGGTGGGCCACAGAGAAATCTCAGCCCCAGAGCACCCCCCCAAAGCAATTAATCCAGGCTGCGCAGAAACACAAGGCTGCGCCACCCACATGGCCTGTGGGAACCCTTCCCGCCCACTCCTTACCCTGCAAACTTGCCTGCTAAGTTGCTATTTTTCCTTTTTCTGACCATCATCTGTTATGCTGTGCCAGGAGATTTATATTAGCTAGGAAGCAGGAAAGGGTTGGATTTCTTGCTTTCTAGCTAGTCTTTAGATCTTCGGCTCTGCTTTTAAGCACAGCCGAATCTCCCTTAGGACTGAAGGTTCTATTATTCAGTGCAGACTCAGGGCAAGCAAATTTTATGTGACAGACTCAGGTAGCCGATGGCAGATAGATTGATCTCTGAATGAATCTGTGATTCTATGAGCAACTCAATCTGCCTACCTGCTTTTGGGTAAAAGTTACCCTTTTTTAATAAAAAAATCAATATTTACATACATGCTGTGTTGTGAGTTAATTTTGTGAGTTTGCTTGCTAGCAAATTTTATGAGTTTGCTTGCAAGCAAATTTTATGTGACAGACTGAACTAGCTGATGGCAGATAGATAGATCACTGAATGATTCTGTGAGCAACTCAATCTGCCTGCCTGCTTTGCCTGATTTTGGGTAAAAGTTGCTCTTTTTTATAAAAAAAATCAATATTTATATAAATATTTATAATATTTAAATACAAGCTATGCCCAGCCAGTCACATGACCACCAAACCACACCCACAAATTAGGCCACATCCACAGAACCAGTTAGTGGTCCCTGAGATTTAAAATTATGAGTTTGGTGGTCCCTGAGGTCCAAAAGGTTGGCGACCCCTGATTTAGACTATTGACCAAAATGCTTTCACTCTCTTGTGAGAAGAAAATTGTGTCAACAAGAAATAATAACAAGGAAAACAAAATAATTCCCTATTCCAGTTTTTTCCTCACAAGTATTTGTGCAAGGTAGAGAAGTGTTTACAAGGAAGAATTAGCTAGAGGTTGTAAATTTATGCCCATAAACGCCTTCATGCATTTATTTGTTTATAACCCAGGTTATAAGAGCTGTGCTGGCACAGTGGTTAGAATGCAGTATTGAAGGCTAATTCTGCTGATTGCCAGGTGTTTGGTCCCGACCGGCTCAAGGTTGACTCAAACTTTCATCCTTCCGAGGTTGGTAAAATGAGGACCCAGATAGTTGGGGGCAATATGCTGACTCTGTAAAATGCTTAGAGAGGGCTGTAAAAGCACTGTGAAGCAGTATATAAGTCTAAGTGCTATTGTTAGTGCTACTGTATTAAAATTACGAAAGCAGCCTTATTATTTTAGAAAAAAATAATAAGAATTTGTTAAAGAAAATCAGCAAAATCACAAAAATTAAAAAACCTTTTTTTCTAGGTATTTTCTTCTTACAAATGCCATCTGATCAAATGTTCATGTTACTTTCATGAAGGCAAATTTGGAAATCCTTGTTTCTCAAAAGAAATATACAGTCAGTTTCCTTTTAGAACCTGGCTGTACTTCTGCATTTCCACAACTTATTGTATATATCATTCCTGATTATTTTACCATGGTGAATATCAAAAAAGTTTTTACTATATTCTCAAAAAATAAATAAATCTGTGGATAGATAGAAAACCACTGTGAAATAGTTGGGAAATTATGTAATTTGAATCCTTTGGAAGACATGGCATCACAAAATAGCAATACTAATAAAGCAGATTGGAAAGTTAAATATAAAAATGGTTAATAATCCTTGCTAAATATTTTGCAGAGATAGCATTTCAACATACAAGAAAAAGCTGGGGGTAAGCCACAAAAACCCAATAATAAATAAAATCCCAAATCAAATACGAACTATTAATCTATATTAAAAATCTGTATCTTCTTTTCTTCCCTTTGTTGTTATGCTGAATATTACTAAGGCTTTCCTACTTTATGAGTTTTTGTGCCAACATGTTGATTGAATTAATTGTGACACCTCTGAGTCAGATAGTTTCTTTTGACAGCATACAATTTGCTCTTAGGTTAATAAACCTATTTCTTTTTTTCATTAGAAAGCAGATTGAAATGGACAGGTATGTCAGAATTACTAATCATTAGCAAGGAGAAAACTGTCTTTCATTTTAGATGTCATCTTAGTACTTACCTGGTTTTACAAGGATATTGTTTGGAAATATGCTAACTCAGATTTTTCAAATGACTTTCAGAATGTTAATGTTACAGTGATTAAACATGTTACAGTTAATTTCATAAAGTCTGAATAATTGTTACTTTAATTAATAGACTCGGCCTCATTATTCACCTGTTTCCTTCTGAATTAGGATAAAGGTTCCAAAAAATGTAGGACAATTTCACTTTACTTTAATCATCAAAATTTTCTCATTTGATTGTGTTCAGATTAATTAGCTAATTTGCTCTTTTATTTCACACTCTGGAAAGCTCTTTCATTTCAACATGCTATATTTCCTATAGCAGGATGCTCTTCCAGCATGTTTTCCTATAGCAGAATGCTGTTACAGCAATGCAATTACATCTTCTGTTTCCGATATGTTCAAGGAGATGCCATTTTTTGTTGGTATCATATTACAGCATTCTAAAAATAAAACTAATAGTCTAACAAAACAGGTTATGTCAGATATATAGTTAACCCGTATCCCACTTCAGAAGGTAATTTATAAATAATTTATTAATATGTTGATTATCCTCATTCATACACCAAAAGTGGTTTACCTCCAGAAACCTGCCTTCTACTTACTGTTTTTTCTTCAACATTCCAAAACACAACAGACCCTTCCCTATAAGAAAAAAAATTACAAATAATGTTAAACTAATGGGTTGTATTTTAAGCTTCAAAAATGCAATTCCTAGAAAGAAGCAATTCCCTTTCCATTCTTGCTTGCCTTTAAATGTTGAACCAGTACACTATTATTAGTGTCCAAATGATATTTGTTTTAGTGATACCAAGAATTTTAAAGATTAATATTCAACTGAAATCAGAATCTTTCTTGCTGGGACTAATAGAGAGATAACTGGAAAAGAGTTATGGAAGATTCTTTTTGTATGTGATAATCTGCAGCAAGATTACTATATGCCCAAAGTCAAAAGACTCTGAATTACTACAATGGAGGAACGTTGGTGAAGATGACAGAATTTGTAGAGGGCAAAATTGATTTGTTTGGTTAGGGATAACTATACTTGTTAGCAACTAGAAACCCCTTATGGACTTTTTGTTGGAAACAGAAAAAAATGAATTTATGATTAATGGATTTGAGGATTTGAAAGGGCAGAATATGGGTAGAAGGGAGCCACAATATAACCATAATGAGAGAGAATAAAATATAAATACATTTATAATTGCTGTAAACAAGGTTAGAAGCCACTTCTTTATGTAAATATTTTCCTGTCTTACTTAGTTGATCATTTTTCCTTGGTCTTCTTTCTTAGTTCTTAGTTAATTCTGCCTAGTGGAACTCAAATTTCTGAGGATGAAACAGCAGCCTTGTTTCTGGCTATGGATACTTGTTTCATCCTTGTCTTAGTTTCTGCACTACACGCAATTCTCAATTTGACCACAACTGATACCAAAATTTCCATTGCTAAAGAAGCCAGTTAAGCAGTCCCCCCATTTTACAATTGTTTTAGCCACAATTGTTAAGTAAATCACTGTATTTCTTAAGTGAACCATGCAAACATTAAGCAAATCTGGCCACTGATTTTCTTGTCAGAAGCCATCTGAGGTTATAAAAGGAGATCACTTGATCCTGGGACAGTGCAACTGTCATAAATACATGACAGTTGCCAAGTGCCCAAAGTTGATTATGTGACCATGGAAATGCCGCAGCAATCATAGGTGTAAAAACTGGCAATAAGTGACTTTTTAAAAAAAGTGCCATTGTAACTTCAAATGACCACTAAATATAGAATGGTGAGGACCACTTGTAGTTATTGGTAGGCTTCTTGACTCAATTCCAAGTATTGAAAGAGCCATGGTGGTGCAGTGGTTAGAATGCAGTACTGTAGGCTGATTCTACCCACTGCCAGGAGTTCGATCCTGACCAGTTCAAGGTTGATTCAGTCTTCCAACCTTCGGAGGTTAGTAAAATGAGAACCCAGATTGTAGGGGGCAATATGCTCATTGTGTAAAACCACTTAGAGAAGGCTGTAAAGCACTATGAAGTGGTATATAAGTCCAATTGCTACTGCTATTGGTCATTACCCTTAAAACCCTAAGGAACACAGCATCAAGATTTATCATGGACCAACTTACCAAACAAGATTCTGCCTGTTTGATCCCTGCTAGAAGCCCTACCTTCACCAAAGTAGGAGAGGTATGGGTTAGAAGGCAGGTACTCTCAATAAAAACTACCATAGAAGCTTTTCAAATCTATTTAGCACCAAATCTCCTTGTGTTCTGGAAAGCTCTGAAAACAATTTCTATTTTTTTATTCATTTTTGATTTCCATTTTTGATTCATAGAATTCATAGAATAACTGTGGCCAACCATTTGATTATATTTTGTTGCCTTAATATTTCTGTATGTTTTAATAAGCTTGATCTTTTCTTCTTGTAAATGCCCCAAGACTGTTTGACTGGGGAGTTCTACAAATATTGTAAATAAATAATCATCACTAAAATTCTGAATGACACTGAAGAAATAAATCTGTAATTTTCCTTTAGGTGGAGATGAAACATTTAGCTCACATATGCCACATTATTGGTCTTTACTTACTTGAAGAAAAATATGATCCCCAAATCATGATCTTTGGCCGTCCTTTCTGTGCCAACCACCAAAACATTTGCTGCATCTAGTTTTCAAAAAATCTTATATGAGATTATATTGTAAAAAATAGAAACAATCATATTTAGCATGCACCTTATACCCAAGATATTTTTTTTTATTAAGAATGTCTCTTTCAAATCTAATTGATCTCCTGGTGACTTCATCAATAAGACTATCACTTTTTTTTTCTTCATAAAAATGGAATTTTTCCAGGATATTTTATTTTCCCATCTATCTTATGGCCCTCATATTCCCTATGGGATCCCTTTGAAATATTAAAATGGGACAATCCAGTTTGCTTTCTGAATCCAGACAAGATTAGGTAAAAGCTGCTAACTGGTAAGGTTCTGTGAGCTTTACAACTTATAAATATGAATAAAATTGTGTGCTGTTTGTCACATGCAGTGCAAGCATGTATCAGAGCACGCTGACAATTCCAGTAGTTTCTCAGCAACAGACTATCAGAATCAAAGTGAAGACAGAGAGATATTTGCAATTCCCATATTCTAAATTAAGCTACAAACTTAACATCAGCTGTGATGGCGCAGTGGTTAGAATGCAGTATTACAGGCTAACTCTGCCCATATCCAGAACTTCGATCTAGATTGGCTCAAGATTGATTCAGTCTTTCACCCTTCTGAGGTCAGTAAAATGAGGATTGTTGGGGGCTATATGCTGACTCTGTAAACTGAGGAGTGGTATATAAGTTTAAGTGCTATTGCTACAACATGATCATTTATAATAAAACTGAGTTAGTTTATATTGATCTTCTAGCATTGATATAATAAATTAACACAAAGTTAATTAGTGACATTTATTATTCAAATTATCACTTCTCACATAGCATTTAATAGAATTACTTTACAATGTGTAATTACCACATTATATCCTTAAACAGTTTTCATTTAAACCCAGTGAGCTTTTTAGTTCCTTAAGAGCCCTGAAAGCAGACCATGCACAAACACTTATGTAGATGTACTTCTACACCAATTATTCACTTTATTTCTTTGAAGTAAATGTTAGCATCTAGGCCACATTACAGCACATACTTAAGTGTCAAGCAACATTTCTAGAAAGAAAGTGTACAAAACCTGTTTGATGATGTATATCTGGAAAAGCATCAGTAAACAATAAATGATCTACTTGAAATAACTGTTCAGAGCTCTACCTCTAGGTAACGTGATTTCAACATATCCAGATGAGACCAGGTCAAGGCATAAATTACCAAGATGATAGGCATCTGCTGTTGCAAAGGCTATACATTGCATCACATCCTATGCCAAAAAGAACAGAATTTCTTTTAGAAAACACTTAGTTGCCTCACTCACTCGAACTGCTTTACTAGAGAGTGCTATACAAACTTATTGATAGCATTTTGCCACTAAATGGCTAAAATTCTGCATAGAATGATAGTTATTTTTCAAAAGCCTTACACTTAAGTTTCAAACTTGCTTCACTGATATACGGATAGACAAATATCTCCTCTGGATCTACTGACCAACTTCAAAAACTAGTTCTTTGGAAGATTATGATTTAGAGAAAGATACAAGTTTATATATTCATAACAAGCTTATGCTACACTATCAATTCTAGGCAGATATAATTTGGCTATCTGCCATTGATGTTAAGATGTTTTGTTAAAGGCCAGTAAGATGTGATCCTGTATGGCCTCTTATTCCCTAAAACCGGGGTTTCCAACCACAGTCTGCAGCTTGGGAGACTAGGGTCTGAAGCCTGTTGGGAACCATGCTGTGCACGAGCAGTTCCATTTGTGCAAGTAGAGGGTTCATATGCAAAACCATCCCCTTTCTCTCCTCCCCCACCGCTGCTGCTGTTCCATGGAGCCAGAAAGGTTGGGGATCACTGCCCTAAAAGATGAAAGACTCGTGTTCAAAAAGAGGTTATTTCTTATTTCACATAACAGTAGACATTGAATTTTATATTCATCAGAGATTTTTTAAAAATCACCCTATAATGAGATCTTAGATTTGTATTTTATTTTCTAGAGTATACCTAATGATTTTTATTTTCTAGATTGTACCTAAAGATTAACTCTATCTAGCCTTTGCAAAAATAAGATTTCCTCCAGCATTGATTTCCAGCAGGTGGTGCTCCTCTTCAGTAAAAAGAACAAATTTATGTTTCAAAATGCACACGTTTCATTTAAGTCAATGTTCTTACCTGGCAAAAGATTTTTTCATGTTGCAGTTCTTACTCAAAATAATTTATTTCAACCCTGAATTTTTTATTATCACTATGGGGGGTGGGGGGGGGGGTGGGACCTCATAACAAAATTATATTTACAAAAGCTTTCCCGCTAAGTTTCAGTGGTCCCTAAAGGCATCTTCATTAGTATCACTGCATCATTAATCATGCAGAGTAATTTAGAAATAATTTTCCATGTCACAATTATGAAAATGAACGCTATCATAATAGTTACATTCTTAATATGAGATTGCATTATGAATATAAATAGCAGCAATCCATTAGAGTTATATTAATTATTCCAGAGTTATTGGTATAATACACCCTATAATACACACATTCTTTAACCTTAAAGGGATAGAGAATGGAAAATCTTTCAGTGTTAAATTCTATTCACTTATTGTACAGAAGTCTTCAACTCTAAGCTATATAAATATAAATGGGTTGTTTGTATCTGTCTAGAATTGTCTTCAAATTATTTTTGTTCAAATCATATCAAATTATGTCTAAGAATTCTCCTGTTCAGAAACAAATGACCTGAACTCTCTCCATCAAAAAATAAAACAGAAATAATAGCATGGAGAGCCAATTTAGTGTAGTGATTAAGGCACTTGGCTAGAAACTGGGAGATTGTCAGTTCTTGTCACACCTTTAGATGACATTGATTGATTCTCTCACTTTAAGCCCTAGAAAGGAAACAATGGCAAACCACTGAAATTTGCCAAGGAAACTGCAGGGACTTGTCCAGGCAGCCCCCAGGAATCTACATTGTCTCAAAAGACACACACACACAAACCAACCAAAAAATATATCATGAGGGAAAATAAGTGTATTAAAAAGGAATCAAGCGTCATCACTGTGGCTTGATAGCATCTTTTAGTAGCTCAAAGCATAACGTATTCAGTATGGCATAAAAGCTTGTGGATTACATTAGATGCATGAAATGTTGTCATCCTGAGTTCAGATTACCTGAGCTTCAGATGGTAATGGCAGATTAATTCTTGATGGCTGCTTGGTCCTCGACGCTTTTGGTAGACGCTTAACTGATACAATATCTTGATTTGGTTGAACTTTACCAGGCGATAAAACTGAATAATGTCTATTTGGTGTTCCAGTAAGTATCCGTATATGTTTTAACTTCTGTTTAAAAATTGAAGCTTTAAGAGGATGAAGTTCTCTGGATGAAGGACAAGCATCCACAGTCAAGTAATTAATTATTTTTGCACCAATAGTAGTTTGTGGACTAAACCAGTTTGAATTGTCCATGCAATTGCTAGTAAAATTAGAAGTTGCCTCTGGGATGCATCGCCTGAGATATCTATTTACTGATAGCAAGTTGTTGCTTGATGCTAAATATCCATAAGTAGGGAAGTATCGGCACTGGCTTATTGTATATGAAGATCTAGCCAGGAATCCCAGTAGTTTCACTGCCATCTTTTCATTGAGACTCAAATAAGATAATTACAGAACATTAATTTTCTAAAAAGGAAAAAAAGTTTACAAAAGAGGTTTGCAGAGCATCTTACAAAAACTAATTAATACAGCCCACATTGTATTTGTAATCTGAGTTTTAAAGAAACCAGCCAAGGAGATAACTATCTACCCTTCAGGGATACAGAGATTCCAGGAATACTGCTTTATTGCTGTAGAGTGTGACAAGAACATCTTGAAAACCTCTCCAAATATATCTTTGTCCCTTCTTATTCTATTAGCGTTCTAGGTGGGGTTTCTGAGTTTCTTTTTCATATATGCTTCTGCTGTATGTAACTGCTTCTCCATGCCTTTTCTTAAAGATCTTATTGTATTATATAGATCACTTCTACATTCCTTTGGAATAACAATTTCTGTGTTAACCAATTTAATGGACAATTAAGTATCTAATAATTTTAATGGATAATAATTTTATCTAATAATAATTTTATCTAATAATTCACAAACTGAATAACATCTATCAAAGAAGAGATTTATTTCCCTTATCAACCATACTTCTTTGGGGCATGGCCACCAAAATCCATGTGCATGCGCACATACATACATATGGTCAGGCAAAATTTCTCAAACAGCCAAGATGAGCCTACCAGATAATATTGTTGCTATAATGCTTTAAAGAAGGGTACTTAGCTTGTTTCAGTGCATTTTGTAAAAAACCCTTTTAAATGCTCTGCATACCCTTCTCACTCTACTATTCTAAACAAGTTGGAATATATTCTTACATCTCAGGTTCTCAAAACAATGAGTAACATTGAGTAGAAAACATGGAGGGAAGAGCTTCCAGATCTCAAAACATTTGGGAACTTGCTTGGCAAAACAAAGTTTAACATTGCAATTATAATTGTCTCAAATGAAGGAATGGTTTTGATTTGAAATCCGAAGAGATATAGAGAAGATAGAATGAAATTCTAGGGATCAAAACAATGTTACAAAGTCTTGCATTTCTAAGACCTACTATAGACATTCTTTTCTACAGAGGAGCCAGTGTCCTTTAAATAAATGCACATGTGTGTGCACATGTAAGATGCAAATGAGTTCTCTTCTTTGTAGGTGACTGGACACATTGAACATGCCAGAATAAAGAACAACCTCAAATGGAGAGAATCTGAAAATTTGGCAGATAATGAAATTTTGTTCTTACTTAAGTTATTTCCAGTATTTTAAGTACAGTTGCACACTTGCATGCAAAAGTTTAGATAGCCCTGTTCAAACTGTCTCTTTCAGTGAGTGAATGAAAAAAAAAGCTGACAATCTCTACATTGAACAAACTTGATTGATTGCATATTTACTATTTATGTGCAGTGTCCATAGAAGGTGCAAATATTTGGATTCTTTCAGCCAATATTATGCAATGCTTCCTTTAGCAGAAATAACAGATTCCAAGTGTTTGCCATGGCTAAGTCTTTTAATTCTTGTTTTTGAAAATTTTCTCTACTCTTAAATAACTAATCTAGCTCAGAAATATTCTCAGATCTCTTTGCATGCACTGTATATTGAAATCTTCCTTAAAGTTTGCAACTATACAATTGCACAACTAGAATCCAAAGACCACTCCAATTTTTTTATCTTTCTTTTCTATAAGTACTTCATGGTTGCTTTGGATGTTAAAATCTCTGTACCTGTCAAATTCTGCCCTCTTATTTTGAATAACTGATAACTCTCTTTTGGGATGGAAGTCCAGAGTTTAGGGACACTGACTGAAAAGTCTTTGCAATTCCAATGAAACAGATCTCAGATGTTGGCAGAATAGAGTACAAGGCTTTTAAAAATTCAGATACCTCATAGAGAGGAATGCAATCCTTCAGATAACTTGGCCCAAAGTCAAAATTAAATTTTAAGCATGCTGTGAACTGTTTACAAGTAGTTCCTAACTTATGACCATAACTGAACCCACAGTTTTGATCGTAAGTTGTATTGATTGTAAAATAGACCACCATGTAACTGCACCTGATTTTACCTTTTTTGCAGTGGTTGTTAAGCAAATGCTGTGGTCATAAAGCAAATGCTGCTGTCATTAAGTGAATCTATTGTTCTATATGGAATCATTTTTACTAGAATCAGGAAATAAATGCCAGTTTCCCATAAAAAGTGGTATAAATCATAATCACATGACCATGGGGAACTGCAAAAAGCCGTAATCTATAAAAATATCTACTTAGAAAATGCCTGTTTCTTTCAAATGTAGATTAAACATAAATCTATTCAAATATACACATGGCAAACAATATAATGTATAATAAAATTATAATATAAAGTTTTAATATACTGTAAATATAAAAGGATGTATAAGAGTGCTCATGATAAAATACAAAGTTATAATATAAAGTTATATAAAATATAAACACATTTATAGGACTGCTAACAATAAATGCTAGAACCAAGGAAAGAAGTTATGAAAATGAAATCACATTTATGAGAATGTTAAAAAAAATACATTTTTTGAACATAGTACACATGGTTTAGCTGGCAAAAATTTTAAATATGGCCATTATGTAACTTGTTTTGGGCACAAAAACTGTATAGATGAATAGGAATAGCATTCTTTCAAAGGAAAAAATAAGAAGAATGGGTGGAAAAACTATAGACAAAATTGTTAAGTAATGCTGGAAAGCAATACTTGTAGAATTCCAAATGAAAGTGACAATGGGCAACATTTCAAGAGCAGTCTAAATATGCTAGGCATGGAGATGCAGACCATAATTTTTGCTCCTCAGTAGGTTAATGAGAAAATGAGTTTACCATAGATTTACTGTTTTATAGCCAACATAGCCAAGTGACTAATCTTGAACTGTGAAATATTTTGCACAAATGTCCCCAAATATAAATTGCTAAATTAGGTAAGATTGGTATACCATTCATTCATTCATTCATTCTATATACCCCATCTCACTTGAATAACTCACAACAAATAAAAAACCAAGACTCAAATAAAAACTAGTTAAAAACAAATATACTAGCATATAAAGGAATCAATAATCACTTAAAAAATAACCATGGTGAATAGCAATCCATCCTTGTGTCAGCTCAACACAGGCACCGTACACATTCCCCACCACTGCTGGAATACTAAGCATGGTGGCAAAGTCATATCTTCATGGCCTTCCTGAAGGCTGGGCCAAAGTTTTGAGGGAATGGTGTTCAAAAGGACAAATGCCACAGCAGAAATGCTTTTAGTCATGCTCCTGCTAGATCAGGGGTGTCAAACAAGGCTGCGGGCCAGATCTGGCCTGCGGGGTGCCTAGAGTGACGGCCTCCTGCAACTTTCTGCCAGCAAAAAGAGCTTAGTTTTTGCTGGCAGAGCGTTCAGGCCACCACAGGTTTCTCCAATGACATCGAGCTAGCCATGCCCCCCATGGCCATGCCCACCTGCCCCCCCTCCCCCCAGAGGTCAAACCCAAACCTCAATGAAATGGAGTTTGATACCCCTGTGCTAGATGATACACTTTCATAAATGGGACCCATTGCATGTTTCTCCTGCCAACCCTGAGTGGATGGTTCCAAGAAGAGGCAGTCTCTCAAATGAGGAAGTAAAGCATGCATAAGAATAAGTAGAATGCCTAATAAATATTTTATCATGAGCAGAGTATAAGACAGGGAAGTGTGCCTTTTTTGCTGTTTATTTGTGGATAATATACTATATATATAGTATAAGGAATGCTTGAAGCTAGAAGTGTGTTAATGGGGACATCTTATGTATAAGCACCTTTCCACCTGGATGATGCCATGGTGTTGGCTGAAAACTTACGTTACACAGGCCGCAAGATCTTATAATAGGTTTAGGTTAAAAGTTGCTGCATCTTGTTGAAGTTAAATGCCAATAGTGTTATACCATCTTAATTCAAGGGGATCCATTCCCTTTAACCCATGTTCAGGACCAACATGACCCAAAATATTTCCTTATCTTGTTGATCCTGAGTATGGTACAAAAAGTATTTCATAGAAAGTTATCTCATAAACCAAAGCTTTCAATCTCCAATTTTGAAAATTCATTTTGCATATTTCTTCACAACTCTCAAGCACTTCACTTCATCAGTATTTTCTTGATTTAACATATCTACAGTCTTCAACTATGACAGTAAATCATGTGGGCTACATACCCATTAAAAAACCCAACTATCTATTTCTCTAATGAGTACTTGGAGCAAAGTAGTAATCTTTGGATTATCTGGATTTGTGGCATTCTGGATTCAGGCCTGGACATAGAATGGAAACAGCACTGGTTATACTCACAGTTAACTTTTGTAGGATGTGTAGGGAGGAGCATGACCGTCCTTGTATTGCTGGACCTCACAGCAGCCTTCAATCCCGTTACCCATGATTATCCTTTAGTTGTTTTCTTTCTTTCCTGAGTGGGGCCAATCAATGGTGGTAGGAAAAGAGAGGCTGGACTCTTGGTCTCTGTTATAAAACAGAGTTTTATTCTTTATCCTATCCTGCTCAATATATACATGAAACTGCTGAGGAAGGTCATAATTAATTTCATGGCAAGAGATCATCAATAGATAGATGAAGCCTGTTATGTATCTCCACCTCCAACTCAATGGGAGATGTGCCAGAAGTTCTCATTTGATGTCTGGATGGGAAAATATGAGCTTAGACTCAACCCAAGGAAGATAGCTATTGATTCGGAAACCTACTGATTGCAAGACAATACGAACCATGATCCTAAAAGGGGCTAGTACAGAGAGCACTGCTTGCAGTCTTGGGTCCTTCTGGACTTACAACTCCTGCTAAAAGAGCAGATGATCAGGAGGGCCTCAGCTCATTTCAATGCAAACAATTTCTCATGCCCTTTATTATTCTTGAATGGATTATCATAATTGACTTTACATGGAGCTGCCCTTAAAGACAGCTCAGAAAATTCACCTAATACAAAAACAGTACCTATGTGTTTATTAGGCAATCATGTTACTAACATATTACATCATTGCTGTGAAGCTTCTAATTATTGATATATTTCTGGATGTAATTCGAAGTGGTGTTTATTTTTGCAATTTCACTGGTGCATTTCTGGGAGACGTCCATGGAGCTTTGAAAAAGCACCATTGGACATTTCTGGGAGATGAGGGAGATGCTGTGGGGAACCCCACCCCTTTGAAAAAAAATAAGGATAGCTTCCAATGTCAAGACCTTTTGGAAGCTTGTAAAATGGTGAGTTTTCTAGAGGACTTGTTAATATTACCTGAAATATTATAACTAGCATTTGTTTTAATTAGTACATGTACACAGCTACAGTTAGAACCAATGCAGTAATGAATTGCACTAATGAATAAATGTTAATTGAGTTATTCTACACGCAAATGATCTACTCTTATTCTGGATCAAAGTTTGAAAGCAATAAAGAACTAAACAAGGACCACTAAGTGTTAAAATGCATCTCAACAAGACCGGAGTTCTAAAGCTGATTTGTTACTAAGTACAGGGATTGGCCAATCATATTGTTTTGAATCATATTGTTTTATAAAGAATATTTTACAAAAACCTGAGCATGTTCTTAGAATTAGGCCCTTTTTTGTTGTTCCATTAATAGAAGAGTGCAACTGAATAAGGCCAGAAAATAGATTCTTCTTAGTTGAGCAATCCGGAAAGTTGAAGGGTTCCTCTAAAAACATTCCGTTGCCAAGTCACAGACCACTCAGTAAAAAGTCTAAATTTTATTAGATCTGAGGATCCACTTTAAGAATCTATCTATGGTATCTAGGTGGTCCAATATTACAGAATTTTAACTTAATCTGCCACATGTTTTCATAAAAAAAAAATAATCTACGTGAAAGTAAACTAATAGTTTAAACTGCCTGCATTCTGAAACAATTTCAAGAATTGTTGGATGCAGACCCCCTGGGAGTAACATAATAACCTACAAAACATAGCGGGGCTGCATTGTATTAATATAGCTACAAGTAGTATACCTAACAGAGTATGGTCTTATCTTCTCTCCAAACTCAACATTTGAAGGGAAGCTCGATTAAGTCGCATCCAGACCTCTGCCCAAAACCATCCAACTGGTTCATCCAACTTAGTTCACAGGCAAAAGAATGTAGAGCGGTAATTTGATGCTCAAAACCGCCATTTGCTCACATGTCTTGTCAACTGCAGGTAGAAAGTGAATCCTCAAAACATCAGGACCCCGGCTTGACTATTACCTTTGTTTGGTCCATCAGTTTGCGCTGACGACATAAATACCTCACGACTCTTGAATATCTCGCCGAAAGGTGTTCAAAAGGGAGGCCCGACCCAAACCCGAACCCCCCCTTTTTTTTATAGGCAGGGTTTTTTTTAAAATAGGGTGGAAGAAACTTCGTAATGTTATTCTCTGAAATTCGTCTCATGAAAGGAAGCGCGGACCCACTACCAAATAGTGTCACCGACTTGATTACGACCGAAAATCGTCTTGATTGAATACCAATTTAAATCTCTTCCTTAATTCGGATCGTGAGGGTAAAACAGCAGGGACCGCCTAACAAAAAAATAAACCACCAATAAAACCCATTTTAGCCATATTTTGATTCCAATAGAAAAACAGAAACTAAGCAGCCTATAGGAAAAGGCGTCTCTCCTTCCTCACAACCTCGGTCAGGCCCTGACCTGGAGTGGCCCGCCCAGCTAGGAAGCTCCCCGCTTCCTCTAGCTGAGGTGGCCACAGCCAGGTTCAAGGCAGAGAGAAAGATATATCAAACGGCCGGCCTCGAGCTCCATTACCTGAACGACAAACCCTCTCGCGCCTCTTAAGAGCTGCAAAACACCACACCGATTTCTGCCCCGTCCGCCACGTGCTGGCTTCGTCCAATCATGCTCTCCGCCTCGCCTCTCTTTGGATCCACCCCTATAACTCCCCACCCAACCAAGAGCGCGGAAGAAAAGCTCGCGCCTCGCCGTCAGGTGACTCACATGGCTTTTCCCGTCCTCTTCCTTTCCCCGTCCTCTTCACCCCGCCCCACTCGCCCGCAGCTTTCCTTCCCGTGCCTCTCCTTTTTGACCAATAAACGCACCAAGTCCATCGGCCAATAGGAAGGAGAGTTGGCTCGGAAGTTGCGCAACCGCAGTCCGTGGGGCTGAGGTCATAATGATTAAAATGGCGACGCCGCAGTTGGTGGGGTTACCGGCTTCTCTTACGGGCAAGATCAAGGGGTGCGTTTCTTTCCCTCGCCGGCTCCTAGTACAGTAGCTTGGATACGGGAAGAGGAGGGGGCCGCCAGGAATAAAGCGTCAGGATTGAGAAGGTTGAAATTGTGGAGTGTCACAACACGAGGAGTTTCTGCCCGAGTGTTTTTTTTGGAAACCCTCTTTCCTGCTCTGCTTTGGGGCTGCTTGTTTGAATTGCGAAGGCTCCCAGGATTTTGGGGGGAATTGCAATCCCAAAGCGTTGGGAAGGCATCAGATTGCGGAAGATTGCGCCAGTTTGCTTATTGCTATTTTCGGCTAGCTTCCGATGACATGGCTTAATTTACCCATGCTTAACTTGAACCGTGGTGTGCTCGACTTTCAATTTTTGTGGGTTTGCAAGAGGCACTAAACCATAAACCAAACCCAGCAATTTGGGCCAATGCTGCAAAAATTTGCCTTCATTTAAAAGTATACATTAATCAGCTCTGCTTATGTTCATTAAATGACTGGTGTTAAAATTAAGCAAATGTCACTATTGACCTTTTGCAGAAATTATAAAAGTCACTCTCTGAAATTTTCTTGCTGAGAAAATTGCAGAAACTAAATGACCTCTTCAGACAGACCAAGATATATAGTGCATAACAAGCACGTTAAAGTAGGGTAGTTAATTATTTTACTTTGAAAGTTTGGACTCTTGAAGGGCCTAAAATTAGTGTAACTTAAGTCTAAACAATTGGTTCATAGTATCTGAGCCCTCCAGCTTTATTAGACGCCCTTATTTTTAAAGCTGACACTCTGAATAATTGGTTAGACTTAAATTGTATACTAATTTCAAGCTTTTCAGGGGCCCAAACTTTAAAAATAAAATTCACGTTCTAATTCATGTTGAATATTTGGTAATATTCAAGCTATTTACAAGCCTGAAATATTGTTTTTTTTATAGATCTTTTGCATATAATACAATTAAAGACAGGCTGCCTCTTATCCTGACTCGTGTTATTGATACTTTACATCGACATAAACATGAATTCTTTGAAGAACATGGAGAAGTAAGAAACTTGACCCTTTCTGTTTTATTCTTGTGTGAATACAAATGTTGACTCTGCTTACTGCTTTCTATGGTTGGTTCTGCATAACTTAGACATAAATTTCCCTGTTTCAAATGTCAAGGATGTACTGGATTAGCCAGGATTTGTCTTCAGAGCATCATCATTTCATTTATTTTTCAAGTCTTTTCAAGTCTTCTAAACTAATCAACTCTTAGAATCTTGTAGTAGGCCATTGTCCATGAACAGGTAATGTGTCTTTATGATCTATAATGGTTGCTAATTAATTAAATGCTAGTATCATTGGAAAAGGAAAACATTTTTCTTTCTGTGAATGGTGAATAGTGCTATTATTTTAGAATAATAAGTAATATATATATATATATATATATATATATATATATATATATATATATATATATATATATATGTGGATCTTTGGTTGTTCGGGTTTTCTCCCGCGTAAGATTCGAAGTATCTAGGCAACGTTTCGATGAAGTCTCATTCATCATCTTCAGGCTTCTGTCTCCGGCTCTGTGCTTTTCAGAGTAATGTGAGATTGCAGCTGCTTCCTCCTTTTAACTGCCAGTGGGGGTGGGACTTGATTGGGTGGGGGCTTGGCTGTGTTCTGATTGGGTGGGGGTGTGTTCTCATTGGTAGGGGTTTGGTTGTGTTCTGATTGGTTGGGGGTTAGCCGTGTTCTGATTGGTTGGAGGCGTGTTCTGTTCAGGTGGGGGCTTGGCTGTGCTCCGGTTAGTCTTAGTTGCTGGGGATTTGAGCTGGTGAGTTGTGATCTTGCTGTTTGGCTTCTAGTTCGTGGTCCTGTTGCATCTTCATAGTGGGTGTCGGTTTGCTTCATGTATGGCTCGGAGGGGTTTGAAGTGGGTAGTGATGCAGCTGTAGTGCAGCTTCTGGTCCGTGGTCGTGTCTCATCTTCTGAGTGGGTGAGAGTCTGTTTTCTACATGGAAGTGTGGTGGTGGCATCTTGTGTGGCTCTCATGGGTGTGGGTCTGGTGTCCTTCTTCATGTTAGGTACTCGTCTGTTCATGAGGGCGGGTTTCCAAATGGCTGGAAGGCGGGAAGTGTCATCTCGTTTGTTCATGCTGTGTGGGCGTTTTCTATCTCTATGGCTTCTCTGATTATTCTGCTGTTGAAGTGTTCGGTTTTGGCGATAGTTCTGGTGTTTTTAAAATCAATTTCATGTCCTGTGGCTTTGAGGTGTTGGACCAGGGAAGAGGTCGTTTCTTCTTTTTTGATTGAGTTCTTATGTTCTTCAATGCGTGCATTTATTCTTCTGTTAGTTTGTCCAATGTATGTGGTAGGGCAGGCAGTGCAGGGATTTCGTATACTCCTTGGTTTTCTAATTCGATTTTGTCTTTGGGGTTTCTTAGGATGGTGGATATTTTTCTGTTTGTGCAGAATGCTGTTTTGATGTTGTGTTTTTGGAGGATCTTGCTGATTTTGTCTGTAGTGCCTTTTATATATGGGAGGAGGGCTTTGCCGTTTTCTTGTTCTCTGTCTTGGATTTTGGTTGGGGTTTCTTTTTGGATTAGGTGGGTAATCTTCTTTCTTTGGAATCCATTGGCTGTAAGTACGTTGTGTGAGTGTGTAGTTCGGTTTTTGGTGTTGTTCATCGGCTAAGCATTTTGTTCTGGAGATGAGTGTCTTGGCTACGGAATTGATCTGTGCTGGGGTGGTGTGAGAGTGCATGTAGATAGTGGTTAGTGTGTGTTTTCTTCTGGTAGATGGTGTGTCCTAGGGAGCCATTGGATCTTTTGTATACTAAGACATCTAGGAAGGGAAGTTGGTTGTTGGCTTCTGTTTCCATGGTGAATTGTATTTTGGGGTGTAGGCTGTTGAGGTGTGTGAGGAAGTTGTTCAGTTTTCTTTCCCATGTGGCCAGATTATGAAGGTGTCATCTACGTATCTGAGCCAGAGTTTGGGTTTGTGGTCGTATTTTTCTAGAGCTTGTGTTTCAAAGTGTTCCATGTAGAGGTTAGCGATGACAGGTGAGAGGGTGATCCCATGGGTGCTCCTTCTATTTGTTTGTATTTTTGTCCATTGTAGGTGAAGTATGTATTGGATAGGCAGTGGTTGGTTAGATCTAGGATGTGCTTGGGGGTTGTATTTGTTTTGGATGGCTGTCAAGGCTTCTTTTATTGGCACTTGGGTGAAGAGGGATATGACATCGAAGCTTACTAGTAGGTCGCTAGGTTGTAAGTTTTGTTTCTTTATGATCTCGATGAACTGGAATGAGTTTCTTACGTGTGAGTTGATGGATTCTGCATAAGGTTGTAGTTGTTTGGCGAGAAATTTGGCTAGGTTTTGTAGAGGTGAGCCTATGGAGCTGACTATTGGTCTGAGTGGGGTTCCTTCTTTGTGTATTTTGGGGAGACCATAAAGCTTGGGGCATCTGGATGATTTTTCTCTGGGTATGATTCGTTGCTGGATTTCTTCACTGATGGGGAGGCTTTTATTTTGGATTTGGTAGTTTTTTCTAGGTAGGTGGTGGGGTCTGTCTTTAGGGGTTTGTATGTGGGGTCTTGGAGTAGGTTGGTTAGCTTGGTTTGGTAGTCAGATGTGTTCATAACCACTGTCGCATTGCCCTTGTCTGCTGGTAGGATTATTATGCTGGTGTCTTCTTTCAGGTTAAGTAGTGCAGTTTGTTCTTCTTTGGATAAGTTGCTTTTGGGTGGTTTGCTAGTGCAGAGGATGTTGGTGATTTCGAGTCTGATTTTGTTAGCATCATCAGGGTTGGTTTTGGTCAGGCTGGTTTCAACTCCACATATGATGGTTTCTGTGGGGATGTGTTTGGGAGCGACAGCAAAGTTGTCGCTCCCAAACACATCCCCACAGAAACCATCATATGTGGAGTTGAAACCAGCCTGACCAAAACCAACCCTGATGATGCTAACAAAATCAGACTCAAATCACCAACATCCTCTGCACTAGCAAACCACCCAAAAGCAACTTATCCAAAGAAGAACAAACTGCACTACTTAACCTGAAAGAAGACACCAGCATAATAATCCTACCAGCAGACAAGGGCAATGCGACAGTGGTTATGAACACATCTGACTACCAAACCAAGCTAACCAACCTACTCCAAGACCCCACATACAAACCCCTAAAGACAGACCCCACCACCTACCTAGAAAAACTACCAAATCCAAAATAAAAGCCTCCCCATCAGTGAAGAAATCCAGCAAACGAATCATACCCAGAGAAAAATCATCCAGATGCCCCAAGCTTTATGGTCTCCCCAAAATACACAAAGAAGGAACCCCACTCAGACCAATAGTCAGCTCCATAGGCTCACCTCTACAAAACCTAGCCAAATTTCTCGCCAAACAACTACAACCTTATGCAGAATCCATCAACTCACACGTAAGAAACTCATTCCAGTTCATCGAGATCATAAAGAAACAAAACTTACAACCTAGCGACCTACTAGTAAGCTTCATGTCATATCCCTCTTCACCCAAGTGCCAATAAAAGAAGCCTTGACAGCCATCCAAAACAAATACAACCCCCAAGCACATCCTAGATCTAACCAACCACTGCCTATCCAATACATACTTCACCTACAATGGACAAAAATACAAACAAATAGAAGGAGCACCCATGGGATCACCCCTCTCACCTGTCATCGCTAACCTCTACATGGAACACTTTGAAACACAAGCTCTAGAAAAATACGACCACAAACCCAAACTCTGGCCAGATACGTAGATGACACCTTCATAATCTGGCCACATGGGAAAGAAAAACTGAACAACTTCCTCACACACCTCAACAGCCTACACCCCAAAATACAATTCACCATGGAAACAGAAGCCAACAACCAACTTCCCTTCCTAGATGTCTTAGTATACAAAAGATCCAATGGCTCCCTAGGACACACCATCTACCAGAAGAAAACACACACTAACCGCTATCTACATGCACTCTCACACCACCACCCAGCACAGATCAATTCCGTAGCCAAGACACTCATCTCCAGAACAAAATGCTTAGCCGATGAACAACACCAAAAACCGAACTACACACTCTCACCAACGTACTTACAGCCAATGGATTCCAAAGAAAGAAGATTACCCACCTAATCCAAAAAGAAACCCCAACCAAAATCCAAGACAGAGAACAAGAAAACGGCAAAGCCCTCCTCCCATATATAAAAGGCACTACAGACAAAATCAGCAAGATCCTCCAAAAACACAACATCAAAACAGCATTCTGCACAAACAGAAAAATATCCACCATCCTAAGAAACCCCAAAGACAAAATCGAATTAGAAAACCAAGGAGTATACGAAATCCCTGCACTGCCTGCCCTACCACATACATTGGACAAACTAACAGAAGAATAAATGCACGCATTGAAGAACATAAGAACTCAATCAAAAAGAAGAAACGACTCTTCCCTGGTCCAACACCTCAAAGCCACAGGACATGAAATTGATTTTAAAAACACCAGAACTATCGCCAAAACCGAACACTTCAACAGCAGAATAATCAGAGAAGCCATAGAGATAGAAAACGCCCACACAGCATGAACAAACGAGATGACACTTCCCGCCTTCCAGCCATTTGGAAACCCGCCTCATGAACAGACGAGTACCTAACATGAAGAAGGACACCAGACCCACACCCATGAGAGCCACACAAGATGCCACCACCACACTTCCATGTAGAAAACAGACTCTCACCCACTCAGAAGATGAGACACGACCACGGACCAGAAGCTGCACTACAGCTGCATCACTACCCACTTCAAACCCCTCCGAGCCATACATGAAGCAAACCGACACCCACTATGAAGATGCAACAGGACCACGAACTAGAAGCCAAACAGCAAGATCACAACTCACCAGCTCAAATCCCCCAGCAACTAAGACTAACCGGAGCACAGCCAAGCCCCCACCTGAACAGAACACGCTCCAACCAATCAGAACACGGCTAACCCCCAACCAATCAGAACACAACCAAACCCCTACCAATGAGAACACACCCCACCCAATCAGAACACAGCCAAGCCCCCACCCAATCAAGTCCCACCCCCACTGGCAGTTAAAAGGAGGAAGCAGCTGTAATCTCACATTACTCTGAAAAGCACAGAGCCGGAGACAGAAGCCTGAAGATGATGAATGAGACTTCATCGAAACGTTGCCTAGATACTTCGAATCTTACGCGGGAGAAAACCCGAACAACCAAAGATCCACATATAAATACCCGCGAGAACCTCAGAAAACATATATATATATATATATATATATATATATACATATACATATACATATACATATACATATACATATACATATACATATACATACACATATATTAATCTTACTAGGTTATACCCCTTGCCAGCTCTTTCAAAATTAAAAAAAAAAGATTCAGATGCCTCTTTTCCTAGGAAAGATGTTCAGCTCCCATTTATTTTAGTCATTTCTTCCTATACAAGATTCTCATTAGGTTACATACTGTATATCCAATAATTCTTTCTTGCTCAATAATCAGCACTTTATAAACTATTGTAGAATGTAAAGGTTGGAAGGACTCTTTGAAATAATTTAGTCAAACCTGTCCAGCAGATATCCACTACTGCAGCATCTTCAAGAGGTCACCAGAGACTGATTTTTGGTCAGTCACTTGGTGAACTTTTCTGTAGGTGTTTGCTATCCCTCATCGCTGTCATTTGTAAATGTGATAATCCTATTTTCTGATCCCTCATCCAGATCAGTTATATATATGTTGAACAGCACAAGGGCCCTCAATAGTGACCTGCAATACAGGTAGGCCTTGACTTGTGACAATAATGAAGTTTTCCCATTACATCGTAAATCATCACTATGCTTAAGCGAGGTGCCTCTGTGATCACCTCACTTAATGACACCAATTACTGCTCTCCCCATTTTGGTAGTTAAGCGGAGCACAGAGTGTCCTAGGTGGGGGAGGCCCTGAGAAGTCTAGTGCAGGCCCATGGCCAAATCTCCCCAATTCACATATGGCATGCCTCAGACCTTCCAGGACCCCCCACAAACCAAGCTACCCTGTATTCTGCTTCCCATCTACTGGCTCCTCTCAGACCTTGGGCTTGCTTTCCCACCCCACTGGGTCTTAAATCTGATATCTTCCACATTTTGTCTAGCTTTTCTTGTCCAAGCAGTAAATATATTTTTATTTCATGGCTACTATGGTCTTCATTGTAAGGTTTTGAGTGAAGGAGTCTGTCACACCTTCAGTTTTTTTTTAATGTCTGTTTGCATTGGATTGGCTTTCCCTGGACATGATCTGTCCCTTCTCTTCATAGTGGAATAGCAGGCTGGATTTTTCACCTCTTTTTCCCCTTCAAGAAGATCTACGCTATCTTAAGTATTCTGCATTTCATTTCCTTTTATTATTTTCAATAAAACAGCAGATAGCCATTTCATCTTTTTACATTTTTAGATAGTTTTGTTTGCTTTATCTTTAATGAACTTACATTAAAGATATCTTCAGGCATTATAATTATTAAATCCATTAAACCTATTTTTAATTTTCACTGTAAAAGGCTAAAGAACATTGTTGAAATTGGGTCCTGTTGGTCTGGCAATTTTGTTGGAGAAGGAGTTAACGGCATCTCAATTACAGACAGCACTGAGTGTTGTTTTTGCTGATTTAATGTAGCATTTACTTTCAGAATATATAGTTTACATGGTGTGATCCATTCAGTGATATTGATATGTATCACCCTCTTTTAGATTATTGGAAGAAGATTTCTGTTATAAATATTGTATCTTCTTAAAACACATGTTGGTTTCTCCCACTTTGTTTCATATGCTAGGACCAATTTTTCATTTAATTCCAAATGATACTGTACTTCCAATTTTAGTATTTCAGTAACCTGGTATTTCCTCTGCATTTCTGACTGGATCACTATAACAACAATTAACTTGCATTGAACTCAATATTATTTTATCATTGGAACTATATCTGAGTACAGGTAGTCCTCAACTTACAACTGTTCATTTAGTAACCATTCAGTGTTACCACAGTACTGAAAAACATGACTTATGACCATTTTTTACACTTATGACCATTGCAGCATCCCCATGGTCTCATGATCAAAATCCAGGTGCTGGGCAACTGACTCACATTTATGACTGTTGTAGTGTTCCAGGGTCATGTGATCATCTTTTGTAACTTGACAAGTCAGTGGGAAAGCGAGATTCACTTAAACATGTTACTTAACAACTGCGGTAATTTACATAATAACGGGCAAGAAAAGTCATAAAATGGGGCAAAACTCATTTAATAAATGTCTCACTTAGCAACAGAAATTTTGGGGTCGATTATGGTCATCTGCAGTATTATGCTGACATTGCCCTGATTATAAATGAACATTTGGCAAAATACTAGAATGTGTTGGATTTCCTTCTTCAATGAAGTGTGTTTAATCTAACACAATCCATTAAATATGACCTGCCTGTTGTGGATGAACATTTTGAGTATGGATATTTTCAATACTATATTTCATAGCATCATTTGGGATGTTCAAACCTACCAATAGCATAAACTGATGATTCATGAAAGATACATTTTAATTTACCATTGTCTTATTATTTACAACTGCCTACTCTTACATTCAGTTTATGTAAACCTTAACAATAAAGAACCCTCTTTTAAAATCTATCATGCTTTTATTTTCCTCCTGAGGCCATATTTATTCACTTGCTTCCATGTTCAGCATAGCGCAAATATTCATTTGGTTATTAGTTTAATTCACTATGGGCACTAAAATGGTTGCCATACAGTATGCCATATTAGCATACTGAGCTATATATCTGAATATTTTTGAGTCTCAATACCAATATTTTTAATATGCTTAAAACATATGTATTAAATATACTTTACTACAGTGTAAATTTAATAAGCATAAACACTTGAATTAGATACATTTTCGCTTTATTTTAGAAAGGCATTGAAGCAGAAAAGAAAGCTATAGCCTATCTTTCCAAGATGCGAAATGAGTTGCAGACAGACAAGCCGCTGATTGCATTGAATGATAATCTCCCTGATACCCTTCTGTGGAACCAGTACTTAGAATATCATAAAAATGTATCAAATGAACCACCAAGCTGGTTTCAATCTCCTTGGTTGTATACAGAGTGTTACATGTATCGTAGAATTCATGAAGCTCTTATTCAGAGGTAAGCTTGTATGATCTTGTCTCTTTTTGTTTAAATATTTGAGGAAAAAGATACATAAAAATTACCCTCAAGTCAAGTTTAATCCATACAATTCCCTCAGCCACACTTCAAAAAGTGCTTGCTCTTGCCTCCCCACTCCCCCACCAAGGCTATCTGGTTTTCCATTCTAGAGAACAGCCCTAAAATTCCAGTACTGAGTCCAACTTGTTTTAACTTTTGAGATCATTCAGGGTTCTATTAACTACAGGGGGCTAATAAATACCATTAATCTTAGCAATGGCTTGCTACAAATATTGAAGTACTCTTTTCGATTTGTACAAACTGGTAAGGCTGAGGAAATTTGATGTGGTTTCCCTCTTGTCTGAAATGAGCCTCTGAGTTCCATTAAATCCACATCCTATCTTGGTGAGCTTGAGCATGGATTCAAACTCACCTTCATTCATGGAGACTGAACTAGAGAAGGACTTTGTCAGATAATTAACCTGTTGTAACTAACTGCAATATCATTCAGGATTGCATGGAAAGTAAATTCTGTTTGGCAGAATTTATGTGTGTGTGTGTGTGTGTGTGTTTGTAGATTTTCACGGGTACAGGTATGTAGGTCTGATGTGATCCTGAGCGGGTGGCTGTGATGTAGCATTCTGGGTTTTAGTTTGGCTTTGAGTTTGGGGTCTGGGTCTGTGTTCTTGGCATGTGTCAGCTTGTTTGGTTTTGGGGTTGGAGGGTGCGACAGCTGGCGAAGCAGCCGTGGTCTGTTTTTTGGATGGTGGTTGTCCTTCGTTTATAGGATGGGCTTGGGCCTGGGTCTGATGAGGGGGATTGGCGGTGGTGTCCCGTGTTGTTTTGGGTCTGGTGTTGGTTTTCGTGGCTGGGACTCATTTGTCCCATTTGTTGGTGAGGGCTAGCTTCCAGATATCTGGTAGGCGGGAGGTATCGTCCCGTCTATTCATGTTATGGAGGTGTTTCTCTATCTCGATGGCTTCCCTGATTATTCTCTTGCTGGAATGTTCAGTGTTGGATATTCGAAGGAACCAAATTATCCAACACTGAACACTGGAAGCTAGCCCTCACCAACAAACGACCCAGGAGATTACAGCACAAGATCCAGGATATCTCCACAACAAAACTCACAAGGCCATCACACAGCCCATTATACCAACATCAACTCCATCAACCAATCAAGAGGCAGCAGCGCAGCCAACCAGCCCAGCACACCAGTCCCCACCACAGTATTTATAGAGAGACGGCAGCTCCGATCACACACTGCTTGCACTGGCTCGAAGCCGAAAGCACCAGCCTGAGGATGGCATTGGGACCTCGCCGAAACGTCGCCAAGATACTCTTAGTCTTACATGGGAAAAGACCCAAACACACCTAGACCTACCTACCTACATACATACATACATATATACATACATGTCTTTTTGAGAAATATATCTTTTAGTTAAGCATTCCTTTAATTATTTTAGCCAATGAAAACTGATAAGGAATAGCAGCAACATTAAGAAGTGGGGAGAATTAAAAGTATTTTAACTTGTTTAAGTGAAAAAAATGTATGTCCATATGTATGTATTAATGAGGGGGGAAACTAAGAATAAATTAAGCCATTGTCAAACCCATTTGAACCCTTATTATGATCAAATGAAAGATCTTTTGTCAAACATGGGACAAAACAATATATGCTTCCAGTATGGATTTTTATTGAAAAATAATACTAGGTATAATTGAATATGTTAATATAATCTCATGCTGTACATTTCTAACAAGATTCATTTAGTCAAAAGTAGTTATGATGTTCAATGTGATATACAGTCTAAAGGAGAAAAAAAGTTTAATATGCATGTGTTTTAAATGCTAATGATATCAGAAACTAATCTAAAGAACATCTTTTGTTTAGTCCACCCATCAGCAACTTTGATGTATTTAAAGAAGAAAAGAATCATGCTTTCTTTGAATCTCAGCAAGCCATGATTGTTTTAAGTTCTTGTCTCCAAGAGATGCTAAAAAATATAGATGGCTTAGATGAAAAACGTTTAAAAGAGGAATTTTGTAACCTAATTCAGGTAAAACTGGTGCTTGTTTATATTTCCATACTTTGAAAATTGTAAGCAATACCATGTTTCCAGTTCCAAGAATTTAAAAAAAATGTTTTATCCAAAGTAACAAATAGTATCCCAACTGTTCAAAATAGTGACTGAAAGCTAGGGATATGTAAAGCATGCCTTGGGACTAGAATGGGAATGTTTTGATTTTGTTTTGGACCACACTGGTTCAGTACTTCTGCAGAGGTTTGGGAGGAAGCTGTACAGTATGTCATTTCCCCCTTCTTTGAAAGAAATGCAGTTTGCTTTGGCAGGCTGTTGGATTAGGTTTAGCAGATCAAAGAATTGCTTATTTACCAAAAATTAACATGCAATCTTTTCTTTTTTAGGTTTCATTATGGGGCAATAAGTGTGATCTATCCATTTCCGCTGGAGCGGATAATTCTCAGAAGTCTGACCCATTACAATCTGTGGAAGAATTAAAAAAATTCATCTTGGTGAATCACATGGAAAAACTTTGGTCACTGCTCATAAATAAAAAGAAAAACAAAACACCAACTAGACTTGACATAATCCTGGATAATGCTGGTTTTGAACTTATTACTGATCTTGTTTTAGCTGATTTTTTGATATCCTCAGAATTGGCTACTGAAATCCATTTCCATGGGAAAAGCATTCCATGGTATGTGTCAGATACTACAAAGCATGACCTGGATTGGACAATTGGACAGATGAAAGCAGCTAATCATAAATGGA
The DNA here is from genome assembly GCF_049901715.1 of Pseudonaja textilis. Lineage (NCBI taxonomy): Eukaryota > Metazoa > Chordata > Lepidosauria > Squamata > Elapidae > Pseudonaja > Pseudonaja textilis. The sequence continues at coordinate 81,385,869 of NC_141990.1, read as the reverse complement.
TGGCTAGATGTGGTGTCTCCTGGGAGGGCTACCTGAAAAAAGGTGTTTGGATTTATCATGATCACATGTTCTGGACTTTGCCACATGAATTTTCTAGTATGGCTCAGATTGCTCCAGATTTATACACCGAGTTACAAAAATCAAGCTTAATTATTTTCAAAGGTGATTTGAACTATAGAAAGCTAACAGGTGATCGAATGTGGGAATTCACAGTGCCATTCCATCAAGCCTTGAACAATTTTCAGCCTGCACCACTCTGTAGCTTAAGGACATTGAAATCTGATACTCAGGTTGGTTTGAAACCTGGGCAAGGTGAACAGGTCATGAATATTGATCCTGAGTGGATGATAAGTGGTAAATATGGAATAATTCAGTTTGATGCTACTTCCTGATAGATTTGCAAAATATGAAGAATGGCACTGTGCTAAAAACCAATTAATGGTCTAATTTGGAAGGGCACTGATTTTCAGTGTGCATTATTTTCTTCCAAGAGCCATGATGTTATTTTAAAGTGATACGCAATTGTGACCTCTTTTTAATCATCAGAAAAGATCAAATTTGTCCTCTACTGTACTTTATTTTTAACTAATATAGAACAAGAAGCAACAGCCAAAGCTACTATATTAGTTGACATGTGTTTGATTCTGCTGTGTTAACATAAAACACAATGCTGCTTGAGCTTAATCTTGTTCAAAAAAAAAATGATGTTAAATAAAATGACATCTCAAATGGCAAAACTAAAGGCTTTGAATTAAATTATCCAATATAAGAACTACATGTGTTGTTGCACAGTATTTAAAAAAATAATCCAATTTTGAGCACCTTTGTCTCTTCAAGCTTGCTCTACCAATTAACATTGCAGGCAAACTGTGTTCAGAGACAGCAGACGTTGTCACGATACATAGACTACACAACTTCATATCTGCCTGCCTTCTCATGTTCATATTAATGGCATGCTGAGAAGGGTAAAAACTCTAGGAATGAGTAGGAAGAGTCCCAGAAATGGGAGGAGAGGGGAGGGGAGGAAGGAAGGAAGGCTGGCTTCATCTTGTCTGGCTTAAGTGGAATCATAGTTAACAGCCATGGGGGAATATCTATTTATACATTGGGCTGTTTATTCTACATATTAGGTAATACATTTATAGTCAATTGTTATTGCCTAATCTAAATAAACCACATGGCTATTACAATGATTTCACCTAAGCCTGGTTGGTGAGTTATAACAGGCATTGAAGAATTGTTTATCACTGCTATTCATAATTAATTGCAGTTCAAGTATTTTGATGGGTTTTTTAAAGACATTGTTTCTTTCAAGCAGTTATTGTCTGTAGGCTTATAAGAATATTTTATGTAGCTTCTAGCATTCCAGCTGTTAAGGCAGATAGCAATAGCAATAGCACTTAGACTTATATGCTGCTTTATGGTGCTTTACAGTCCTCTCTTAAGTGGTTTACAGAGTCAGCATATTGCCCCCAATAACTTTGGTCCTTATTTTACCCATGGAAGGCTGAGGGATGAGCCCGATGAGATCCGATCTGCCAAATTGCAGGCAGCCAGCAGTCAGCAGATGTAGCCTGCAGTACTGCACTCTAACCACTGTGCCACCATGGCTCAGATACTCAGATACAGTACTATATATTCTGTATCTCAAATCAGAAAATATTTTTGAAACAAAGTTTTATTTTACAGTTATCTTTTGATTATTTTAATGGAAGTCTTATTGTATATGTTGTGCCACAGGAAATGCTGGAACATACAATCTGACATATAAAGCTTGAAAAGGTTATTTTGAAACAATATACTTCCTTTTGGGTCTTGTGTTCTCACTACCCTTTTTGGTCTTGCCTTACTTGTCCCTTCACTTGGAAAAGAATACTCGGTTCACAAAATGATTCTGTTATTCTTAATTGAAGAAAAGGAAATGTTTTGGTAAAATATTACTTTGATCACTTGAGAGTCACAACAGGGGTGGACAACATTTTTTTTTTGTCTGTGAAGACTCTCCTTCCCTTAGAAAACAGACTGTTAAGAGATTGTGGTGGGCAGTGCTGAAGCAAGCAGCAGATTGAGACAGAGCCTAATGGAGGTTGTTATACTATTCTTTTTCTTAGCCCGTTTTTTCCTCTAATCTTAAACAGCAGGACAAAGATAAGCTCTTTCCAAGGCTCACAAGTTTGGTGCTTGTTTTATAATAACAGCTGAGAATAGAAGGCACTAATTTTCAAGTGTGCTTTATAAAGGAAGGAAGGAAGGTCAGAACTGCAAACAGAATTCAGAGTCCATATGAATGGTCTACATCAGGGGTGTCAAACTTAAAGCCTGGATGCGTCACATGCTGGCCCTGCCCCCGCCTGGTTTAGCGAAGGGGGAAAAAGTCCTGATACGTCATGTGACAATGATACAACACCGCGAGTTTGACAATCTGGTCTACATCTTCCCTGAAACCAAAAATCCTGCCTGCCTGGAATCTGAATTACCCCAGGAGCAGGAGAATATATACGTTAGTTAAATAATATGGGTAGTCCTCAGTTTATGGCCTCAATTGAGCCCCAAATCTCTGTTGTTAAGTGAGACATTTGTTAAGTGAGTTTTACGACCTTTCCTGTCCTAGTTGTTAAATAAATCATTGCAGTTGATATATTAATAATCCGGTTGTTAAGTGAATCTGACTTCCCCATTGACTTTGCTTGTCAGAAGGTCACTAAAATAGATCATGTGACCCCAGGACACAGCAACAGTCATAAATATGAACCAGGTGCCAAGCATCTGAATTTTGATCACGTGATCATGAAATGATGCAAAGGTTGCAACTATGAAATTTTTTTAAAAAATTTAAGCAATATTTATAAAGTGTAACAAATATGAGCATGAGTTACAGTTAGGAAGACAGTTTGCCAGGGAGAATGTCTTTTAAGCTTATTAAAATTTTCTCATCATTCCTGGTGCTTTGAGCTCTACCACAAAGAAATGCAACTTTAGAAAGCACAGTGTGGCCACTCTAGCAGAGAACATGCACAGATCTTCAAGAATTTCTGAGCTTCAATTGTACCTAGTATGTCCACAGGCTCTACAGTAGAAGCAAAATTAATATTAAATGCCTCGTATGCATTTGATATTAATTTTCATTATAATGAAAGCTATTGTATGTGACTGTATATAAGGCTTATGTGTATGATCGCTTACCTGTTTCTCAGTCACCAGAATGTCTTTCGTCTATTGATTTATGCCAGTACTGTATGAGAAATTTTTATCTGAGCAAGACTCTTATCAAATCTCTTATCAAGAACAGAAACGAATGATTTTTCTTCCCAGTTGCATTAGACAAAAAGCTTATAAACTTATACTTTTTGGTTGGCACTAATTCGTTTTTGTTATTATACTGAATGCAGACAACACATCAAATAATTTTAGTTTAATATTCCCTGTAAATGTTATCAATGCAATACGACTAAAGCCATTTTTATTTGTAGGCTTAGTGTGCCTTATTGTAAACAGAAATATTTAGGTGTACAAGTATTTAATTGCCATATATTATTACCCATATATAACAATCCTATAATATTGAAATAGTTCTTTTGCCACATGGGATCTAAGTATGTGTAAATCAGTAAAACTATTACTCGTTATACTGTTCATGCAGTAGGAATGAATTTTGAGCTAATTATATTAGTCCCCTTTTTTTAATCTAGAAAATTTGTAACTGATTATATTTGGATAATCTAATACAGGCTTTCAACATTTTTCTTTTCATTTTTTTTAAAAAAACAGTATGACTTCCTTTTATTCTTTGCTACATAATTTTTGCCACTGCAAGCTTTTTCATGTCAGTATTTCAAACAAAATTTTTCTTTAAATTCAAGTGCCATTTCAGTGGTTAACATCTTTTCCGTTGCATGTAGGTGGATTTTTGATTCATAAAAATTGAATGCTAGGTGAGTTTGATTTTATGTTGGTATTCATGCTGCTGCAAAGTTTAATGGATGCAAAAGCACAAAAAATAATTTCTAATGAAATTGTGGAAATATTTTGCATATTTAATAGCCTACAACTTTGCCAAAGTACATACAGGCAATCTATGTCTTTTCAATTATCTGAGTATACATTCTATGTTTAGTGGACAAAATAAATCTAACAGGCTATACCCCTTTCTCTCTCTGCTTTCTAGACATGAGTAGAGTTAAACCTAGTCCATCACTTTATTTAATGCTATCAGACCCAAACTGACCCTTCTTGCCTCTTGTACAATGCCATCTAAAACAAAACAATTGAAGCTCCTCACCTCAGCCCAAGGGCAGGTTTACAAGGGAATTGCAACATAGAGAAACCCCAACCTTCCATCTTCTATCAGCTGATCACCTCAACATTCCATCTTCTTCATCAATGGATTTCCCCAACTCTACTGCCCTTTTGAAAGGCCCATTTTGCCTAACAACAGAATGCCAAATATATTGACAAGGAGCTGCCCAGGGGCTAGCAAATCAAGTCCTTAGGATTTCCCTCCTTGTGGCCCTCAACATCTACAAAAACATTACACCTTGTGTAAAGGTGGCACCCAATAATAATTGTAATAAAACCTGGTTCTCTTCAATGTTGTGCTCCTTCCGACTGAATCCATGAAATTTATTCTAGTACTTCTTGTGCCATATCTGTCATCAGACATTGGCGATCATGTTGGCAATCCTATTCTAGTACTTAATAAATGTTAACGTTCTTTCTCTTCACTAGAAAAAAGAAATTATATCTTTTCTGCAGAAAATAATGCTTTCCTTTGACTCAACAACAACTTGATCTTTCAAAAGAATATCTCCGCATAGTTGCTATGGTTATGTTTGCATGGAATTGGAAGGCAGAATTTTTGAGGAACATTCTTATTTGTAGACATAAGCACAAAGATCTACATTAGATTTGAATACAACAAATATTAAGAAGAGAGAAATATTCACAAAATAACATTCTTCAAGATTACCCACGAGTGAACAGCATGTTAATACAGCTGTGTGCCTGAACTTCTGGTCAACAGGCGCACTTAATCCCCCCCCAACTCTGTCCATGTTTTGTTTACTTCATCACCTAAATTAGAAACACTGGTAAATGCCTCTGGGAATAAGATAAGATCTGAAGATACAGTGTGACAGGGGTATATTCATTCGTTAATAACAAGACTTCTGAAAAATTCTGTTTTACTGTTCTCGGCAATTGTGACTTTTCTTTCATTTATTTTAAATATTTCTGTAAACAGGATTCTTCATAAGTTTTGGGGAAAAGTAATAAATTCTGGGTGCTGGAATGTTTACTAGTCATCAGAAGCATTTTTAATCTGCATGTAACATCCTCTCCAAAGTTCTGGCAATCATCATACACAAAGTGGTCCACAAGAGGAACAAAGGCTTCGTTTCATTGTTCTGGCTTTATTAATAGGATGGATAGTTCTCCTTTTGGAAAGGAAATTAGCAGACTTTAAAAAGTCAGCTGAAATATATCTAACAGGGTCATGAAAATCCCACACTCCCTCTACTAGTAAATAATTAAAAAAAAATAGTAGTCTGTAGTGGAAATTTGCCAAAGTAGAAAATTGAAACTGCTTTCTAAGTTCCACAAAAAAAGGATTAAAAGCTTATCTAAAGGTTTTTTTTTTTTTTACTAAGTGCTCTGGATTTTACAAACTTTTACCAGTAGACTTTATAAGCTGAAAAATGATTTTTAAGAAAGATGACCTACAACAGTAATACGTTTCTTAGGCTGCTTTCACATTTAACTTGTGTAATTACAATCACAAAGAGATGCTTACTTTTTATATATAATTAGATTTCTCCTCAGATCTTTTTTTGATGTGATTTTCACATGAATAATCATGGAGTATATAAATAAACATGTTTTGGAACATGTTTTGTTACAGAAAACAATTCCATACTGTTAATGTCTTCTATGTAGACTGCTAAATCATAAATTCTCATTTACGATGTCATTCTTTGGAACTGTAGAAACCAACAAAGACCAAAGAAGTGGAATATTTCAGAAACAAATAACTTGAATTAGAATAACTTTAAGAAATGCCCTTTTTGGTTCTTTGCACAAAAAAAGTATTGATAAAATGTAACTTAGAACTTATATTGAAGAGGACAAAGATTAGCATCCATGTTTAAGAATGTAAGTGGAATCTTCTTCAAGACAAGCTTGATTCTTGATGATGTCATCACTGCTTCCATGTAATTTTATTGGCAACAATATAAAAGTGATTTTCTATTGTCTTCAGAGTTTTGCTTTGCTTTGCTTTGCTTTACTTCCCAGACTACCTTGCAGATCTGCTCTTTCCTTGTGCTCTCCTATTAAAGAACCAACAGAGATGTGCAAAAGGCAGTCTTTAGGAAGAAAGAGTTTTTCACACAACTACTAAGTCCATTCCTAATATGCTGTCAACTAGAAGGATGTTTAAAAATGCAGCATGTGGAAAAAAATTGTACTGAAAGTTGCTTTTTAAAAAACCTGATTTTCTATTCAGTGGGATTATGAGATGGCATATTGAATGTTGTATGAAGTGGAAAAAACAACAATTGAAAACTTATATGGTTTCATTCCAAATTATTCAATTATATCCTTTAAAAAGCACTAAATAATACATACTAAAATGGGGGGGGGGGACTTAACATAAAAAGAATGAACAACATACATTTTTACAATAAACACAAATCAAATTCTAACCAGCAAATTAAGCTTAAACTATAGAATAGCTTTGCTTGATCTTGCCTTTCCACCAATCAGTTCAAAGGCTGAGAGCTCACTAAACTAATATTTCAAATTGATATGAATATTTTTTTCCAGAAACTCATAATCACATTATTTTGCAACAGTCCAAAGGCAATATACCCAAATAGACAAATTCTAATGTTTGGGAATGTAATTCAACATAATGATGTCTTTAAACCTTAAAAACTGACTGGTGCACCATAGTAATAATATCTAACTCAAAAGAACTACCAGTGGAAAGACTAAGACACACTAAAATCAAATTTATTACACCCCAGCATAGGAAAGATAACAATCCTGCTTGAAAATCCATTTAGGAATTCAAAATTCTCCCCCAAAAATATTTTGAGCTACTCTATTTTTCAACTGTAAAAAGCCAATATTATTAAATTCAGCATGTACATGCAAGAAGAAGGATCTATGAAATATATATTCCCAAACATTCTGAATCAGCCTTTTGGTTTAGCGTATCACAATGGTGAAAAACTAGTGTGAATTGAGACTGCTAATATGTTTCACATCTCAGTAATGTATAAGAGACAATTAAGCCAAGCACTTGTACTATAAAAGCAACCCATCAGTACACTATGTAACATATTAGAAGCTAATGATTTTAAAAGATTAGGAAGTAACACATTGAAAATCTGTGAATAGAAAAGTTCCTCAAATGAAATGTTTCTCAGGATTAATGTAGCAAAAGGGAATAAAGGACAGATCAGTTACGTTCTGTAGTCAAGACAGTCTAAAAACTAATTAATTTGATAAGCATTGCCAGGAAACTCTGCATTGGTCACTATTTAACTCCCTGTCTCATCTTCCTTTAAAGCGAGAGTAAAGATTTGGCAACTTTAAGGCTTGTGGATTTCAACTCCCAAAATTCCCCAGCCAGCTGCCTGGGGAATTCTGGGAGTTGAAGTCCACAAGTCTTACAGTGGCCATGGCTGGGCACTGCTGCTTTAAAGACTTGTTTAAGTAGTGAAAATTAGCATGCTTCAAAGTACTTTATTCATGGCCTTTATTGAATATCTGCAGATGGGGGAAGGCTGAGCTTAAGAGTGGGGAGGCAAGGAACAGTTTCACCATATGGTTTGATTTAAGACCACAAAGCAATAAATAAATATCACCCTTTTTATTTTATTTTTGTTAAATGCATTTTATTGGCCAGGTCCAGTGAGAAAGACTTTTGGGTAAAACCCTCTAAAAATCACAAAGGGCACAGGTCAAATACAGCTAAAAAAATGTTGGATCCCATTCTGGGATATTTAAAATATTTTAAAAACAAGAAAGCGGAAGTAATGCCACCTCTACAAAAAAGGTGTTTTATACACATACACACACATTTTATGTTTGTTGGAAGAAATATGCTTCTGGGTTCAGTTCCAAGTGGGGAAAAAGACACTGGAAACTTGGAGGCTGTTTGGAAAGATGCTTTAATGGTGGACAAAACCACATGGCTTGGAGCTCCAAAGAAGGGAGGATGATCACACATTTCAAGGTGAAGGAAGAGATCAAGGAGGAGTAGGGCTGAAAATGCCTGGTTTTTATACCCTCTGTTGGGATTTGAATTTGAGCTTGTATTCTGATTGGCTGTCAGACTCCCATGGGGCCATTCAGGGGCAACTTTGTAGGCTGTCCTGAGTTCCAGGCTTGGTTGAGCCTTGCTGGATGATGATGTAATGAAAGGACTTTTGGCAATTCCTATAGCTCTACCTGCAGATCTTTGTTATGTAAAATGTTCTGTCCCAGGCCTTAATGGCCCACCCATTAACAAAGGTGGGGGGTGAGTTCTGCTTCTGAGTTTCTACTCTTTTTAGAGGAAATATTCTGCTTTTTTATTATTTCCTAGGATATTTCGTTTTTCTAGGAGAGGGGTGGGTTTTAACTTCCAACAGTTTTCAACTACTTTTAAGTAGGCAATTCATTTAAGGTGTAAAAATAAACATTGTCAGCAAAAACCAATGAAATTCTTATTTAGAATGCCTAGGATAAAAATATGCTTTTTAAAATACAGCTTTTGAATAGCAAAAACTATTCCTGATCATTTCCCCCCCCCCGTCGGTTTCCTCAGGAAGCCTTCCCTTTCCATTATATGTCTTTTAAGTTTTGTTTATCTCATAATTTTTAATCTGCTCTTAGCCTCCCCGAGTCGCATTTGCGAGAGGGACGGCCCTACGAACGACGAGACGCAGGAACATTTTCCAAAGGCAGATGGAAGGAAGGGAAAGCTCCCCAAAACACCGAAATAAAACCAAAGTACAGGGTCTCGCGAGAATCACCCGAGAAGGGCGGGTTCTCGACCGACAGCCCCAGCTGTGTATCCGCTGGGCGGTTGACATAGAAACCCAGGTAGCCAAGCGAACCTGGGCTCTTAGGGACGCGCCCGGGCTGGGTTATTCTACGGGTCGTCCCAACGCCGAAGCAAAACAGCCCCGGTCTTCGCGCGCTGTCGGTCCGCGGGAGCATGAGAAGCGCTGGCAGTTCCCGTGCGGGCTCTGCCTGCTCCAGGCTCATCGACGTGACCAGCAACGCACCGTTGCTGCGCTCGCCCGCCAGCGTCTCAGCCTCTTCCGAAGCGGAGGTATGCTCCTCAGGCTTGCATTCCCTACTATAATACCCACATCTGCGGCGTGCCTGGAAGTCGAGCCGGGGCCGACTGGTTTCTTTTCTTGTGGGTTCGAAATACGCAGCGAAACGTTTCGAACCCATAAGGAAAAGAAGAAAAAAAAAGAAGTCAACTCAACTTCCCGACAGCTCTTACGTGGATGACTGAGAATCTTCAGGAAACATCTGCCATGCAGTTTGCCCGAATGGAGATTTTTCTTATGTTCATTCGGGTTGCCGAACCCCCCCCGCACTGGTTAATTCTTCCTGGTGTAGCCATGGTGTTGCATCGAGCAGCGCAAGGCTGCTCAGTAGCAATAGCGCTTACCACTTGTATACCGCTTCACAGTGCTTTTTTTACAGCGCTTTGCGGAGTCAGCAGATTGCCCCCAACACCTTCTTGATCTCTCTCCCCCGTCAACCCAGCCAAAAAAACAATAACAAAAGTTCTAGATTTTGATTTGCCACTCAGAAGCCTGAAATCGAGCTGGTGTCCCTTTTCCTCCTTACCCTTTTTTGGAAACTGGAGAGGGGAAAAACATGAATCTGAGGGGTGAATCGGTTTGTAAAATGTATATATATATCCCACATTTTTGTTGAGATACAAAGTAGCACATGGCTTATTTCCCAGATTTTAGGGGCTAAGAAGATCGGTACAGTGTAGCGGTTGTTTTTTGTTTTTTTGTTTTTAAAAGAAAACTTCTGGAGAAAGTAACCATTGCATCAAAGTCCGACTTAGTTTATATTTTTTACCATTAGACAATTACCTCTTCATGATAGATCTTAACTGCTACAGACACAACTAGCGCTAATCAATCATGTCAGAATGATAGAACATGGTTATATAAACAGCCTTTTACAAAAAGCTACACCATTCAGCAGAAGAGGGGATGTCTCACCTACTGAAATTCTTCAACATAATAAAAAAGGTTGACATCTAGTTAATATTGGAATTCATGCCTAGCTTAGAGGCTTCCCTGGATAATGTGTGCCTGGAAAAGAGAGTTATGTTGAACATGTTGTGTTGAACCTAAGTTCCATCATCCATTATCCATGATGACTAGTGGATCATAGGAGTTGCAGTCTGACACGTTAGAAGGGTAACCATATTAAGAAGACTGCTTTAGCCAATAAATGGATTCGGAGGGAGAATATTTTCACATATAGTGATAATTATCTAACTTGGTCTACTGCTCTATGACAATAAATATCCATAGAGCTAGTTCAGTGTTGCATGGGACTCAATACAACAGCATGATTTTTCTTCTTCTTTGAAATCTATGGAAGGTGTTGCAATGCCAGGCTGTATTTTACCGATTTACACATTGTAAATCATGACACATTTTCATGGGACTTTTAAGTCTTCCATCCACATTTCTCTGTCTTGGGAAGAAACCTGTGTACACTTTATGATTACTTATGCCTTGCCAAACCCATAAGAATTTTCCCAATCCCTTCCAACTTTAAGGAATAGTTAATCTTAGCTTTCTTTGATTTGTTGAACTTTTTGATCTTTTCTTAATCATCTCATGGCTCAAGAAGTTTCTCAGTATTGGCAGCTCCCAGGAAAATAATGTTACTCAGATCTAAGCATATTTCCCAAATTTCAATCTGTAGACTCAGAGTGTTTTTTTTCAGAAATTCCTGGCATCATATCAAGAATTAAAAACTATGTGCTTCATGTTAATTTTAAATGTTAGTATGTACAATCATGTCATATATGTTCTTCAAATAAAAAATATATACTTAAAAAGTGAGGTTGCCCAATAATAAATCAGATTCTACATTGAAAGACTTTGGAGGGTGGGCAAGATATCAAGGTTTATTTCAGTCAAAAACCAGTTTATGTTATTTAAGGTATCCAGCAGCCAACAAATACAAAGTGAGTGGGAAGTCAATGAAAATATCAGTTATATTCTAAAAAATATATAAAGCGGGGTTGGACTCTATTGCTGGCAAATAATGATGTAATATTTGAAATAATTGGTCCCATCCAAACATAGCTTTGAGTTAATACGAAAACCTTTAGCATGTAACTTATGTATTTATTATTATTGTAAAGATTTACATACTACAAGTTTTATATTGCATCTCCAGATTGTATCAGCTGCTATGTGAGGAAATAATGTAAGTGTATTAAATTTATAAGCTGCTCAACTCCATTATATGACTCTGGGCAGCATGCAGCATTTATACAATATTTAAAATAAAAAGTTTTGTTTTATTTATGTATTCGCTTATCCTTCCTTTATTACTTTATAAGGTGCCAAGCAATCCTAATTCTCCTTTCTCCTCCTATTTTCCCCACAACAACAATCCCGTGACATGAATTGGGCTGAGAAAAAGTGACTGGCCCAAAGTCACTAAGCTGGCTTTCATGCTTAAGACAAGGCTAGAACTCACAGTTTGCTGGTTTCTGGCATGGTGCCTTAACCAGTGGACCAACTAGCTCTTTGTTACAATTACTCTCAAATCATTTTATTTTTTATTTTTCCTTGTCATATTAAAAATATTATCGTAATCAATTTTGGAAGCCTGTGAACTAAATCCAGGGCACTCAGAGGCCAAGCATGGCCCTAGCACCTGTATTTCTAGCTTAGGGGCTAGCCGCTGTATTATCCATCCATAAGAAGGAATGAGGAAGCTGTCCCAAATGTGCTTTTCCAAAAGGCAACTGGACTTTCTTGGTTTTTTTTTTTCTTTTGAAAAAATTTCAGTTCTCATCCAAGAAGCTTTTTCAGTTTTGAAGTGAAGAAGCTTCTTGGATGAGAACTAAAATACTTTCAAAGAAAAAACAAAGAAAGTTAAGTTGTCTTTTAGAAAAGCACCTTTCGGACAACTATGACCTGGATAATGGAGAATCTCCATAGAACAAGGAAGTTGATTAGTTACTTTTTAGTATAATTTGCTTCATTTAAGTTTCAATAATTTAGATAATGTCACTCCCAAATTCTATGCTCTCCAACCATGGGACCTTTGGACATAATGATTGGGGATTTCTGGGAGATGTGGCCCAAAGTATCGAGCAACACAAGGTTGGGGAAAACTGTTCTAATGGAAGTATTAGAAATAATTAAATTACTTACATTGTTCCTTAATGTTTCATTGTACATCAATACTTTTAGGTTAAACATTTACTTCATAGGACACTATTTCAACAGCTGTGATACTTTGCATAATGCCCTAACAATTATAGTTTCAATTATATGTCGGTACAGTTTTATCTTTCGACATTCAAGGACTGAGCTGTTTCTTATTAAACATAGCAAAGGGAGTACATTTATCTAAGATTTCTGGTTTTCTGCTCTTTATCTTTCTCTCACTCATGCTTTGATCTAAAGTTCAGAGAAACAGAGGAAGATTTTTGCATAGCTTTCTCATGGGATCCTTCCAGGTCAGGGACCTAAAATTAGGATGTTAAATGTAGGATAATGCATCCACTACTTGCAAATACAACTTCTATATAGATCTGAAAAAAAGTGGGGGTAGGGATAGCCAACATAGTTGAAAAGTTGCATTTTTCTCTATTTTTCTAAAAAAAAAAGGACCTTGTGAACATGTTGAATGTTGATAATAAAAGTGGTAACTTCCGTATTTTAAAAATAGTATACCAGATATAGAAATGTGTTTTTTTTTATAAACTTATTTCAGTTTATGAAGGCATTGAACAACTCCCACTGATTATATGCGACTTAGCTTATATTATGGTGCCACAGGCTCAGCATAGAATTCCTAATTGCCTATGGAGGAATGCTGTGGAAGACGATTAGGAATTCTGGCATTGAAAGTTGTACAATAAAGCAGTTAATATGGATAATGTTTATAAGACTAGGTAATGCTTAGATGATGGCCTACAGTTTTTTGGGGGAAAACTTGCTGGCTGTTTCATCCATCACCCAACAATATAGCTCAGTGTTTCTCAGTTCTGCAACTTGAAGCTGTGTGGAATTCAGAATGATGGCTGGAGAATTCTGGGTTGAAGTCCACCCAGTTTCAATTTGCTGAAGTTGAGGTACACCAATGTAACTTATTTAATTTCCTTAGTGCACTTTTAAGTTTTAACAGAATGTTAAACAGAAACTCAATTTGCATCCAACAAAGTATTCTCTTTTGTTATAAGCAATATTAGGCAAAATGCAGAAAAGGAATAATAAATATTAACCTGGAGAAATTGAAGGCATGAGGTAAGAAAATGAAATATGGTTAAATCTGGTTTATCCTAACCACATTCATTTTATCTCTCCATAGCTTTCTGTCCCTACACACTATATACTGTTTTCATTCATTGACTTTTGTTCTTCAAAAAAGAAAAACATTCAGCAAAGAGGATTTTGCCTAGAGCTAAACATGGAAGGAATCTCATTAGTTGAAATAACATTTCTTATTTTTAACAATTTTTTTTTTTGCTTTTTGGAATTGTATTATCTGATGTGATGCCTTCATTATCAGCACTGCCATCAAAACTAAGGACTGTATGATTGTTTATTGTAAGACTCTTGAAGGCATAGGAACCAAAACCAAAAAAACATCCTGGAATCATTTCTAATCCTCAACTTACAACAATTCATTTCATGACCGTTCCAAGTTACAATGATGCTCAAAAAGTGACTTATGACCATTTTTCACACTTACCACCATTGCAGCATCCCCACAATTGCATGATTAAAATTCAGATGCTTGCCAACTGACTCATATTTACAATAGTTGCAGTAACCCAGGATCATGCAATCATCTTTTGTGACCTTCTGACAAGCAATATCAATGGGGAAGCCTGATCCACTTAACAATCACGTCTCTAACTTAGCAATTGCAGTGATTCACTTAATAACTTTGGCAAGAAAGGTTGTAAAATGTGGCAAAACTCACTTAACAATAGTTTTGCTTAGTAAATTTTTCCCCAAACATCATATCTTGAAGCTCACTTTGGGGAAAAAATGCGAAAGAAAAACATAGAATTCTTTTCTTTATTGATTTCTTATGACCCAGAGACCACTTGTAGTCTGCAGTCAAACTACCATAGATGATCATCTCTAATGTCAAAATCTGGACACAAAGATACTTTTTATACGACCAGAATCTTAATTGATTGCCAACTTTTCACAGGAGTTTAGAAGTCTTGTCCAAAGTCTTACAAAACTCAGATGGGAATCTCAATGTCCCTTTTGATCTGATAACCTTGCAAGGTTTGGATCATTAAATTCAATGATGTTTTTGTTTCTTTAAAAGATATCATATCCAGCAAAAGGAAAAGTGCCTTATCTCAAAAGGACACATGTACCAAATTGTCTTTTGCTGTTATGGTTTGGCTTGTGTGATGGTCCTTAAAAACTCTAGCGGACCCTATTTTTTTTTAAAAAAGTAAATGATCTACCAAAACAGACTTTGTTTCAGCCTAAACCATATTTTTGTTGTTGGCTCAAAAATGATGTACAAATCTATATTAGGAGGTGAAGTGGAAGGGAACTATGTTTTAAAGAGTACAAAAGGGACATATTAAGCACAGTGGGTAAAGAAGTATTAGGGAAGATTTAAAGCTGTATGCAAAATGTATATGTTATGAAAAACTATGTGAACCAAATTTCTGAAGCAGAGTTCTCTAACCTTTCCAGCTTTGCTGACTGGAGGGAAGGGAGGGGAGATCAGCATGAGTGGTGGGCAAGCACCCATGCATGCAGTTCCATTCGTGCAAGTGGCGGGCACATGTGTGCACAAGTAGAGTTGCGCGCACATGCTCATCCACAGCTTCTGTGGCCCAGGTCCAAGTAGACCACAGCTTGGGGGATTGGGGACCCTATTTTAAAGAATTTATATTTCTTTAGAAAAAAAAAGACAGAACAGTAATACATGTAGCACTGATACAGGGTTGCATTCATCAGCACATATTATAGCAGTAATGGTAGTGATTTTATTCATTAAATCATAACTAAATGGATAGATATAGAATAAAATCGCAATACAAATTGTACTGATAATTTAAAGGTTTCTTTTAAAAAATTAAAACTTTCAGTGCTATACAAGCATTAAATATTCTCAGGTATATCATTTTCTAAAGCCTCAGCGTATTGTTTAAACAAAATTTGTTTAATTTGATGTACATTTTAAAAATATGCATATTTAGTGATATATTTTTTTTCTGTTACTTTTTCATGCTGTTTTAAAACAATTGGGGATTTTTATTTATAGTGAAGGAATGACCAGAGATGCTGAATACTTTAAACAGCAGGTGGCACAATGACCAACCAAAGGAGAGATCGGGGTTATGCTTCTAATACAATCTTCTATCCTGCCTTAAAAAACGATAGAACAGGATGGAAACCAAGGCAGAGTATTGAACAATATACAAGCATGTGCTTCAAACAGCGGTTTGAATGAATTACTTACGAACAGAACTGAAATTTGATTTAAGCTCCTTCTTATAATGGATAGAAAAATGCCACAATTCTTTCAAACAAAACCATACTTCTTAGGTAGTTTACATGTGAATGGATGTAATTGTTACAGCAACAGTAGTCTTTCCTCTTTGGCCCTCAGCAATATGACTAGTTTCCTGTAATTAAGGAGGGATCAGGGAAATGGTGATCACAGCTTTGTGTTACCTGGAAGATTTATATACCTAAAGGTACAAGGTATACACCTTGGTAATTTCAATTCAATGGAATTGAAACCATTTCTTCAATGCTCCTTCCTAAAAACCCATTCCAATCAAAATTCAAGCAATGTCTATTCAGTAACATTTGCACAATCTATCCTTGTCAGGAAAAACTAGCATTGCATTTGGACTGACTAAAAGGCTAATTGCCCCATTGAATCCTGGCTATGGAGGGTGGGTGATGCTACTAATTTTCCAACTTCTACCGCTAGGATATTTAAAAAGCTGCATTCCCAACTCAGGAACAACAAATATTATAGTGAAAAGTTAAATTCCCAGCTTTGCCCTGAAGTTTTTGTACGATTTGAAGAGCACTTAAAGATGAATCCTCCCCAACCTCATCTCTCTGCATTCAGTCAGAGTTGCACTGTGTATGCTTTATTGTTAAGGTTAAATGAATAAATAAATCAAATTCTCCTCTGAAAACATTTAAAGCTAAATGTTAGACAAATAGACAGTGTAACAGCTGGGCAGACATCATGTTAAAAATTCATTTAGAAGACACAATGTTGTTTCTTCTCACTTACCTCTTTTAATAAATCCTTGCTTTATTTGAGGTAATTGGGCTTTCTGGGATAAGTGCTGCCAGCTGTTCTCGGAATAGAAACAATATTCGGGATTTTGACGCTGAAGAGTAAAGTGGGAGAACAGTACACACATTGAAATACTAGCCAAAACCCTGATTGCAATCAGCATAAAAAAGATCAGTCCGAGCACATATGTTGTGTATTTTGAAGTATAAGTTAATTTCCATATGTTCCATTGCAGTTGAAAAAATAAAGCATGTATTTCTTTTCACTTAATAACTGTTGAACAGTCATAAGTAACCAAAGCAGCAATAATAATCTGTGTTTTAGTTTTATGTTGCATTCGATTTGTGACTCACTCCTAGAAACAGGGCAGTCATTTAAATTAGTGATGCAGTATTTCTGATTCAAAGGGGGGGAAAAAAGGTGCAACTACTCTAATGAATATCAGGTTCTCCATAAGCTTCTCTGTACACTCCAGAACATCTTTTTCTCTTCAGATCTGAAGCATTGCATAGCCCTAATATAAGTAATAGTAATAAGAAATAAAGCTCAGAAGCAGGCAATTCTGATTGGAACATACCTTTTATATATTGCTCTAAAATAATTCTTCCAACCTTAGTGATTACCAGAGCTGTGAATATTGATATATTCACTTCTGAAGAATATTAAACATTAAGCTGTACTCTAATCAAACTTCCCCTCTTGCAGTCAATATTGAAAATAGTGAACAGGAATTCTGATTAATGATACTAGAAAGAAAGAACAAGTTAATAATACTTCAAGGGAATACTTTCAAATAAGGCAGATGTGCATAGACGACATTTAAGAAAGCAAACTCTAGCCCAGTTCTTCAGACAGTACAGCACAGCCATCTTGGGGCTCCACCTGACCCCAACTTTGAGAACTGACCTCCATGTCAGCAGTATAAGAACTAATCTCCACAATTAAGCCAATGAAGCATCATTTGAGATGGATGCATAAGCAGTGGTAATTTCTTCAGTGTTTAAAAACTATGCAAAGTGACAAGTGAAGAAGTAACAATAGTTTTAGCTAGATTATAGATGACTTCCTTTTATGTTTATCTATGTTTTAATGTTGGATGCAGCAGTTGGAAGAATCAGAGATTGCTAGTGTTAGCCCAGGACTGATGAGGTTCAGGCTCAAATCTCTACTCAGCTGGAAATGAAGTGGGAAATTGTTACCTCTCAGCTTACCTTATTTACAGTATCCCAGTCTTTTCTGTAGAAAGCTTCAGTTTGCTTGTCTTCAGACACCTACTCAAGTTTTCTACCACCTGTATGAGAGTACTTGAAGGAAAAAGAGGAAAAAAGAGATTGTGTGCCCTAACCACGGATCATCAGCTCAAATTCCAGAGGTTCATATAGATTTCAGTGCTGGGATCCTGAAGCATCTTACATTTTATTGGCCATGAAGAAAACAGAAGTCTTCCATACAATGTGGACTGTAGTACAGATGAGAACCATGGCCATCCCACTGTAGAATTATTAGAAAAAAAATATTAGCCAAGAATATAAAAGTTAATAAACATCCAAATAAATTAAATCCATTGCACTCCATTGTCTTGTGCAAGTTATCTTCTAAGGCAGTTTCCATTCCGCATCCAGACTGGAATGAAGATCGGGTTTAAAGTTATCCACATTTAAAACTAAACTGATTTAAAACAATCCCTTTTTAAAGAACTGAGCAAAGCAATAGAAGAAGAATTCTGATTGTTTGCCATTAACCCTTGTTTTGTTTTGTTTTTTTTGTAAAGCAGAGAACTCATAATTATTTGCTACTGGATGTTCCTGACACTCGAGAACAGCTAGTCCATTATCGGAATGCAGCAGAAACAGCCAGCAGTGAGCTGGCTGCACTCCTAGTGAAGTATGAATGCGCTCAAGCAGAGGTATGTTTTTAAACCCTCATGAAAATATTTGTAAATAACAGAATACGTTTATGGCATGGTACATACCCTTAAATGTTTAACTAAAGCTCTCTTCTTTGGTACACTGCTTATTCATTTTAGCTATTGCATCCTGCCTACAGTATGTTTAGAAGTTTTTTTTAACTTTCAAATTTTCAGGCAGGCATTCTAGAATCATAGATTTGTGAGAATCCAAGAGGTCAATGTTGTAGATTGAGCAATGAGAGGCTAGACCAGGGCATGGATGCAACAAGACTTTATTTAAGAAATAAAGGACTGAACGTGTTAGCCCTGCCTGGAGCAGGCTCACAGCGAACAGCGGCTGACCGAACCCTGCAGCTGGCTTTTATAGCCGGCCATCGAGGGAAGCCAGCCAATGAGGGGCAGCAAACGCCCCCGCAGCATGAACGGACCTGGGTGGGAACTTTGGCAAGTTCCAGGGACATAACACCCCTTCCCCCCAGATGCGAACACGCATAGTCATTTAAATAAGCGGGTGGTCTGTGCTGGCGCCCCGAGCGTCGTAACTCAGGCGAGTTACCAAGTGTCTCAGAGTTCAAAGAAACAGGTAGGGTTGGTGATGGGGTGCGGACTTGCTCGGTGGTCTGAGCTGGTACCGGTGAAGTGCTTCTGGCCGGCGATGCCGTGGCCCCATCAGATGGTTCAGGCGGAGGACCCATCGGGCAGTCCCGGTCTACTGCCTGCTCCCTCGGCCCGGGTGATGGTGGCGAAGAGCCTCTGGGATGGTCTTCGATGAGAGTTTGGTGAGGCACCTGGGGGCTGACCTGTGCCCACGATCCAGCACTGGCGAGGGTACCCTGGCGCTTCCTTAGCTGGTCCAGGTGCCTTCTCCAGATGCGGCAGTCTTCCAGCTGGACTCGGTACGACCTGGGACCGGTGATGGCTACAATCTCCCCTGGAATCCAAAGTGGGTCTCCGGCGTAGTTCCTTGCAAAGACATGTTCCTGCAAGACAAAATCTCTGACCCCCGTCATTGAAGCAAGAGGGGTGTCAGGGCAATAGTGAGGGTGGAGCCTATCCAACACAGTTCTTAGGCGTCTACCCATCAGAAGTTCAGCTGGGGATTTGTTGGTGACCATGCATGGGGTTGAGCGTTGGCTTAGTAAGAAGCGGGAGAGTCTGTGATGCCAGTCTTCTTTGCTGAATCTGGCTAACGCTTCTTTTGTGGACCTAACGGCTCTCTCTGCCAATCCGTTGCTGGCAGGATGAAAGGGGGCCGTGAAGATGTGTCGGATGCCAAGATTGGTGGCAAAGCGGCTGAATTCTGTTGAGGCAAACTGGGGGCCATTATCCGAAACTATAGTATCTGGTAGCCCATGTGTCACGAATAGACGGGTCAAGGCCTTGGTAACCACTTGCGTGGTGGTCGTGGATAGTTGGGCCACATCGATCCATTTAGAGTATGAATCCACGACCACCAAGAAGGTTTTGCCGTGTATTGGACCCGCTAAGTCAATGTGAAGTCTTGACCAAGGCGCGTTGGCGCTCTTCCACTTTGTGGGGGTGGTGACTGGAGAGGATGGTCTGGATTCCTGACAGGGTTGGCAAGAGCTTACCCACTTGACGATGTCGTCGTCCAAGCCCGGCCACCAGACGTAACTCCAAGCCAACGCCTTCATCCGGACGATGCCCGGGTGGCCCTCGTGTAGTGCCTCTAAGACTGGCGTGCGAAGCGAGGCCGGAATGACAACTCTGGTGCCCCACAACAGGCAGCCCTGCAAGCTAGATAGTTCCTGTTGACGGGTCTTAAACGGTGTGAATTCGGCTGAGAGGTTAGTGCCCGGCCACCCCCTCCTCACCCAGTCCAGTACCTGGGCGATTGTTTTTTCCGTCTTGGATTTGGTGGCGATGTCGAGGGCGGTGACAGGAAGGTCGAGCTCGGTGACATCGAAGATGGCATGGACCGGGGCCGGGTCCTCAGCTGGAGCTGGCAGGGGGCAGCGGCTGAGGGCGTCTGCGTGGCTTAACGTTTTTCCTGGGCGGTGGATGAGCTTGTACGAGTATGCCGCCAGGAACAAAGTCCACCTCGTCATTCTGGGAGACAACACTTGGGGAGTCTGCTTGTCTCCGGATAGAAGACCCAGGAGCGGTTTGTGGTCCGTGATTAGTTCGAAGTTGTGGCCAAAAAGGAATTCATGAAATTTCTTTACCGCTGCCACTGCGGCTAAAGCCTCCTTGTCAATTTGACTCTAATTACGCTCTGTTGCTGAGAGCGTTCTGGAAAAGAAAGCGATTGGTGCCTCGGAGCCGTTGGGTAGTCTGTGGCTTAAGACAGCTCCAATCCCAAAAGGGGATGCATCAGCTGCTAGTACTAATGGAAGATGTGAGTCAAATTGTATAAGGACCGCGTCTGATGTGAGCAGTGATTTGACTGCGCGAAAAGTGGTGTCTTCCTTGTGTCCCCAGTGCCAAGGTGATTTTTTATCTAAGAGCCTGTGTAAGGGCTCTGCTACTGACGCTTTGTGAGGTAGGAATGACGCATAGAAGTTCAATAATCCCAAAAAGGCTTGTAGCTCGGCTTTAGTGGTTGGTGTGGGTGCCTCATGGATTGCCTTGACTTTGGATTCTAGGGGGTGAATGCCTGAGGTGTCAATTCTATAGCCCAGAAAGTCCACCTGTCTAGTGGCAATGGCACATTTCTCCCTTTTTAATTTGAGGCCATGCTGTCTGAACCTGTCTAACACTGCTCTGACTCTCTGGAAGAGTTGGGGCCTGTCCCTGGCCGAGACCAATATGTCGTCGAAGTAGGGTACTACGCCAGGGAGGCCCTGAAGTATACGCTCCATGAGGGATTGGAAAATGCCAGGGGCAACACTTACGCCAAATTGGAGACGCCTGCACCGGAAAGCACCCCTGTGGGTCACAATAGTTTGTAATTCGGCTGTTTAGTTGTCAACAGGGAACTGTTGATACGCTTGTGACATGTCCAATTTGGCAAAAATGTTGCCAGGCTCAAAAGTGTGCAATAAATGTTGAATGACCGGGACTGGGTAAGCGCTAACTTGTAGAAAGCGGTTAATTGTTGTTTTGTAATCCGAACAAATTCTCAGACTGCCATCCTTTTTAAGGGGTGTGACAATTGGCGTCTCCCATTTGGCAAAGTCTGTCGGCTCAATGACCCCTTGCTTTAATAATTTATCCAGTTCCGCGTCCAGTTTAGGCCAAATGGCGAATGGGACTCTACGAGGTTTCAGCCGGACTGGAACTGCTTGGGGGTCAACTGCAAATGAGATGGGAGTACCGTTATAACACCCCAACTCATCGCTGAATACGTCTGAGTAGTCAGTGAATAAGGAGTCAGTGTCAGAAGCTGAGACAGCATGGACTCCTGTTAACCCTAGGCCGAGGTAGGGGAACCAATTAAGCCACAAGAGACTAGGGAGGTTGCCGTTAACTACCACTAGAGGCAGATGGCCTTTGAAAGCTTTAAAATTAACAAGGAACTTGCCTTTGCCGAGTACTGGAATGTCCTTCCCTTGATAGTCCCTCAAGGTGAGCTGGCACTTCTGGAGCTGGTTTCTGGATAGTCTGGGCTGGATTTTCCTGAGTGTGCTCCAAGAGATGATTGAGAGCGCTGACCCCGTGTCAACCTCCATACGACAGGGTTTACCTTCTAATAAAATGGAGAGTGTGATTTTACTAATAGAATGACAGGTGTGGTTAGCATGGTAGCAAGTGTGACACTTTAGTACTTGCCTTTGGTGCCCAGAATGGGGAAAGGAAGGAACCCTTTGTGCGGAGTTGTGAGCAGCCTGGCAGACTCTGGCGATGTGGCCCTTTTTGTGACAATTGTTGCAGGTGGCACCCTTGAATCTGCATGAAGCTCTCGAGTGTGGTCCGCCACAGGATAGGCACAGGGTGATATGTTTGGGTGCACTGCTGCTATCTTGCCTGGTTCCTACCTGCGGTTGCTTAGCCTGGGTGAGACGGTGGATGTCTGTTTGATCGTTGGGATCGTCTTCGTTGATCACCTCCTCTGAGTGGATGGTGGCACCGCTTTGTTTGGGAACTGACCCTTGAATCCCGGTGGCTGACTGGGTTGCCAGCTCTGCCGCCAAGGCTTCCTCGACGGCCTGGGAGAGGTTGAGATCCTTCCTGGCAAGCAGTCGCCTTTGGAGGTGAAGGTCCTTGACCCCGCAGACGAGCTGGTCGAGGAGCATGTCATCTAAGTAGTTCTTGAACTCGCAGTGGAGAGCTGCGGTTCTCAAGGCGGCCATGTACTGATTGATAGTTTCCCCTTCAGCTTGCTTCCTCATCCGGAAGGCGAAACGTCTCGCAATTTGTGAAGGCTTGGGGGAGTAATGATTTGTGAGGATCTCCAGCAGTTCTGCCCAGGGAACGTTCTTTAACTCACGTGGAGCAACGAGTGCTGTGGCGGTATCAAAAACGATGGCTCCGCAATAACTGAGGAAGAATGACTTCTTTCTGTGCTCCCCAGCATCAGCCAGACCAATGGCATCGATGTAGTGGTTAAAACGATTTTTGTATGACTCCCACTTTTCTTCATCAGACTTGAACGGTGGGAAAGCTGGGTTGGAGTTCATGTTGTGAACTTCTGCAGGTTACACAGCTGTGAGATCTCTCTGGGACGACAAAATGGCCCTTTGTGCTCTTGTCAGGCTAGTGACTTCAGCTCTTGAGAGGTTCCACGGAATCTCTCTGTTCTCTCTGGGTTACGCTATGGCTCAGGCTGCAACGGTCGTTGGCAGCGTTATTTGAATTTCGCGCTCCTGGAGAGCATAGGCGGTAATGGCTGACTGCCTCTGACAGTGATTCGAATCTCGTGCCCTGTGCTGGCGTCAGAGACTCCCGGAATGACAGCACCGCGCTGTACTCCGACTCGAATTCAAACGACAGCCATTTGAATTTCGCGCCCTTTTGAGCTGAGCGGCTGTGGCTCGCAGCGCTTCACTTTCCCTGTAGCTTGCTAACCGAGCGGCTACAGACGCTCTTCCTTTTGCTTTTGCTGACCGAGCTCTCCGGCGGCGCGGCTGCGGCTCAGCAATTGAGTGACTTCAGCTGTTGCAGATTGCCTCTGGTAGCCATCCCACCTTCGTCGCCAGTGTTGTAGATTGAGCAATGAGAGGCTAGACCAGGGCATGGATGCAACAAGACTTTATTTAAGAAATAAAGGACTGAACGTGTTAGCCCTGCCTGGAGCAGGCTCACAGCGAACAGCGGCTGACCGAACCCTGCAGCTGGCTTTTATAGCCGGCCGTCGAGGGAAGCCAGCCAATGAGGGGCAGCAAACGCCCCCGCAGCATGAACGGACCTGGGTGGGAACTTTGGCAAGTTCCAGGGACATAACAGTCAACTAATCCATTCCCCTACTTGGCACAGGATCTTTTAAAATATTTTTGGGCAAGTGACTGTTCAGCCTTTCTCTATTCATCCTCCCTCCAGTGAAAGGGGTTGTACCACTTCATGAGGCAACCTATTCCACAATTTCTTAGTGTCAGGAAGACCTTAGTAACCAGCCTGGATCTACTTCTCTTATAGTCTTAAACCATTGGTTATAGATCTATCCTCCTCCTTTTATGTGACAACCTTTTACAGACATGATATTCTTCCGACTAAAATCGGAATTCCGATTTTTGGGGGGAATCAGCCCCGCCCCACCCTTCCCCCCTTTCTTTTCCTCCTTCCCCTCCCCTTGGAGGCCCCCTGAGTCAGGAGTTGCTACTGCCCGGCACGGCTCCACACGGCTCCAGTCCCGCATTGCCTCAGGAAGGGAAAGGCAAAAAGGAAGAGCCACGGCGGCGCTTTGCAAAGAGGACCGGCGAAGGCGAAGCAGTTTTGCAAACGATTCCTGGCCACCCGGATGTAAATAAACGGGTTTTGCCCAGGAAGCCCATTCTCACGAGTTTAAAAGGCTCATGTAATAATACGCCTTTCTCTCTCCCCGCCCAACGGGACGCGCTTCAATGACTCCTTGGGCTGCTCTCGCTCTTTCAAAAGTGTGAGGCAGGAGTCAGTTGCAGGAAAAACCGAGCCAAGGAGCGGGAACACAAGTCGCAACTGCAAGGCTAGTGGCAGGCGGAGTGGGGGGGGGAAGACTATTATTCCTGTTATTCTCGTGCTGTGGGGATAGTGAGCGTGTGTTTGAGTGGGTGTTTTGTGTGTGTGGGTTTGAGCGTGCGCTGATGCCAGGCGAGAGCTGCCTTTGGGGTTATAGAGCCGCCGCCTCTCGCCGAACTACCTGCTCTGGATGCAAAAAAAGTTCTTGTTGGGGAGGAAAGTGGACCCACGTCACGCCCCGGGTCTCTTCTCCTGCCCCTCCCCCCCAGCTGCCAGGTGCCCGCGCAATCAGCCTGGAGGAGCCCTGCCACCTTTAGCCCGCAGCTCAGAGGATCTTATGCAGGGGGGCGAGGAAGAGCCCAAAAGCACCAGCTGAGGCTTCCGTGCAGGGAGGGGTCACTGGGGAAGATCTGGAGGGTAGGTGGGGGGGGGAGAAGAAAGAGAGAAGGGGGTGTGTTAGTTGAGGTCAGGGCGGGGAGCTGATCGGGTGCTTAGCAGGTGCTTAGGCAACCCCTGCACCCCTGGCTACTTTTCAGATTTTTTTTTCAGAGGGGAATATCATGCCTGCTTTTAGATATTTGAAGACTTTCCTTCTCTCCCCTTGTCCTGTTCTGCAGGCTAAAAAAAAGGTCTAGTTCCACAGGAATGGGTTTTTAATTCCTTCACCATCTTGTTTGCTCCTTTCTCAACCTGCTCCAGTTTGTCCATAACCCTTTTAGATGTTGCAGATCCCAAAATTGGACACATTCCACGTGGAGTCAGCATAGACTAGAGTGGGACAGCTACTGCTTGTTCCTCTATCATAATAGTCCACTGATTTCCTCCTTTTCATAAGAGTTTGAATTTTACTTGCGTAACACTCAGAAATATTTTGCAAGTTCCTAATCTGTGAAGTTTATAGTTCCTTTCCCTTCTTTGCTTCTTATATATCTTTTATAAACTGCTTCAACAGTGAGATGGGCATATATATTTAATAAATAAAAGTCTACCATGAGCTTCTTCCAATGGCAGATTTGCAATGGCTCTTTCTTTGGTACATAACCAGTACTTAACGAAAAAAACTGACAAAGTGTTTCAGCAGGTGCCACCAACATGTTTTCCTACTAATAAAGCATACCGCTTAACAAGGGTTGCATGTTAGGATTGTTTTATTTACATGGTTTTACTAAATAAGTGTTTTAGGACACCAGGTACATTTTTTTAAATGTACAGCTATGATTGTTTGATTTTAAAAATGAATGGGATGATCCCAAAATCTTGTGGGTAGAACCAAATTAATATTATCTGTGTTTACATGTGTGAGTAGATATTCTACTTAGAATATTTCTGAGATTTCTGGCTAGACAGAAAGATATCCCGATCTGAAAAAAGTATAGGAACGTTAAGCAGCAGCCATTAAAACAGTATTTTAAAGCATTCACAGAAACGAATTCAGCATTCTCTGTTATCAACTTAAAACAAGTTTCCAGTCCTTCAAACTAAACCAAGAGCTTTACAGTATAACTGTGACATCTGAGCTGGCCCTTACTTTCAGATATATTTGTTCTGGTTTGGATAGTTAGTACAGTTTCAGCAGTGACTCTTTTTCCCTTTGGTTCTTTTCTGATAGACAAACCTTGTAATGTTCTTGTGCCACAGCCCAATTTTATGCAAGTAATGTCTTCACAACTTCTCTTAGCCTTATACCTAGATACATGGAACTGTAGCCAAACAGAGGGACACATTAATATGTCCATCATGTTGAGGAGTGGAATCCTAACCACCACAAAAGTAATACTGCATAAGAAAAGAGTTCTGAAGTTTCTTAAAGAGACGATTTCTGAAAAAACAAGTGCTGCCAAGGGTTGGTTCATTGTCTAGGTTTTTTGTTGTTTGGATGATTTTTGTTTGTGGGAATATATTGAACATTATACTAATTCCTAGATTTACTGCATGAGTCATTAATTGGGAATTATGTATGCAGTTGTTCTTGCCAGACTCTTAATTTATTTAATTAATGTGACAGTCAAAAGCAATTCTCTTCTTTATTTCATTCTGTTAATAGCTCCCAAAATTTCAACATAAGGCAAATGTTTATCATTTGTTTTCAAGCTTTTAAATCTCCCACTTTTGCCAACGTTATTGATTTCTGTAAACAATATATTCATTTATTGCCCAGAATAATGTTTAATTGCTTATGAGTTTGTTTTATCTTTGTTTGAAGTCCCCTTTTTCAATCCACTTCTGAACTGCACTTTGTTCAATAATAATCATTTATATATTTAATTCATTTTAATTATACTTTCTGCAAACAATTCTTATCACTAATTCTTGCCCCTGATCCAGACACTGTAACAAGAGGTAATTCTCAACTCATGACCATTAGTTCAGCAACTATTTGAAGTTTCAAATGCACTGAAAAAAAAACAATTTATGACTAGGGTCCCGGCATCAAGGCTTTTGCAGCATCCTTACAGTCATGCAATCACCTTTGCCCATTTGATCATCTGCATTCTGTGGCCTTTCCCACCATAGTTGACCTTTGTGGTCTACTTGCTCCAACTGCTGACCAAGAAATCCGAGCCTGTTACCTTTTGCAAGGCATTTGCCAGCTGGATGAGATTTTCTTCTCAGGGTCTCTGTTTGTGGTTTCCTTGTGAGACCCGGAGAAGATGGCCTCATGTGGCGCCTGCCATTCTCCAAATAGCGTATCCCATTCTTGTGATGCTTTGAAAGACTTCAGAAGCTTTCCAAATGTTTTCTGAAGGACCACAAGAATGTCGTGTGACAGAATCTTTGGAGTGCAGGGCAATAGGATAGCTGGGGTTTTGTACTGTGGCGCTGGAGTGGCTGGTCATGGTGTGATGACACTCCTCAGCAGTGGTGCTAGCTGCACTGCGACTAAAGTAGAGGTGTAAAGTGGAGAACAATTTGCTTTTACCTACTTCCCAAAAGTTAACAATAGCTTTCTTTCTCTTCCTGATTCTTACCTATCTTTAATTTTTTAACGAATTGGTTTACCACCCATTCCCAAAGTTTCTAATGATTAACAATAAAAAAATATATTAAAAGAATCATTCCAACAAAAAACCCACTCTCCCCAGTTACAATAAATTCTATCAACCATGGGGGGAAAAATGAAATCCTACGTGCTCCAATGCGTTCTGGCATTCATAATATCAATGGTAGGATTCAAACATTTTTACGACCGGTTCTGTGGGTGTGGCTTGGTGGGCATACCGTGGCTTGGTGGGCATGGCAGGAGAAGAATATTGTAAAATCTCCATTCCCACCCCACCCCACTCCAAGGGAAGGATACTGTAATATCTCCATTCCTTCCCCACTCCTGGGGGAAGGTTACTGCCTCCCCACCCCACTAACCTGCTTTCCAGCTCCATTCTCCTGTGCAGGGCAACAAAAGAAGACTCAGCTGATCATCTGGGACTCAGGAGGCAGAGAGTAGATGGGGGCGGGGCCAGTCAGAGGTGGTATTTGCTGGTTCTCTGATCTACTCAAAATTTCCACTACCGGTTTTCCAGAACTGGTCAGAACCTGCTGAATAACACCTCTGCATAATATGCTTTTCTTCGGACATGGATTTTGTGGGAGCTTTGAGAATGTGAGTCCTGAAAAAGATTTGAGTAGATTCACAAGAAAAGATAGCTCATATAACTTACTTTTCCACTGAGGTTTCTATCAGAATCTGTCTAATATGAAGAGCTACTTTTATAAGAAAATAGTTGTTCAGATTGCTTGTTCTTCTAATATGTATTATCTATTCAGCCAGATAGTTGTGCTCTTTAATCACATATGAAATATTTAAATTAAGTGGAAAATTCAGTTGCTTGAGTAATACATGGGATGCATGTATTGTAGTGCTAATCTGTCTTTGCAAGCAGGATACAGTCAAGTAATAACTTTAGCCCTGTTATATTTTATTTTCTATTTTCTATTTATAGATTCTAGATCTTAAATCCAAAATAGCCTCACAGGAAGTCGCTATACAAGAATTCAAAGCTGAAGTTGGGGGCTATAAGGAGAATGATGCTCGTCAATCTTCTCTCCTTTTTTCCATGCAACACAAATTCCAAGAACTTGAGAAGGAATCAGGCACAATTGCTATTTCCAAACATCAAGCGGAGCTAAAATCACAGGCTATTCTCCAAGAGAACTTGGAGCTAAAGGAGAAAATACACGAACAAGAAGAGCAGATCAGGTAAGAACTGCAGAAAACGCTAACTTTTCATGTAAAATAATTGCCACGGAGCAGAAGAAAACGGTACTTGTTAGGATTGTTAAGTGAGGATGGTGGGCTGAAATAGTTGAATTCTTTTTTATTAAAAACTAAGCACTAAGTTTCAATGTTTCTATTTTTTTAAAAAATAAATTGGAAATACATTGCGTGTGTGTGTGTGTGTGTGTGTGTGTGTGTGTAGAGGTTGGTAGGTAGGATGCTATTTGAAATTTCTTCTGAGAAAGTATTGTGTGTATTTTATATTTGTAACTCCTCAAGTCTTCAGAATCACACAAGAAAAATTTTAGTTAAATGAAACAAACTGAAACTTGAGTTTCAATCCAGGTCATAAAAACAAAAACCCAAAACCATTTGGATTTTCTTTGTTTCTCTGATGGCTGTGGGAGATATCTCATTACCGAGGAAAGGAAGTATTTTATTGTGATATAAAAGTCTTTCTTGAG
Source organism: Pseudonaja textilis (assembly GCF_049901715.1). NCBI lineage: Eukaryota > Metazoa > Chordata > Lepidosauria > Squamata > Elapidae > Pseudonaja > Pseudonaja textilis. Next base: position 81,356,702 of record NC_141990.1, on the reverse strand, counting down.
GCACTGTATGTTGTGTCATGAGCACCTGTTTAGTATTAGTTACATTTCTGATGTAAGGTACAAGATTTAGGTTTTTATTTAACTTTATTTAACTTCTTTGGATCATGAATACTCTCCTATTGTCCTTCTTCTCAGGGTTTTTAAAATGGAAAATTTGGAACTATTTACAGTCATGAGAAACCTAGATGGAGGGGGCAAATAAAAAGGCATTTGAGAAGAGTAGGAAACTCCCATTTCATCATTGTTATGTTGAGGTCAGTATGTAACTGACTCCTCCTTGCAGTGGTTCAGTCTTTTCTCACACCTCATTAATTTGTGTGCTTGAGAATCCCACAGAGGGCATTTTAATTTTTTGGAATGACACCTGCCTCTGCAGCAGACTGTAGAGTCTATTCCACGGTGGCTGGGGAATTCTTGAAGTCAAAGTCCACACCTTAAAGTTGACATGTGTTTGGGAAATACTGCTCTAGCAATGCAATCTTGCCTCTCTGAAATTATCAAAATTATCCTGAATCCTTAGACCAGCCCAACCCATTGGAGAAAATTGTTGGCTCATGAACTTGTAAGAATAGCATTTGATTCTTTGATTCTTTCCTTTTTTAACTTAGTGTCCTCTTCTCTCTCTCTCTAACATATCCAGTTAGGGGGACTAAGTGTCTTACAAGGAGATAGTCTGATGGCCTACTCATTGTCTGTCGAATTAAAGATAGGGATTTGATTATGCTATGCAGAGAAACGATTCCAATCAAAGCAGCTGCTTTCATTCCTCAATGAAATGGGCAGTTATTTCAGCAGTAAACCCATAGAGGAAGTGATTTTCTCTTCCTGAACCTGGGCAAAGACAAAACTACTTTTATCCTCCCCTTCCCAGTCAGGGAAGTTATTGGATATGAAATCACACCTCGGTAATCCTTGCAGATCTGATTGCACATAGTGAGATCAGTAAAGGAAGCACATATAACACCGCTGTTGCATTGGCTACCAGTTTGCTTCCCAGTCCAATTCAAGGTGTTGGTTATTACCATTAAATCCTATATGGCATGGGTCCGTGTATCTGAGGAACCATCTACCCCAATGGGACTTGTCTGCCCCACATACATCAGCAGAAGAGGCCAACTACAGATCCCATCTGCTAAGGAATTCTGGCAGGCGGGGTCGGGGAGAAAAGCCTTTTCTGATGTGGCCCCATCCCTGTGGAACACTCTACTACCAGAGCTGAAAACTGCTCCCATCTTTTTGGCCTTCCAGAAGGGTATTAAAACTTGGTTTTGCTAATTGGCTTAAGGCTCTGGGGGGATGTTTACCACTGCAAGTGGTTGATAGGGTAAGAAGACCTCATCCCTGTGCTATCTGTCTCTTATTCCTGGTTTCTTTTGTATGATTTTAAATTTTATTATGATAAATTAAATCTGTGGGTCACCTAGAGACATAGGGGAGATTGGTGGCATAAAATGAAATAGATAGATGGATAGATGGATGGATGGATGGATGATAAAGATAGATAGATGACAGATAGATAGATACTATAGAATGATGGATGGATGGAGGGATGATAGATATGGGTATGTGTTCTTAAACATGAGAAAAGGGGTAGAAGTAATCAGTGATCAGTTCCAGGATGAAGGTCACACCAGAAGACCTATCAAGGATATAGTTGTCCGAGAAGATTCAGAGAAGTACAAGAGCCTTCTAGTAAATCTAAGTGTATTTCACACACCCTCCCCCAGAAAGGAAAAGAGGAGTCCAGGTTTTTCTTCTGAATCCAAAATAATTGTGGGTCTATTTTTCTTGTACACCTAGCAAGTCCAAAAGTCTGCCTCCAAAGAAATCTAAGGATGACCAGAAAAATACAAATCTGTAAAAAGTCAGGGATCCTCCTCTTCATTATTTTCATGCACAGGAGGTCTCATCAATTCTGATTTAAAATTGCATTGCAGTTTGGTGGCCATACAAGAGGAAGGAATCAACCTCTAACTAATCTTACCTTTTCCGTGCCATTTCTTTTGTAATTTTGCTGCATAGTCACAGTCCTTATGTGTGTCAAGCAAGCCTGAGCTGGGGGGGGGGAGGGGGGGAGGATCCATATGCTTAACCAAGAGTTAAGGAGGTTCCCTGGGGCAGTGAGATGTCCCTTTTCCTGGATCATTTGACAAAAGTGTTGAAACTGAACGGGCAATGCTTGCTCAAAACAAATTAATATATAGGCTGACTAACATGGTTTACTTCCTGTGTATAACAAAGTCATGGAGCTTTCAAGTTGTACTGGTAGATGTTCTGGAGTTGCTATTTCTTGCAGAAATCCATGCAAGCAAGATGAGGAAGTCCAAAACAGTTTCATTTAGGGTCTTTTAGACTTTAGGAATCTTCTGCTTTATGCAGAAAATTCAAGACTTCAAGGAGAGACTGTGTTGGATCAACTTCAAATGGGCTTATGTATGGGCAAAAAAATCTACAAGCCTGCAGCCTAAACCAGTGTGCTCACAAATATTTCTTATGCAAAATCCCTTAAGGTTGATTCTTTGAAATTATTTAATTTGCCAAAATGGCTGCTAACACTCTGACCAGAAGTTGTGTTTGGCTGAGGAACTGTGAAATAAACCCATATTTATAGACTAGATTAGCAAATGCTTCCTTTATGGAAACTTTTCAGTGAGTTTTTGAATATAGTGCACATTGAGGCAACAGCTTGTTGAGGCTGTACTCCCATCCAGAATATAGAATTACAAGTCCAGATTCTTTCAAACTGTTAATTCCTTATGGGATCAAACATCTGGATAATTCTAGAACAAGGCGAAATTCAAGAATTATAGTCAAAGCCTCTCCTTGTCCTCTGCTTATGTTTTGAAATGCACTAAGATATACAACTCTGTATGATGCCAAAGCAGTCCATGGAGCAATAAACAACTTTCTCCTAGACTTTGCACACATTTAGCTGCAAATAATTTGAAATCAGTGGGTAGAAGATACAAATGGAAAGGGGCATTCACTGGAATTTGTTCTCCAGCTGCCAGACTTCTCCCATCAAGTTTCTGGAGTAAATCACAGATCTCTGCTACTTGATTTGGCAGATGGTTCACAAACATGGCTTATTTAGATAAGAATTATTACTGCAGACAAGAGCTGAGCCAAGTAAAAATACTTGATTGTCTACCGTCAGTTTGCCAGTTCCCCTGGTATTTATGAAAGTTGAAATCCTTAGTTCTTTTCTCCCCATAAATTAGTGGACCCTTGGGACAATGCTTGGTGGCCTTGAAGCTGCCAGTTGTGTTTATAACTGATGTAAGAACTCCTGGCTCTTGGCTTGACACTCTATCATCTTGCCTTCCATTTCTTTCTTCCTGTCTCAAAACATGTCTGGGAATACTTGGTGCTTGTTCCCTCTCCAACTTCAGCCAGCCAGAATGGAGTGTTGTCTCCCTCCTTGTCACCATGGCCTAATTGTGAAAACCTCAACACTTTCAACATTCTCTATCCAACATGTTTGGGTGTTGCTTTCCCTGTTTCCCTTCTCAATTATATAAACTTTCTCCTCTCCCTGTCGCCCTTGCGCCAGAAGTTCTAGGAGCTGTAAAAACATCATGGCATGGACATTCCAGTTTCTTGGATTTGTGAAAATACCTCGAATGGAACTGCCAACAGATGTTAAGCCATATTGTAGCAGCACTGTTCTTGTTTTGGGTGTATCATGTTTCTAGTGGACATTTGATAAAAACAGGATCACCAACATGGTTGCCAACGTCTGATGACGAATATAGCACAACAAGAAGAAGACTGTTCCTGTGGTGAAGGACAAGCAGGGGCTCCATGATCCTGAATACGTTGTCCATTATGACCCATCTCAGCAGAAAACTTTGTCTTACACCTGCCCAGGCTATTTCAGCTGCGAGACTCTGGAAGCAGGAAGATAGATTCCTAGATTCACCAATTATTTATACTTCGTAACAAGGCTTGTATTGATAACCTTCCAAATCAACATAGCCTTTTCCTTAGGAACAAGAAGTAGAAGAGAAGAAGAAGTTCAACCCATCAGCCAGCTGTACATTCTTCTTGCTTGAGGGAAGAGTTACTGAATCTCTTCAGGCCAGATGGACTTTTAGTTTATTTAAACCACAGGATTTTGGTGGTCTCTTGTCTGAGTAGATATCACATCCACTTCCCTCCTAGTCATTTCTGCTGCTCTGTCAAGCATTTACCAACCAAATCAACTGATCTGTTGCAACACCTCTTCTCCCCTGAGGGCCTTACAATATCATTTAACTTTCCCCCAGCCATGTTTACCAGCACTGAGGGATGTCATCTTGTTCTGAATATAGAAGCTGTATTTATTTTTTTTAAAAAAAACAAGTTTTATTCAGTTTTCCACATTTTAATATCTCTTTTTAGTGAACAGCATGATTACAAGTTTCACATATACATACAAATATGACCATGGTTACATATTCAATTTTTATATCAAATTCCTTATCTTAACAGTGCTTTTATACATTTTCTATTTTATTGTATTATTCCAAATATTTATCTCATTATTTAATTCACTTATGATAACTTCATAATTATTATACTTTAGTACTTTTTACTGTCACATTTGTATATTTCATCTTAGATTCTAGTTAAAAAAAGACATTTCTTCTATAAATTGGTTTCCCCCCTGAAATCTCAATATAAGTGCACTACCTCTAAGTTACAAATTCATTTATTTTCATCCCTTTTTAAATATCATTAAAACATTTATCATTATTACCTAAAACATTAAACTTAAAAATCCCTTTAAAACTACATAGCATATATAAATCAGATTCTGCATGGTTTTTCTCCTTTTAAATTTCATTAAATTCCTCCCCACCCCTGCCCCAAAGGACATATTAATCTACTCATTCAAACAGTAAAACAATCCTAAACCCTAAAGTTAATTCCATTTCAGCTCTCCTATATCATTTCATTTATTTCCATATATTTAATACACATATTCCATCAATTATTCCATTCATATTTAAACAAAAAAAGCCAACATTCCAATCTTAAAAATATTTCAATATATCTAATATACTTATTCCATTATTTGTTACAATTATCTCTCTACAAAAAGTGGAAGAGCATTAGATTCCATTATCCAAAAACTAACAATTCTGTTTTTCCATCTTGTCAGTCTATATGTCCCTATTTCGTAACTATAAATTTATTTATATTACCCCTCAATATCTTACAGAATCCCCTTTCTATATAATATTCACCCATTAACTCTGTGTCCAATTCAGCATTTCCCCATTTTTTTTACAATTCTAATATTTCTTTGTTTCCAAATCCAGTTTCTTGTCCCTTCTTGCCCCCTGTCTTTTCTCCTTTATTCTTTCACTCCAGTTTTTATTCCTCTCTCTATTTATAGCTTCCTTTCTCCCTTTGAATTTCTGCTGACTCTTTTTCCTTTTTTTAATTTTTTGGATATTCCCCTTTTTATTTAATTTCTTAAATCTCCTGTATTTATTTCCAACTCTTTTCTTCTTTTTTTCAAGACTTCTTTGTTCTCGATGGTCACTAAAGATGGCCCCTTCTATGATTTGCTCCACCTCCTCTTCTGCCTTTTGTCTTTGTTGTTCAGATTCTGCTGTCGCATTTTCAATACATTTTAAAGCAAAACCCAGCGATTCACCTCGTTCTTGTAGTGTTTCTTTCATTTTTCTGAGTTCCATTTTTAATGCCAGAAGAGAAACCGCCATTTTACAACTTTCTGATTCGCAATTTAATCCAAATAGTATCTTAAAAGTTTATTTCCAACAGTCAACTTTTCTTCCTCTCAAGTTTTTAAGTCTCCACTAACCCAGAGCCAAATCCATGTCAGAATCAGCAATTAATCCAAAGGCAGAATCTTCCTACTTCTTTCTTTGTTACAATATTTCAATTTTTGAAAGTTCTTGCTTTATTGTATCAATTTCCATGCAATTTCAAGAAACAAAAGAGTTTTTTAAACGAAAAACAAGTTGAGTTTAACTGAGATGGCACTGTTTATTATGCTAAATCTTCACCCCCTCTTTTATTTTTTCTTCTCTATTACTCAGAGCTTTTTAAACCACAACTTTCCAATGAGAAAAAGATCAAATCTAGTTGATATTAAATTTCCACTTTAACAGTCTATAGTTCAGCTTTATTAGTGCCAATATAAAATCAAAATATACTTATCCAAGTTGATTATATAGTTCCTTCTCCAGCTTCTACCTTTTGAGGTTTCAAAGCCCCGACACTGTCAAAAGCAATTCACACCTTTTTTTTCTCTTTCTCTTCGCCACTTAAATCTTTTCTTAAAGATTCTTTGAAATGTTAATCCTGGGGGTATCTTCCACTTGATTATATCGTCCTGTTCCTCCTGATGTTCGCTTCTTTCTCTCTCCTGCACAATCTTATTCCAGTCTAATCTTCCCCTTCAGGGTGGCCATTTCAGACCTCCGCTTCAGATGTCTTCTGGAGGGAGCAATTGCCAAACTGGGGAGGGGATTTGCGACTCTCCTCTACCCAGCTGACAGTCTCCCCTTCCTCTGCCACCCCTACGAGGCAGCTTCTGTCCTGAATCCAAAGGATTGGGGCTGTCTGATGCCGAAGCATGAACCAAAGCCACGCACAATTGCGGTCAGCGGTCTGTCTTTGGGGAAGCTCAAAACAGGAGGTCCAGAAGCTGTACTTATTAAAGCACTGAAAGAACTGCTTTAACCAGATTGTCATGAAGAGCAGGTGTGATGTTTATTTCTTCTGGATGCATTTGATCTTTTTTTTGTCTGTTGCATTAAATCTTTACTTTAAAATGTAAGCTGGGGTCAAGTGGCCTGAAAATGTAATAAATAAATAATTAAAAAATCAGACAAAAACAAATTCAAATGTATTAGTGACATCTAATTGGATTGGTATCTCTAGTTTCCAAAATACCTAGAATGAGGAGGTTAGGATTACTGAATTATTGAATTTTATAGTTGCCCCACTATAAAAAAGATGTCGAGATTCTAGAAAAAGTGCAGAGAAGAGCAACCAGGATGACTAGGGGACTGCAGACTAAAATATATGAAGAACGGTTGCAGGAATTGGGTATGGATAGTTTAGTGAAGAGAAGGACCAGGGAAGAGATGATAACAGTGTTCCAATATCTGAGGGGCTACTACAGAGAGGAAAGGATAAAACTATTTTGCAAGGCACCTGAAGGCCAGGCAAGGAATAATGGATGGAAACTGATAAAGGGGAGATTCAACCTTGAAATAAGGATAAATTTCCTGACAGCGAGAACAATCAACTAATGGAACAGCTTGCCTTTGGAAGTTTTGGGAGCTTCATCACTGGAGGCTTTCAAGAAGAGTTTGGACTCCCATTTGTCAGAAATGGTGTAGGGTCTTCTGCTTGGGTGGGGAGTTGGACTAGATGACCTACAAGTTCCTTCCAACTCTGTTAATCTGAATCTGAAGGATCTCTGGGAGAATCTGTTGATTCATGAACCCACCCACTCCTTTCTGTATAATAGACTACAGTGGGCCTCCACCACATGTGGCTGTGGGCCACATCTTTCCCACCTTACATCTTAGGTCCTCTACGGTATCCCACGAACACTTTTTTTTAAAAAAAAAGTCAGTAAATTTGCCACCAAATGCCATCACCACCAAGAAAGATCCACTGCTACCCTCTTAAAAGGCACACTCCCAAGTGCCTTCAAAACCTCCAGGAATTTTCATGGTCAAGTCTGGAGCTGCAGCTGCTCAACTAGCTGCCAAATCATTGATTCCTTTGTGGTCACTGATGATTTTTAATTGGGGCTCTTTATCTTTTATGTAGCTGGATGGAGAATTCTGGGAATTGAAGTCCACAAGTCTTAAAGTTGCCAAGTTTGGGGACCCCTGATCTTCTACATGGGGTGCAGACCTGGCCTAGAAGTTGAAGAACTATGTCAGCAGAAGTTGCCCAGCAAAAAAATCTAAAAATGCTGCTTTTATTCTCAGAAAGTTTTAGCTTCAACTAAAAGGAGTCCTGGGCTTTTTTGCCCCATCAAGAATAAAGGTTCACCATCATTTATACAAGCTTTTTGCAGACATCAATTTTCTTAGAGGAGAACGAGGTTTTGTTAGGTCTGAACATCAATAACGTAAATTGCCTAGCAGAAGCTTTGAATACAGCGTTGAAGTGTGCAGGGAAAAGATGCATTGTTAATCCCTATTAAAAGCACATGCACAGATTCCTTAGTTGGAACCTCAGCTGGGTTCTTTTGACACTTAGAAGAAACTTTTTAAAAAATCTTATGACTACATGATCTCATAAACTGTTAACGATTAAAGACAGCCTGCTGAAATTTCTCTTAGATAAGTTGCATAGTTGGAACCGCTTTCTGCTAATTTCCACTAGTGTATTTTTCATAATGATGAAGTGGTTCTTAGGCCAATTTTCTCCCTCATTCCAGGGTTGTTGCTTAGAACTCAATAAATTTCTCTACTTCAGTCTGCCTTCATCAGTCTGAGCCTCATGAGTGTGCCCAGTATAAGTGGGTTTTTGATAATAGATTTTGCTCTCATTTGGACAGGACATTTTCAGTTGCAGAAATCTGAAGCAGCCTTAATATCTTGGTAAACTTAGGGAATGAAATGGAGGGTGGGAGGGGGGGAAGGGCATATTTTTCCATGGACAGAAAAAAATGCATCGTGAAAACATAAAGTAGAGCACCAGGAAACAATTCCTTCTCTCTTAGAGGAACAGTTCGTGTATGTTCATGAACTCATTTTAATGATTGGCAGGCTTGATCAGTGGTGGGATTCAACATTTTTTTACTACCGGTTCTGTGGACATGGATTGGTGGGCGTGGCAGGGGAAAGATACTGTAAAATCTCCAGTCAGAGGTGGTATTTGCTGGTTCTCCAAACTACTCAAAATTTCCACTACTGGTTCTCCAGAACTGGTCAGAACCTGCTGAATACCACCGCTGGGCTTGATCATCAACTCTCTTTGAGCTTTATAATACTGGTCAGCATAATTTTATTTTGGTTGCATTTGGGAGAAGATCCTGCAGAAGTTATTGAAATAGTATTGTAGATTCTAGGCTCTCACTTAAGAAACCTTACTGTTTTTTCAATCCTATTTATTGATGGTATGTATAACAACCCTGCCAGTGACGGTGGTGGTATTCTACTGGTTCTGCCTGGTTCTGCCGAGCTGGTAGCACTGATGAGCGGTGGAGACACAATTGGTTCTCTCCGACGCTTTGCTGTTGGGCCTACCCGCCCACCCGGGCTCCATACTAACCTTTATTCCCTGCTTTTGAAGCGCAGCTGCTTTGCATGGCACAGCAGATTGCTGCGCGGCAGCTGCTGAAGCGACCGGGAGAGTGCAGGATTGCAGGAGGTGAGTCAGAAGGCCTCTGTGCCTATGCAAAGTGCATGTTTGGCACACAAGTATGTGCAAAGTGTGTGCGTGCATGCAAAGCGTGCATACCAAGCCACGCCCACTGAACCGGTGGTAAAAATATTTGAAACGCACCACTGGCCAGTACAATTAATTAATTAATACTAAATACTATATGAATGAAACTTATCCTGTTCTATGTTACATATAATTTATTATATAGATATCCATTACATAAGATTAACATTTTAGAAAAGGACACTTTTCTGTGTACGTACAGCATTTTTGCACTCTTATTATAATTATGATTTTTGTTTAGAAAGGAAATTCATTACTGTATATTGGTCTTCTCTGAGTTCCATGGAAGTTATTTCCTCAACTAAAAACAGTATTGTCCTGTGAACAGACAGATCCATTTTGATTAGAATCGCTTTCAGGGAGAGGCCATTCTGATTCCCCAGACCAGAAGAGAAGAGCAAGATCACCCTTGAATAGCACACAACTTTTTTTAGAATAGGAAAAAAAGAGAAATACATTGGTTTTGTGTGTGTGTGTGTTTATGTGTGAATTTGATCTCGACTCCTGACAACTACCGAAACTAGTCCCTATAGTTTTATTGGAAACTCACAGTCCCTTTCTTGGTTTCTAGTCTGATTGTGTTAACCACTACACCAAACTGGTTCTTATTCTACTATCTATTTTCTTGTGTATTCACAGTTGAGGATATGATTAACTAAATCTGCACCAGATATATACTATGCGATATATGCTAATGAAATTATGTATTCTTGGTCTGACATAATGGTATCGTGATACAATTAATACAAACAATGATAACAGGTCATATTTTTCTTATCTATAAAATTATTTCTGCTTTGGTTTGAATCCTAATTAGAAAATGTTTGAATAAATCTGAAGAAAGCAAATCCTATGCATCTAAGGTCAGCAAAGAACAAAATGAATTCATCGCACAACTTTGTCATCTTCTGGAACTGGGCATAAGAGGAAATGAAGAGTCACCAGAACGTCTGCTCTCCAAGGTTTTCTTTTAAAAATTATACAATAATAAAATGTGTGCCTCTTCAAATTAAGCTACAGAAATAATAGCAAAGCATTAAAGACACCTATTTTATGAGCGGAACCCTTTGAATTAAATAAGATGTCAGATTTTTTTCCAGGACTCTGAATTAATTCTATTTCCACTCTGGTTTTTATTGTAGGCCCTCATGTGGGCCCTTACTATAAAAATGTTATAAATGTTGTTATAATAAAATGCAGTATTAACCTGAAAACACCATGGAGCCAGCAGAAAGATAATAAAAAGCTAGGAAGAATAAAAATGAAATCTTCAGGGGCTGGTTAAAGCTGCCAGAGAGAGGATGTTATTAGGTAAGAGAGTTTTACAGTCCTGGCAGTGTTAATGCACATTCTTGCAGTCCTCAGGTGAGCAGAACAATATATCTGCATAATTTGCACTCTCCTATGCTGACACCTGAACTCTAATTTACCCCAGTAATAAAGCTTGTGAACGATCTTGTCTTTATACTTTACGAGCAGCAATCAATAGATTCCCTTGGCTTCATGCCCCCTTCCATCCATGTCAGCGGCTACACTGAACACACTTCTGTAAGTGTGGTGTAGTGGACTTCGGTAAATGGAAGCAAGATCATACCTCCAAGATGCACAGGGGATAAGGCAATCATGAAAACAGGTCCTATAGAAATAATTGACAGGGCATATTTGTGCTGCAGTTAATATAAAGTGAGGCTAAGCCCTAAACAGTCTACCTCTGATACTGAAGAATGTATAATTCTCATGTATAATTCAGATAGATATGGCATAATTTAACCAGGGGTGGGATTCAACCAGTGTTACTACCGGTTCGGTGACTACGTTTTGCTATGGGTGCATGTTAGTGTTTGGGGACAAACCCCCAAGCAGAGTGCACAGCAGCAGTCAAGCCAGGCAGCCAAATGAGAGAGAGGCTGGGCCCAAGAGTATACACACACTGGAGACAAAAACACTGTTTGTAGTTTTTAAATAGTTATTTAATACACACAGAGATTAAGAAGTGTCATTCAGTCCATATGTCAATATCCAGTATATCCATCCAGTTACCTAGTCAATTAACAGTCAGTACAATGTCTTTATCTGCTTGTAAATCTTTTCCTTCCGATACCTTTCTCTCGAAGACAACGCTGAGTATACACAGCTCACCAAGTAAACAGTCCTTTTGTTCAGTAGAAATGGTATCTTGCACAGTAGCCAACAAGCAGACGTCTCATACAGGAGTAAAACAGCAGGCAGCAGACAGCAGAGAGACCAGCGACCAGTAACACCAGAAACCAGAAACCAGACCAGAAATCAGTAACCAGGAAGCAGGAAGTGTTACGTTACTCTCACTGCCTCTTATTGCTGCCTTGCAACCGCACCCTTAATTATCTAATTACATTGCAGTCAGGTGCTTAAAGCTACAAACACTTAAACCTAGGTTTATATATTTAGTCACCCAAACCTAGTTGGTGTATCCATATACCCAACATTCTCCCCTTTTGGGTGATATAAATATATAATATTATAGTATATTATAGTATAAATAGTATTTTTCACAACTCTCTAGGTGCTTAATGGCACCTTGGGCTTTAGTAAAATTATCAGCTATATTGTCCTCCGACATGCAATACTCCAGCTGTATCATTTTACTCTGTACAGATTGTCTAACATTTAGGTACCTTAAATCTGTATGCTTGCTCCTAGTTTTTACTGCGATATTTGTGGCCATTTGAATTGCTGCCTGATTATCTTCATGTACAATTATAGGATAATATACAGTTATACCCATATCATTTAACATTTGTTTATACATAATTAACTCAGTACATAATAGTGATAAACAGGAGAATTCTGCCTCCATAGTAGACAAACTTATATGCTGTTGTCTTATTGACTTCCAACCTATTAATGTCTTACCCAGCATTATGGCTGTTCCTGAAGTCGACTTTCTTGTGTCTCTTTCAGATGCAAAACTAGCATCTGCATAAGCACTCAATATGAGATCACCTTTTGGTTCTAAATACAGTGCATGGTGTAATGTTCCTTTAAGATATCTTAAGATTCTTTTCAATGCTATCCAATGACATTGAAGCGGATCATTATTATGTCGTGCCAGCTGATTAATACTATAAGCAATATCTGGCCTTGACCAATTGCTAATATATGATAAGCTACCAATCAAAGATTGATATATGACCTTATCAAACTTGGGACTTTGAGTATCCATTTTGCAAATATCTTGACTCATTGGAGTCTTTGCAGGCTTACAAAGTTCCATCTTATAATCTATTAGCAATTTAGATATCTTATCTTCCTGTGATATCTTAAAACCTTCCTGTGTTTTCAATATATTCAAACCTAGATATCTCTTTATCTCTCCTAATTGCTTGATTTTTATTTTCTTACCTAATGATGCTATTATTTTATTTGCTTCATCATTAGTCTCAGTAATCAAGGCAATATCATCAGTGAACAATAATAATAATGATATTTTCCCATTTGTCTCCCTTTTAAACAGACATGGATCGGCTAAACCAGCTTTAAACCCTATATTGTTCAGTTCCTTTACAATATACTGGTTCCATTCATAGCCCGATTGTTTAAGACCATAGAGGCTCTTTTTTAACAACCAACAATCATTATTATTTTCACCTTTCAATCCAATAGGCTTTTTCATATATACAGTATGTCTTAGTGGAGCATGCAAGTAAGCAGTTTCCACATCTAAATGGTTAACTATATATTTCTTGCTTGCTGCCCACACTAAAGCTGCCCTTAATGTTGCTGCTTTAAGACTAGGTGCAAATACCTCATCATAGTCATTTGCACTTTGTCTAAAACCTTGGGCTACTAATCTTGCCTTATGGATTATATTTCCATCTTTATCAGTTTTTATCTTAAAAATCCATTTGCAGCCAATGGGTTTTATATCTACAGGTAATCTCACATTTTCATATACTTTCATATCCTTTAAGGATCTCAATTCCTTATTCATTGCTGCATACCAACTTTCCTTATCTTTAGTAGGATACCTTTTTATCTCCTCCACAGTAGATGGAACTTTATTATCCTGGCACACTGTGTTAGCCTGGTATCTATCAGGCGGTCTAGATATACGTGTAGTTCTTCTGGGAATTACAGGGCTTGTATGAGGACTTTTTTGAATTACTACCTGTTCAGGTTCCTCAGCTATTGGTTCTATTTCTTCTTCTATGGGCACAATTTCTTCCTGTACTTCTCTTTTTACTTTATTTTTAAAGTTACAGGGATAATTAATGGGATTTCTATAGGATTCAATAATCACTTCTTTATTGCTATCCTGTTCGAACTTATCCCATCCTACGTGCTCTAGAAATTGGGCATTGGCACTACATAACACCTTAGATGTGCCTTTCTCCCAAAATCTATATGCCCTATGGTTAGCTTGGTAACCAAAGAAGAAAAATTGTTTAGCTCTGTGTTGCCCTTTACGCCTGAGTTGTGTAGGGATATGCACCCATGCTGGTGCACCATATGTGTGCAGGTAACTCAGATCAGGCTTCCTGCCATGCCACATGGTGAATGGTATTTCACCAGTAGTTGAGTTAACCACGTTGTTCAATATGTGATTAGCACACATTGTGGCCTCCCCCCACAAAGAATCAGGTAATCCAGAATCAGTTAACATTGTTCTAACCATTGCCTGTAGTGTTTGGCCTCTTCTCTCTATAAATGCGTTGTGTTGTGGTCTGTATGGTGCAGATTTCTTGTGCTCTATTCCAGCTACCTTTAATCTATTCTGGAATTTGCTGTTAACAAATTCCGTACCGTTATCTGTCACCAAGGTTATCAGTTGCCGTTTAGTCTTTCTTTCTGCAAACTTTAACCAGTTGAAGAAATGTTGATATGTTTCAGTTTTGCTTTTCATTAAGTAGCAAAACCCATATCTAGAGTAATGGTCCATAATGCTCAGTATATATCGAGCACCCCCCATACTGGGTTTCTTTGGACCTATAATGTCTGCAAATACAACTTCTAAAGGTTCTTTAGTTTTGAAACCATTTAGCCTATTTGCAGGCAATATTTTACTCTTATTTTCACAGCAGACATTACAACGCAAATATTTATCACAGGGTTTTAACCTTATGCCATCAGATAACTCTACTGTACGTTTTAGCATTTTAAAATTTACATGCCCCAAACGCCTATGCAATAAATGGATACATTCATTATGAGGCTTGATATTGTTAAATACAGTCTGTGCCTCCCCTTTCTTACTATCATGTAAGACATACAATGTTCCATTTAAAGCTGCAGTTACCTTTTTGTTATCTTTTTCCAGTATGCACTTATTATTCTTAAATGTAACTACATAACCTAGTTTATCTAATACTCTTACAGAAAGTAAGTTCATCTTTAACTGTGGTACATACAACATTTTTATATTCTGTTTTAAACATGGACAATATGCAATACCTTCACCCTTGGCCTTGAGGTGCCAGCCATTCGCGAGTGATATATGCTGAGAGCTTGTAGACATTTTTATAAACTTTGTCTTATCTCTCGTGATGCAGTGGGATGCACCACTATCCACCACCCATAAATCACTCTTCACATCACAGTTGTTAAACATGGCTAGTTCAAAGGATTTCTTTGGCTTTTTTACATTCTGGCGTTTTCCTTTCTTGCAGAATCTTGCCAAATGTCCTCTGCCTCCACAATTAAAACACTTTTTAATTGTGTATGCCGTCGAAGATAAATTCTCTTCCTCCGGGTGCTTTATTTTACATAGCTGGTTTCTTTCCAGCTTTGAAGATAATTTCTCTTCTTTATTAGGCTTATCTTCTCTCAGCTGGTCACGTTCACTCCTTCTTCTGGCTTCTTCTAATAGCCTGCCGGTAATCTCAGTTACTGATAAACTGTCTTTTGGCAATACCTCTAAAGCAGTCACAAAATCATCATAGCTTCGATCCAATGAAGACAGTATGATGTATACTTGTTGCAACTCATTAAATATAAGCTCTTTTTCTTGTAATTCTTGAAAAATGCTTTTCATACAGTTTAAATGAGTTAACATGTCTCCATTCTTCTCAAGATGTGTTCTAAACAGCTTCCGTGTAAGATTGATATGAGCTCCTACACTGTCTCGAACATAAATCTTCTTGAGATTCTCCCAGCAGTTTGCAGCATTTCACTCTCCACGGATATGAATGAGTTGCTGGTCTGAGAGAGTCAGACCTATGATGCATAAAGCCTGCTCATTCTTTCGTTCATAGTCTTGTATCTTTTTGGCATCCTCTTCTACATTAGGATCTAAATTAGATACATCTGGTGGGTTTGTAATTATGTCCCACAAACCTTCTCTTCGTAGCAGTAAACTACATTTCATTGACCATGAAACATAGTTTGTTCCATCTAGTCTGGATATCATGGACAGACTTGGCAAATTTACTTGTGCCATTGCTCCTCAGATAAATAACTATTCAACAAACAGTTTGTACAGTAATGTGCAACTCACTCCAACTCTCACTGGTATATCCTGGTTAGTTAGACTGTGCGGGCTGGGCCCATAACCAATGTTAGTGTTTGGGGACAAACCCCCAAGCAGAGTGCACAGCAGCAGTCAAGCCAGGCAGCCAAATGAGAGAGAGGCTGGGCCCAAGAGTATACACACACTGGAGACAAAAACACTGTTTGTAGTTTTTAAATAGTTATTTAATACACACAGAGATTAAGAAGTGTCATTCAGTCCATATGTCAATATCCAGTATATCCATCCAGTTACCTAGTCAATTAACAGTCAGTACAATGTCTTTATCTGCTTGTAAATCTTTTCCTTCCGATACCTTTCTCTCGAAGACAACGCTGAGTATACACAGCTCACCAAGTAAACAGTCCTTTTGTTCAGTAGAAATGGTATCTTGCACAGTAGCCAACAAGCAGACGTCTCATACAGGAGTAAAACAGCAGGCAGCAGACAGCAGAGAGACCAGCGACCAGTAACACCAGAAACCAGAAACCAGACCAGAAATCAGTAACCAGGAAGCAGGAAGTGTTACGTTACTCTCACTGCCTCTTATTGCTGCCTTGCAACCGCACCCTTAATTATCTAATTACATTGCAGTCAGGTGCTTAAAGCTACAAACACTTAAACCTAGGTTTATATATTTAGTCACCCAAACCTAGTTGGTGTATCCATATACCCAACAGTGCATGTAAAAAACCTTAAGCTGTGCCGCCGGGACAGCTGAATAGCACTGCTCATGGGTGCGCAGCGTTTGAAAAGCGTCTTTTTTTCCTGCTTTTTCAACCTCAGCTGTGCCGCGCAAAGCAACTGAGGTTGAAAAAGCAGGAAATAAAGGGCAGGTAAGAGCCCAGGTGGGCGGGTGGGTGGGCCAAACAGCAGCAAAGAGAGAACCGGTTTGGTGTCTGCTGCTCTTCAGAGCTACCAGTTCTATAGAGCCAGGCAAAACAGGTATCATCCCACCCCTGAATTTAACCCAAGGTTATTCTAGGAACAGCTGCCTGCCATTATCCCCCAATAATAAATGTAGAGATCATATATTGAGCTTTGATGTTACATTGCTTGTCTGCTGCTTTCTTGGTAAGGTAGTATCTTAGAGATCATAAAACTATATTCAAAAATAAAATTTCATGAACAGATAGTATAGTTTAGACATCTTTTTCTTGCATGAGTTACACCAACCTAATCATTCCTCCAGGCTTAATTGTATATTGTCAGAGTAGCTGTGATGACCCAGGGTGGGATACAAATGTAACAAAATCCAAAACGTAAATAAATGTCCTTTAATGCCTCCAACTTGGCTCCACTGTTCAATAATACTCAGTTGGAGATAAAACGTACTCAAAAATAGTCTTCAAAAGAAAGCAATACAGTCCGAACTTAATGAGCAGATAGAGGTAAAATAAAAAAAACCAAACAAACTACAATGATGAAATTTCCACAACAGAACAGGAGAAGTATTTACCAAATTCAAGGAGATAACAAGGCACTGTCTGTTGGAAGGACGCCAACCAAGATAACTTCAAACCAAAATAAAACATACTTTGTTTCCAGTGTTCACCAGGACGCGGGTCCAAACACTTGTTCAGTTATCACAGCTGCAGCCCATGAAGAGGATCAAAGCCCTCTCCTCTGGATTAGACCACATCTCTCCCTTATCCTCTCCTCCCTGCGTGCTCTAGGATGGATAGGGGATGGGCCTGGGTCGTCTTCCGACTGCTCAGCTGGCCTCTGCCCTTCCCCAGCCTCCTCCACAACCTCCAGAGCCACACTTCCACTCCCTGTTGGCTGTTCCTCCTCCCCCTCAGAGTTAGTCTCCACCAGGGGCATGACAGTAGCTCTCTCCTCTCCTCCCCTTTCCTCTCCTCCCCTCTCCTCCACTCCCCTCCTCTCTCCCCCTTCTCCATTCCGTTCCTCTGGCCAGCTGTCTATTGCCTGTCTTCTTAGCAACCTTTCTTTTTGGAAGTGATTTGT
This sequence comes from Pseudonaja textilis, assembly GCF_049901715.1. Classification (NCBI taxonomy): domain Eukaryota; kingdom Metazoa; phylum Chordata; class Lepidosauria; order Squamata; family Elapidae; genus Pseudonaja; species Pseudonaja textilis. The sequence goes on along the minus strand of NC_141990.1, from coordinate 81,338,815 downwards.
TCGCTTTCATTCTGAATTCAAAGGAACAATACAGGTAGTCCTTGACTTACAGCCGTTTATTTAGCGACCGTACAAAGTTACAACAGCACTGAAAAAAGTGACTTATGGTGGGTTTTCACAATTACAACTGTTGCAGCAACCCCAAGATCACAGGATAAAATTGGAGCGCTTGGCAATTGATATGTATTTACGACAATTGTGATCATCTTTTGTGACTTTTTGACACACAAGGTCAATGGGGAAGCCAGATCCACTTAACATCTGTGTTACTAATTTAACAGTTGCAGTGATTCACTCAACAAATGGGTCCACAAAGGTTGCAAAATGGGGCAAAATTCATTTAGCAACTCTCTTGCTTAGCAACAAAACTTTTGGGATTGATTGTCGTCAGTTGAGGACTCCCTGTAAAATACTTTTCCTGATGGAGCTGACAGGCTATTAAAGCCATTCTTATTATTTGGACAGGTGTGTATATGCTCAGGGAATAAAAACACATTCTCACTCGATTCAGGACTTTAAATACTAAAACTTGCACTTTGATTTAGGCTTGTAAATAATGCAAAATTAGTATTATATGATCAATGTACATAGTTACCATATGCATTCTGAATTATGTACCAGCCTACAGTTCTAATTTGTTTTCAGCTCTTCAAAGTAAATAGTAATCTGGTCTGGATGTAATAAATTTAGGTTAACTGCAATCAGATTTTTTTCTTCTTTAAATAAGGTTGCAGCTCACAAATTCAACCAAGCAAGTAAAAACAGGGGTGCGATTCAATTTTTTTAACAACCGGTTCTGTGGGCGTGGCTAAGTTGGTGGGCGTGGCTTGGTGGTCATGTTATTGGCTGGGTGTGGCCAACTTAATATCACTCACATAGAGTCACGCATCTCCTCGCCTGGCCTCTCATGACTGTGGGGATGCTGCAACAGTCATAAGTGTGAAAAATGGTCATAAGTCACTTTTTTCAGTGCCATTGTAACTTTGAACGGTCACTCCACACAAGTAAAGTACCAGCAAAGGAAGGGAAAAAAACTCCAGAGACGTTCCTGAGACAGGAAGTCCAGTCCTGCCAAGAATGTTATAAGGGTTAACAGAGAGGCAGTTTCTATAAGCAGCACCAGAATGTTTCCTTCCTACCTTCCTTACAGGATTAGGCCAGTAATTTCTTCTAACAACCAGTTCTCCGAATTGCTTAGAATGTTAACAACTGGTTCTAACGAATAGGTGCGAACTGGTAGAATCCCACCTCTGAGTAAAAGGCTCTTGGGAGCTCCAATTTTCAATATGAGCAGAAGTATCTTCAGATCTTGGTTGCAGAAAGCCAAATAGCTATGTGACGGCAGCAGAAAAATATGGAGCACTGAGCTGTTTGTTCCTATTTCTGTTGTGATCTGGAATTTTGCAGCCAAGATCTGTAGCTCTAGTTAACTTCATATTTGGGGGAAATCTCTTTTGAAATTGACTGTAGACTTCCACTCAGATCAGAATTTCTGCTGACCCACGTAACTTTTTCTTAACTACCTGTACTTTGGGGGGAACTTGTTTGGAGTCTGCTGAACACTTCTTTACTTTTATCCGGATTTAACAATATATCAGAGAGAGGGACTGTTAAGTCAAAGAGAGCTATTGTTTTATTTACTTGACATCCAAAATCATCAGGATTGATGAAACCACAGACTAGGGACAGCAGGAGGCAGTCTAAAAGCAAGCTGCCTAGAGTTGCCACAAACAGCAAGATGGGCGGTATATATATTTAATAATAGTAAAACAAAACAAATAAACAAAAAGGCAATTTTTCACCACTATTGCACACATTCTCCTTAACATTTAATAATAGTTACTTTCCACCTGGCTATTCAGTAAAGCTTTTAACACATCAGTATGATTTTATAATTTCTGAACAAATCTAAAACCAGGAAAAAACCCACACAGATCATACATTGTAATCATACAAAATATGAAGTTGGCAGAAGGCATAACATTAAGACTCTCATTTTTAATGGATTACATTCAGTATAACAGCTGTAAGGGAATCAATAAAAGCAATGCCAGATAAAGCACTAATTAAAATACTATAATAAAAATACTAATACTTTAGCCAGGTATAACATTACTATTATAATTATCATAAATAAACCATTACAAGTAGTGAGTCTGGGGAAAAAAAAACTAACCAGCAGGCAGCTTTGGTTTCAAAGCTCAAAGATGTTAGTTAGTTTAGTACATCTTTAGTTCAAAGATGTACTAAAAAAGGAAGGATATAATTATGGCAATAAGACAAGAAATGAAGATGATAACTGGGCCATGCATAATGCCATAAAACCATAATGTGGTTTTGTGGCTTAGCATGCTGTAAAAAACAGCCATTGTGGTTTGTAAACTAGAGTTTGTAGCTTAACACAATGGGTAACCCTAGAAAATTGTAGCTAATGTAACAAATCAGTATTTTGTGAGCCCTGCCTCAACTTCCTGAGGGGGCCCATGGCATGTTCAGTGTAGCTTAAATGCCTACTTTTGATCTAGACTGCAAGGAATGACAAATCGAAAAATTCAGCTACTATTTTTACTGTTCTACCAGACAAAATCTAGATTACCTTTTGAACATGAACTATATTTGTGCAGTTATCTAGCCTAAAATATATCTTAATAGCATACTCTCAAGAGGCTACTTAGAAAACTGTCTTCTTCATATGAGGAGGAAGGGATGGAGTTTTGCTTCTTCTTGCATGAAGACCACTTGATTCTTATGGTCTTCACACAAGAGGGATGAAGCTTGTAGCTATCACTTGCTGGTACACACTTCTCATACACCAGTTGCCAGAAGAGTAGTTGTTTACCAACGGGAGGCAGCTATTGGTTTCTAATCTCTGATTTGTTATGTTAAACCATTTTCTCCAAGTTTTAATTACAAGTAGTAGAAAATTCTAACAGGATCTTCATTACAACGACTTTGGTATCTTAGGTATTGTAATCCTCACTCCCCCAGAAGAAGTTTCTTTTCCTTGGTGGGAACATATTAATGAATGGACTGTCTCTGTTGCATTATCAGGCAATAAAATGGTATATACTATGGTGTAGGGCTGTAATGGTAGAAGTAAGGTTCCCAGGTGGTTTATTCCTTGTGTTCTTAGGGTGCACACAAAGTACTGTCTTCTCATCTTGCTTTGTTTTACTTTATTTTGGATCTGGTAATTATATGAGCAGCTGTTCAAGTAATATAGGCTTTTCACAATAAAAATTGAGGGTTAGTCACAGCTGTGCACTTGTAGTCCATATGCACTGACAAATAGCTTGAGGTTGGAGGGGGAATCTGTGACTTCCTGCTTGTAGATCTTTCTTCCCCTTCTGGAAGCCAGAGAAGAATGTTTCTTATCATTAAAACCAGTCCCACCGGTGAGAGTGATATCATACCTATAATGGAAGTTGCACAATTGGAACATGGAAAATTAAAAATGAAAAAATGGTCATAAAAACAGTCAGGACAAAATGGAATGTTGAGGGTTGGAGACTGGACAATGTAGTGTAAAAATGAATTAAATTTACAATAGCAACATAAATGCTAGTGCAGATAATTCCCCAGTTCCTAATAGCAAGGAAAGAATATATTTTATAAACTAATGGGAATTCTCCTGCATTTCCATACAAGGAAGTCTAGATTAAATTCTACTACCAAGGTTATATATGACCACAGAGGACAGTGCAGATGCTAAAATGCTCCATTTCAACCCTCCCCCCCTTTAATGGTACAACTGTAATATGACAAAGCAAAACTATTTAAACATCAATTTAGTGACATTGAAAAGAACAATGATTAAATTACCCATTTGAACACCATATCTCACTTTGGTGCTTCCAGATTCGTGGAATGCGTGAAGAAAATAACATGCTAAAAGAACAAATAGATACCTTCAGAGAAACTGTAACAATTCATGAGATGGAACTGAAAGCCAACAGAGAAACCATCATGAGGCTTGTCTCAGAAGTGAACAAGGAGCAAAAAAAAGCAGCGGCTTGCTCTCAAGACATAGAAAAGCTAAGTGATGTATGTCTGTTAGTGCATGTTTATGACCTAAGAGCTTTCTTTATATATGAGGTGTTTGTGCATTCAGTCTGCATAACTGGATGTGAATTCCCAAGAGCCTCTGTGGTGCAGTGGTTAGAATGCAGTACTGCAGACTACTTCTCCTGACTACCGGCTTGCCTGCAATTTGGCAGTTCAAATCCCACCAGGCTCAAGGTTGACTCAACCTTCCAACCTTCTGAAGTCGGCAAAATGAGGGCCCAGATTGCTGAGGGCAATATTCTGACTCTGTAAAACCGCTTAGAGGGGGCTGTAAAGCACTAGAAAGCGGTTTATAAGTGCTATTTCTAGTGCTATTAAAGTGTATTCCAAAATGTTTTCTGAAGTCTTGCCTAGATAGGAGAACTAGAGCTTTGAGATCAGAACTATCTTTTTTCTTTTTTTCATTTTCGTAAGTATGGAAATGTACAGGAACCTCTTATTCAAATTGAGACTACAGCATTGTTGATTTGGACCAAATTCAACTCCATTTTTTCTTTTCTTTGGGGTTATGCACCAGATAGCTGCTTTTCAGTATTGGGGAACAATTACCTGTAGACAGTTTTTAAGCCAATGTTAGACAAATTCATGCCCTCTTGATACCTGATATTTTAGCTCCCCTCAGATGCAACCTGTGTGCTCGGTGACAAGGAATTGAGGAGGTGACTGAACTGGCTTTTAAATTTGGCACTCACATGAAAAGTTTCCCCCAAGTTTTCTGAAATGTTTATCCTATGCTGTCAACTCATTCTGCAGTTGAATTTGTAAAATCACAAATCCAAACCGTTCAGTAAAAGCAATGGAAGTTGGAAGCAATTTTTACATCAAAGTAATGTAAATAAAAAAAAATCATACATAGTAGGTTCATTCCAGGGGTGGGATTCAGCCAATGTTACTACCGGTTTGGTGACTACGTTTTGCACCTTAAGCTGTGCTGCCCGGACAGCTGAAAAGCGCAGCATGCAGGTATGCAGCATTTGAAAACCCTCTTTTCTCCAGGTTGAAAAAGCAGGAAATAAAGGACAGGTAAGAGCCCGGGTGGGTGGGTGGGCCAAACAGCAGCAAATGCAGAACCAGTTCAGGGTCTGCTGCTCTTCAGAGCTACCAGTTCTATAGAACCGGGCAGAACTGGTAGCACCCCACCCCTGGTTCATTCATATGTATGATATTCATATGCTGAAGATGTATCCTCATAATAATATCTTCACCTCATGGTTGGCCTTCTGCTGAAGAAGGCTGCAGTTGGACTAAGACTGTTTTAGTATTAATTAATAATTTCCAGCTTGTGCCAGCTGAGCAACCTGACAAATAGGTCCCATGGAGGAGTCTTCAGAGGATGGCAATCTGCTGTACTCCAGGTGGCTCACTCTGTGTTTTCCTCCTCCTATCCAACCACTGCCCTGAAACCTTTCCATGTTATAATGTGTGTTAGCAGCAACACCACCCAGTCCCATTGCCAGGCACTGTAAATGTAGGCTGTGAAGGCCGTGTTCTGTCTTTCTCAAGGATGAGAGTCTGTGCATTCATTTCATGGACACTGCCTGACTATTCTAATTTTTGTTGTTTGCATATGGAAATATTGACCTTATGAAAAACCTAGCCAGGATCTTCTAGGAGGTTGATATTCCCTTTATGACCCCAGACTGATGGCAACATTTGTTTGCAAGGTAGCCTCTCACCCTTTTCATGCACAGCAGCTGACATTTCCCTCAAGGACATTTCCCCCCACAAAGATTTTATGGAGATTTTCAGTCATCCAGGTCATGGTTGTTCTATGGGTGCTTTTTCAAGAGGCAACGGGACTTTCTGGTTAAACCAGAAAGTCCAGTTGACTCTTGAAAAAGTACTTTTGGGTTTCCCAAAGGTTGGAGTCACATACTATACCAGTTGTTAAAAAGTTCTGTCCATAGCAATATTGAGGCATCAATAACACTGCATAATTCTTAGCATGTAAACCGGGATTGAAGTGTGGCAGTTTGCAATGCTGAATGTTGCTGTGATGACCCAGGGTAGGATACACAATAAACACAGTCACAAAAAACAGGTGAAGCTCTTTCCTTCACTTTGCTTCCAAGCTCCAAATATCCTTGACTGGAGACAAAAAAACTCCCACACAAGCAGTTACAAGAAGGAGGAAATGCCATTTAAATTATAAAGAGTAAGAAACAACACAAACCAGGCAAGATAAGGGCTTGAAGATGTCCACATATATCAGAACACACACTGGGAAGGACGCCAAACTCAGAGAGGAACAAGAAACTAGAAATATTTCCACGCTTTGTTTCCAGCACTGGCCCATACGCATGTCCGTCCTCTTATCCAGTTGTCACAGCTGCAGCCCATGAAGAGGATCAAGCCCTTCTCCTTCCCCATAGATCACATCTCTCCCTTATCCTCTCCTCCCTGCGTGCCCTAGGATGGAGAGGGGATGGGCCTGGGTCCTCCTCTGACTGCGCAGCTAGCCTCTGCCCTTCTCCAGCCTCCTCCACAACCTCTGGAGCCACACTTCCACTCCCTGTCAGCTATTCCTCCTCTCCCTCAGAGTTAGTCTCCACCAGGGACATTGCAGTTGCTTTCTAAAGGTCTTTAGGAAAGGCTCCAAGCAGTGCCTCCTGCAAAGCACCAAGGCTGGCCAAAATAGAGGTTTGGGGACAGTGATTATTTTGGAATGGGATGATTCAGTGCTGCTAGCTCGAGGTGGCCAGCTGGGAGTGGACTACTCCCCACTGCCAAATCCCCTCTGCCAACTCAGTGCTGTCATATTTTTGGTAGGACATGTCAACACCGGAAAGTTGCAGAGTAGAGCAGAGCAACTCTCCAGTGTTGACATGTCCTGAGAAGAAATGGCGTCACCAAGCTGGGAGAGGGAACTTGTCAGTAGTGAGATGGCTGCCTCCAGCTGGGCATGCTGAGCTGGCGACATCGAGTTGTCATATACCCTTCCACCCTTTCTACCAGTCAGTGATACAGGATGAGAGGAGCAAGTACAGCAGGTATCATACCAACCACTGCCCTGAAACTTTTCCATGTTATAATGTGTATAGGTAGCAACACCAACCAGCCCCATTATGAGGCATTGTAAATGTAGACGGTGAAAACAACATTCAAGGAGGAAAATACTTCAGACACAAGGAAAGTAGGGATAGTTGGCTTTGGAATGATGCTATTGTGTAGATAGAGCAGAGGTGAAACAGGCTTTCTCTTCTTTAATTTTGGTTTTCAGCACAGATCCTGAAAAGTGATCAGGATAGTTGATACCCCTGTTTACAGGAACTGTGGAGCTCTTAAGAATTCTTTTGAAGTGAGGGAGGTGGCCTTTTGGACTATAGGTTTTGTACATATACTGTATCTGACAAGTATGTCTGGGTGCCAGATGGATACAACCACAATGGATGAATACATATTCATGTATACATATACATACAGCAATGACTTTACTACAAATGTGAACATTTTGTTTTATTTTGTTTTTGCCATTAACCTTTTATGAGGCATTGGAAATTTAAACAGTTGTTAATATAAAAATGTTTTGAACATTTGTGTTTCTCCTTGCACAACTGTCATTCGCTTGCTGATGAACTGTGCTTTCTGTTTTGTTATAAGATAAAATATATGTTTATATGCACAGAAATGATGTGACTTCATAAACAGTGTTAGATTAATCAGGCTGGGATGATAATTGAGCCTGTTTTGTTGTGTTAGGGAATATTTATTTCCATTGTTGCCTATGAATAATCATTTACGATTTGTTATACTGATTTTACATTTGTTGGGGGTTGATTTTTTTGGTTCTTATTGATACATACCATCCAGATGCATAAATTAAGAGTTGGGAATTCTTGGGGACTTCCGGTTTGAAGGGCTTCGGCGACAGACAGAAATCCGCAATCGTGCGCTGTTTCTGTCTGGGCTCGCTGCTGGAGCGCCCGGAGCCAGCTGGTTTTGGGGCTAAGCCACCCCGTAGAGGTGGTGAAGAGGGGGGAGACCACCAGCAGGGTTGAGGAGAGCTGCATCTCTCCTCCTCAGCTGGCCATTACTCCCTTTCCTGAAGGTAGTTGCAGCGGTGGTCAGAAATGGCCACCACAAAGGAGAACTTGACCAGAAAAGAATGTGCAGGAGGAAGATAAGAAGTGAAAGTTTTGGCTGACCGGGTTAAATTGTAAAAGCAACAACTAAGGTACCCTGAAATTTAAACTTACAAAAAATAACATCGCTCCCAAAGAAGAGTCGGAAGCAGTGAAGGAAAGTGAAAAGGGATAGGTTTGCCTTTTTTTCCCCCTTCTCTCTCCTTCCCTATACTGACAACTAAGAGAATTAAATAAGAAATCAGAAAAATCCACTTTGACATCAATAGGCAATTAAGCTGAAAATAAAACAAAATGCCAAAGGGATAATAAAGATTTCTGGACATTAAAATTTTTCTTTTTCATAAGCAGGAAGGGAGAAAAAAAGAATAAGGGCAGGATCTGGAAGAGGGAGGAGACTGCCTGGAATTAAAAAGAATCTACAGTAAAACTTCAACAAGACTTCTAAAAGATACATTTTAACTGAAACTTTGCAACTAAATAGTGACCCCAGGAAGAGAAAGTGAAAAAAAAGAGCAAAAAAGAAACAGCTTGCATATATTTGGATTATTTGGTGTTCTTTGGATTCTTGGTTATTATATTTGAATGACTAAAATCAATCGGGTGGTTGATTAAAAATTTATACAATGGCACCACTTCTGGATGAATTGAAAATGGAACTTAAAAAGTACAAAGAAGATGCACAAGAAGGGAAGGGTTCTTTTGGCTTTGTTTTTCAATTCTTAGAAATGGAGATTTGGAACTATGAGAAACAACAAGAAAAGACTGCAAAACAAGAAGACTGGGACAAAGAAGAAGCCATCTTTAATGAACAAGCAATTTTATGTCGGGAAGAAAAAGGAAAGGGGGAAAGAGAATGGAGAATTTAAGACTTAAAAAAACAACCAAAGAAAAGAAAATTAATTCGAAAAATAAGTATAATACTGGAAAGCAACAGAAGAGGGGAATACAGAAGAGAGAAATAGAGGTAGAGAGACAAGGGGGTAAAAAGGGGAGAGAGAAGAAGAGAGGGAAGAAGGAAAGGAAAAGAAGTTACAGAGGACCGGAGCAAGATATAGAAAAACAGGACCTATTTAGAGATAATGGGTGAAAATCTAACTGAAAAAGGGATTCTGTAAAGGTACATAAGATTGTATTGTTATATTAGTAATAGAAATAACTTTAGAAAATTGGAAACAATGTATGATTAAAATGAGGGATAAAATAGTTAGTGTAATTTAGTGAAATGTTTGTGAATAAAATAAGTGAAATAAAATAAATGAGAAAATTGAATTAAGAAGGAATGGGAACATTTTAATTAGTTAATGTTTTATAAAATATAAGTGAAGGGGGGGAATTAACTATGGAAAGCTTATAATTGTTCCCATAGAAGAATGATATTTAATTGAAAAGTAATGTTAAAGATGTTAAGACTTTAATGAATATTAATGTTAATGATAGAATTGAATTGGAATGGAATGTTGTTTTAATTATATACATTTATAATTTTTTCTTTTTTTAAGAATACAGTGTGTATTTTAAGAATGTACCAAGCAGAATCCGAATGGAAGTTATGTATTATATTGAATGTTACAACTTTAGGGAAGAGATATAAAGGCGTCATACTCCAATCAGTAACTACAGGAGAAATTTTGTTTAATGAGAAAAGATAATAGATAATTGAAACAGGACAGACAAAAAATATAAATACCATGATTTGAATTGAGATGAGATAATTAAAATAAAATTGAGAAAATTAAAAGAGGGGAGAAGCTATGCAGAAAATATAAAATAGTAATAAGATATAGAATAGAATATAAAAATGAGCATGAACCTGAATTTGTGTCTGTACGAAGAAATGTAACCCGGGATTACACTACTTTCAAAAAAGATGTTTGTATTTTTTTTCTTTTTGTGAAAACTCAAAGAAAATTTACAAAAAAAAAAGAGTTGAGAATTCTTTTTTTTTTTGAAAACAATTTTATTGGTTTTTTAACAAACAAACAAACAAACAAAACATAAAAACATCAGCTTTCTTCGATACTTATATACAAACAGTGTGTCGGTTGGTTCATCAGTTTTGTGCATTCATTTCGTAGTCACAGTTACAATTACATTACATAATAACTCTTATCAATCCAAACTTATATATCCTCATATCATTATTGAAAGAAAAAAAAAAGATTTGACTATACTTTTGTTCAATCATGCCTTATGAGATAACTATAATTTAAGTAATTTATTCTATAACAAATCATATAATCATACCAATTCTATCTTAAGAAAAAAGAAAAAAAAAACATTTTATAAATGTAATGTCAAGTAACAAAAGAAAAGGGAAAAGAAAAGTCAATAATATTCCTTATTACCTAACATTCTAAATATTCTATTTTCGTATTTCATCATCCAGCCATTGATAGAAAAGGTCCCAAATTGTATAAAATTGTTTATCTTCTTGCTCTCTAATTTCAAATGTCAATCTACTCATCTCAGCACATTCCAATATTTTCTTAATAACTTCCTCCTGCAATGGAATTTTCTCATTTTTCCAATTTTTTGCAAATACAATCCTAGCCGCAGTTAATACATTTACAATCAAGTATTTCAAATCTTTACTATAAACATCTGGTAAGATTCCCAATAAGAAAAGCTCCGGTTTCAAATCTATGTGTCTCTTTGTCATTTTTTCCAACCACATGCGGATTTTAGTCCAGTATTTTCTAGCATCCTCACAAGTCCACCACATATGGTAATATGAACCAGGTATCTGATGACACTTCCAACATTTTTCCGATTTGTTCTTAAACATTCTTGCTATCCTTGTCGGGGGAAATGCCACCTGTAAAACATCTTATACAAATTTTCTTTATAAGCTGTAGACATTGTCATTTTATAATTCTGCGACCATAATTTCTGCCATTTCTCTAAATCAATCCCATATCCAAAATTCCTCCCCCAAGCAATCATAGTTTCTTTAACTTGTTCTTCCTCTAGCTTAATTCCCAATAAGTAACCATATAGTTTTTTAATCATCTTTTCATCAGTACCTGTCAAAATCTTATCTAAATCAGTCTGTTTATCATAAAATCCCTCTGTTTTGGAATCTTCATCATACCTTGAGTGTATTTGCGCATATGAAAACCAATTCATCTGTATACCTTGTTCCTCTAAGTTTTGTATCGATTTAAGTTCACCCTTTTCATCTAGTAATTCCCCATATCTAACTGTTTGCTCCTTTTTATAAATTATAGGATAAGAAAAAGCTTCTATCGTCGAAGAGTTGAGAATTCTTATACTTTATTTAAGCAGATAAACAAAAAACATTGTTTTCTAGAAGTTTGCTTTAAAAAGACAATTTTACATTTTTATTATGCTTGAAAATGCAGACTGGTATCACAACGACATCTTGTAACAACAAAGCTAGCCTGTGATAGAAGACTATCCTTTTCAAGCAAGTAACACACTTTGTACATAATTAACATTGTACAAGTAATAGCTCTTGTAGCTGGAAGAAGCCTGTCCTTATCTGAATGTACAGATACCCGAAAACATATTTAATGATGAGACACAGGATTGCAAGTAGCATTTCTATTGGCTTTTTATCAATTTTAGCATCCAAGTCAGAAAAAAATGTGAGACTTCATTTACAAAGTGTTTGTGAGTGTTTCAATAGTTCTACAATCTGTCCAATAAAGAAGATATAACAGTCCTCAGATCTATGGGCCAAGCAACTCAATTTTTTTAAATAAAAGGATTTCCTCATCTTCAAAATGGATAGAATTAGAATTCTTATATTATTTTGGTGCTTTCGATTAAAACACTTACTCAAGACTTTCCATTTTTAATCAAGACCTGTTTAACTCCCTTCTTGGTCTGATGCATTAGCTTTGCTGCTTTTTTTTTCTTGCAAAGTTTTAAATGTTTGAAAATGTTTGTTTATCTGTGCAATAAACATAAAGCTCCTTCGGCTTCATATGGCATTTCTTTCAATCATCTTATCCTGTTGCTCCTTAATTACTTTCCCCTTTGTAAGCTCTTCCAATTACAATGCCGAGAACTATGTTGTAATGCTTTATCAAAGAAGAAAACCAGTGTATTCCAGAATACTTAGTTCGCTGTCATTAAATCCATGTTGGCTGTTTGTAATCACTCTGTTTTCCTTAAGTATTTCAATATTTTTTTTAAAAAAAATATGCCAATCAGCTCCCTGGGTGCATTTTAATTCTAAACAAAATTATTTTTCAGATGATCAATTTCTTTAACATGTACACCCAATCTAGAAGCTCCCCTCCCCCAAAAATATTGTGACTATGGGGTTTAGTTGCTTCTATTGGGCCCATTTATTTGGAGCAAGACACTTTTTTGTGTTTATCTACCATACTGTTTTTATGGAATCTGCTGTTTCTAAAATAAAAGCAGCCTAGCTATGTACAGAAAGATCTGGTTGTTCCTATCTTTCTCATATACGTTCTTTCTACTTCAAAGGTTTATTTAGCTCATTTATGAGGTTTATTTTATATTTATATTTTATTATGATTAAAGTAATGTTACGTTTTGGCAACTATGCATGGACCGGTAACCACTTTTCTAGATCTGATGCAGAAATATCCAGGTTCATGGAGACACAGAGTGAAGAGAGCATGCAAAAGGTACTTCTGGAAATCTGAATAAGAATGTAAGAGTTTAATATTGCATGGATTCATTCAGAAACACCCCCTCGCCCCCCCCCCCTCCCAAACCTTCAATAAAGAAAGGAGGACAGTCCCTGCATGTAGGAATAGGGGTTAAGAAGTTGTATTCGGCCTCAAGTTTACATTCATAGAACTGTGGAAACTCGATGTGACTTTGGACTAGTTATTCTTTCTCTGCCCTCCTGAAGGAGAAGGAGTAGCAAAATCTTGGGACAGAGTTAAAAGAGGGAGCAGCCTTGAATCCCTATGTGTCCACAAGTGGATTAAGTTCACTTCCACCCTTGAATTCCATTGACCCTTAGCAAACCCTAAACAAGTGCTAACCATTAGTTGAAAAGATTCCTGTGCATAGGCAGTAATAGCAGTAAATCGGTTGAACTGGACTTTCACACGTGGACCTGGTCTTTTGAGCCTGACACCCTCCCACTTCGTGCAGCATTGCTGTTGTGGGAATACAATGATTCTCTTGGAAGTTGCCTTAAGCACTAACAAGAAATATGGAGTACAGATTGAACAAATACCTGCATACAGGGGAAATGTCCTCCACGCAGGCAAGAGTGAGTTAGAAAAATGTAGGGAAATAATGGATACAGGGTAAATTCTGCCACCTCATCATAGGGTTATCATCATATAGGTAGTCCTTGACTTACAACAGTTCATTTAGTGACCGTTCAAAGTTACAACAGAAGTGAAAAAAAGTGACTTGTGACTATCTTTCACACTTATGACCATTGCAGCATCCCCCAGGATTGCCTGATCAAAATTTGGGCACTTGGCAACTGACTCATATTTATGACGGTTGCAGTGGTCCTAGGGTCACATGATCCCCTTTTGCAACCTTCTGACAAGCTAAGTCAATGGGGAAGCCAGACTGACTTAATAACCATGTTAACAACTGCAGTGATTCACTTTAAACAGCTGTGGCAAGAAATGTCATAAAATGGGCCATAAAACTCACTTAGCAAACATTTCACTTAGCAACATAAATTTTGGGCCCAGTTATGGTCCTAAGTCGAGGGCTACCTGTAAGTTATGCTTTGGAAAAAAAGAAAAGCCAAATGGATGTTTAATTTGCTCCCTGAGTTGGCCACCTGCCTCTTTATTGTTCTTTTCTTTCTCTTGAGATAAGCAATATGCTTACAATACTCTCATCCCTTCCTCAAAAGCCACTTTGGGATCCCGTCAATTGTTTGAAGGTCCTTCAAAGGTTGTAATAATTCAGTTTTTAATTAATGTAAAATGATAAGTACTTTGGTTTTTATTAATGGCATGTCTTCCCTTTCTTGGATCCTATCATATTGGGTGTGGTATCAGTACAGAATATTTTTGTTTTCAAACATACGTTGCTGTGGTTTATGGAGTGGGGAAGCAATGTTGCATGGCACCTGTGACAAGGAGGGGAAAGACTTATTGAAATAACATTGCAATCTGAAAATGTTTCCTTCATTTTCACAAAAACTGTAATTTTATTCTTGTCCCTAGGGTAATTTTCCCCTTCCTACCAAATCCCTTTAAGAAAAGTAGCAGGGAAATTAAATTAAATTAAATGGAAGCATGCCAAGATGCAGAAAAGCAGATAATATTGGCTGTGATGGCTTTGATAGACTAGGTTTGAATAGTGACAACTATGTATTTAACAGTTTTCTTTTTTTAAAAAAAAATCTGCATTTAACTTGGGCATAATTACATAAATAATTATGATCTTTCACAGCTGAAATGCCATTTTGGCTTTTGAAACTAATCATCTAACACACACACACACACACACACACACACACACACACACCAGCAGACACAAAACAATCCAAATCAAAAGTTGGTAGTTTCTGTTCCACAATAATTGTTCCCAATGCTTTCTTTTCAACAAGCCAGAATCCAGTGGTGGGATTCAGCCAGTTCGCACCACTTTGGGAGAACCAGTTGTTAACTTTCTAAGCAGTTGTTAAATTATTTGAATCCCACCACTGCCATAATCCAATATATATTTTATAAAATTTAATCCATAGTGCTTGTGGGCTACCAGCTAAACAAGTCATTTTAAGCATTTTACATATAATGCTTATAGTCAGCGTTACATATGAAGAACCAATAAAGGTGCAAGAGTACTTCTGACCAATTGTTTCTACCCATACCATTAAATCTGGCAGAAGAGGCATATCATGGGCCTCATCGTTATTTAAGGAATGTCATCTGGAAAGACCCAAAAAGACAGCCTGTCTGCCCGTCGTTGTGCTTGCCCTGTGGAACATCATTCCACCCCTGAGACCAGATTGGCCCCCATCTTGGCTGTATCTGTCATTGAGAGCCTGTGCAATGGTTATGTTAATTGTAGTTTGATTTTTTTTTTATTTTGCTGCCAGTTATGTATTTTATTTTAGTAGTCAGTTGTGTTTTTAATTGTTGTTAACTATACAGAATAACTATGGATAGATGGGCAGCCATCTAAGTGAATTAAATTCACCAAAGTAAAACCTTCATTTAACAAATCATCCAAAGTCGTCTAGTAATCCTGAATGTTTGTTAAATCTAAGATAAATTATTTGCTCTAATTTATTTGTATAACAAATGAAGCAAATTATACCACACCATGGTATAATGTAGAATGATGACATTCTACAAATGGCGGGAATTGGATCATTTGCCCCAATTAGTGTCCTTTGGGGAGTTAAAAAGTAGTGCTTTCAGCCTTGTGGTTTGGGTGGATTGATTTTACTCAGCTTGGCAAGAAATAAATCAAAAGTTCCTCCGATTCCTTTACCGATACTGAATTATTCATGGGTTGGATCCACACTGGCCTTCCATAAATAAAAGGTCTTTTATACGTATCAAATTATTTGGGTCCAGTCTACATTATATTGAAAGAAAACCACGGCAAAAGTCAATGGCGGGACTTTGAAGGTTTACTCAACCGCACCTAATGAGGTGATTGTTCCAACTCTTTGGATTCATAGTTTATCTTCTTTCAACAAAAAACTATCCATGCACCTGTGTCTTTGGAGATACTCCACAGAATGCAGGGATATCCATGCATCTCTTGTAAGCAAGTTTTAGTAATAACACACAATGTATCTGCTATTTTCCTGGAAATGGGTTGGGAAATAACCGTTTTTCTCTTTTCTCTGACTTGTAAATATTAGTATTGTTTTTATTTTAGGATTTAAGCAACATTGCAGGAGCTAAGCAGAATCTTGAGGAGGAGATCAGAAGCCTCCAAGACCGACTGGCAGCCAGCCAACGGGCTTGGGAAGAATTGGGCCAACTAAAAGTCCATTGCAATGAAAAAGAAGCGGAATTGAGAACTAGTCTAGAGCAGGCCAGGGAAGAAAAAAAGCTGCACAATGAATTCAAAGATCAAATCGTGACTTTACTGGGGAGTAATCCCATTGTAGCGACTCCCTCCAAGGAAGACATTGTGGAAAAAATCCGAGAGTTGTGCCACAGAGAGGAGAGCAAAAAAAGAGTATGTTAATTTGTCTTATTTTTCTTCAGTGTGCTTAATTTATTCCTGCGTATGGATTTTATATTAGTTCACTTCAGAATATTTTTTAAAATTAATTCATGAGTTGACAGGATTATCTCTTTGTAAGTGGTGATAGAATGAACTTTGATACAATTGTTCTAAACTGACAAGGCACACCGTTGTTTTATTTTGATGTAATAGTTTATATAGCAGTTGCTTGGTATCTAATGATTGTAGGAAAAAAACACACAAAAAGCAGAGCCCCTTAAAGAAAAGCACTTTGTTAAATTGCAATCTATTAAAAGGACCACATAGTGACATTTATTTATTTATTTTACATTATATCCTGCTCACTTTGAACCAACTCTAAGCAGAATAAAATCTAAGAGAGTAAAATGGGGGGGGGGGGGAGAATTCCTAAACCCATACCTATAATCTTATACTTAAAATAAATACAAAGGGCAATGAAAAGGCAATGGTATGTTATGTATTATATACTGTTCAGTCCCGGTAACTAATAGCTACCGCCTTCTCATCTCTCTCTCTCTCTCTCTCTCTCTCTCTCTCTCTCTCTATCACACACACACACACACACACACGTATCAGTGGTGGGATTCAAATTTTTTTACTACCGGTTCTGTGGGCGTTGCTTGGTGGGTATGGCAGGAGAAGGATACTGAACTACTCAAAATTTCTGCTACATGTTCTCCAGAACTGGTCAGAACCTGCTGAATGCCACCTCTGATATGTATGTATGTATGTAATTTGGTTAGTGTGTGCAAGGAGAGGAATATATGTAGATAGATAGATAGATAGATAGATAGATAGATAGATAGATAGATAGATAGATAGATGTTTGTGTGTGTGTGTGTGTGTGTGTGTGTATGTTTCTTAAGTTTTCGTGGGTACTTATATGTATGGTATTCAGCTTTGTTCGGGTATTTTCCCACGTCATTGTAGTTGTTCTTTTAAAGTTGTAGCAACGTTTTGGCAGAATCTTATCTGCCATCATCAGGCTTCTGTATTGTGTCCGTCTGGACACAATACACAATCCTGACAGACGGACACAATACAGAAGCCTGATGATGGCAGATGAGATTGTGCCGAAACGTTGCTACAACTTTAAAAGCACAACTACAATGACGTGGGAAAATACCCGAACAAAGCTGAATACCATATGTATGTATGTATATATTCTCCACACTAACCAAATTACATCATTCCAACACTCAGACGTGTGCAAATGCAAATGTGTGCAACATTTTCTTTCCTCCTTCGCTTTCAACAAAAAGAGTAAAAATAAAATATGATAGATAAAAATATGAGGTAGAGAAGGAAAGAAAAAGGGTTAAAGAGAATAAAGCTCTTTGGCGTATAATAAACAGCTTTAATCGAGGATAGCCACATGTGCTGGGGCTACAACTCCAAAGGCCACTATGGTCAGATCATTCTGCTTTTAACATTAATGTTCTATGAGTAAGTAGCAACGGCAAACAACAGGTCTGATTTAAATATCTCTTGCGAGATAATAAATCCAACTCCACATTTGTTGACACAGTCTTTTTATGAATATTCATTTTCTTGAATTATATTTCTTTGCAGAAATATAATAGTACAGGTGGCCCTCAATTTACAACAGTTCATTTTGAAGTTACAACAGCCCTGAAAAAAGTGACTTATGACCATTGCAGCATCCTCATGGTCACGTGATCAAAATTCAAATGCTTGGCAAATGGCTCATATTTATGATGGATGCCGTGTCATGTGATCACCTTTTGCAACCACCTGATAAGCAAAGTCAATGGGGAAATCCAGATTCACGTAACAACTGTGTTACTAACTTAACAACTGCAGTGATTCACTTCACAACAACTTAACAACTGTTACAAGAACAATCATAAAATGGGGGTGAGATTCACTTAATAAATGTCTCACTTAGCAACAGAAAGTTTGGACTCTTGTGATCGTAAGTCAAGGAGTGTTGCAAGATGCCTTAAATGCCCCTGTATACAATCTAGTCTCCTCTGCATTGAGTGTTCACTACGTCACAGATCCAGTAGAGGTTGCTCATGGACACTTTTTAAATTTCTCGGTTTTCTGTATGATGACCTAATTGTAGTTTAAGTAACTTTGGATAATCCAAATGGGCTATAAAATGCTTTAAAAAAAAAAGTCCTTAACGAGCACATTTCCAATTGAACAATCCAAACTTGTGGTCAGGAAACTTAGTGTAGCTATTAGTGCAGTAAAAAGGCCCACTAAACTTTCAGGATATAAAGTTGAGTGCTTGATGTTTAGTAAACATTTGTGTCTGTGATTTATTGCAATGAGCTGGCTCAATCGTCTATGCTGCAATACCACAGCTATTTCCTGAATAGTCCTGATAATACACAACTGCAGAGAAATACACATGTATGGTTGGGAGAGAGGGAGAGGGAGAGAGAGAGAGAGAGAGAGGGAGGGAGAGAGAGGGAGAGAGAGGCAAAATACTTTACCCCAACCTGTTTCTGGCTATCTGTCTCGGGACTCTTAATTCCCACAATTCCCAACCAGAATCCTGGAAGTTACAGTCCAAGCACATATGGACAGGATCAGGGGAAAGGGGAAAACATTGTAAAAGCTTTCAGCGTTCTCTCTTCATTTCTGACATTTTTATGTCACTACTCTCCAAGTGGCTTTAAGCAGCCTGCAGCAGAAAGGTGAAAAATAACCGTACCAAATATCCTCATTACGCTGCAGTTTGTGGCAAAGAGTTCTGTTAGGATTGCAAAGGATGGTAAAACTTACGGAACCTTTCAAATTCAGCAAGCTGCTCCTGTAATCCCTCTACAGTGTAGAGTGTCTGCACTGATAACATGACACTTGACATCATGATATAGAAACAGCAGAACACATTGAGATGACCTCCCCATGGGAAGAAGAATGGATGCCTTGGTTACAACGGATTTGGGGCTTCATTAGTGAAAGTAGAGCACATCGCTAGGATTGACAATGGGGTTATTTGTCTGGGTCTATAAGGAGACGCTGGCGCAAAGTGCTTCACCTGAACCTCAATACATTTAAACCAGAAATGTTTAAGAGTACTGTAACAGGCAAGAGGAAATTGCAGTTTTTCATAATAATGAAGGGTAGGAGGGGAAAAAAAGTCAAACACATTTGTTGAAAATCTCTGACGCATTCCTAGCATAGAAAAGATTTCAAAATATGAATGCCCTATTTACCTTGCTCCGGAATGATGTCCACTTTAGTTCACTTTAGCCTTTGGAGAGCTTGAATTTGAAGCTCAGGAGCTCAGACTGCTATACAACAGCAGAAGGTGCTTAAGCGTAGTCTGCTATTATTCCTAAGGAGGAAAGAACATTATGTTCTACATGGTTAGTTTGGATGTGTTCACAAATTTACTAAGCTCTGGCTAGAACTGGTTTACCAAGTCTAGAAATGCATGCAGTAAAACCGTGTATGGAATTTTTAATATACAGAAACATCCATATGATGTGTGTGTAGACACACACACACACACACCACATACATGTATATCATTGTGCATACAAATTATTGTTATTAAATTATTTCATATATCTGGGTATGCTTCAGCATCTTGCAGGACTTATTTTTGTTGGTTGTTTGCAAAAGGAGAGTACAATCTGATGTTTGTGCTATAGGTAATCATTTCTTTCCCTTGGGCAATGTCTTAAATTATTTGTACTTCACTTTGTTTGGTCAGAACTAACTTACAATGAGCCACCTGTTTCCAGTTCCTTTCAATCTTATTCCTGAAGAAATGTTATGGCGCACAGTGTACTCAGAGTTAAATGAAAACTTGCATGGATTGTTCCTTTGCTTGGACTATTAGCCTTGCTGAACATCCGGGAAATGAGTATCTTTGTTGAAAACAAGTTCTTTTTTTATCTCAAGCTAAAGAATCATTGCAGTTTTAATAGCTATAAACATATTGCAGGGTATCTGAAGTCCTTTTAGTATGCTTTCAGTTGTGTTGGGAGAATATGCATCTTGGTAGAGAATTGGCAGGGTTTTCTCTTCTCTCTCCCTTGCGCATTTTTTTTTAAACTGAGAACAAATGGCCTTGTTCATCTTTTGGGTCTGGAATTCCACAGATGGTTCCATCTGTGTTGGCAGGGAAGAATCGGAGCTCTCACCTAATGCATCTGGAGGAACCAGGGTTTAGAAGCTGGTTAATGTTGTGCCTAAAGTTGGCTGGTGCTCTTAGCTGCAGATACAGATTAACAGACTTGGAAGGGACCTTGTAGGTCATCTAGTCCAGCCTAGCCCAAGCAGACGCTACACCATTTCTGACAGATGGCAGCCCAATCTCTTCCTGAAAGCTTCCAGTGATGGCACTCCCACAACTTTCGAGGGCAAGCTGTTCCATTGGTTGATTGCGCTCACTGTCAGAAAAATTCTCCTTATTTCCAGGTTGAATCTCTCTTTGTTCACTTTCCATCCAGTTCTTCTATTCACTTATTCAGTTGCTTGTCTGAATTGCCGTTCATACATTTTGTAACATCTCCATAAAACCATTTTTCTTGGGGTCTCATCTTGGGTAACATTATCTATCTGTGTTTGAGATACTGTAATTTGAAATGCTGACGCTTTTAGTGGGAAAGTGAACACCGCATGCATAAATGCTGGCAAAAATGAGGCCAGCCTATAGACCGAAGGATTTCATTTGCTCGTCAGGGTAACTCTTTAACAGCTTTCAAGGGGGTGGCAGACTGAATATGAACAACAACAACAAAAAGCTATAAAGTCCTGCAGAGAAATATAATTAATTTCGAACAATGTTATGAATAGAATCCAATAATTTTCATTTTATGCATTTGGAGATTTATGGAAGGTTCATACAAGTAATAAAGCATACTTAAAGACAGATGTTATTGTTTCTATGGTTTTATGTAATGGGATTTATTCTGTTTTTGGCTATTACTACAGTAGATTAGGTTTTATTTATTACTGTCCGTTGGCTTAAAATCCATGGCATCACAAGCATGTCAACCTTAATTTTAAAATGTTTTACTACATTTCAACTGATTGAGATTCAACCCTACCTAGCTATAGAAACAGTGGTGGTATTCCAATTTTTTACTACCAGTTCTGTGGGTGTGGCTTGGTGGGCATGGTGCGGCTTGGTGGGTGTGGCATGACTTGGTGGGCATGGCTTGATGGGTGTGGCAGGGGAATAGCTTGGTGAGTGTGGCAGGGGAAGGATACTGTAAAATCTCCATTCCCACCCCACTCTACTAACTGCTTTCCAGCTCCGTTCTCCTTTGCAGGGCAACAAAAGAAGACCCAACTGATCAGCTGGGACTTGGGAGGCAGTGAAGAGATGGGGGTGGGGCCAACCACAGGTGGTATTTACCACTTCTCCAAACTACTCAAAATCTCCTCTACCAGTTTTCCAGAACCTGTCAGAACTGGCTGAATACCACCTCTGTATAGAAAGTAAATGTTTGCCTTATATCTTAGCAGGTATCAAGCCAATTTATTTAATAGACCACAGCCTTGATTCTGGGCGTGGATATAGATCAGAATATGGTCTTACTGACTTCTAACAAAATAACTTTGAAGGAAAACTCTAGGAGACCTATAATGTGCAGGTCTTTATTCCAGGTTCCTATAGATGGTAGACCTTGGAATCATCTCTCACCTTGACTTGTGTCCCAGTTTACTGCCCATCATCTTATCATTCATTCATCCATTTAGGAAACCTCAATATTTTTATATGCAGTGTCTTTTGAAATAATTTTAAAAACAGATTTTGCATGCTCATATGCAGAAAGGGATGGTATTTATCCATAGTCTAACTATGGCAATGGGGAAAAAAGTGTTTTCCAATCTTTATTCCTCCTGCAGGCTGCATCTGCCATTTGGAGCAAATACTTCCAAATACTGTATATGTTGCATGGACAGATAGGGTATCAGCAAGGGTTTTATGTGAATCTTATAGAATTTTCAAGAATTAAATGAAAGCATGGGATATTACAAGGGGAGCACTGTACATCAAAAACTATCATTGCATTAATTTCTCACTTTTCCATAACCTGATGTATTTATAATAGAATATATAATGCTCTGAGAGCCAGTTTGGTGTACTGGTTAGGGCATCAGGTTTGAAAACAGGAGATTGTGAGTTCTAGCCCCTCCTTAGGAACAAAGCCAGTTGGGCCAGTCACTTTCTCTCAGCCCAAGGAAAGAAGCAATGGAAAACCTTCCCAAAACTGGCCAAGAAAAGCATTACTGTAACAGTAGTAATCTGTTTATAGCATTATTTATCAATAAACTTTAAGTGAGTATGTACTGACTTGTTTTCATTAGAATATTTTTTTGAATTTACAAGGGGCATATTAATATAATGTCTGTGTCACAAGTTGCTCTAATTTTGATTTGTTTGTGATTGGCTTAGCATATTGTGTGACTCTAACTTTTACAATTTATAGCTTTCTGTGCTATATAAATTCAAACAAAGGAGGTTTTTTTTTTTCAACTGACAAATTGTAGCTTAGTGAGTTTTGTGAATTCAGCCCCAGTCCATATATGCTACCCTATGGTAATTAGATCGTCCTTCTGATTAAGTGTTCATGTTTTTCCTTTTTGTTGAGTAGAAAGTGATTGTTTTATTGCCCTTCTGCAATTGGTGATCTTCTGGTACCAGAGATTGGTGTCATACTCAGTCTCTGATTTGAGTTTACTTTTGTTTCCCAGATGGTATCCCAGCTTGAAGCTCAAGTAAGCCAACTTACCGAGACTCTGGAGACTCAGACAATGCTGCATCAGGAGGCCTTGCAAAGAGCTAAAAAATCAGAAAATAAATCAGAAATGCTTCAGGATCAGTTGAGGCGTCTAGAAGGAGAGCTGGTGTCTGGAGATGTGATGCGAGATGCTTGGAAACTGGAGAAGCAACAAGTAATATCTTATGTTTATAGGAAGGGTATAAGATGGGGTGTCAAACTCATGGCATCATGGCGGCATCACATGATATATCAGGACTTTTTCACCCTTCACTAAACTAGACGTGGGCGTGGCCAGCACGTGACGCATCCGGCCCTTGAGCCGGTAGTTTGACAGTATAAGGCAAGATAGAGAAAGCTTAATTTAATGATATAGTCCTGATTTTATCAAAAGTATGGTGTGATAGGTACAGTCATATTCACATAAGTAAACTTTGTTGGTTAAATCACTTTTCAGTATGGTCAGGGTGGTGATTTGAACATAAAACATATACATAAACATTCAGGATTCTTGGAGTGTATTAAAAAGTACTAGAAGAGTGAGGTCTTAGGGGGTGGGGTGAGCATCAATTCCTGAAAATATCTAAGGAAATGAATTGGTGTTTTGGATCTTGTAGAGGTAAGTTACTAAAATATCTTTTAATGCCAGTTCTAGACCCTAAGAGGCAATCTGTTTTGGGGTTAGTATTCCAAGTAAATTTTCCTGGAAGTTGCCAGTACTATAGAGAACATAGCAGGGGAACATAATATATTTTAAATGAAAATAAAATGTTACTGAGAAATCAGCTCTTTACCAGATAGAGAAGAATAAAATCAAAACTAGCTCTTACTCAGCTAATTATATTATTGAAGTTTACAGACATTCCATAGGTTTCATAGGACCCTTGCTATAAAATGTTTGTTCAATTAGGGTTTTTAAAGAAACTTTTTACTTTACTTACCCTTATCAATAAGCACTTATTTTCCTAACTTCAGCATATAAACCTGACCAGGGGGCTTCACAAATTTTAGCAAAGGGTTCTCTGCCCAGTTACTGGGTGGGCGTGGCCATGGCAGGAGGCCTTCTGCACCATGGCGGCGGCGAGGCGGGGGGATTACCCTCCCTGGGCTCTGGAGTCTTTCTTCGAGCCTCTAGGAGGGTGGAAACAGCCTCCCTGGTCTCTGGAGGCTCTCTGGAAGCCGGAAATGAGCCTGTTTCTGGCCTTCTTGAACTTCTGGGAGGCCCATTTTTTGCCATCCCTGAGCCTCCATGCACGGCCTGCACTTACCTGTATCCAAAATGGACCGCGTGGGGAGGGGTGGCTGGGGCCAGCCAGGAGTGGGATTTGGGCAGGGGTGGGATTCTACCAGTTGGCACCTATTCACTAGAACCGGTTGTTAACAGTCTAAGCAGTTCGGAGAACCAGTTGTTAGAAGGAATTACTGGCCTAATCCTGTAAGGAAGGCAGGAAGGAAACATTCTGGTGTTGCTTACAGAAACTGCCTCTCTGTTAACCCTTATTACATTCTTGGCAGGACTAGACTTCCTGTCTCAGGAACTTCTCTGGAGTTTTTTTTTCCCTTCCTTTGCTGGTACTTTGCTTGTGTGGAATGACCATTCAAAGTTACAATGGCACTGGAAAAAGTGACATATGACCATTTTTCACACTTACCGCACACTTGCCGCATCCCCACAGTCATGAGAGGCCAGGCGAGGAGATGTGTGCCTCAATGTGAGTGATGTTGAGTTGGCCATGTCCACCCAGTCACATGACCACCAAGCCACATCCACCCAGTCACATGACCACCAAGCCACGCCCACCAATTAAGCCATGCCCACAGAACTGGTTGTTAAAAAATTTGAATCCCACCCCTGGATTTGGGGGTTCTCCGAACTGCACAGAATCTTAGCTAGGGGCTCTCCCGAACCCCTGCGAACCCCCAGCAGTCCATTCCTGAATCTGACTCCACATTTGAGTATGTCAACATTTCCTTGATTCTGTTTTCTGAAATTTTCTTCTTTAGCTTTACAGTGATCACATAATGATCACAGTGACACTGCTTTGTGGCCAGTTTGGATCTTCTAAGTCATTGGAGGCAAATAAAGCCCACTGAAAGGGAAGCGATTGTTTCATTGCTCATTCTGTTGAACGATCCTTATTGGGGTGATAAAAATGTATGGATAAATGAAAAAAAATCTAGCAAAAAAAAGCTTGGCATAGTTTGCCTCTTTTGTGTCAAACCCTATTATTTCTGTATTTGAGTGCCATCTTAATGGAGCACAGCAAAGGCAGATTTTTCTGTCCTTCTCACAGAAGAGCACTGTGGTAGGCTAGGTAGAAATGTCCCTGTTCTGAATGCACTGTCCAAACTTGTCTGTAATAAAGTTTCATGATGTAGCTCTTGGTACAATCATTACTCTCAGCCATGAGAGAAAGACTTGGAACATTCATCTCTCCAGTAGGTACTGACTCAGTGAAAAATCTCTATGGGAAGCTCGGTATCTTATCCCCTTCCTAGGATATCACAGTGCCAGCAAGAGACAGGATAGCTCTAATAATTGCCTCAAACCATTTTCTTCCATACAAATGTAGATGCTATGGATCAGAGGAAGCTTAAAGGTTAGAAAAACGTGTACACTTTGCAAACTGTATGCCAGGCTGTGCATGCATAACTCTAGGAAGAGTTATTTGTTTCATGTCCTTTAGAAAACATTAGTACCTTTATTATTTTCCATTTGTTTGCTAAGTGAGAATGGAAGAACTCCAGAGATACAGCCATTGTACCATTTAGAACACAAGAGTTTTGTGGTATCTTAAACATTTTTTTAAAAAAATGTACCTCTTTCATCAAGTTTAGTTCTTGGTGACTTCTTGGAGATGTCCATTCAGTTTTCCGTTTTGTCATTTTATTGTAACGTTCAGAGTTAAATAACCATAGAATGAATGCCTTAACAGCCCATAAAGATCCCCAGCCAACATAAATAGTTGGGCTGCCACCCCATGACTGCATGTAGTGCAGATTAGCTTTATGACTGGTTGTGATATTCAACAGTCACATGACCACACATCATACTGGGCTTTTGCTGGTTTCCAGCATTATTTGCCAGTTTTCAACAAAAATGCTCAAGTGAAGATAACTTTCAGGAAAGGGAGAGGGCCACTCTGCCCCTCAACCTCCCTATATGTTTTTTTTTAATGTGGACCCAAATCAGTGGGCTCCAAAACACAAAGAGCCAATCCAACAACACAGGTCCTAGACAACACCCATACAAGCACACAGGCTGGTACTCATAGAACTGACTAACTGCTCTCTGTTCTACGCTTCCCCACTGCTTCTACACCTTCAGCTACTGTTCCTCCAACTACTACTCCTTATAGTAATACTTCAGTACCAGCTGCCTCCCTGCTTAGCTTTTATAGCCAACAGTTGCTATTCTGGCTAGAAGAGGCCTTAAATGGACAGAGAAACAGCAGCACAGGTGCTGGCCATTTTTAAGGCAAAATGTTCTCTCAAAGTCCCTATACAGTATGCAGGCTACATGGTGCTGTCCTGGAAGTGAACACCATTTTGAAGTGGCCACATTATGATCACTCATTGTTTTCATTGTGGTCACTTCCAAAATGGTGCCCACTTCCAGGATAGCACTATGGGGCCTCCATGTTGGCATACTGTGCAATGGAATGGCTGCAAAGGAAATCTATGGAAAATATAAGTGACCGAGCTATGATGAGAGTGAGGATGTGGGGTAGGACCCAGTGGAGTGAGAAGCAGGAGTAAGGTCTACGGGGACCCAGAGGGTGGGATGAGGGAAAGATAGGCCACATTACTGCAGTTGGACATAAGGAAAGGTGGGTTGCCAAGCAACTAAATTTTGTTCATGTGACCATGTGGGCATTGCAGCGGTTATAACTCTGAGCAGGATTGTAAGTCCATTCATTCAGTACCCTTTAATTTCAAACGGTTTCTCAATATATGGTCACAAGTCAAGATCCACCTGTTTACTTCCTTAATCCTTAAAGATGTTGACAGCATCAAAATGCGAACAATACAACAATATACAAAAAACAATATCACCTAAATAGTTAAAAGACAAATGCCAAATAGTCTTCCATTCTGACCAGTTTCTGGAAAGCTCAAAGGCTTAACCTTGGAGGGAAGCTATTCCACAGTTTCCCTGAGGAAGACAATTTTTTGGTCTCAGCCCTTCTCTCCCTACTTCAGGAAAGTGAAACATCACTAGCAGATCCTCTTGAGGTATATTTACTGGATGGTGGGTTCTGATGGGAGAAAGTTGTTTGAAGATACTGGGAAAGGACTTTATGTGCTACATTGAACACTTTGAGTTGTACCTAGAAATGTACTGGAAGCTAAAGGAAGGCCTGTTGTGACTTTTAGGAGGTGACACAAATTTGGAAAACTTGTGATATCTGTATTCAGAACTTTAGAAAAATGAAAACCCTTGCAACATGGCATAGCTTGCATGCTGTACTTAATGCAGATTAAATATTGGCATTCTCTGGTGGGCTGCCTGCCCTAGTTTTATTAGTGGGTGTTCTCTTTTAAGACCTGAAGACGTGGACAATCATGAGACAGAATGAGCATGGAAAGAAAAGAGAACCTTTTGGGGTCCATCCTATTGTAATGAAAAAGAATAAAGAAGACTTCCATGTGTTGGTTTAGTCCTGGCCATAAAAGTCTTTCAGAAAGCATGAATTAATTAAAATATTTTTCACATGTTAGATTAAATGCAAGCCCTCTGAGCCATATTAGATGATTTGCAAATGTCTGAAAATATATGCCTTTAATAGTTGCATGGCAAGAAAACATGAAGCAATAAAAATGTAACATTTTTATTGCATTAATAAATCTTTATTTCTGTTAAAGCAGTTGTAAGAGGCTAAGAATGCAAGCTTTGTTCTGAGCAAACTGGATGCCTTTCTCCTCATATTTTCTTTCCAAAGTATCTTAAGTTTCTGGATCAGCTCTCTGAAAAGATGAACCTGGACAGAATAGCAGTGGAGGTTGGATTTGACATGAGGTTGGATGCAGTGCTGGCTCGCGCAGAGCAGTTGATCAAGTTGGAAAGAGATACATTGACTGACAATAAGATCATGGTCCGAAACCTACAGAGGAAGGTAGGAAAAATATCTAAACAACAGAGCTATTAATGCTTGGTTCATTTTTACAGCATTGTATTACCAAACTAGGGCTGGAATAGTACTCATTTAAGTCTCACTCAAATCCCATCAAAGTGAAGAGAGAGAAGTAGGCTCCACATTTCCCTGAACGGAGCATATAAATCAATGAATATTTACTAACACAGGTACATGTTTTTTTTTAAAAAAAAATTCAACATGTAGGTAAAAACTCAGAAAGAGCAACTTGAGAACAAAGAATTGCATGTGAAACTTTTGCGTCAGAAGATCGTCCATCTGGAAGAAGAGAAGCAAGTGCGCACAGCCCTGGCAGTAGAAAGGGATGAGGCCAACCTCACACTCAGAAAGTTACAAAAGAAAACAGACAGATTGCAGAATGAACTTTCTTTGGCGAGAGAAACAAACACAGATCTGAAAGTTAAACTTGCGGACACGAATGAACTGAAGGTGGGTAATAAAGCTAATAGCGTGATTCAAGCCATATTTAGAGGGGTATGAATAAAAGATTTGCGTTTAACTTCATAATAACTATGCCTAACCTGTCCATCACAATTGCTTCACAGTAGAAAGCTATTTTGAAATGATTAGCAATGTGCCTTCTTCAAGAACCTGACAATTAGGAGGAGATAGCCCATCCCTGACACAACTTCAAATATGTGTAGCATTCTTCCTGCAAGTGAGCCTTATTTGGGTAGATGAGGCTCAGGGAAAACTGAAATACTTCTTGGCATCTTATATGATGTTTCCCTTATATCACTTCCATGTTGTTGTTGTTGTTTTTTGAATTTGTGTTCAGATCAAAGCGCTGGAGCAAGACAAAACCATAGAAGAACTAAGCAAATCTCAAGAGAAACTGGAAAAGATGAAGACAAAAGTTGAGAAGCAATTAACCTGTGTCCAGTCTGAGCTACATGTTAGAGAGCGTGAAGCAAAGGAAAATAAAGAAAAGGCTAAACACTTGTTGGAGTCCGTGACTACAGAAGCAACAGCACTTAAATCAACTCTTGAAGAAGTCATGAAAAGAGAGAAACAGGTGTGTGCCAAGATCACCAATAAGGGCTATGTGTTATTTGTCACCTTTATCCATTCATCAATCTAGATATTTGCTCACTGACAGGACAGGTAACAGTCTATTAAAAGGAATCATAAATAATCTAGGATAGTCAAAACAACACCTTGCATTCAGGGTGAATCATATACCACACAAGCATATCCCTGATGATAAGCTCACCAATTATCTTGAACCAGCTCTTTGATGCCCTACAGAAGACTGACAGGTTCGGGCCACCTGAATCTCGGTGGGTTAACTGTTCCATAGGGCAAGGCCTATTTAACAGAAAGGATTCAGAACATGCCCACTCTGTTGGAGAAAGGCAGAAATAATTGGAGACATCACTTGAGAATTTCAAGAAGAGATTGGACTGCCATTTGTCAGAAATGGTATAGAGTCTCCCGCTTGGGCGGGGGGTTGAACTAGATGACTTACAAGGTCCCTTCCAACTCTGATTATCTGTTATCAGAGTTAGGTAATCCTTGCAAATAACATGGCTCTATGCAATGAAGGGCTTTTGGGGGTAATAGCTAACGTCTTGACTTGGACCCAAAAATCAACGGGGCCCAATGCAGCTCACAAATACATCATAGTAGCTGGTGTTACTGTGCCATATACGTTCATAACCATTCAGAGCATGGCATTGCGCACCGCCTGTAAGCTCCACATAGAGCACATTGTAATAATTCTGATAGAAGGTGTGCCAACTTGGGTTTTGAAGCAATTTTATAAGTTCTCTTTCAATTGAAAAGAGCAAGGAAGAGGATATAGGCAGTAAGGAGTAAGAGCTCATCTACACATGTATGCTAGTGTGTGGTGCCAGTTACCTGGGGAACAAGTAAAGCTGTATGTACAGTTGCCTGGACAAGATTATGAATCATTGCACTACCAAAAACATTAGTGCAACCCATAGGATTCATTAGCATGCCAGAAGCTTAAAGAAATTGGCAGCGTAACCATTATGGTCACTAGACAGTTTTGTAGAGCTTCATGGGACTCTCCCATTAAAAGGTACCATAGAGCGATGTGACTGGAATATCACCTACAGGTTTCTGAGCATGTTTCAAGAGGTTTAATTAAGACACAGCAATAAAAAGTTGCAGTGATTGTACCCTATGATTGTCATTAAGTGTTGTACGTTATGATTCTTGATTCTTAACGAATGTATCTTTTCTTTTAAGTATACTGAGAGTATTTGCACCAAGACAAATTCCTTGTATGTCCAATCACACTTGGCCAATAAAGAATTCTATTCTATTCTATTCTATTCTATTCTATTCTATTCTATTCTATTCTATTCTATTCTATTCTATTCTATTCTATTCTACTCTACTCTACTCTACTCTACTCTACTCTACTCTGTTCCAATGGCCTTTTCCACTACTGATTATTGACCAAGTCACAGCTGCAATTATTCTGGGACAGCTTTGTTCTATGGCAGTGATGGAGAACCTTTCCATCCTCCCGTGCCAAAAGTGTGCGTGCGCACATGCACCTGTGCGCACGCATGCCAGCACCTATAAGGCAATGCACGTGGGGCCCCCATGCCCCCTGCACATTCGCACAAGAGTCCCTGTACGTGCCATATGTTTCTGTGCATGCATGTGTGACCCCCTATGCACACCATGCATTTCTGTGCATGAGCACGCGTCTCCTGTACGCGCCATGCCCCCCACACATGCGTGGCAGCTACGTGATGATCAGCTGGCGGGCGGGTGGCGCGCGTGCCTGCGCAGTAGACCTCCTCTGGGGTGACGGCTCGCATGCCAACAGAGATGGCTTTGCGTGCCACTTCTGGCACGCGTGCCATAGGTTCGTCATAGGTTGCCATGGTTGTATGGGGTCAGCTGTGTTTTATTGTTTGGAGACTTGTGCAAGTATGAATTATTTAGAAGTTATTTGGCAAAGAGTCCTCTTTGCATATTTCTCTCTAACTCTGTTAAATGGTCTCAAGAGCAGGGGTGGGATTCTACCAGTTGGCACCTATTCGCTAGAACCGGTTGTTAACATTCTAAGCAATGTGGAGAACCGGTTGTTAGAAGAAATTACTGGCCTAATCCTGTAAGGAAGGCAGGAAGGAAACATTCTGGTGTTGCTTACAGAAACTGCCTCTCCGTTAACCCTTATTACATTCTTGGCAGGACTAGACTTCCTGTCTCAGGAACTTCTCTGGAGTTTTTTTCCCTTCCTTTGCTGGTATTTTGCTTGTGTGGAGTGACCATTCAAAGTGACAATGGCACTGAAAAAAGTGACTTATGACCGTTTTTCACACTTGTAACTATTGCAGCATCCCCACAGTCATGAGAGGCCAGGTGAGGAGAAGCGTGCCTCAATGTGAGTGATGTTGAGTTGGCCATGCCCAGCCAGTCACATGACCACCAAGCCATGACCACCAACTAAGCCACGCCCACAGAACTGGTTGTTAAGAATTTTTAATCCCACCCCTGTTCAAGACTATATTGGAAAAGTCTTTATTTTAAGCAAAACAAAAACAAAAAAACAAACCTAGGGCACGAAGAGTGTTTTTCTTTTAAAACCCTTATTTTGCAATTATTATTATACTTCTGCACAATCTAATTTAGACCCCAATATGTTTTTGAAATCTCATCCTAAAGGGAAGGACCCACAGATAGTTGTCTTCATTACACTTTTCCAAGAAAAATAGTTTCTGGGAACAACACACAATGATCAAATGAAACCTTTGAGCCACAAATGCCGACTTATGGAACAGACGTGCCTGATGATCTGTGTGAATGTAACTCTAATGTTTTATAGATAGAGTTTTACTTACGAATGCCACATGAACTTATTTTTCAAAACTTGCCTTCCTCTCAAAAACAAAAATATTGCAATCTGTTACATCAAATGTCATCTATTTTAATAGCACAAGACTAAAGAACAAACAATAATTGTAAGCATTTGGCATGCGACCTTTCAAACACACTGACCCACAAAGGTCTGAACGTATTTTAAGGTGAATTCAGATCGTGCAGTGAGGTGTGCGATATTAAATATGTGACTCCAATACAAATTACACAGAACTTTTAAATTTTCCCCTCTATTTTGATTTGTTTTTTTAAAAAAATCACAATATGCTCCAATGTTTGGCACAAAACAATTACTTTCAGCCTCCTTCCTGTATTAATTCCTATATTAATAAGTAGATTAAACTGTACATTTATCTATTTATCTACCTGACGTCTCTCTGAGTTTAATGAAGATGTTAAATCTAAGCCCAGGCATCACAACTTCAGACAGGAGAAGGGGAATGTGCTTCTCTTGGGAGATATTCTTCCATAGTTTTTATTTTTAACGAAATGTCATGAGGAAGGGTTCCAAAACATTTACTGATTGATGTGTTGAATGTGTGTTGCCTGCTTTTTAGCATATAAAACTGAAAACTGACATTGAAGTGCAAAATATAATAATATAAAGATTTCAGAAATGCACTTAGGGGTTTTTTTTTAATTTTTATTCTCTTGGGCAGCCATCTTTGAGAAAATAATTTCTTTTTATAGGTGGGTAAATATATATGTGAGCCAGTTTGATGTAGTGGTTAAGGCAACGGGCTAGAAACCTGGAAACCATGAGTTCTACTTCCACCTTACGCACAAAGCAGCTTTCTCTCAGCCTTAAGAAGGAAGCAAGGGCAAAATCTTGCCAAGAAAATGGCTAGGACTAGTTCAGGCAGGATTAGTTCAGGCAGTTGATTGGAAGGTGCAGAAATAAACAAACAGCAACTACAGATAATTCTTGACTTACAACCACAGTTGACCCCGAAATTTCTGTTGTTGAGACAATTATTAAGTGAATTTTTACCCATTTTACAACTTTTTTTGCCACAGCTGTTAAGTGAAGCACTGCCGTTGTTAAGTTAGTAACACTGTTGTTAAATGAATCTGGCTTCTGCATTGACCCTGCCGATCAAAAGGTTGCAGATTGTGACCACATGACCATGGGACACAGCAATGGTCATAAATATGAACCAGTTGCCAAGCATCTGAATTTCAATCATGTGACTATGGGCATGCTGCAATGGCCATAAATGTGAAAAATTGTCATAAATCACTTTTTTCAGTGCCGTTTTAACTTTGAACGGTCCCTAAATGAACTGTTGTAAGTTTTTAGAATTTAGAATTCTTTATTGGCCAAGTGTGATTGGACACACAAGGAATTTGTCTTGGTGCAAATGCTCTAAATGTACATAAAAGAAAAGATATATTCATCAAGAGTCAAGAATCATAAAGCACAACACTTAATGATAGTCATAGGGTACAATAAGCAATCAAATCATACTAGGAAACAGTCAGTATAGATCGTAAGGATACAAGCAACTAAGTTACAGTCATACAGTCACAAGTGGGAGGGGTGGGTAATAAGGAGTGATGAGAAGATTAATAAGTAGTGCAGACTTTGTAAATAGTTGGACAGTGTTGAGGGAATTATTTGTTTAGCAGAGTGATGGTGTTCGGGAGAAAATGTCCTTGTATCTAGTTGTTCTGGTGTGCAGTGCTCTATAGCATCGTTTTGAGGGAAGAAGTTGAAACAGTTTATGTCCGGGATGTGAGGGGTCTGTAAATATTTTCACAGCCCTCTTTTTGACTCGTGCAGCATACAGGTCCTTGATTGAAGGCAGGTTGGTAATAATTGTTTTTTCTGCAGTCCTAATTATCCTCTGAAGTCTGTGTCTTTTCTGTTAGGTTGCAGAACCAAACCAGACAGTTATAGAGGTACAGATGATAGATTCAATAATTCCTTTGTAGAACTGTATCAGCAGCTCCTTGGGCAGTTTCAGCTTTCTGAGTTGTTGCAGAAAGAACATTCTTTGTTGTGCTTTTTTGATGATGTTTTTGATTTTAGGTGTCCGTTTTAGGTCATGTAATATAATAGAACCTAGAAATTGAGAACTACCTGTATATTGCTGTGAAACTGAGAGACTCAGAATGTGTAGCACATCCTCTTCAGAGGTCCCTAGTTTTGGTAAGAATATGCCACTGAATTACAAAACATACTGGCCTCTTTAGACTAGGTTTCACTAGTTAGACTTCAATTCCTGTAACTTAGAGAATTCTCGAGCAACAAACGAAATAATTATTTTTGCTCCATCGTGAGTTCCGTGTAGTGAGCCGTGTAGTGACACCACTAAAAGAGGCTCATCTGCTGACCACTCCTGACATCTTTTCAGATAATAGAAACATCAAGAGGAGTTTCAGGTGTAGATTGCTGTAAGCTAGCATTCTGATTTGGGAGAAGACATGTCATATAGTCTACCATATTTGTTTGCCTTTGGTCTTGCAGCTGGCAGATTTCCGAAGAGTCATCTCTCGCATGCTGGGTCTCAATATCGACACTGTGGCTCTTCCTGACTATGAAATAGTAACTCGTCTTGAGGGGTTGATCCATTCTCATCAGCATCTTTGCTCTCCTTGTGCCTGCTTCAAGTGTCAGTGAAAGAAGATAGACTCTTACAGCTTCTCCACTGGATGCCTCCTTTCTTTCTACAAATAATAGTTAAAACAGCAGAAGTCCAGGTGGATGTTCCAAAAGTTGACATTTCGTTGCAATACCAATGAAGTACCTTAATAAACAATATAATTGGGTGAACAGCTTAAGGTCTCAGCATCAAAACTGAAACAAAATTCTCATAATCATCAAAAAGTGGAATCTCTCAGATGCCTGATATTGAGCAGTGACTCCCTCTGTTCTATAAACTATCCTGAGAGTGGAAGGGCAGAAGGAGGAAAATCTTCTGTGAACAGATATTTCCAGATGCAACAGATCCTCTTAGAATACAAGTGTATGTGCCAATGCGCTTTCTTTGTAAAACAAGAGATGAGATTATTTCACAAGTAATTGTCAAGTAAATGGCAAGTCACAGAACAGATGTTCCTGTGTCTTCAGTTTTCCCATGTATATATATAATGTGCCTGTTTCGAGTCTGTGGCATGTATAGGAAGTTCCCAAGAATATCAGTCCATTTTTAATATGTTTACAATAGTGATTTAAATATTACAAGAGTTCTTTAAAATTGCATCCAATTTTAACATGTCAAAGAATTACTAAAATTTGAGGAAGAGTATTAAGCTAGAACTTACAGTACTTGGAAGAAGTATCACATTGGCACAATTAAACAGATAAGATTAGCACTTGGACAGCTAAAATTAAAATAACAACTGATTAAAAAATTTAAAACATCCATTTTGGCTTCAGTCCCATAATCCATGAAATATTTTCCATAGGGTCCTCAGATTTCTTGAACCTTAGCTTCTAAGAGCAGAGAAATGTTCATTTTAAAGGAGAAACGTCATACCTCAAGCTTCATAAGTAAAATAATAGCAATATCCATATTCAGTATTTCTCTGGTGTTAGGATTTGCCAAGACTGACTATGAATAAGTAGTATTCCTAGTCATTCCATGTTCCACCATGACCCAGAATTAGGGAGAATTATGTTAGTTCTTATAGTAACATTGTTCATTTCACTCTTTTTGGCAACAATAGAAAGTTAAGACCAAGAAAAATCAACACAGGAAGGGAAATGGTGGCATATTTTTCTTGCTGAAGCTTAAATACATAGATGCTTTGACTTTTTAGTAATCTACCAAATTAGCAAAGACTTAGTAATATTACAGGATCGGAGATTTAGAAGTGACAATCCATTCATCACAGGACAGCTCCCATAACTCAGTATCAGGCAGAGATTTAGAAGATCAAAGGTTCAATACTTCGCTAATTTAAGAAAACTTGAATCTACTATTCTAAACTACACCCCTTTTAGTAATTTAAATAAATGCTTTGAAAATGTCTATCTAGATCAAGTTTCTGGTACTATTTCCTTTGGTAGAAATAACATTTGGAAAATAGTTGTCATTTTTAAGTGCTGTGTGCATTTTTTAAAACAAACCTGTAGGTTTTAATGAGAATAAATCATTGCTGGATAGAATTTTGGGGGTCATTTTGCAAAATGTCTTTCATTTTCTTTGGAGTCTTGCTGAAACATTCTCTTCTGGTTATATGTAAAGATTGAATTGTAAATCTCCATTTTCTAAAAGAATATCTAAATATCTGTTTAAAGTTTCACATGTCTGACCTACTGAACAGGTAATACAGTAGAATGTCAGATCGATAGAAAACACAGGCTGCAACCAAAAGAGCTGCTCAATTTCCTGTGAAATATGTGGGTGGCTTATAAGATTTCTTTCAATTGCAGGGAAGAGTATCTTGTCACTGATAATGGCATGAACTTGCCAGATCTCCCTGGTTAGTCCACCTTCCCATTCCTTCTACCTGATTTTTTGGGTCTAAGAATATGGCTATATCCCAGGTCAAAGCATTCCATACCGGCTTGTTAATACCTGTTTTTGTCCCTTCATCTGTACTCTCAAGGGAACAGAATGAAAGACCCATTTCCCCCCATGATTAAGTTTTTAAATAAATGACACTTATTTGCTCATGTAACCAGCAGTATCAAACAAGGTGGTTATGGAATAGGTATAATAATACAAAGGAATGGAGTAATTTTTTAAAAAAATGAGGACATCCTTGAGAAGATAGACTAGTTATAACATATTAAGTAAGTCAAGGATCTGCATGTTACAGCTAGTCAACTGTAAATAGACTGAGCAAATGAGATAGGGAGGCAAAGAATGGGACACATACTGAGCAAACTGAATAGAAAATGAGAAATAATTCAAATACCTCCCCCATTTTTTCCTGCCAAGTTTGTGTCATTGGTTCCAGGTAGTCCAGAGGTTTGGGGACATTGGGTCTGAAATCCACACCTAATCTAGATACAAATTGCAGTTCATCCCACCAGATCACCTGGGGAAAATGAATTTCTAATATATTCACTTCCTGATTCCTATTTGAGAGTGTGACTTTAATTATAGAATACTTAGAAGACGCCAGTCAAAAAGCCACTACCTTAAAAGTAATAAATTGTTTTACAAGCCTGCAGCATTTTACACATTTTTCTATGAAACAGAAACCTTTTTTCTAATGTATTTGAAACTTGACAGATCTATTGTCTTAAAAAAATAAAAAGAATGAATTTGGGTTCTTAGAAATAAAGTGCTCTTGGTACTGTACTGAAGACATTGCTCAGTTGGGAAAAAAAAAAGAGAAGAATGATTTGGGAAATTTGGAGTTACATTGAATGAAAATTGAAATGTAATGTCACAAACAAATTGAATAATTAAGGATTTTGGCACACTTTTGATAGATATTAAAGTACCACAAGAATCAAAATCAAGCATAGGTGGCTCATAGCGGCATGTCCCAAACTGACTTCTTCCAGATTTTTTTCATCTGCAGTTCTTGAAATTGGTAAGCTAATGTGGGCAAAGATCAGGGAATATGAGACAAATAACCTATAACTTCTGCAAAAGTCATCTAGATTCTAATGGGAGTCCTCAAAGAAAGTAGAAGCATTCTGATAAGCATAGAAGCTTTTAGAAGTAACAGTGAGCAAACAATATGTGGATGGATTATGCAAAATAAGCTTTTTTTTTTCCAAAAGAATATAGTGGTATCAGGAAGAAACAGTACGTGTGCAATCCTCAGCATATTTGCAAAGGACCTTATCTGTTGTAAATCTACTTCTACCAGGAAGTAAGGATAGTAGTTTCTCTACTGCTATGCAGAGGATGCTCAGAATGGGAGGAATATTGTTCATAATTACCAAGTGGCATGTAGACATTTTCACCCATTTGCTACTGATAGTCCTCTAAAGAACAATCTCTAAAATATTTTGGTTATGATGCAGGTGATTAATTATAGGGTGCTGTCAACATGAACAATATTTAATTAAAAAAGGCTTTGAATTGTAGAAAACAGTGAAATAGCAAAGAGACACTAAACAAAATCTACTGGGAAAAATGTTTGGCAGCATTAAAAGTCAGATTCTGATTTGTAGAATGCCTGAAGACCACATATATTACTTTATGATTTTCAAGAAATGTTGGATGTAAGTTCTATTAACCATATTTTATTTAAGAGAGAAAAAGAATCACAGCAAACCATCATTAGGGCTCTGTATTTGAAGACGCTTAGAGTATATTTCCATATTTATTGTCAGCCTCACTGGAGATTCTGGGAATTGTCCAACACAGTAGGAAGGATTAATTTTTATTGTTTGCTGACATAATTAAGATGTTTGTAACATTCCCTATTTTGTAGGATCTCAAAGCATGTTATAATCAATAAAACCAGTAAAACCATAGAAAGTGGTTAAAGAAAGCTGACCACTGAACTAATGTTTTACTCCTTTATTTCATCCCATATGAGTAAAAGAAAAACACGTAAAGAATGTATAAGAGATACACCCTTTTCTAGACTGGGACATCCTTCCCTCATTCATGCTGTAATAATCTCATGGCTCAACTGTGGCAACATGCTGTACATGGAGCTGCCCTTGAAGACTATTTGTAAACCTCAACTAGTCCACAATGAATTGGTGTAGGTAGTTAAGGACATGCGTTAGTATGCTGATGTGACACCTCTGCTCCACATGCTACATTGTAGACCACTTCTGGATATGATCCAAGGTGCTACTCATGACCTATGAAGCCCTCCATGGCATAGGGCCTGATTATTTGAAAGACCACCTTATCCCTCATATGTGTGCCTGACTTTCTCAGGCTCACAAGTTTGCCACACCAGACTTTATTTCAAGGTCTTTCAAATAAACCATGCCATTTATCACGATATCAGGAAGCAGGTATTCTCTGACATAAATGTCTGCCTTCTGGAATGAGATTCCTTTTGAGATCAAAATGGCTCCCATCCTGCTGGTGTTTTAGATGGTTACCAAGACTTGATTGTTCTTTCAGGTCTGGACCCCCTCTACTGGATGTTGGATGATGGGATGTCTGCATAAGTGGAATTTTCCAGGAATGGGCAAACTGCAGATGCTGGACTACCTCAATTGGTAGAGCAACTGGATGGGCTTGAAAGTCAACTTTTGCACCTTGGTTTCCCCATCCTTGCATTAAACCTTTAAACCAATGCTTGCTGCTTTTATATTTCACTTATTCACTTCTTATTGCTTCCAGTATTCCATATCTTCAATGGAAGCTATAAAGCTGCAGATTTCCACATCTTATAGACGATTAGGTCAACTGACTATCTCAAGTAATCTGTATTATTAGTTGAATTGGGTTCTGAACCAAATTCATAAAGTGTATGTGTGAATGTATGCACGTAAGCACTTCCCACACAATGCATATAGACTTACATGCATACATATGCATTGTAGTAACTAAGACTACTTTTACCATATCGTTGTCTTTTCACAGATGATGAATACAAGATAACATATGGTAAAATTATATATGGATCAGTGCACTTCCACACAGGTAATTTAGCATGAAACAGATTGTTTGTGATTGCAGCAATCTACAGTGTATGCTTCACTGGAAATAAGTGACTATTAGCATATTCAGTGATAGACCTATCTTATTCCTATATTTTTAGTAAGAGCTACTGTGCCAGGGCTTGTCTCAACTGTTGAAGAAAGCTGGGAGATGGAGAAAAGAAGGTGCATGGGAACGAATTTGGAAATATTTAATGGAGAAAGGACATGCTCATGAACCATTACATTTTCAAATTGTTTGCTGTGCTAACAGACAGGGGATGAAATGTTATTATCAGCAATTTGTACCAGTATCTCACAAATACCAAGCCAACATAATGAATGGCAATACAAAGAGATTAAGATAAAATAAGGAAGATATAGATTACTATGAACAGCAGCCCTCTGGATATGAATCAAAAGATGAAATGAGATCATGGGCAACCCAGGCTTCTGCAATAATACAAAGGAGGCAGGACCAGGCATGAATCTTTTTGTACGGCTTGACAAATTTTTCTTAGTTTATTAAAATATAGAACACAAACAAAAATGAAAATAATGAAAAAGTAGGGGAGAAAAAGGGAAAGAGGAAAAAATGTAGGGGAAGGGAAAAAGGATTTACTTCTAACTCTTTTAAGCACAGTAGAATAAGGTACATACAGCCTCAACTGTTTACTTTAGCCTAATAATATATACTAGCCATTTCTAGACAATATATCATGGATTAGGACCAGTAGTGGGATCCTACCTTAGTCGCTACTAGTTTGATGGGTGATCGTGCGCACGTGCACGCCCCTAACTCACACACACACACACACACACACACACCAAACAAGCCAATCAACTGAGGATAAAGAAACAAAAAGCTAGGAGTGACCCTCCCACCCTCTCATGCGCTTTTTGGTCTTTTATCCTCTCAGCTGCTCCCTGGAGGCTTTTTTTCCTCCTCTCAGCTGATTGGAGGCGTTTTTTTCCTCCTCTCAGCTGATTGGAGGCTTTTTCTTCCTCTCAGCTGAGTGGAGGCCTTTTTTTTTTTTACTACCGGTTCAGGTGAACCAGTCGGAACCGGTAGCATACCACCACTGATTAGGACTCCCAATTTCCTTGCAAACCAAAAGATCTGCTATTGGCAGCTTTGAAAACCCGAAGAACACCAAAACCAAACAAAGGGAGGGATGAGTCGATGTGGCTGGAATGTGATAGTCTTTGTCTTATGCATGTTCAATTTAAGCCAGAAACAGCACGACCATCCAGTGAGAAATCCTGGCTAGACAGCTGGAAATAGATGTTCACATTTGCATTATTCAGAGAAGGTTCACAGATGAATAAATGTTCAAGTCATCATTGTTACGTTTGATAACTGAACTAAGGGGTGGGCGGAATGAGAGACCACATGTAAAAAAGCAACAACTGATAAGGTACCCAACATTGGGCCCTAAAGGACTTCTCTATTTCATGAAAAATGAAATATTTCATGAAAATGAGAATATCTGTAAGGGAGAGAAAACTAAAACCATGGAAATTCCATACCAGCAATGCCAAGGGATATTAGTTATGTTAATACTGTTTAAAGGTCCAAGGTGTTAAATGAGGCAGATGGATTTAGAAGTCCCAGTACTGAGACGGCAGGGATCACCTTGGTCGCCAACAAATCATTAATGACATGACCCAGTGAAGAACAGGACTTAACAGGACTATGGTTGAAAGATCATTAAAAGAAAAAGTGAGACAAAAACTGAAAGAGAAATATTAACGTTGGCTACTGTAAAAAGACAAAAAGTGATACATACAGAGATGAAGTGAAAGCAATAGAAGGACCAAAGAAACCTTTTTAAACAGAGGGTCTAACTCTAAAGATCCAGAACAGGAACTAATGAGAAGAGAGCAGTTTTATAAGTTTTAAAAGAAAAGGTAAGAAAAAGGGACAAAGAGATGAATACAGAGAGAAAAGAAAAGAAAGCAGAAGGATTGATAATATAAGGAACTTCCATGGTTATTTTCACTGCCCCCTCCCCGGGGGGGGGAGGAAATTGGCATGTTAATACCTGTTTTCCCCCCTCATTTGTAATCTCAAGGGGATAGACAAAGAGACCCATTTTTCCTCCATGATTTTTAAAGAAATGACACTTATTTTCTCATGTAACCAGCAATATCAAACAAGGCAGTAATAGAATAGGTTTAATAATTCAAAGGAGTATTTTTAAAAAGGGGGGGGCATCCAAGAAAAAGGGAGAGAAGGAAATACCAGATAATAAAATTGCATGCTAGCTTTTGACACTGCACGGTTAAATTGACAAGACGTGAGGAAGAGAAGAGAGAGAGAAGAAGAAAACAAAAAGAGGAAACAACTGTTTAATCCACAAGACTGTATTTAACTAAATTTTATTAGACTATGGGAGGTATGTAAGAGATATGCACATTGGCAAGGTTTCAAGTTCTATCAATATGTTAAAAGGAAAAAGACAAGAAATGGGATTTTACTTTTGACAGGCATCCAGGTCTGATCCACAAGGTGACAGCAAAGAGTCATTCTGCATCTCTGTATAATCATCTCATACAGGGCTGGTTTTCTGCCATCTACATTTGGTAGGCCTAATTTTTCAGAGTGAAAAAAAAAATCAGTGGTTGCCTTGATGCTGTTTCTTTTATATTAAATAAACAGACACCCTGGTGGTGGAAATTTGAGGCGCAAGCACCAAGGAAGTTTTGAACACTGTTTCAGAAGAAGCTGTTCCCAACTTCAATGATATGCTTGTATTTTAATGCTTCTGTCTTAAGTGGAAGTTGAGAGAATACACATAATGGGGATGAAATTGACTTTATTCTGGTGCTAGAATTATTCTGTTGTAGTAGTTCCAAGCTTTTTATACTGTATGTGTCTGAAGATAAAAAAAATAAAGACATTTGAATTATGGAGACCACTCAGAGGTGGTATTCAGCAGGTTCTGACCAGTTCTGGAGAACTGGTAGCGGAAATTTGGAGTTGTTCGGAGAACCAGCAAATACCACCTCTGAATGGCCCCACCCCCATCTATTCTCTGTCTCCCAAGTCCCAGCTGATTGGCTGGGTCTTCTTTTGTTGCCCTGCACAGGAGAACAGAGCTGGAAAGCAGGTTGTGGGATGGGGAAGGAATGGGATTTCGCAGTAACCTTCCCCCAGGAGTGGGGAGGGAATGGAGATTTTACAGTATCCTTCCCCTCTCATGCCCACCAAGCCACGCCATGCCCACCAAGCCATGCTCATAGAACTGGTAGTAATTTTTTTTTGAATCCCACCACTGAGACCACTCCTCTTAGAGGTTGCTGTAGGTAATCCTCAACTTACAACCATTCATTTAGTGACTGTTCAAATAACAGATTATCTGAGTTGGAAGGGACCTTGTTGGTCATCTAGTCCAACCCCCCATTTACACCATTTCTGACAGATGGCAGTCCAATCTCTTCTTGAAAGTCTCAAGTGATGGCGCTCCCACAATTTCCGAGGGCAGGCTGCTCCATTGGTTGATTGTTCTCACTGTCAGAAAATTTCTCCTTATTTCCAGGTTAAATCTCTCCTTATTCAGTTTCCATCCATTATTCCTTGTCTGGCCTATAGGCACTTTAGAAAATAGCTTGACCCCTTCCTCTCTGGCAGCCCCTCAAATATTGGAAGTCTGCTATCATGTCTCCCCTGGTCCTTCTCTTTACTAGACTAGCCAAGCCCAGTTCCTGTAACCATTCTTCGTATGTTTTAGTTTCCAGTCCCCTAATCATCCTGGTTGCTCTTCTCTGTACTTTTTCTAGAGTCTCAACATCTTTTTTGTGATGTGGTGAACAGAACTGGATGCAGTACTCTAGGTGTGGTCTTACTAAGGCTTTATAGAGTGGTATTAATACCTCCCTTGATCTTGATTGTATCCCTCTGTTAATACAATTTAGGATTGCATTAGCTTTTTTGGCTGCTGCTGCACACTGCTGGCTCATATTTAGCTGGCTGTCCACTAAGACTCCAAGATCCCTCTCACAGTTACTGTTATTGAGCCTGGTTTCACCCAGTCTATATGTGTACTTTTGGGTTTTCTTGCCTAAGTGTAGGACTTTACTTTTCTCTACATTGAATTTCATTTTGTTAGATACGGCCCAGTGTTCTAGTCTGGATCTTGAGCCTATCTTCTTGGGTATTAGCTATTCCTGCCAGCTTAGTATCATCTGCAAATTTGGTAAATTCCCCTTCTATTCCCTCATCTAAGTCGTTAATGAAGATATTGAAGAGTACTGGGCCTAAGATGGAACCTTGTGGCACCCCACTGCTTACTTCCTTCCATGTAGACTTAGACCCATTAAGGACTACTCGTTGAGTATGGTTTGCCAGCCAGTTGCGAGTCCATCTAATGGTGGTGCTATCTATTCCATTTTTTTCTAGCTTACTAAAAAGTAGATTGTGCTCTACTTTGTCGAATGCCTTGCTGAAATCTAAATATATTACGTCCACAGTATTTTGCTGGTCTACTAATTTAATCACTATGTTAAAGAATGAAATAAGATTGGTTTGGCATGATCTGTTCTTAACAAACCTGTGCTGACTGCTAGTTATTACTTTACTTGTTTCTAGATGTTGGCAGATCTGGTTTTTTAATTATCTTTTCCAGTATCTTCCCAGGTATTGATATTAGGCTGATTGGTCTATAGTTTCCTGGGTCTTTTTTTTTCTTCCTTTTTTGAAGATGGGAACCACATCAGCTCTTTTCCAGTCCTCTGGTAGTTCCCTGGTGCTCCAGGATTTTTGAAAGATATGGTGCAATTGTTCTGAGATGACCTCTGCCAGCTCCTTTAAAACTCTGGGATGTAATCCATCAGGCCCCAGTGATTTGTTTTCATCAAGATCAGACAGGTGTTCTCTTACTATTTTTTTTTTTTTTGCTTATTTTAACTTTTATTTCTGGTCTGTCT
This sequence comes from Pseudonaja textilis, assembly GCF_049901715.1. Classification (NCBI taxonomy): domain Eukaryota; kingdom Metazoa; phylum Chordata; class Lepidosauria; order Squamata; family Elapidae; genus Pseudonaja; species Pseudonaja textilis. Next base: position 81,294,324 of record NC_141990.1, on the reverse strand, counting down.
TTTACAGTTATGTTTTTGGTGGGTTGAGCTATAGCTTCTTTTTGCATGAAGACCAATGCAAAGAATGAGTTAAGCAGTTCTGCTTTCTCTCTGTTGCTGGTTACTTCCTTGCCGTCTTCTCTCTTTAGTGGACCGACTGTTTCCTTGATTTTTTTCTTGTTATTTATGTGTTGGAATATAAATGACAATAAAGTTACAATGGCACTGAAAAAAGTGAGTTACAAACAATCCTCACACTTACAGCCATAGTAGCACTCCCATGGTCATGTGGTTAAAATTCTGGTAGTTGACAACTGGCATGTTTACAGAGTTTACAGATAATCAGAGTTGGAAGGGACCTTGTAGGTCATCTAGTCCAATCCCCCGCCCAAGCGGGAGACCCTGCACCATTTCTGATAAATGGCAGTCCAATCCTGTACTGATGATGGTTATGATAGTCTGAGATTTCTCCTGATTGTCCTTTGTAGCACTCCCACCTGGCTTCTGACAAGCAAAATCGATGAGGGAAGCCAGATTTGCTTAACAACTACATCGTTCATTTAACAACTGCAACAATTCACTTAACAACCATGACAAAAAGATCCTAATATAGGTGTGGCACACTCAACTGAGCTAAAAAATTTTTTTTTTTTAAAAATAATTCTCTTAAAATCACTTTAATTGATTAGCAACAGAAATTCTGGTTCCAATTGTGGTTTTAAAGCGGAGAATCACCTGTAATTCAGGCATATTTTCCCCTCAGCCCCTAGGGCAGCAGATGGCATCTTTGAACAGAATGATCAGCCAAGGCTTTGCCAATCTGATAAAGGTCAGCTGTTGAACACCCAAATAGGGTCAGAACATGATGTGATTTGGACATACTGTTAACTTTGGTGAACAACACCCGCCCCCACCCCCGAGATGTAATTAAATTTAATGGGAAGTGGATTAAAAATGATATAAAGAAACAGAATACAGTACTTAAGATTTAATAATTTTATTAGCCCTGAGAATTGTGCACCTTGGAATAAAAATTCCTCTGCTTATATAGAATACGAATGCTGAATCCCAGTGTTGTGTGTGTGTGTGTATGTATTATGAATGTATGTATGCATATGCACTTCTAACCAAACGTCCATTTCTGGAATGAAGGCTGATTTCAAAATGAAGAATCCACTTTGAGAGAATTTTGTTGCTGATGGTCCAAAAATTTCCTTCCAGTTTGTCAAGGAGAAGTATGTGGAGTTTCAGGTGCAGTATGTTATAACTAAATCTTAATGATGTCTACTTATTTCATTTTCTGGAAATCAAGGGCCATTAAAGGAGTTTTCTGGGAACAGCAAATATTTAACCAAAGACATTAAATAGCTGCAGTGTGGCTGGCAAAAAACACCTGGACATTAATATCTCTCTAAAAAAGCAGTAAAATGTTTCTGAATAGCAGTCTGTCTGTTTCACAATTATTTATGTATACAGACTGTATCTTTCTCAATTATTTGATTATTGCAGAAGGGTTTAAAAGGGCATTTCAACTACACTATGACTTTTATTGGCTGGCTGTGCAGAGCTGCCCAATTAATTGCCAGATTATTAAAAAAATTAGTTCCTTTAAGCTAGCTTCCCACAGAACTGCCAGATATGCTATTTTCATGCCTACAGACTTTCATAAGAATGTAGAGCAATTCACTGGTTTATATATATATGTACCCCAACTTTTGAAGCAAGCTGCTTCTAAAAGAGTTAGCCTATCAAAACAGAACTGTCAGCTTTGATTGACTTCAGTTCTCCAGTTGAACATCTTTCATTTCACTTGAAATGAATATATGATACTTGAAACAGATATATGTATGTACATCTATTTACATATTCATACACATAAACACACCTATGCAATGCATACACTCCTATGGTTCCTCCCTCTAGTTTACGTGATGGTTGTCTTTATATATATTATAATCATTTACAATAAACGGCAGAATAATAGTCAAAGGAAATATGCTACTTCATTCTCCCTGACTTTTGGTCCACTTACATCTTACTCCAAGTTCCTCCAAACCTCCTTCTTTTAAACTGGAAAATGAAATGACATGAATGGCAGTGTGATTCTTCTCTGTTCCTTGACAAGTACTTTTCAAAGAGACACTAAAAGCGATCTCACCATAAAGAGCTTGCTGACTTTAACTATGGCTTGTCATTTTGAAGGCAAGTGACTCACTGGTTTTTTTCCTCCCTCTTGGCAGAAATGAGGGAGGAAGAGGGAAGGCTCTTCATCGTGCTTGCAGTCCTCCTCTTTTGCCAGAAAAATGAATAGAGTGGTCATACTTTTCTTTTAGCAAGTATTTTGTCATTGTTCAACTGAAACATTATTTCCCTGCTCCATAAGCATCATGTCAAGTATAGTCGACCCTGTTATGCCTTCCCCCTCTTAGCAAAGGGGAAAGTTGTCAGCAAGGAAGTGAGGAATTTTGTGGAAGAGTTTCTGTTGAAGAGTTGGAGTGGCAATGGTCCCAGACTTGAGTTGAAAGATCTGAGTTCCAATTCTCCTTTAGGCTTGGAAACTAGCTGGGTGTCTTTGGGCCGGTCACATCCTTTTAGCCCTTCAAGGTGAATCAAATTAGAAAACCAATGCTTTGTAGGTGAATACTGCTTTAATTGTAGAACTATAGTAACATAATCGTGCAAGTCCCTTTATCATTGTTTGAACTGGGGAGGAGCTTGTCTGAGACTTTGCATACATTACATTCTTGCCCCAGACTCAGGCCCCTTTTATTGGGCCATTGCCTTAGCAGCTCTTCCTCCTATCTCTAAAGGCCATTCCCTCTGCACTCCTTCCTCCAAATCAGTATCAGCTCCTATGACAAGATGATTGAAAAACAAACCCCTTGTAACATCATGCATCAATTACTTGGCTATGAGAGGTAGGAGAGCCCAGTACAAAACAGGTAGTGGGATCTGAAAATAAGCAAGGCTAAGTTTTTGTAACAGGAATATCAAAGGCAATTCTCACTAATGACTGTTTGAAATTACAGTGTGCTGAACAACAGGACCTACAACCTATACCTGAAGTTGCAGCTGCTGCAGAGCCCCTGCAGTGATGCGAACGAAATTCAGGCAATCTGCCAGCATTTATTCCTGATTCAAGGGTGCTGCAAACTGTCCCAACCCACCTATCTTTCCCCCATCCCCACCTGGCCAAAGAGTCTGTGCAAAGCTGCTACAGGCCTGGAGGCCTAGGCCTACTCCCTACTCCATCACGCCCAGGAGTCCCGTACCAGTTACTGTACAGGGCCCGGTGGCATGTGGAAAACTACTTCAGGCTGAGATACCTGGGGCTTCTCCCCATTCCATGAAGCCCTGGAGGCCCAGGCCTGCTTTCCGTTCCACCATGGCCTTGCAGCCCCCCCCCCCCATAGCACATGTAAATTGCTCCCCTCATCTTTCTGCAGTTGCTGGCAGGCATAATCAGCTTCTGCGAGGAGGCATGGCCTTTCTAGTGAAGTCGATTTCCACCATTCTGCAAGCAGGCTTCAATCTTATAATCATTCCAAGCAATCATGAGAATGGCTCCAGCTCTTGGATGGGATGGGATGGGAAAAGGCCTGGATGTCCTGGATGTGATGAGGCAAGGAGAAGCCCCGGGTCTCTTGACTCAGAGCAACTTTCAAAAGCTGAGGAGCCTTGTACTGTAGCTGGTCGAGGCCTCCTGGTCCAAAGCAGGTTTCCAGTCACTGGTGGACACTGTATGCCTGTCCCAGGACTTCCAGAGCTTCTCCCACCCACTGTGCTTAATAATCTATGTGATCATTTAACGACCATCCTGGGAAAGCCAGGATTGTGGCCATATACATCTTGCTTAACAACTGCTTCATTCAACAAGGGAATGTTTCAGGCTCAATCATGGTCATAAAACAAGGACTACCTATCCACTTTGATAGTGTTTGTGGGGGTTAATTTAACAACTGGCTTGCCCAGCGTCAGTTTGGGCTATGCCTCCCATGACAGCTAACCTGACCCTGGGTGATCCAGTTGTTAAATTATTTGAATCCCACCACATTATAAAGCAGTTGGCTGAAGACACTCTCTTCCAATGCTATTTTATCCCTTTCCTCCTCCTTTACAATTTTTTGGAAATGAAATTGATTGTGTACTATCAAGTTAGTGTTGCCTCTTAATGATCACATAGATAGAACTTGTTCAAGAGAGTCCATCCCCAACCTGGTCCTAACTCTTTTAATGGTGCATCCACTGCCATGATAAATTAAGACCATCTGTTTTGCTGCTGACAATCCTCTTCTTTTTCACCCACTTTTCCCAGCATAATGGACTTCTCAAGATAAGAAATTAAATAAAGCTTCCTTTTTTACATACGCATCGAGAATTTCCAAACTCTTAGAGAAAAAGGTGTTCCAACTTACAGTAGATATACTTTGACACCACTTTTATGTGCATTGGTATTTGGCACCTCGCAATGGTGTAGTCCTATCACCCAGAGCTGGTAAGTTGTATATATGTATATTTTACACCTTTATCTAAAAAAAACATTTTATTCTATGTTATAGTATATTGAAAGTATTATTTATTTTAAAATATTGTACCAGTTGTGAATAATAGATTGTAGGGTTGGGACATCTAGCAAACTTGATGTGATATAAATGAAATGTTTACTATTTACAGGAATGAATAGTGTTCTTTTGAAATCAACTGTAAACAGCCTCAATCCTGCTACATTGCCTTATCATTGTGTCATCTTCATTTAATTATATCTTCAAAAGGGATGTCCACAGTATATAATATTTTGACATTTTATTTCTTAGTTATTTCTCTGATCAAATTGTTTTCCCAAATATTTCCAGTTAATTTTGTAACTTGTTTCATGTTTGTAAAATGATAATCTGATGGGATTTAGATCAGGCACAAAACTCCAAAGCAAAAAGCATTGCTGATTGAATCCAGACACCATAATTTCACTTGTTAACCTCTCAAGCTAAATATGCATGAAGTACATCAATTCTATAGTTAGGAAACCAGTAAGCTGAAAAAAAAATGATGTATAAATCTTCAACTTTTGTCTAAGCCAGGGGTGTCAAACTCAATTGTAGGCAAAATTCTGATAGACTAAAGCTGCTAAAGTTGAGTCCGTGTAGCGTCAAGGATCCTTTCTGTTGTCTTTTCTGCCATCAGATCAGAAGTCTTGCAGTCCTCTCAACAAGTGTCAGTGAAGCAAAATTAGGGGTCAAAATTTCCCAACTCAGAAGCCTCTTGAACCTGCCAGTGCAAAGAATTATATCACGTCCCCAATTTCACTGCCTTGAGAAATTGACCCTGGAAGAGGGATTTCCTTGCAACTGGAGTTTATTATTCAGTCCACAGTTTGTTTTTTTAAACTGCTTTTCTCATTCCTACGCCATCCATATTTCTTTTGTGACAGCGTTTCTCCCTGCACCTTATATTTGGACTTTGCTCTCTTTGGCCACCTCCTTCTTTGAAAAAAAAAATGCTTTCCTGAAGACCAATTTTTTTCTCTTCTGATTGCTGCCTGTGTTCACAACTATTTTCTTTCCCAACTATTTTCCTGCACCATCCTGGCAGCCAAAACAGGGTGCAGGGGGCACTGGTGCCCTGTTTTGGCTAGCAGAGGCACCGTGGGACAGTCCTTTGCTATTTTCAGGCTGGCCCTGAAAATATCAATGAGAATTTAATAGACGACGAATAACATTTATTAATTTCCACATCTAGCTTTGAATAACATGCTAGACTGTAGCTTAAATAAATATATCAAGTACAAGTCACAATTTCAAATGTTGGGGAAGATATTTTACCTAAGTTTAGTGTTTAGATATAATATTATTCCTAAGCAGTATGGAACTTCAGAAACAGGAACATCAATGTCAGCAAGTATAAATGATAAATTTTGGGTCTGTTGCTCCATGAACTTATTCATTCACCCGTGTATCAACCCATGTGGATCAAAACAGAGGCTCAAAGTTCATTATGAATAGTGGTTGCTCAGCCATTTATGTGAATTGAACAGTCACCTCGGACATCAAGCTGAGTGCCAAATCTTGAGTAAAAAATATAGAGTCTGTCTGTCTGTCCATCCATCCACCCATCTATCTGTCTGTCTGTCTGTCGAATAGAGGTGCTAATTGTGTGTATGACCTAGAGGTGTCAATTATTAGTAACTGGTTTAGGATTGCCTGTGATTCTCAGTGAGACAAATTTCAGAAATACCATGGCAATCAAATCCCTTTGTAATAACTTGTTAAAATTTTCTCTCTCTTCACCCACAGAAGCCTTGTATCTTATAATATATATGGCCCCCAAATGCTCAGTTAACTTGATTGCTAGAACTACAAGAAGAGATGGAAATATAATCAGGGAACAAAATGCACACTTTGATTGCAAGCTGATCATCCAATTTAATAATAATGTGTGTCTGTTTTGACTACAACCAGAAAGTGTTACCTTGAATTTTAGACAGAGGAAAATGATGGAGAGATACTCTGAAAGGGGAGAAATGTTCAGGACTGAAAGAAATAATTTATAGACAGCATAGGATGGTGTAAAAATAATATCAGGTTTTCTACTGAGAGATTGATTCAATATTGGGAACTGACAACAATGTATTTCTACACAAATAAAAAGAGTATTTTTGTGATAATAAAATGGTGAAGTGGGCTATATATCCGGCTTAAAAAACAGAAAAACTGAAAAAAAACACAAGAAATGTCAGGGACAGGACACAGCTAAGCTAGTGATAAACTGGTGTCAGCTTTCAGTCAATAGCTTGAATAGAGATTTAAAAGCTTCCCCTTCACATCCAGCTTCTGTTCGGCATTGAAGATATCATTATTAGATAAAGATGGATTTGTGAGCAAAATTTTATGCACTAGTAATCACAATTTGATGATAAAAGGTCAGAACTTTGTATGCTGAATATATATTATTTTTAATTTGACCGTTTCACCTGCATCCAGGAAGAGGAAAAAGTTCTCATTGGTGTTAACTGTTTCTGGCTTTTGACAATTTTCATGGTCATGACCTCCAATCTGATTCTTGCCGTAAGTCTTTTTTTAAATGAAATTTTATTTAAAACAAAAGCTGAGACTTTCTCAGGCTACTTGAATCTGTAACCAATGTAGCTTTTTTAGTTGTATAAGTAGTAAACAGAATTTAAACATCCCAACCTCAGTGAAGCCATTTGGTGGATTTAATTCAGGGTTTGCAACAGACCTTAAACTGCACAATTGGTAAGGAAACAATGTTTTCCTGGTTAAAAAAAATAAATGCCATTTATAAATGTTATACAGAGTTATATAACTATAATGATACTTATTCCATAGCAAAGTTTTCTAACCTGAGTTACTTTAAAATGTGTGGACTTCAACTCCCAGCATTCCTATGCTGGCTGGAGAATGCTGGGAGTTCATATCCACACATCTAAAGTTGTTGAAGATGAGAAACACTGCTCTTTGGAATACATTGTCTAACTTCTTTAAAAAGTAAGTATCTGTTGTCAACTTCTGCAATAGTATCAGGCCTGAAACAATTTAAAGTAGGTGAATTTATTGTTTTCAGTTCAGAAATACCTGATCCAAAATTCTGGTGTATTTTATACAGTCACAATTGCTGATATATTTGTTTGTTTGGCCAAAGCAGAATTTATGAAAGTGGGTAAGATTTCTAACCAAAAAAAAAACCTTTATAAAAACAGACAGGAATAAAGAAATAGATGGCAGAGCAATGTATTCTCACTAAGCAAACAATTGCTACTGTAATGTTTAAGTTGGCTTGACTGGAAACATAATTAAAAATTATAAATAAATTCTAAAAAGTGTAATAATGTAGAGGCAAAATGTCATTGAGATCGAGATCAGGGAATAGGATTAATATTTCTCAGTACCAAGTTTTGATAGAAATTCATTCATTAACCTGATTTCATAGCAGTCTTTTTCACTGTTTCCAATTCTCTGTCGACTACATGGTTCACAAGAGGAAATGGATCTGGTTAAATAATAAAATTAACCTAATTTTTAAATATTGTTATTGTTTACATTTTAGATTTACATTTTAATGAGTATAATTTATTAATTTTTAGGGTTAATAATGTCTCCTTTATGATAGGTATGTAATGTTGTTACCTACAGTATATTTACAATGGTTTGTAGACTTATTCAATAAAATCTTTACTACTCAATTAATTGAACAATTCAAGCGATCAGTCAAAAGTCAACACTTTGAAATCATGGGAGTTATTATAGCCTTTGTTCGCTGACTGCAATATCTGTTAAAGTTCATTAATATATATATTTATTATAACTGGAATCAGCTATTCTATCTAAGTTTGTTTAAGGATGCTAATCAATAATTAAGCATGTTCTGTGTTTTGTGTCTAAAATATTTAAGTTTCTGTCAATATTTCTTCAGCACACCTTGTTCAAAGCTTTGGAATGGACATGCATTAGGTAGATTGAATTATAAAATATTCATTCATTTATTTACAACATTTCTTTTCATTCAGAAATATAAAAATGGTTTCCAATGGATACAATGAATGTAATTAAAACATGGTAAAGTGATGAAAAGCATCTGTTTAAAAATAAATAATTCAAGAAGCTGATCAAAGCAAGGGAAGTCCTGAATAGGGATAAAATATTCTTTATTATATAATAAAGAGAAGGTATCAAAATCTTTGGATTAGCAATAGAGCTGATCTACAAAATATAAGGAACCTTTATGAGCCTTGACATGATTATGACATGTTTATGATATTTGTGCATGAACACAGGTAGAGGAGATAATATATGTGGATTAGCAAAGGAAACTTGAAGTGAACAAATACGTTGAGATCTTCAGTTTTGTTTGCAGCTGAGCAAAGGTGCAGATTGTAAGATATTGCCTTGAATATGAATGAAATGAAATTTTCTCTCTCTCCCCTTCTCTCTCATCTATCTATATTTAAGTCAAGTTTCAAAGAAATGCATGAGTGAAATAACAGAGGATTAGAGGTATTGAAAATAGAAAGGAGAGAAGAATTTTAATAAGCTTCTAGTTATCATCAACTCTGAATAGTCACTATTTCTTATTCCCCGTTCTGTGTGATTTCATTACTGCTTTCCATTACTTGTGTAGCAAACATAACTAAAATAGAAGTTGTTAGAATGTTGTTATTATTTTGCTTTTGGGAAATTTAGGGATAAAAGTGAATCACTTTGTTATTTGTAACTGCATCTAAGTAGTAAGCAATTATCCAACAGGGGCAAACCTTAACCTTTTGAGTCCTGTTACTTTGAATAATTGTAACTGAAAATCGTCTGTGGAATTTTTTTTTTATTGACAAGCTAATTTATAATTTATCCACATCAGAACTGTGCTCCCTCAAAATATTGCAGCTGTGTGCTATGTAATAAAATATAGGATTTTAGAAGACAGTTTTCTTAAAAACCACCAAAAGTGTTGCACAAATAATCTCAAAATAACAAAAGGTTAGTGAGGAAAGTATGAAAGCAGTAGAACACGAAGAGCAATTTAAAAAGACATGCTAAAAAGATCTTTCAAAGATAGAAACCAGACTTTTCAGCTTAAAATCAGCTTGTGGTCATCCCTTCCTTTCTTGTTTAAATTGGAAAGATAAAATTGTGAGCTTACTTTTTGCTCCACAGCTTCTGCTTATATCCAAGGTAAACTGGATTAAAATTGTCCAGAAATGGGCCCTGCATGTGACAGATGGAAAGGGCTTATAAATAAGTAGGAAGCCCCAAAGGTTCCTTTTTTCAAGAGGCAACTGGACTTTGGTTTTCTTTGAAGACGTTTAGCTTCTCATTCAAGCAGCTCCTTCAGCTCTGACTGAAACTTCTTGGACGAGAAGTGAAACGTTTTCAAAGAAAACCAAAAAAGTCTGCTTGTCTCTTGAAAAGGCACCTTAGGGACAACCATGATCCAGATGACTGATAATCTCCATAGGCAAATAAATAGAAAGTTAATCCTTTAAGAGCCATTTTGGGCAAAATTGTACTCCTTGGCAAGCAGAGAGGGGAGGGTGAGGAGAGGGCAATAAAATGGCTATAAATCACTTTTCCTCCAAAGAGACATAGCATTGGCACACTGACTCATAGAAAGCTTTATTACTATCTGGGCATTTATCTAATATTCACCTTTTGCAGCATTCACTTTTCTCCTGTTCCCCAGTTAATGCATTTTTAAGTGTCTTGGATTATATCATGGGAAGGGAAATTAGTAATCCTGTCAACATTGCTTTATATTGCCTTTACCTGCAGTTGCAATTAAACAAACAAACAAACAACACACACATACACAGATGTTTAAAAGAAAAGATAAACAATGAAAACTGGACAAACGGTATTTTTTTTTCTGGGCTGTGATCAATTTTCCAGCCTCTAGCATATGGTGGTGCTAGTACTTTATTTTTCAGCCATGACATGTCTTCATTTTCCTGTTGTATCAGCCTCCTGGTAGCTGCCAGCAAGCAGATCTCATCAGAGCTGAAAATACAGCACACGTGTGGCAGGAATCACTCAATGGGAGAGACATTTTAATATCTTATGCTTCTGCTTTTCTTTTCAACATGAGAAGACTGGTAGCAATTCAGACGATCCTGTCAAAGTAGGTAACCATTTTCTTTCCCAGTAGGATGTTTGCTGTATTTGTACATTTTCTGAAAAACAACTGGCTATAACTTAAGTTCACCCCAGTCTAATTGTCTGTTTAATTTTCAGTTATCCCTTTTCTGTAAGGGCTGCAGGCATGTTCCGCCCTTCTGCCAGTTGTGGTGTTGATTTTGGGAATGTTTTTCTCCTGCTATGGAAAACAGACTTCTGGCATAGTACTCACTGGAAATATAGGGAGAGGGAAGTACTTCCTTTTCCACAGGAGGGAATGACAGTTTGGCGTTAGAACTCTGCTAACATGCTCTCTTGTGAAACTCACCTCAGGAAAATGATACATTGAACCTCACCTTTCTTTTTAGCTATTTATGAATGAACACAGAACTAAGTCCACTGCTTTGGTGTTCACACATTAAGCAACTTTGAAACCATGTGCACATGTAAAGCTGTCTTTAAACAGAAAAGACCATTCAGTTACTTTTCAGTTTAGTAAGTATTACATACTTTTTAAGCAGGTGTGTGGAAAGAAAATGTAGCAAATTAGCAAGCCAGCAGGCTCCAACTTGACACAACTTTTTTTTAAAAAAAAATATCATTGAGAGACAACTCTGGCATCGGCTGACATGGCATTGCAAAAATTTCTTTCATCAGCCAGCTCCCAAATTGACTTGAACCTAATGAGTTTGAAGTTGTTTGATGGAGGCAGTCATACATGGCATTAATTTATGATTTGTTTTAAGCATATTTTCTTGAATGAGTTCAGTGACTCACTTCATATATCACAGGAAAAACAAAGTTCGGTTTACTAGCTATAATGGCTGGGTCCACACAACCCCGCAAAGCCAAAATCAAATTCACCACATAATGCCTCAATAGAAAGGTTCGTTGTTGTCTTAATTGCTTGGCAACCTAGTATCAAATGGTTCCCTGGAATAAGTATTCAGACTAAATGATTAATTGGAAATGTGTTTACTGGCATAATATCACATTGTGGAAAACCATTTAAGTGGTATGCAGAGCATTTAAATGTTGGGATGGATGTCTTCTAAGAACTTGGGGAGGAAGCAGATTATATTTCTTTGTGGTAAACCCAAGGAATTTAGAGGAACCATCTCCTGATTAGACAATGCATTGTAAATCATTAAGGAAAAAAGAAATTGCCAATGATAAAATCTCTTAAAACTTCAGGGAAAACATGGAATAAAATAGAAACTGTGTTAATTTAGTTTCTTTAAAACCCACCTTATTTCTATAAGGTTGAAATTTAGAACAGACTCAATTATATTTATAAAGATGATCAAGTATCTGTTTCTCATTTCCCTAGGCAGTACTTAATTAAATGGGTCCAGGGTCAGTTTTTATCACATGTTGGTTTAGCTTGGCAATCTCTGAAGTGTTCAGAAAATTCTGCCATAATGGTTAGACAAACTTACCGTTCTCCCTATCTCTCACTCTGCATGGCCTAGTAAAGATTTAACATTTTATTTATTTATTAATTTTTTTTATGCCTCCCATCTCCTCTATACAGTCACTCTGGGCAGCTTAAGAGAAATTCTATAAAAATATACTTACCTCCTAGGCATCACAGCATAATTAGACTCATTTATTTATTTACTAAATTTATATATTAGTTCATTTGCAGGGACTCTAAGCAACATAGGAGAGCCATGGGAAGGCCATATATTTTGGATTACATAGCAATGTTCGTTGTTCAAAATGAATATTTTTCCTTTCTAGTAAATAGCACCGTACTTAGTTAGCTTATACATACACTAAGCTAGTTTGTTTTAACCGTTGTGTATTGAAAAAAATAATAATTGGTGGGTTTAAACATTACCTAAAGCTATATAAACCCAAGTTTCCAAATCAATATGTTGGGTATTGCACAACAAGCTAAGCCATAACTAGACACATCACATTCTATATTGGCACACTGTATGAATTAACCTGAATTGCCAACTTGGCTACACATTGTCTTCTTCAGTTGACAATCATTTTCTAGTTACTTCCCCATCATCAACTGAACATCAGCTTTAATTACATGTAGTACGGTCGTTGACTTACAATTGGTTGTTTTGTTTAGCAAATGTTCAAAGTTTACAACAGCACTGAATTGAAGTGACTTACAACTGCTCTTCCCACTTATGACTATTCCAGCATCCCCCACTGTCTCAGGATCAAAATTAGCCACTGGCATGTATACAGTATACGATGATTGCAGTGTCCCAGGGTCATGTGATCACCATTTGTTACCTTCTACGTTGGCTTCTCACAAGCAAAGTAAATGGGGAAAGCCAAATTCAATTAACGACCACACCTGCTGCAGTGATTTGTTTAACAACTGTGACCAAAAAAAAGGTCATAAAATTGGGTGCGACTCAACAACCACCATTTTTAGCAAAGGAAATTCTGGTCCCAGTTGTAATCGTAAGTTGAAGACTACCTGCAACACATTTTTGAAAGCCAGTTTAGTGTGGTGCAGTGATTCTCAAACATTTTGTCTCAGAACCCCTTTACATTCCTGTGATTAGATGTTAATGCCTTATTTTACTGCAACAGGGAGAGTCGGAAGTCAATGTTTCTTTTTCTTTTCTTATCCTTCCTCACTTCTCTTCCCCCTGTTCCTCCCCACTGCTTTTCTATTTACTTTTGTATGTTACGATATTTTATAACTCAGTAAAACTTTAAACTAAAAAAAAAAAGAGAACCCCTTTACATTCCTAAAACCACTAAGCGCCCAAAGCGCTTTGGTTTCTGAGGGTTATGTCTATCAATATGTATTGTGTTAAAAATTAAAACTGAAATGTGTTAAAATATGTATTTATTGACTTCTAGGCCCCACTTTGATAACCAATGATGTAGTGGGTTAAAAGCACCAGACTATAAATTGAGAAACTGTGTGTTTTATTCCTGCCATGAGCATGAAGCCATTAGGTGACTTTGTCTCTCAGCCATAGAAAGAAGATAGTGGAAAGACATTTCTGAAAATGTTGCCAAGAAGGTTGGCCACCACATTATAAAAAAAATGTTGAGAATCTAGAATGAGTACAGAGAAGAGCAACCAGGATGATTAGGGGACTGGAGGCTAAAACGTATGAAGAACGGTTACAGGAACTGGACTTGGCTAGCCAAGTGAAGAGAAGAACCAGGGGAGACATGGTAGCTGTTAAGTTTGAGCAATGAGAGGCTGAACCAGAGCATGAGTGCAACAGTACTTTATTTTACAAATAAAGGGCTGACCGTGCTTGCCAAGCCTGGAACTGGCTCGCAGCAATCAGCAACCAGTTGGACCCCGCAGCCTGCTTTTATAGCTGGCTGCTGGGGAGAACCAACCAATGGGAATGGGGGAATATCGCCCACACAAAGTGAGTGGACCAGAGTGAGAACTCCTTGAGTCCTCAGGACATAACACCCCTTCCCCCCAGATGCGAACACGCATAGTCCTTGAGGTAGATGGGGGGTTTGTGTTGGCGCCCGGAGCGGCGCAACTCGGGAACATTGTCTGTCTGTTCGGTATCAGTCTGTGACGGTTGAGCTGGCATAGTGTCGCCAATACTCTCTCTGGACTGGGCATCCTCGGAAACCACCGGGTTGGTTTCTGGGGTCGAGCTCTCGTGGGTTGGATCAGGTAGGTCAACTCTCTGGGCGCTGTTGTCCGAGTTTGGGCTGACCGGAACGACCGCTGGCGCAGACTGGTCGCTGGGTGCGATGTGGCTGGGCGGTGGATGAGACGGTTCCCCTTCGACTGGAGACTCTGGATTCTTGTTTGCGAGGTTGCTGAGGCGCCTTCTGAGTTGGTCTATGTGTCTCCTCCAGACGCGACCATCCTCCAGCCTGACTCTATACGATCTCGGCCCGGTGACGGCGATGACCTCGCCCGAATCCAAAGTGGGTCCCCAGCGAAATTCCTTGCAAATATCGGCTCCTGTAACATAAAATGTCTAACCCCGAAGTGGAAGCGAGGGGAGAGTCAGGGCAGTATTGTGGGTGCAGTCTATCTAATACAGTCCTCAGGCGCCGGCCCATCAGAAGTTCCGCTGGGGACTTATTGGTGACTGCACAGGGGGTTGAGTGCTGGCTCATCAGGAACCGTGAGAGTTTGTGGTGCCAGTCATCTTTGCCAAACCTAGCGAGGGCCTCTTTGGTGGTCCTGACGGCCCTTTCCGCCAACCCATTACTCGCAGGGTGAAATGGGGCTGTTAAAATGTGGCGAATGCCTAGGTTGGCTGCAAAACAGCTGAATTCTACTGATGCGAACTGTGGGCCATTATCGGAGACCAAGGAGTCGGGTAGTCCATGTGTAACTAACAGGCGCGTTAACACATTGGTGATTGCTAGTGTGGTGGTCGTGGATAGCTGTGCCACGTCTATCCATTTGGAATAAGCGTCCACGACCACTAGGAACATCTTTCCATGCACGGGCCGCCAGATCGATATGGATTCTAGACCAAGGGCGCTGGCGCTCTCCCATCTGGTAGGGGTGGCGATGGGGGAGCAGGACGGGATTCCTGGCAAATGCTGCAGGAACTTACCCAATTGACAATGTCCTCGTCTGACCCGGCCACCACACGTAGCTGCGTGCCAACACCTTCATTCTCACAATGCCGGGTGTCCCTCGTGCAACGCCTCCAGGACTCGGGTACACAGCGAGGTCGGAATGACCACTCGAGTGCCCCACAGTAGACAACCCTGCAAACTGGACAGCTCCTGCATGCGAGTCTTAAAGGGTGCGAATTTGTTATCAACCTTGCCTCCCGGCCACCCCCTCCTCACCCAGTCGAGCACCTGGGCGAGCGTTTGGTCTGCCTTGGTTTTGGCGGCGATGTCAAGGGCGGTGATGGGGAGGTCCAACTGGGTGATTTCAAAAATGGCATTGACAGGAGCTGGGTCTTCAGCCGGAGCGGGTAAGGGGCAGCGACTGAGCGCGCCAGCGTGGGATAGAGTTTTGCCCGGGCGGTGGATAAGTTTGTATGAGTAGGCCGCTAGGAAAAGTGTCCACCTTGTCATCCGAGGGAGAGGACTTGAGGTGTCTGTTTGTCGCCGCCAGTAGGCCCAGGAGGGGCTTATGGTCGGTGACCAGTTCAAGAAGTGGCCAAAAGGAATTCGTGAAACTTTTTCACGGCTGCAACAGCTGCTAGGGCTTCCTTGTCTATTTGGCTGTAATTTCGCTCCGTGGCCGAGAGCGTCCTGGAGAAAAAGGCGATGGGGGCCTCGGCGCCATTGGCGAGTCGGTGACTAAGGACCGCCCCAATTCCAAAAGGGGATGCGTCTGCTGCCAGTACTAAAGGAAGGTTGGGGTCGAATTGGATGAGCACTGCCTCTGACGTAAGTAGTGATTTGACGGCGTTAAACGCCTGGTCTTCTTTGTGCCCCCAGTGCCACGGTGACTTTTTGTCTAGTAATCTGTGTAGGGGTTCGGCTACTGAGGCTTTATGGGGCAAGAAGGATGCATAAAAGTTTAGGAGCCCCAAGAAAGCTTGTAGCTCCGTTTTGGAGGTCGGTGTGGGAGCTTCGTGGATCGCCCTGACCTTGGACTCCAGGGGGTGAATGCCAGAGGCGTCAATTTTATAACCCAGAAAGTCCACCTGTCTAGTGGCAATGGCGCATTTTTTTTTTTTTAACTTGAGGCCATGCTGTCTGAACCTCTCTAACACTGCTCGCACTCTCT
Source organism: Pseudonaja textilis (assembly GCF_049901715.1). Classification (NCBI taxonomy): domain Eukaryota; kingdom Metazoa; phylum Chordata; class Lepidosauria; order Squamata; family Elapidae; genus Pseudonaja; species Pseudonaja textilis. The sequence goes on along the minus strand of NC_141990.1, from coordinate 81,278,052 downwards.
GGAAGAGTTGGGGTCTGTCCCTGGCCGAGACCAAGATGTCGTCGAAGTAGGGTACTACACCAGGGAGGCCCTGTAAAATCCGCTCCATGAGGGACTGAAAATACCCGGGCAACACTTACGCCAAATTGGAGACGCTTGCATCGGAAGGCACCCCTGTGAGTGACGATGGTCTGAAGTTCCGCTGTTTGGTTATCAACAGGGAACTGTTGATATGCTTGAGACATGTCCAATTTAGCAAAAATACTGCCCTGGTTCGAATGTGTGCAATAAGTGCTGAATGACGGGCACAGGGTAGGCGCTAACTTGTAAATATTTATTGATTGTTGTCTTGTAGTCCGAGCAAATTCTCAGGCTACCATCTTTTTGAGGGTGTGACAATGGGCGTCTCCCACTTGGCGAAATCTGTTGGCTCAATGACCCCTTGTTTTAGTAGTTTATCCAATTCAGCGTCTAGTTTTGGTCGAATAGCAAATGGAACTCTACGTGGTTTTAATCTGATTGGGACTGCCTGGGGGTCAACGGTGAACGAGATGGGGGTTCCATTATAACACCCCAGCTCCTCGCTGAACACATCTGCGTAGTCAGTGAATAAGGAGTCAGTGTCTGAGGTTGAGACAGCATGGACTCCTGTTAACCCTAGGCCGAGGTGGGGAAACCAATCGAGCCCCAATAAGGTGGGTAGATTGCCGTTAACTACCACTAGAGGTAGGTGGCCTTTAAAAGCTCTAAAACTGACAAAGAACTTGCCTCTGCCGATCACGGGAATGGCCTTCCCTGGTAGTCCTTCAGACCGAACTGGCATCTCTGAAGCCGGGTAGTAGATAGGCTGGGGTGGAGTCTCTTGAGGGTGTTCCACGAGATTATTGAGAGCGCTGACCCTGTGTCCACCTCCATGTGGCACGGTTTACCTTCTAGGGAAACGGAGAGAGAAATTTTACTAACAGTGTGGCAAGTACGCCTGGCAAGGCGGTGCGTGCGACAGTTTAATACTTGCCTCTGTGGTCCCGAGTGCGAGGACGGGGTCTGTGTGCAGCGCTTTGGGGGCTTGGCAGACTCTCGCAATGTGCCCCCTCTTATGGCAGTTGTTGCAAACGGCTCCTTTAAACTTGCAGGTGGCCCTTTGATGTGATCCCCCACAGGCTAGGCACAGCGTGATGTGCTTGGGTGGACCGGTGTATTCTTGTTTGGCCCCTACCTGCGACCGTCTGTCATTGGTGAGGCGATGGACATCGTTCTCATCATTGTGGGCTTCCTCCGCTTCCACCTCTTCGGAATGGACTGGGAACGATGCTAGCTTGGCACTTGGGCCCTGAATTTCGGTGGCTGAGTTCGTTGCTAGCTCGGCTGCTAGGGCCTCCTCTACGCTTGCGCAAGGTTGAGGTCTTTTTAGCTAGCAGTCGCCTCTGTAGGTTGAGATCCTTGACCCCACAAACTAATTGATCGAGGAGCATGTCCTCCAGGTATGTTCCAAACTCGCGGTGCAGGGCTGCTGTTCTGAGGGCGGCCATATATTGATTGATGGTCTCCTTACTTGATTGCTTCCTCATACGGAACGTGAACCTCCTGGCGATTTGTGAAGGCCTGGGAGCGTAGTGGTTAGTGAGGATCTCAAGCAACTCGGACCACGGAACGTTTTTCAATTCTCTCGGCGCTACGAGTGCTGCGGCGGTATCGTAAACGGTGGCTCCGCAGTAGATTAGGAAATAGGATTTTTTCCGATGCTCTCCCGCATCCGACAGGCCGACCGCATCGATGTAATGATTGAAACGGTTCTTATACGATTCCCACTTCTCTTCGTCTGGTTTAAACGCTGGGAATACTGGGTTGGAACTCATGGTGCTGGAACAGCTGGGCTACCTGTGGAAAAAAATCTCTCTGGGACTACGAGCGCTCATGAGTTACTAGTGATATCAGCTCAGGAGAGGTTTTTTGCTAACCTCTCTTTCTCTCTCTGGGTTACCACGTTGGCTGCTAGCCGTTGGAGGTGTCAGATTCGCGCCAAAAAAAGTGGGCGTTAGTGACTCTCTACAGCGCTGTGCTGTGATTCCTACTGGCTCGAAATTCAAATGACACCCGTTTGAATTTCGCGCCAAATGCAGAGCGGCTGCGGCTCGCAGCGCTTCACTTTCCCCGTAGCGGGGCTAACAAGCGGCTACAGACGCTTCTAACTTTTTGACTCAGACCGCTTTCTCTGGCTGCGGATCTGCGTTTGCTCTTTTTGATCGCTCGTTTTGTTAGCTGACCGCTCTCTCTGGCTGCGGATCAGCGTTTCCCTTATCGCCAGCCGATCGCTCTCTCTGGGCTGCGAATCGGTGGCTAGTGACTCAGCGGTTGCAAGGTGCATCTGGTAGCCATCCCATCCTCGTCGCCAGTGTTAAGTTTGAGCAATGAAAGGCTGAACCAGAGCATGAGTGCAACAGTACTTTATTTTACAAATAAAGGGCTGACCGTGCTTGCCAAGCCTGGAACTGGCTCGCAGCAATCAGCAACCAGTTGGACCCCGCAGCCTGCTTTTATAGCTGGCTGCTGGGGAGAACCAACCAATGGGAATGGGGGAATATCGCCCACACAAAGTGAGTGGACCAGAGTGAGAACTCCTTGAGTCCTCAGGACATAACAGTAGCAGTCTTCCAATATTTGAGGGGCTGCCACAGAGAGGAAGGGGTCAAGCTATTTTCTAAACCGCCTGTAGGCCATAAGGAATAATGGATGGAAACTAAACAAGGAGAGATTCAACCTGGAAATAATGAGAAACTTTCTGACAGTGAGAACAATCAACCAATAGAACAGCTTGCCTTTGGAAGTTGTGGGAGCACCATCACTTGAGACTTTCAAGAAGAGATTGGACTGCCATTTGTCAGAAATAGTGTAGGGTCTCCCGCTTGGGTGGAGGATTGGACTAGATGTCCTATAAGGTCCCTTCCAACCCTGATTATCTGTTATCTGTTAAGAAAACTCCAGAGATTCTCCAGGCAGTCAGAAGATTGACTGCACAAAGTTGTTGTTCTGAGGTCTGGTAGATTGTATGCTTTCAGCTTCTATTGACATAAAGAAAATAAATGATCAGATATGCTTTAGCACGTTTCCCCTCCTGATTCACTAGCTGCCTCTATGCAGGACTTTTTTATGAATAAAATATCTATGTGAATTGCTACTGACAATGTGTGATAATCGTCTATAGTCAGTCACAATGCAGGTTCTTCTTTTTCGGCAACTATAGACTGTTTAAGGGTCTAGAAATGGGAAAATAGCCATTTGTCTGTTTTAAAAGTGTTGTAATGAACTTGATTGTCAACCAGACCCATAGTACTCAGATTTGATTTGATATTTTAGGCATTCAGATAGTTCCTAAAGCTTCTGAGATTTGATTTGATATTTTAGGCATTCAGATAGTTCCTAAAGCTTCTGAAATATTTGTAGGATTCTGTACCTTCACACTCAGACCATTGTGAAGATCGTGAAATGAAATGGATTCTGCTCCTCATTCTTCTTACTTCAGATTAGGGATGGACAATCTTGCCAATTTTTATTTTTGGATACCAAAGATGATTTCATCTTTGAAGACTTATAATAATTTAATAATAGGCATTTCATATCCATCTTTTCATATTAAACTTTTGGCTTGCAGGAATTGCATTGCATAATTTTTAAGAGCCAATGCCATGATAGACAAAATATATTGATAAGTTCCCATCGAAATATGAAATAACCAGTTTTCCTCTATTTGTCATTTATTTTATCAAATGTATACCTGTTGTAATCAAGCTGATTCTCTTAATTAAGGGCAACCAAAAAAAAAAAAAAGAGAAAGCAGTTGGTATCAAAACATCTATCATAGGGTTAAATAGCACATCAAATTATGAAACCACGAACATAAAATAGTATCTAACAATCCTGGGTAGTAGTATTGGCTATAGACCTCTCCAATAATTCATAATTTTGAAAAGTTTCCAAAAGGCAGATTAACCTGATTTCTAAGGTGAGACCTTTCCATAATGAGGTATTGCCACTGAAAAGCCTCCATATCACATATTTCCTAGAATTAGGTAGCATTACAAATTTGAACAATAAATAAAGGAAGGATCACAACAGTTTCTCCCAGAGTGCAAATGTTGGGGTGGGTGAATTCTGATTGAACACCCTATGGTTTACAAAGGTTTTTCAAACTGTTGCATTTGGGTGATGGCATCTTAAGAACTATCTGGAAAAAAATACCTCAAATGGGTCTATTTTACATAGAAAGGTTCTCTGAGAATTCAGGCTGTCATCTCAAAAGAAGATTTAGAACAGGGCTGTCAAACTTGTGGCCCATGGGCTGGATGTGTCGTGCTGGCCATGCCCACGCCCAGTTTAGCAAAGGGGAAAAAAGTCACGATATGTCACGTAATGATGCCGTGATGACACGAGTTTGAAACCCCTGATTTAGATCATGCCCTTTGAATACACAGTTTAGTTGCATTATAATAGTATATACCACTATCATTCCGGAAGGTTTGGCTATGTCCTGCAGTGTTTTGAAATTATGTTTATTTAAAATAACAATGCCAAAAAGAAATCAGTATGTGCTCCATCAGTCTTTGATTGTGTTGATCATGTCAAGCTGTGGAAAGTGCTCAGACTAATGGGAATCCTTGAACATTTCATTATCTTCATGAGAAACTTGATGAGAACATATCAGAAAGTCACAGTCAGGCCAGAACATGGTGAAACAAACTGTTTTCAGGTTAGCAAAGGAGTGCCTGTATGCTGAATATATGTTAAGGGAAGTTAGATTTGAAGATTTGAAGAAGATAAGCATGGTTTTAAAATTGTCAAATGCCAGGGAAATTGGGAGATTCAGGCAGTTCAAATGGGTATAAAGATTTATTGCAAGCTCTCTACAAGAATCTGAATTACTAACAGTCCAAGCAAATTGGTGGTAGATAAGAGTCACAGGAATTCAAGGTGGGATGGACTTTGATGTCTAGAAGGGACTCATGACTGATGACATATTTGACCCCTCCCTCAGGCTCAGTCTGGTCATCTCTTACAAAAACTTGAGGAATAAATATAAATAATCTGTGATATGCTGATGACTACCCTGGTAGCTGAAAATGTAAAAGTTTCCTGCAAGCCCTAGTACAAAAACTAAAAGAGCTCAGTGAAAAAAATGGGACTAAAATTTACCAGAACTCAGTAGAGTGCAGCCACAAAGGCCTTGGAATTAATATTGTATCCTTACAATTTATATTGACTGTTTCCTAGTATGATTTGATTGTTGATTGTACCCTATGACTATCATTAAGTGTTGTACATTATGATTCTTGACTCTTGATGAATGTACCTTTTCTTTATGTATACTGAGAGTATTTACACCAAGACAAATTCCTTGTGTGTCCAATCACACTTGGCCAATAAAGTATTCTATTCTATTCTATTCTATATTCAAATGCTGTAAATTGTCTACACCTACAAAGTTCAGAATTATGCAAGTCATGGTATTCTCTGTGACACTCAGTGAAAGTTACAATTGAACTTTAAGAAGCAGTATGGACTTTGGTGTGGGAGAAAATGCCTGAGAATACTATAGACAGCCAAGAAAATAAATTGACGGGTTGGTAAACAACTCAATCCCCAGTTCTCTCTTGAAACACAGATTACCAGGAGAAGGCTCCCTGTTTTGGACACTAGGTCTTTGGAAAGACCTAGTTCTCTGGAGAAGGCTTTAATGTATTTGCTAGGAGTTGAAAATGACTTAATGGCAAATAACCAATTAATTAAATAATCAAAATTATTAACAAGTCAGCACTAAAAATGATTATACTTCTAAGAAGTGTCTCCCCACCCCCTCCAAGGTCTAAACCTGAGAACTATCACCTTCTGGCAATGATTAAAATCCTGTTGCAGGCTTTACCTCAAACTCTGTGTTTTGTTTGTATATTTTGTGTGTGGTGGGATGTAGTATCATTGGTTCTGCTGGTTTCATACAGGAATAAAGTAGTTTCTCCCAGGCAGAAAGCAAAGTGGTAAACAATGAAGCTCATGATTTATATCTTTGTGTTGCCATGCTGATGTATGGAAGGGCACAACTAAAATGTATACATATATGAAGTTGTTACTTCCCAAAAAGCCTACTGAAAAAAAACTGTGGTGGCTGGAAATTGTAATGGTATATAGAAAGCCACTTTGGTGTAGTGGTTAAGAGATTGTGAGTTCTAGTCTCACCTCAGGCATGAAAGTTGGTTGAGTGATCATGGGCCAGTCATTTTCTCTCAGCCCAACTTACCTCACAAGGTTGTTGCTGTGGGGAAAATAAGAGAAGGAAGAACAATTGGTATGTCTGCCTCCTTGAGTTGTACATGAAAAAAGGCAGCATTTTTAAAAAAATGACCTTTGGGGGACAGGAGGAAAAGCTGTAGCCTAGACAATGCTCTGATAAACAAAATCTGAGTCAGAAGGAGGGGCGAGGGTAGAAATGTCTCAGAAGGTTTTGGGGGAAAGTAAAAGCAAGGAAGATAAAATGTACTCTCATACGTGCAAGATTCTGTTACTGTGTTATATTCATAATTAGTTCTGTTTGTTTGGACCACCTCAATGGACTGACAGAAATGTGAACTGGACATGTCTTTCAGAACACTTTATGTGAAAAAAATCCTACTTTTCTTTTGTTCACACTTTTTTAGAAATAAATTTTAGGATATCAGAGATGTTCTCTCAGGATAGATAACTGTTAGTATTAAAAGTGCCACAAGTGCCCAGTACAGAGGTTCAAGTTGTATTATCAGTTACATTTTCAGCAAAGTCACTATTTCTTAGGGGAGCAGATGTCCCAAGTTCAGTTTAGGGATTTGAACTGATCTCAGAAGAAGTGAAGCAGAGTTGTTTCGTACATGGATAGGAGACCATCGGGGGCAAATAAATTGGTAGGTGTAAAATGGAAACATAAAATAAAATCCAGAAAAGGCAAAGGCAAGCCACTTCCTACTATTGCCAAATACTATTACATGACCATGTGAATGAAGTTTCTAGGAGTCAAGTCACATGAGACAATGATTGTTTTTCTTAAGTAATAGAGGGAGGAATAAGAGACTATAAATAAGCTCCTTGGGGTCTCACAAAGTATCCAGGTATACTGAGGGAAGCTTTCTGCAATGTAAGGCATTCTCCTCTGGAGATTGGCTATGTGGTTCCAAAGCTTGGGAAGGCCAGGGCTTCAATTTGCTTGAAGAGTGTATGTGGATAGAAGAGATCCTCTTTTGCAAACTGGTGTCTCCTGAATGGAAAATGAATCAGAGAGGCAGTATTGCCTCCATTTCCCTTGATTTTCCCTCAATTTACATGTGGATTTATTGAAATGCTTCCAGTAGATGCATATTATTATTAGCCTTGGAAATTGACACCTAGTTAATAGGCAAAGAAATCAGAGACTACATACTGAGTGAACTTATAGAGCCTTAGAAACCACACGTAAGTGTTAATTCTAACTTGTTCTTATTCAGCTGAGAAAAAAGAATCAATAAGGAGAACATTTGTAGCTCAGGGTTGAAATGAGAGATCCTTGGTGCTCTCTGAGCTTCGTTATTTCCTTGCAGATGTTTCATTACCTGAACTAGGTAACCTCACCATGATGTTCCCTAGTTTGGGTAATGAAACCTCTGCAAAGAAAAACCAACAAAGTTCAGAGAGCACCAAGAACTGAGTGCTCATGAGAAAAAGAATCCATTTACAGGTTGGATGTAATTATTTGCACATCCATAGGGGAAGCAATCTTTGCTAAATCTGTCATCTTCTATACCTAAGCTGACAGGTTCTTTTAAAAACACCCATTCTAAGCAAATAAATGCACCCAATCTTTATATATGAAGTCAATATCATTCAATAGGACAATTAGCATTATGGGAATTATAATCCAAATGCACGTGGAAGGCATCAGGCCCAGAAATGCCTCACTGAGAAACTGCAACAGGGAAGTAATAAATGTGGACTGTCTGCTGGCGTACATTATGTACGACGAATGCTATATTGACACAATCAAGTGTACATTGTACATTGACCTATTTCAGCTTTTTGAAAATGTCATTCTGAAGATTCTGGAATCTTTGCCAGATCTCCTTAGGGCTCTATAGAGCTAATCCTGAATGTAGAAAAGAAAACTTTAATATGCAAGAACTTTGATATCAAGAATTTTTTAAGATACTTTAGACTGTTGGAATATGTGGCCTGATTAAACAATTACTACTCTGAGTTTTATGATAAATGCATTACCACCACCACCTCATATGTTTCAGGAATGTTCAGAATATAATCCTTCAGTTTTCTAAAGACCGCAATAGCTATGCAAGCATAGCTGAATAGATATACCATTACCATGTGTTGCTATTCCAGATCAGTCAATTGTAGAATCTTGTCAACAGATGCAAGGAGAGCAGTGATTAAAATTTTGAACTGGAACTGGGAAAAGTTCAAGTTCACTTGCTCACTTCACCATGGAACTGATTGACTTTGAGTCAATTTTTATATTTCAGCACAACTCGCTTCACAAGTCTGTTGTTGTAAAGAAGAAATCTAGAGAAGGCACACGTAAGCCACCTTAAGCTCCCAAAGGAATAGGAATAGTCAGATAAAAGATAGGTAAGTAAATGAGTTTTATATTTGTCTTCCAACATCTGTTCTTGTTTAAATGTAAGAGAAAATCAAACTGGCAGGCTCAGTACAGACAACGAGTACACTGAAATAACAAATTCATTGAAGAAAATGAACAAATTTATTGAAACAATTATGAGCAGGTTACGTTCGTCTATCTATACTCCATGAACCTTTTTAGATAACTAGTGACAGATTTTTCATGTTGGTTTACCAGTTCCTCTTCCTGGGAACTGTAATTCTGCCTGGTTTATATTTCATTGATCATCATCCTTGATGCAAGAATGCAAGAGGATGGCTTGGAGGCAAAGAATACTATGTAGTCAAACTATTATTTCTACAGTGACCTGTCAGGCTTGAAGTGCCACACTATTCTATCTCTATCTTTCTGTTGGTGTTCTTCCTTTCACTTCTCCCAATGAGAGACAAATTATTTCCCCTTACAGATCAGATCGGTCAAAGATAACTTGGTAAGTCAGAAAAATGTTGATGAACTTGGATCCCAAAGATCCCCTGTTAGACTCCAAGAAAGAAGCTTCTTGACCAAGACTTTTTTTTTTTGCTGCTTTTTGGATAATGCCATCAAGGTCAGACTTCTTCTCAGTCCTCAAATTTCCCTAGACGCCATCAGAAAATATTCTCAATTGTTTGGTAGGTTGGTTGATTTGTAAGCAAAGCAGTCCTAATTCTGATGTAGAAGGTACAGTTCATCCAGTGGCGGGATTCAAAGTTTTTTTACCACCAGTTCAGTGGGTATGGCTTGGTGGGCGCGCTTTGGGCACATGCACACACTTTGCGCTCGCGCGCATGCCAAATGCACACTTTGCGCAGGTGCAGAGGCATTTGTGCAGGCACAGAGGCATTCCAACTCACCTCCTGCAAGCCTGCACTCTCCCGGTTGCTTCAGCAGCTGCCGCATGACACTCTGCTGTGTCGCGCAAAGCACCTGCGCTTTAAAAGCAGGGAATAAAGGTGAGTAGGGGGCCCGGGCAGGCAGGCCCAACAGCAAAGCGGCAGTGAGAACCAGTTCGGTCTTTGCTGCTCATCAGCGCTACCAGCTCGGCAGACCAGGACCGAACTGTTAGAATATCACCACTGACTTCATCACCAGCTGATTTGCTGGTTGCATCTGCCAGGATGAAAATGGGGATGGAGAGATGGTTGTAGCTTTCTTAGAGTTAATTTTGAAAAAACAAACAAACAAACCTCACAATCTTCCCTTTCCTTTACAAGCAACGGAAGGGAAAATTGCCAGATTTTGCTGATCTAATCATGAAATCTGGGATTTATGATTCACCAATTCTTGAGCTCCATTTATATGAATGCTAGTCCTAAGTATACTCCTTTCTGAAGTCAAGATTTCAAAAATGCAGAAATGGGGATTTGACATTATTTCTCTGCTTCTACTTTGAGAATGTATAGCAAGGGTCTTCAAACTTGGCAAGTTTAAGACTTGTGGATATCAACTCCCAGAATTCCTGAGCTAACATAACTGGAGGAGGAATTCTGGGAGTTGAAGTCCACAAGTCTTAAAGCTGTCAAGTTTGCAGACCCCTGATGTATAGCTTCTACCACTGAAGTCGCTAGCCTAGTACTTAAGATGCTTGGCATGTCTGCAGTAATTTATCTTGGTGCTCATCAAGCTCCAGGCAAATCCTGTAATTTTGTTAGAAATAAATGTAATGCTCAGACCCTGCTCAGCGCTGTTTAAAGGTATGCCTACCTGTGCAGAAAAGGGACAAAAAGGTTAATAAGGAGTATCTGAGCACTTGGAAGTACTAACAGGTAGTATTCTTTTAATCAGTGCTTTTTAACTAGCTATGCTCTTTAAGGTAGCCTTTTTGTCAGGCTTCTGATAAATTATTTTATGTGAGTATGCACAATATGTTATCTTAAGATTTCAAATCTGCCCATCAGTCTTAAAAGAATGAGACAATTGCTCTAAGACATAGTTTCTGCAATGATATTATACCCTTAGCAATTTTCCTTCAATATATTTTATGAGATATGGATAATTTGGGATTACAATTTTTTACCCTAAGTGTAATGCACTGTATTTCAGCAAGGCAAGAAATGTATCTTGATACAACTCAAAACCAAATGAAGTTTCATTCTCCACAGCAGATCATTTGCATTAATTTTTTAGTTGTTAGTATTTAGTGAAGAAATATTTCCAGCAAAATAGTGAAATATTGAAAAAAGAATAAGCATTTCTTATAAGCTTTGTTATAAATCACAGATATAAAACTATTGCTGGACAAATATATTTTTTATGTTATGTATGGATCTCTGTGCCTTTCTATGTACGTAATCTTGTGGAAAGAAATTAATCTATTTTTATAAGGGTTTTTTAAAATGCTTTTCAAGCCAACTATGAGCAAATAACTTTTGGCATTTTTTTTTTGAGTTGGTGCGTTCAATCCAAATACCCAGGAGAGTGAGATTGTAGGTCTCCAAAATGAAACATCTGTGATTTAAGCTTGGAAAATTGAAAATTGAAATAGCTATGTTCTTTAGCTGAATCAACCCAGAGGTAAGAAGGAGCTCAAGAGATTCTTGAAATGCAATTACTAAGTTCAAAAATACTGATTTCAGCTGAACTCATGTAATGAAGATCAGCTATCAAGGTTCTAACTAAACATCCCTAAAAGAGAATTTTAGGCTGCACAGGATTAGGGAGAATATACAAATAGAACATAGAGTCTATTGCAATATACTACAGATAGTACTCAATTTATAACCTTTCATTTAATGAAGTTACAACAACACTGAAAAAAATGACTTATAACTAGTTTTCACATTTATGACCATTTCAGCATCTCCACAGTCATGTGATCAAACTTTGGGCGCTTGGCAACTGGCATGCATTTAAGATCCCTGGGTCCTGGGGTTGTAATTTGCCAATTTTGAAATTTGTAATTTTCAAACCTTCTTAGGGAACCTCTGACAAAGCAAAGTCAATGGGGGGAAGCCAGATTTGCTTAATGACTACATGATTCACCTAAGTGATTCTCTTAACCCTGGCAAAAATGATCATAAAATGGGGCACAACTCATTTCACAACTGTCTTGCTTAGCTACATAAATTTTTGGGTCAATTGTAATTGTAAATCAAGGACTACTGATTTGTTTCATGGAGTCATCTTGAGTTTTAGAAGAACTCTTTTCCAACTGTTGCCCACAAGATAGGCAATAATGGGAATGATTTATTATTTGCTGGGTCCAAGTTAACATTCTATGCCAAAGATCTCCAACCTTGGCAACTTTAAAGCTTGTGGACCTCAACTCCCAGAATTCTTCAGCCAGCAAAGCTTGCTGAGAAATTCTGGGAGTTGAAGTCCACAAGTCTTAAAGTTGCTAAGGTTGGAGATCTCTGTTTTATGCCATCATCTGTAAAGATAAATTTGTAAGAACTATACAGGTACATAGAACACTTAACTTGATAGTAAGGTAATATCTTTCTCTCTTTTCATTTCATTTTCCCCCTCTTCATAAGTCAAAACATGTTCCGTTTTCTTGGAACAAGTGCAGTTTATGGATGGTGAGGTATGAATCTCATGGATAACAGCTGACTTGGGACCAGTTCATTTATTTTGGGGAGATAATAGAACCTCTCACGTTTAGATTACACCATTTAGATCGGAAAATTCATCAGTTGAGTAATGTATAATATACCTTCCTACCTTGCAAGATGAATACCCAACACAACCTTCCACCTCAGTCAGTCTCAGATTGCACTATACCGCACTATACCAGTGGTGGCTAACCTTTTTGGGCTCCTGTGCCAAAAATTGTGCACGCGCTTGCACACGTGCCAGCACCCAGAAAGCAATGCGTGTGGCCCCACCCCCTGCACATGTGCATGCAATACCCCCCCCCTACCTGCACTGTGCCTCACAGCTGATTTTTTTTGAAGCCTTTTTTGGCCTCCCAGAAGCTTGAAAAAAGCCTCTGCAGGCTTTGCAGGACAAATAATAGGCCCGTTTCATCACTTCCGGTATTACAGGAAGTGATGAAATGGGCCTATTATTCATCCTGCAAAGCCTGCAGATGGCTTTTTTCAAGCCTCTGGGAGGCCGAAAAAGGCCTCAAACCAACTGAAAAATCAGCTGTGAAGCGCACACATGCGCAGTGAGGTAAGTTTCCTGCAGCTCGTGTGCTGGCATAAATGGCTGTGCATGCCACCTGTGGCACACACGCCATAGGTTTGCCATCACGGCACTGTACAATTCTGCAAAAGAAAGTGAAAATCTCTTTAATAATATACAGTATATATGGGTTAGATCTGATTTTTTACAGTATGATCTATAACAGCAGTGGGATTCAATTTTTTTTACTACCAGTTATGTGGGCGTGGCTTGGTGGGTGTGGCAGGGGAAGGCTAACTGTAAAATCTCTAGTCAGAGGTGGTATTTGCCAGTTCTCTGAATTACTCAAAATTTCTGCTACCGGTTCTCTAGAACTGGTCAGAACCTGCTGAATAGCACCTCTGATCTATAGCCCTGTTAGCTTAATTGTTTGTATTCAAACAGAATTAATTTCTTTTTACTTCAATTGGTTTTCATCTTATTTGATAGCCTAAAATGAAGCCTGAAGGTTCAGTCTTCAAAGAGAAAAATCAATGCCACATGAGAGAAAGTATCAAATGGTCAAACAGTTATCAAATTATGCGGTTTGTTTCAAGGTAACTAGAGAATTGCTTTCCCAGGATCAAGTTCTGCCTACTGCTTATTAAAAGTCATGCAAACTGAAAGCTCTTGTTTCTTTATTATTGATCCAGCTATAGATAATGATATTTGTTTCAGTGTGAACTTGCATTGCAGACAGGAGACAAAGGATGAAAAATATTTTCCTGATCACCCTTACAAGATACAGATCTGGATCAAATCTCCTATGCTGGCAATGCACTCAAAAGCAGAACAACATAGGAATAAAAGAGATCCGCCTTGCTTTTTATAAGTTTGTGGATTCCCTTTTGGCTATTAATCATCTAATCAAACAAAATATTATTTAGTCTTATCCCATAACACGTACTATTTTAATATTTATCATCTTTGAATTTCTTCATTTGTCAACTTTTTGGGGTATGTACTATATAATAGATAATCAGAGTTTGAAGGGACCTTGTAGGTCATCTAGTCCAACCCCCCGCCCAAGCGGGAGACCCTACCCCATTTATGACAAATGGCAGTCCAATCTCTTCTTGAAAGTCTCAAGTGATGGTGCTCCCACAACTTCCGAGGGCAAGCTGTTCCATTGACTGATTGTTCTCACTGTCAGAAAGTTTCTCCTTGTTTCCAGATTAAATCTCTCCTTGTTCAGTTTCCATCCATTATTCTTTGTCTGGCCTACAGGCACTTTAGAAAATAGCTTGACCCCTTCCTCCCTGTGGAAGCCGCTCAGATATTGAAAGACTGCTACCATGTGTCCCCTGGTCTTTCTCTTCACTAGAGTAGCCAAGCCCAGTCCAGTCCAGTCCCAGTCCAAGCCTATATAGAAGCAAATACAAATTCTCTTGTTATAATCTCTTCTTGTTTCTTTTTGTCCACTTTGTTTCACTAGCTGCAGGAAGTCTAAGTTAGTAATCCTATGAGCATCCAGTTGGAAGGCAAGCAAAGTAATAACAACGAAACATAAAATTTTACTTGCCAGTACCACATTATCTTTCAATGTTTCTTATTATTTGAATTTCAAAATAATGCATAAAAAATGTTGAACATAGATTTTAATCTAGATAACTTTATATTTTAACAAAACATAATTCATGAAGGAGATTTTTACAGCTGATATCAGGTTATAGGAAGGAAGGTTGGGAGGGAGGAAGGAAGGAAGGAGATTTTTATGAATGAACTTGATCGTGGTGTAATGAAGTACTGTGAACATTCTCATGTTTTGATTAAGTTCCTTAACTGATTAGGAGAATATTATAGATATATGAAAGATGAATGAAAAATAACATTTCCCCTTTGATATCTTTATTTTAAATAGCAATATTTTAATAAATGAAACAGGAAAATATTTCTTAAAATGAGCCCTATCGACTTCCTTTTGTAATTACCACCATTTGACACATACTTTTACAATGGTGGGCAATCTTCTTGAAGCTTTTAGGAAAGAACTTCACACTTTATTTCTTTAGCCAGGTCCAGACAATCCTTTCCAGCTCTTTATTTGAGTGACATGGGTGTTGTGAACATATTCCTTTTATTTCTTTACTTAAATTTATTGATTGCCCTAACTCAGGGCTATCAAACTTGCAGCTCAGGGGGCGGATGCATCCCACACTGGCCACGCCCATGCCCAGTTTAGCAAAGAGGGAAAAAGTTGCAATACATCATGTGACACCACTGTGATGCTGCAAGTTTCACACCCCTGCTCTAATTCTAGTGGAAAAATAATGGAAGATAGGCGGTGCCATGTATGCAGAGGTGGTATTCAGCAGGTTCTGATCAATTCTGGAGAATCGGTGGCAGAATTTTTGAATTTTTTTTTTGAAGATGAGAGCTTTACCGTTAAAACTATACTTAAAAGCAATATGATACTTAATTAGAAAGTATGTTTTGCATAAATATTTCTGGTATTGTGTGGAATAGTGTTTTTCTTTTGTTTACTATGAGTAAGCACTCGTGTGTGTTTTTTTTTTAAATGATATGGTTAGCATATATCACAGAGTATTAGATATTACCGAAAATGTACAAAAAAATATAATAATGTAGATAGAAACACATTGTTTTCCCAATCCTGGAAAAAAAAAAACTTTGATTGTCGAACAAGTACCATTTTCTGCTTTGCTGAGTCCAACCGTTTGGTTGGTCCTTAGTTTCATTTCTTACAAGCCTTGATTTTGAAAATTGGACTCTGACTGGCCAGTTCATCCAAGAGAGAGAACTTTCAAATAACCCTCTTGAGTTCTGTGGGTTTTCTTATTTTAACTTGTCTTGAGGCTTTACCTAAAAATGTTGCTCAGAGAAAACAGAACTTTGAAAGTACATTCTGAAATCATAGAACAGAAGCAGGCAAAGGATTTTGGTCTGGGCAGAATCTGCTTTCTATTATTACTTTCTGGCCTGTGGGGACAGTAGAAAGGGCACTTCGGAATGTCCACATCATTTCGGAGGGTGTTAGAGGAAATTTTTTGAAACTCAGAATAGATGTGGTGAACTTAGTAGAAGCTTATTTTAGATTTTGTTTTTGAACCGAAAACTCTTGAATTGAATGGACTCCTGGTAAATTCCTGGACATTTTGGCAATAGTTTTAAAATAGTTTGCTCTTGCCTTTTCACAAGATGCTTTTTTTAAAAAAATTACCATTCTAGTTTCAGTCAGCTTGATGGTTTACTATAGTATTTAAGTAAGTTGTTTTGCCAAGTGTCATGGCACTGATCGGATGCCCAGGCAATTTGTTCTTTGGGATTCAGACAATGAGCACAGCAGCAAATAGTAGTAACTGTGAGAAGGATCTCGGAGTCCTAGTAGACAACCATTTAAATATGAGCCAGCAGTGTGCAGCAGCTGCCAAAAAAGCCAACACAGTTCTAGGTTGCATAAACAGAGGGATAGAATCAAGATATGTGAAGTGTTAATATTACTTTATAATGCCTTGGTAAGGCCACACTTGGAATACTGCATTCAATTTTGATCGCCACATTGTAAAAAAGATGTTGAGACTCTAGAAAGAGTGCAGAGAAGAGCAACAAAGATGATTCGGGGACTGGAGGCTAAACATATGAACAGTTGCAGGAACTGGGTATGTGTAGTCTAAGAAAAGAAGGACCAGGGGAGACACGATAGCATTGTTCCAATATCTCAGGGGCTACCACAAAGAAGATTTGGAGGTCAAGCTATTCTACAAAGCAGGGGTCTCTAACCCTGGCAACTTTAAGACCTGTGGACTTAAACTCCCAGAATTCCTCAGCCAGCAAAGCAAACCTGGAAGCTTTGGCATCTACAAAATTCAGGACAGGGACCATGGTTTGTCCAGCCCCTATAATGGTCTCACCCCTCATTTTGCAGTTTCCTTTTTAAGTTCTATATAGACCAGCAGTTAAGAGTAAATTTTTAGTAAGATGGCTGAGGAATGCTGAGAGTTGAAGTCCACAAGTCTTAAAGTTGCTAAGGTTGGAGACCCCTGCTCCTAAGCACCTGAGGGCAGGACAAGAAGCAATGGGTGGAAACTAATCAAGGAGAGAAGCAATTTAGAACTAAGGAGAAATTTCCTGACAGTTAAAGCAATTAATCAGTGGAACAACTTGCCTCCAGAAGTTGTGAATGCTCGAACATTGGAAGTTTTTAAAAAGATGTTGGATAACCATTTATCTGAAATGGTATAGGGTTTCCTGCCTAAGCAGGGGGTTGGACTAGAAGACCTCCAAGATCCCTTTCAACTCTGTTATTCTATTCTGTTTAAATAAAGAGGTGTTAAGCTTTATTATTAAGTCAAGCAAACAGATTTAAAAGCATACCATAATAAGCATGCTTACTAAACAATATGATATCCAAATCGCTTATATGTTGTCAGGAGCTCCTTAATAATAGCAGCAGAGATACCCCAAGGGTGGCCAATTTCCACAGTATCTAGTGCTAAGTTCTGTGCAGAAGCTCCCAACAAATGACAGCCTAAGGGTTTCCCCCCGCCCTCAAAACCTGGCATTGTGACTTCATGGTCCTGCTTCCATGGCCACAAGACTGCAAGACGTGACCTTGACAGAGCGTCGCATGGCTCTGGGATGGGAACCAAAAGCCTGAGATTTTCTCAGATATCCAGCTATGGGAAGATTCCACCCTGCCTTTTCCTTTATTCAGCAAGCAAGAGTAAAAAACAATCAGACTGGCTTTGGAATAAGTTCCAAACCATTAGGGCATTTTTAAAAAAAAATATGAAGGAGAAATTGAAATATGTCATCAAACTCCTCAAAATCTTTCACATTACACATTACAAATCTGGTCTTTCACATTACACCACAAGAAACCCAGTTGTGCTTAGCTTCTAAGCCCGTGATGGCGAATCTATGACACGTGTGCCGGAAGTGGCATGCACAGCCACTTCTGCTGGCACGTGAGAGTTCACCCAGAAGAGCCCCACTGTGCATGTGTGCGTGCTGCCCGCCCGCCTGCCAGCTGATTGTCAGATATCTGGTGCACATGCGCGGGGGCAGGGGTGCGCAGAGATCACAGCGTGTGTGGGGGCATCTCATACACATGCACAGGGGGTGTGGGAGCCCCCCATGTGCATTGCCATCTGGGTACTGGCACGTACACAATTTTTGGCATGGGAACCCCAAAAGGTTAGCCACCACTGTTCTAAGCCCAAAGTTACAGTAGATATCCAGTGCCATCTGCAATAGCAAATTAAATGTTCTGTTGCAGGAAAGCAGCCATTGGGGGATTTCAAACCTGAAAGCTTTGGCAGCTACAAAATTCAGGACAGGGACAATGGTTTGTCCGGCCCCTATAGTGGTCTCCCCCCTCATTTTGCAGTTTCCTTTTTAAGTTCTATATAGACCAGTAGTTAAGAGTAAATTCTAGTAAGATAATTCAGCACATTTGCAGACTGAAATTTTCCAATGCAATAGAGATAAATTGTGGCTAGAGAGCAAAATGTTCTTTAATCCACCCCCATACTAACCTATTGCTGCTGTTTGTATCACTTCCTGCCCTAATGAAGCTTGGGTTTTCTGGAAAAAAAACAACCCATATCTTTCTGCAGTCTATTCCAATGCCTCTCCCTAAAGGTGACATTTTCTGTAGCTAATGAAAGTGTTACCTCAAATATATATCTCTTTCAGCTTATCTCTGCATGCATGGCGAAGTGTAGATGGGAATAGATCCTTTTAGCTGCTGAAGTTAGATAGAATGAAGAGTAAATGAGCTAGTAGGTGGGATAAAAAAATCCATTATAATCACAACATTAGACAATTAATAACTTCCAATATAATTCACACATGGAAGTGACTTAGAAAAAAAGGTTTCAAGCACATGCACATATCTTTTAATAGAAGACGTAGGTCTTGTTTCAGCAGAACAGATGGGAGTAAAAAATATGTATGAACGTATCCCCAGTAGCATATTTAAATCAGTGGGTGAATGCTAACACGGAGAATGGAGAAGTAATAATTTTTCAGGTGTTTGGTTTTATTGGGTTATGTTTAACTAAGACATGGAATGGAGTCTATGCAATCAAGCGGCAGGAAAATCATAGTGGCGTACACAGGGATGGGATCCGACCAGTGTAACTACCGGTTCTGTTGCTCTGCATCGTGCGCGCAGAGGCAAGTCACGCGAGTGCAATTTACGACTTGCTGAGCTGCCCGGACAGCTGAGCAGTGCTGCGTGCAAGTGCACAACGGTTGGAAAAGCCCTTTTTTCCTGCTTTTTCAACTGCAGCTGTGCCGCGCAAAGTAGCTGCAGTTGAAAAAGCAGGAAATAAAGGTCAGGTAAGAGCCTCGGTGGGCGGTGGGCCAAAACAGCAGCAGACATCGAACCGGTTCTATGTATGGTCTCTGTCTCCTGCTCTTCAGAACTACCAGTTCTACAGAGATGGACAGAACCGGTAGAATCCCACCCCTGGGTGTACAGATGTTGCACAGCTTCCTGCCCTATTATAACTCATGGTGTAGTTGTAATGGAATGCCTTATTAGCCTTGAATAAAGAGAAGGAGAGATGCTGCCTAGGAAACAATTGGTCGAAGAGTGGCAAGAGCCCACAATAATCTAACAGTCACAGAAAAAAAAAAAACCCGAGAAGAGCTTGCCCTAATGCAGGGGTGTCAAACCTGACTTCATTGAGGGCTGCATCAAGGTTGTGTTTGACCCCGGGAGGCCAGGCTTGGTATGGCCAGGGTGGGCATGGCCAGCTCAACATCACTTGTGTCGGGAGCACCTAAGGTAGTCTGAGTGCTCTGCCAGTGAAAACGGGTTCCTGAGATTCGTTTTTGGCTGTGACAACCCCTTGCAACCCTCTGCCAGTGAAAACGGAGCTCATGAGGGCTGTACGCAGCTCTCCTAAGCTCTGTTTTCACTAGCCCCTCCTTCATTGTTTCCAGGGTAGCAATTCCCCCAAAAAACCTGGAGCACCACTTGAATACCATTGGCATTGACCACATCACCACCAGTCAATTGCAAAAGGCACCTTTACTTGGAACAGCTCACATCCTGCAATGAGGCCTTTAATACCATCATATAACAACATCTTCTATCCCAAGTCCTTGGGAAGGACTTGATAAGTGGCTAAAAGTGTCAAATCTGGTCTAAACATCTGGCTGGCTGTGCAACCAATCATAATTATACTAACAGTCCCCTCCATGGATACACCCTTGTTCCATGGGTGCGGTGGGGGGGAGGGCTTGTGTGGTTCTGATGAGATTGAGAGCTAGGCTGGTGGTAATGTATCCTGCTAGAAGGATTGCCACATTAGACAGATCTTAGCAGAAGAGTCAGACTATGTATCCATCAACTCATTTAATATGGTTAATGGAAAACAGAAAAAGAATCTTATACCAGATCAGTCACATCAGATGTTAAGAGTTTCTGGACATCTGTCAGCAAGTGGCCAACAGGACTCAAGAGGTATGGCTGGGCAACCAAGGCTTAGACCTGTAGGATGATTAGAAGAAGAACAACCGTAGACAAGGGTTGTTGTTCTTCTAAGGGGCTGCAAAAGTGCACAGTCGTGCCTACCGTCCCTGTCCTATCGTCCCCATTTATTCGTACACGTTTCCTGTATTCCTACTCACGTTTATACTTATACCTATTATCTTGTAAGCGATTGACAAATCAAATAAAAAATAGACAAGACAAAAGTATACTTTATTTGAAAATTGTAATGCTACAGCCACCTATTATAAATCACAACATACAAAGTGAGCCTCCTTAAAGCAAATGTTTGAACTGTGGAAAAGAATTTATCGGGACATTATCATTGAATAACAATTAGCAGATCAAAGAAGATTCATTACCAAAAATAAATTATTCGGGGATGCAAAACTGGAAGAGATTCAAAAAAAAAGAAAAAAAAGAAAATGGAAACCCAGTATAATAGAACAGTAGAAAAAACTTGAGAAACACTAAAAGCATTTTTAGTGTTACAGATAGAGCAGTGGAATTTGGCCTGGAGAAAAGTGCTGCAGTAGCAATAAGCCAGGGTAAACGCATAAACAGTAATGAAATTGAAATTCAAATGGCTAAACTATCAGGAGGAAGCCTACAAGTATCGGGGAACTTCACAGTTGGATAACGTCAAGTGTGGGCAAGTTAAAGATTAAATACAAGCAGTAGTTCCCTGCTGTTTGCACATTCAAACATCGCTAGTGATTTTGATTCACGTTTAATGCCTCCACAAATATTTCAAGCTTAGCTATTTGAAATTATATCCATTTCTGGAATTTTTCTGGTGGCACTTTTGGAAGAAAACAATTAGCAAAACCAGAGCATCTGACCATAGGACCACTGCAATGGTTGTAAGGGCAAGGACTATAAGGATTGTAAAGTTACTTTTACAATTTTCAGAGTCATTAACTGAAGACTACCTGTATAACATATGAGAAATAAGTACAATCACCGTCATTCTGCAATCTCAGATTTGCACAGGGGAATTCTTCTATCATTGGAATTCTGCAGTTTTCTTCAGTGGAGGCAGCAGATCTGTATGGATACATTGGCAACTTTAAATTGTCTGGACTCCAGCTCTCAGAGTTTCCAAGCCAGCATGCTTTAGAAACTTTTAGAATCCTCTCTGGTCTCAGAAATCTATAGACGAAGTCAGAAGAAGAATGAATTTTCGTGTAAACTATAGAGTCACTTGACAGTGTACAATGGGCCTAGGACAGAGGTGACAGATTAACAGTGAGATCTGATAGCAATCTCAGAGCAATGGATAGAGAATCAGAGTTCTCTATTGTAATTTACATTCTGTAAGCCACCTCGAGTCACCATGAATGAATAGGCGGGAATATAAATTAAATAAATAAATAAATAAACTGCCTATTATAACTGCTCAGTTAGCTATAATATAAAATTATTTGTGGGTATAACTTGAGTATCATAAGCAGATGAAGCTAATACCCCAAAACTTAACATGTGAACATTTTAGCATACATTTGGCTAGATGGTGCTTGGGGTATTTATATAGTAGATAAATATTTAGCTAGCTAATAAGCAAATTGAATCTAGATAAATGTCTAGTGGCTGTGCTGCGCTGTGCTGTGCTTTGGATCATAGGTCTGTTTATATCTGCACCAACACAGAAGTGATTTGGTAGATACTTTAAAAAATCTGAAGCTACTGTTCTTTGCTTTTATTGGGAAAATGTTAAATGATCAGATATTTTCATGGGACTTTACTGAAATGTAGAAAAAATAGAAAATATAATTTTTACCTCTTTTTCTAGCAAGGGTGAAATAGTTGCATTACTGTAATTTAAAATAAGGGGAACTAACAATCTTGAGAAAAACAAAAAAGCAGACATACAAGAAATAGAGAGTTGTTTGTTCTAACATCTAAGGTTAGTTTTAGTATTTTCTTACTGGTAACTTTTTTGAAATAGTTCCCTAAATGAAACTATATCTGCTTTTTCCAGAAGTAGGAGAGAGTATTCTATTAACTTCAGCTGAAAGAAATTGGTCAATTTGATGTTAGTTTTTATCAAGACTTTTGAATAAGAAGCTTGAATGGTAAATCAGTGGAAGATTGCATTACACAATATGAAATCCATTTTGTATTTTGTTAAACTGAGGTTAATATGCAAAAAAAGAGTTTGTATATAATTTAGACTACGTTTAATATTGGTTGGTTGTAATCAAATGGCTGCTGAAGATCAATATGGTTTAGTCTTATCCTGTTATAGTTGTGTTTGGGCTGGTATCAGCAGAGTTATTAATCAGTGGTGGGTTTCAAATTTTTTTACTACTGGTTCTGTGGGTGTGGCTTGGTGGGCGTGGCTATGTGGTCATGTGACCGGGTGGTCATGTGACGAGGGGTTTTCAAAGACAGAAACTCACTTTCTGGAACGGGCGTTGGACTAGATGACCTCCAGGTACTTTCCAGCCCTGGAGTGCTGTGCTCTTTCAAAGCATCCTCTGAAGTTGCATCTAGTGCCAAGGTTTGTGGTCCTTCCTTCCTCTCTTTTTCCCCTCCCACCTTTCTTTTTTTCTTTCTTTTTCTTTTTTCCTTTCTCTTTCTTTTTCTTTCTCCCATTCTTCCCTTTTTTTCTCCCATTCCTCCCTCTTTCTTTCTCTTTCTGTTTTTCTTTTGCATACCCCTGCACCCTGTTTTTGGCCTAGTGGGCCTCGGGGAAGCCTCCTGGGAGCAAAAATGGGGCATGGGGAGGCGTGCAGCACTCCCCCCAGTGCCCCATTTTTGGCCTAGTGGGCCTCAGGGAAGCCTCCTGGGAACAGAAAAAAAAGCCTTTTGAAGCGGGGGGGGGAAATCAGCTGTGCCGCGCAATTTAGATTAGCTAGAAAGCAAGAAATCTGATGATTTCCTGCTTTCTAGCCAATCTAAATCGCGCGGCACAGCTGATTGTTGCTTAGCTGATCGTCAGAAATACTGGTTCGGCTGAACCAGTAGCATTTTTTACTACCGGTTCAGCCGAACGGGCTGAACCTGTAGAATACTACTACTGGTTACTAATATTGTTCAAGATGATTGGTACTCTATCAAGAACTATGGATTGTTTAGGTATAGGAATTGGCTAAAAAGTATTATATTATTCTGGAAAGCTATACAGATAATACTCGACTTACAACGATAATAGATTGTAAGTTGGGAGGGTCATAAAGCCACATGATCTACCTGCTTTTACGATATTTTTTGTGGTGATCTTTTGCAATTGTTAAGTGAACCAATAGTTACAAGGGATCAGTTTTGCCAAAAGCTGGAAATAAATGCCAAAAATGATATAAAACACAATCATGTGACTGTGGGGCATTGCATTGACAAGCACCCAACACGACGACTGCAGGAGGGAGGCATCAGAACTTCAGAACTAGATCATAAGTACATCCAGTCTGTAGTAACATTAAATGGTTGCCATAAGTCAAGTACTATCTGTACCTGATCTGCAGTAAGAGTTTGCTAATACAATTGATCAGAATAGAGTTGGAAGTGACATTGGAGGTCTTCTAATCCAGCCCCCGATCAAGCAGGAGACCCTATACCATTTCAGTCAAGTGACTGTCCAGTCTCTTCTTAAAAACCTTCAATGATGAAGCATCTACAATTTCTGAAGGCAAGTTGATCCACTAGTTAATTGTCCTCACTGTTAGCAAGTTTCTCCTTAATTCCAGGTTGCTTCTCTCCTTGATTAGTTTCCATCCATTGTTTCTTGTCCTGCTTTTGGTGCTTGGAGAATAAATTGGCCCCCTCCTCTTTGTGGAAGCCTCTCAAATACTGGAATGGGCTATCATGTCGCTCCTAGTCCTTCTTTTCTCTGGACTAGCCAAATGCAAATCCTGCAACCATTTTTCATACGTTTTAATCTCCAGGCCTTTAATCATTTTAGCTGTTGTTCTTTGCACTTTTTCCAAAGTCTCAATAGCTTGTCACATTGAAATTAAGTGCCTTTGTTTGTCTGTTTTAGAAGGTACAGGAAAAAAAAAGCCTTTTGAAAAATCATTGTTTTTGGAGCTCTATTTATAATTCTTAATTTATCTTTTTATTATGAATTTTGTTGGTGTGTGTCTCTGTGTCGTGATTCTTTAACAATTTTGCATGCATTCATACATTTTTATAATTTGTACTTAAAAATTTAAAATAACTCTCAACATGAATAAGTTTTAAATTAATTGTTTGAATTACTTTTGTCCAATTTATTCTCCAGGTATATACCAAATAGTTAACCTTTTCAACAATCCTTAGTGTGCAGGAAAATATGCAAAACAGCAAGCGGGAATAATCATCTAGCAATAACAAATATTCGAACAGTTACTAATTAAAATAGGAAGTAACTAATTCTCATGGACTTCTTAATAACTTTTTGCAAAGAAGTTAAAGAGTGATGCAGCATTTCTTGGAAGGAGGTTTCAGAATTTAATCATATCTTTCCATGGTGGCAACCAATCTACCTCAAAATTGCTTGCACATTAGGAGGGGTCTCTCAAAGATCACCTCAAGAAACAGGCAGTTTTATCAAAGAGATTAAATATGAAGTTTTTGTCATTTGCTCATTCTCACAAGCAGAAAAGGAGATCAAATAAATATGAGTTTGTGCAAGCATTGTCACTTAGCTAGTTATAGCCTGAGTGATTGTAATTTGAGTAGTTTCTCCCAGAGTGCTGGGTAATTAAGCTGTAACAACTGCAGTGAACATCAGAGAGACAATAAAGAGATAGAGCTTCCAAAACGTCTTTTGCAATAACAACACAAAATTCAGATGGGACAAACATAAGTCTGGAAGTTGAGATCCAACAGGAATTTTAGAAAGATATTGCTTAGGGAGTGTATTGGAATGTGGCAGAGAGTCTTTTAGAAACTCTTCATGTTCAGGTCCATCTGGTTTGTGGGTCATACAGATTTTTGAAGCTCTTCCACGTTTTCACTCCTCGGCTTTCTGCTGCTTCAGTCTCCCTCTGGTGAAGCTTTTCTATATTAGTGTCAAGGTCATGTGACCCGGTCAGCCAATTGCAACACAGCAGGAGGAATGGAAACTTCTTTCTGAGATGAAAGTAAGTCAGAATAGCTCAGCCTTTTCATGTTCCGCTGTTCGGGTTCACGGCTCCTCAGACTTATATTTTTATGACTTGCCTGGCTTTTATTAGGCTAAACACAGCTCGTGGTGCTCAGAAGAAGACTTACCTGGTTTCTTTTAAAAATAGTTTTATTGTAATGTCACTTTTCCTTATAATCTTCCTTGTGCATTTGCAATTTGGCTGATTGGGTTTTTTTTTTAGAGGAATGAGATTCAGAAGCTGGGATTTACAGAGAAATGCCAGTTTTAACAATCTTCCTCCAATTATCTGGTCTAAGAGCTTGACAATTGTCACTTGCCGAGCATTTGTGTGACAGGCACTCCCACCTCTTCTCTACCTTAAGAGCAAGAGAGGAAATGGTTATCATAAACATCCCATGATCCAGTCTTAGCCAATTGCACATAAAGTTGGAATCAGGATTATTTGCTAAAGTTGACAACATGTTATTCCTCAGTGGCTTCAAAATTCTGGCCTTAAATTATTAGCACATTTAATTTAAGAGAAACATAAACAATATCAGATCTGAAAATGATGTAGCTTTTGTGCTTATATAATAGATATCCTGTTTCTCCAACAATACGGCCTCCCCCAGTAGGAAGTCCCAGCATGTTTTATAGGCATGAAATGAAATTAAGCCCCTTCCCCCAAATTAAGGCCTATATTAAAACATGCAAAATGGGGGGAATGGTGGGGGGGGGGGCTTGTCATTAGGAAGTACTTTTGTTGCACACCCGGATATGGTGCTGCCTGCGTTGACCCCAATACGAAGTGCCCCACCAACGCCGAGGTCAACATCCAAGCCGTTGCCGCCCGCCCGAAGATGCAAGGGGGGGAAATTAAGTCACTCCCAAAAAGACGGCCTAGTCATTTTTTCGGGGCTCAAAAAAAAAATAAGACCCAGCCTTATTATATGAGAAACATGGTAGATAGATAGATAGATAGATAGATAGATAGATAGATAGATAGATAGATAGATAGATAGATAGATCAGGAATAAAAAAATATAAAATTTGCCTAAAGCAAACAATGAATGAAGACGATATCTTATTCTGGTGTGTGTGTGTGTGTGTGTGTGTGTGTGTGTGTGTGGTGTGGGAGTTCCTCCCTATTTGTCCTGATATATTCTCAAATTGATTTGATGATCTTCTACTGTTCATATGTTTTTTTTGTATGAAAAGCAATCACATCTCTTTTTGGTAAACACTGGTCTTTTGAAATGACATATCTGTCCAAATAGATTTCCTTGCATTTAGCTATTTTTTTCCTTCACTAAATCATATTGATGCTATTAGCTTTCAAGTGCAACTGAGTATTTCTGAATCCCAAATTGGAAACAGATAATGTAATATATTTTATTGGACTGTTTTCTTTGCGAAGCAATAAAAAAGTTTATAAGCTTACAGAGATATTGCCTTTAGCAAAAATAAAAAGTGGCTAAGTCTATAAAAAAGAAATTGTTTGAAACATTCCAATCAGAGTTAGTATTCAGCGGTTTCTGACCAGTTCTGGAGAACCGGTAGCGGAAATTTTGAAAAGTTTGGAGAATCAGCCAATACCACCTCTGACTGGCCCTGCCCCCATCTATTCTCTGCCTCCCGAGTCCCGGCTGATTGGCTGGGTCTTCTTTTGTTGCCCTGCACAGGAGAACAGAGCTGGAAAGCAGGTTAGTGGGATGGGGAGGTTACTGATTCTGCAGTAACCTTTCCCCAGGAATGGGGATTTAACAGTATCCTTCCCCTGCCATACCCACCAAGCCACCCACCAAGCCATGCCACACACACCAAGCTACGCCCACAGAACCGGTAGTAATTTTTTTAATCCCATGACTGATTCCAATATTTCAATTGTTTCGGATAGAGGATACCATTTGCTCTGTAATGTTAGGCATTGATTGAATCACAAGATTAAGATAATACTATATTAATATCTGAGATGATTACGGAGGCCTCTATAGTTGCAACTGCAACAGATGTTTCTATTTACCATCATTCAGCAAATAGTGCACAAGACCCAGCAACCAGTAGACCATGCATGCCAATAAAAATGGCTTTTGTAGAATTACCAGATCCAGTTCAATGAAAGGTAACCCTTCTTTTAAGGAGGGGGGGGGCGGGGGGGGCGTTTCCCTAAACAGCAAGTCTGGGGCAACATAAAAAAAGGCAACAAAGTTTTCTTGGTTAAAATAACTCTAAAGCTTGGGTGGGACAGCTTGTTTTGGGATTCTCTATTACTTTTTATTATACCTTAATATTAGCAAGAACTACAGTATCTGCTAATATACTTCAGGGATGCCAATGTCTTGGACTGGCCCTGGTCTTTAAAATACAAAGAGGCAGAGGAAACAAGGAAATACAGCATTCCCTGTCTGGTGCAGATGTCAGGCTGCAGGAGGTTTTAAAAGACCGTTTCTAGTTTTAATGTTCCCGAGTATATGCAAAAACCAATAATATTGTCAAAGCCAAGTGGTAATTTCATAGCAGTCAGAATCTTTGGTATCCCGCATAATTACTTGTTTTGCTTTGTAACCGATGGGCAAAATCATTATGCCACCATGCCATGTATGTAAAATGATTTGCCTAACACCATAAAAGTGAGATTTCCTACCCCCTTGGTACAAAGGATGAGTTACTTTGATTCAGATTTTTTCTTTTGTTGTCATAGAGAGTCAATGTAGAATTCAGTTGTAGCAAATGCAGTTATAAAATGTGTTAAACCTTGATTTGAATTGTTGTTTTTTGTTAATCCATGGTGCAGTTGGCAAAGTACATATATTGTTGTAACCAAGCATGCATTGTTCCCTTGGTGCACCAACACTGGGTAATGGAATCCATCCATTTTGCTGCTGGACATTTATCTTTTTTCTTCTATTTCTTCCAGTATTATGAGGCCAAATAATTAGGATCATTTGAGTCTGATCATTTGTACTTGAGTGAGAACTTTATATTGATCTGTTTGATGATCCATCTGTTGGTTTTCTTGGCTATCCATGGTATTCTTAAGAGTTTTCTTCAACACCTATTCAAAACCATCAGTAGTCTTTCTATCCTGTTTCTTCAAAGTCCATTTTTACTTCCAAAAAATGTCACAGCAAAAACCATCCTGAACTTTTTAAGCATAGACATATCTCAGCATCTGAGTATCTTTTTTGATCCAAAAAGGCAGAAGCTTCAGTATCTTCACTGTCAACACTTTTTAAATAACATTTTTATTAAAAGTGTTAGTCATAATAATAAATGATAACACAAAGTAAAGAAAAAAGAAAAAGAGAAACAAATTAAAAGATGCAAGAAAGAAAAAATAGGGGAAAAAACCCCAAGAAAGTGACTTTCCATTCTCCTCCTTACAAATATAAACAATTTCACTATCTCTTTACCTCTTTTTCATTAACACATATAAAATTATTTATCCTATAACTCAACTCTTAATTATGCGGGTAGTCCTCCATTTATGACCAGTTACTTAGTGTCCATTTGAAGTCATGACAGAAATCCCTGGGGATAGTTACGATTTGGATTTGAAGTTCCAACTGGCAACTGGCTAGCATTTACGGCTGCTTGAGGCATCGTACGGTCATGTGACTGTGTTTTATGGTGTTTTTGCCCAAATCTGGCATTTATTTATTTATTTGGTTTGCTTAATGACTGCAGAATTTGCTTAATGACCATGGTTATTATCTAATGACTGCCACAAAAAAAGTTGTAAAATCGGATCGGTCACATGGATGATCTAATTAACAATTGTCACAATTTACAAATGCAATGGGAAGATTCCATTATGGTTGTAACTCAGGTGCCACCTATTGACAAGTCCAATAAGTAATCCAGCAAAAAATCCATACTGAGTCCTAAAAATATAACATTAGTTAGTAAATATAAATCCCATCATCCCATATCTCAACTCTTAATGGTAAGCAAATCCAATGCACAAGGTTATTGTAAATTCTAAGGCTGGTTGTTATATCTGTTATCATCAGTTTGGTCCCTATAACTAAACTTAAACTTAGTCCCATTTTGTTCCTGATGTTTTTCTTGAAATTGGTAGGTACATGGCCAAGATCATATCATGAAAGCTGATTGGCTTTCTTCTTCCACTTTAGTCTAACTTGTACATTGCACATGAATATTTGATCTTTTCTGTAATCATCAGCCCCTGGCCAATTGTCTGTATATATAATTGATACACTGTCTACAAACCTAACTGATACTATTCAATCATTGATGGCATTCTAGCCAATGCGATTCTGGAATATATTCTTCCAGACTATGAAAGTAACACTCGTCCTTCGTTTTCCTCTCTGGAGTAGTAAAGAGTGTGGTCTTCTGACTGAACTCCAGTCCATTTCAATTTGTTCTATACCATCAATTATTTTGTCTTATCTATCTTTGTAGTTTTCTTGGTAAAATACAAAAATGATCTACCATTGCCATCCTCTATGCCAGGGGTAGGGAGACTTGGCTCTTTTAGCACTTATGGACTTCAACTCCCAGAATTCCTGAGTGAGCCATAAAAGGTTCCCCATCCCCGGCCTACTGGTTTTTCAATTGTGGGGGAAACCAATTTTTGACTTGAATGGGACTGTTTAATATACAAACATAGGACAAGTTATATGGGATGAGATGAAAGGAGCAGCAAAATCACATGAAGGCATAAATGCAAGAATGCATATGTGCACTGGCATACACACTGCCCCCCACAACAATTCGCTATCCCTCAATACATCCTCAAGATTCTAAAAGTGCTCACAACCCCAAAGGTCATGATACAAGATATTCAGGCCCTCAGCAAATATTTCATGAAATTCGATTAAGGTAGAAACCTGGAGAGAAGATTGAATCTGGATCTGCATTATTAGTTTTATATCATGCCTCGAGTTGTTGTAAATGTACAAGGCATGCTATACATTTTAAAAAATATTTTTCTAATTTGGCCTAGTAGATCGATCCTCTGGTTTGTAGAAAAAGATAAAAATATGTAAACAACTTTCTTTATACAACTGCTGTTCTCTTCTTCCTGGAGTGTGAGAAAACAAATCCCACAAGTTGCTTCAAACATTATCCTATAGTAGTCTTAGTATTGCTAGGGGCCTTCTACTTCCCTGACAGGATATTTTTCTTTCCCAGAGTCTCACTTGGTTGGGAATAAGAAAAATGTGTATTTATTTATCCTGGATGATAAAATGTAGATAAAATATTCAGAATACTTTTGTTTAAGCATTTGTCATCTGCATAAATTAATAATCACTCCTCTAAATTAGAAAGAGAAAAACTGGTCAGAGGAAAGAAATGGAGAAAAATACAATAACCCTGGCAACCTTAGTAGGAAAGTACTACATACTCAGTAGGAAATACAACCTATGTTTGGTTTCAGTGGTTTTTTTTTAAATGGGCAATGCTGCAGGGAAGCAGGTCGTCTTGTTCTAGCTTGATAAGTGCATTACTTACTCATTTACGTACATATCTGATCATCCTTTGTTTTATAGTAAAAAAAGAAAATATTTAAAAATTGAGAAAACAAATGAGGATTTGCTTGGCACAAGTGATTAATGGACACAAATCAACAGCAGCCCACAGCTGCGGAATCAACCTTTGCATCTCAATATAGCTTAGATGAAATGTACACCAGAGGTGGCATTCAGCAGGTTCTGACCAGTTCTGGAGAACCGGTAGGGGAAATTTTGAGTAGTTTGGAGAACTGGCAAATACTACCTCTGACTGGAGATTTTACAGTATCCTTCCCCTGCCATGCCCACCAAGCCGCACCCACAGAACAGGTAGTAAAAAATTGAAGTCCACCAGTGATGTACATATTATGGTATAGGAACTCTGGCCACTCACAGTTGCCTGAGCTGTGAAACAGACGGCAAACAAATTTGAGAAACAAACAACCAAATAAAATAAAAATAGCTGCATTTACAGATACAATCTAGATATTATAAAGATGCTAAACCGTATGGTTTTTATAAAGAACCAACAGAATTGGATCAAATCTTAACAGGACTGGAGGAGAAACTAATTAAAAATATATAATTATCTATTGACTATTAAACTGGAAGAGGAGCAAGTAAAAGAAACCATGGCATCATGGGCTAAAAACTTTGGGTATTCTGTAGAATTGGACAAATGGCAAAAGTTGTGGGATAGAAACTATAAATTGGCAATGTCCACAGCATATAAAGAAAACCTATACAATGTTTTATAGATGGCACTTCCCTCCAGCAAGATTAGCTAGAATGTTTAAGAATATGTCTGCCAAGTGTTGGATGTGCAACCAAATCCTGGGCTCGTACTACTACATGTGGTGGACATGCCCGAAAGCAAAATAAATATTGAACTAAAATACACACCTGAATAGAAAAAATGATGAAGGAACATATAGATTTATAACCAGAAATATTTCTATTATGTATTATACCAGAAAAATACAGTAAAAAGAATGTATATTTAACAGTACATGTGTTAACAGCGGCCAGAATTGTGTTTGCACAACATTGGAAGGGCAAGGAGATCCCTGCAGAAAAAAAGATAATAACAAAAATCTTAGAATGTGCAGAAATGAATAAACTAACACTTGAAATTAAAGAAAAGGAAGACATTGAATATTTTGAGATATAGGATCTGTTCTATCGATGGTTAAATAAGAGAAATAGAAGTTAGAACTTCTAAAATCACAGAAGAAAGATTAATTTTACTATTAAGGTTGATTATTATAACTTATTAGTTTTGATTAGTATTAATAATTCATATGTATTAATGTGGGAGAAAAGCACTGCCATTATGAGATTACTATTGGAGAATAATAATAATAATAATAATAATAATAATAATAATAATAATCTCAAAAGAATTGTAAGCAGAAAACACACTGTTTATATGAATATTGAATATGCTGCTCTTTCTATTTATATTAAAAATAAAAAAAGCCCTAAAATGATGGATTTATACAACATGGTGTAATTTTAAATGGAAGGGTGAGAGGTGTTCAACAATAGAATAGTCAGCCTTGGGAAATAGTAAACTCTCCTTCATTGGATAAATTTCAAAAGCTGTTTGCAAGGAATTGGCTTAAGCTATTAAGGAGAGTGATTCATAAGAGAAAATATAAAGATAAAGGTGTTCCTGCAGATTTTCCTCCACTAGACATGTCTTTTTTTTTGCTCATCTCTGTTTCTTTAAGCCATTGAGCCAGCATTGTCTAAAGATGATTTTGCAGTCATGTGGCCAACATGACATCAAACCACAGCACAGAGTGTACAGCAAAACATGGAATGCTGTAGCTTTCCTATCAAAGTGGTACCTATTTATCTACCTGCAATTTTGCATCGTTTCAAACTTCTAGGTTGGTAGGAGTTGAGGCAAGCAACTGAAGTTCACACTGTCACGCAGCGATAGGACTCAAACCACCAGAGAATATACCTTCTCTGGCAAGTCCTGATAATATTTGATTCTTTTAAAAATATAAAGCAAGTAATCATACAAATATAATACAAAAATAGCAAACAATAACAATATAAAGGCAAAAGTAAGTAATATGTATGGAACTTAAAAAAAATATTTGTACTGTGAATGTACATCTAATTTAACCTATTGCTAAATCTAAGAAATACAGCAATATGTTCCATTTTTCATTTCTATACTGTAGAAATATTTTTAAATTAACAAAGAATCTATGTTTTTGACACCTTCAGCATTGTTTTCCTTCTGCCTTCAAAGTATGATTCTCTTAGTTGATTTCCAGATTTGATCGAACATGAAATTCAATCAACAGTTCAACATCACATTTATATCTTCAAAATAGTGTTTTCTTCCAACATTGTATTAAAATACACCATAGCTTGAGACTAAAAGGGAGCCAAAAGAGAATAGGATCAGATCATATGTTAAGGAGCCCTCAAAGTTCCAGCAATGCCAGTGCAGGAATTCAGATCATCCTTTTTAAAGTATTCAGTAAACATGAAACAAAAATTAATTTCATCCCTAAGTGACAAGAAGCACATTTGTCATTTAAAGCTTAACTAGATAATTTTCCAAGATTGGATATTCTTATTACATATTTCGGGGGTCACATATATTCATTTTCATTATATTCCTTAATTTTATATAAAATGGAACTATTGACTTTACTTCAAATGCAGCATCTATTAAACATCCAAGTATCTGGATTCCTCTGAAACATTGGGATCATATTGCTCTGTCAATAATTGATTTATATTAGAAAGGTGATGGGATATGTATGTAATAATACCTTCAAAAATTCTTAAAATACTCAATGCTAATCAACTGATTTGGTCCTTTGGCCAAACACTTTCAATAAAACATCCCCCTTCCCATATCCAGATTAAAGTTAGTTCATAACATCAATCTTTTATGTGGATTCCAATTAAAATTTAACTAATCCCCTATTAATGTCCAAATAACATCTAGCAATTTTTAAAGCTGGAGAAGTTAGCTTTTGCTTATCGTAGCTTGATTCAAGACCTTGCCAGGATTTTAAAATAGACACATACTGGATCAGGAGATGAGCCTTGAGGGAATAATAATGAAAATGTTTTTATTCCATACAGATAGAGATAAGATGTTTTTTATTCCACGCAAATAGAGATATTAAAATACAAGGTCCCTTAATAACATTGAAAATCTGGTAGATTATAACTGCTGTTTACATAAGGCAATCTCAGTTTATCCAAGAAAGAAAAATAATTATTTATGACACTTGATTCTTGCTTCATTTATCACTCTCATTGATCCAAGACTATCATGCACCTTTGCACAGCTACGTCTTGTGTGTCAGTTGTGCCCCTTCCTTCAAAAAAATCATTCATGCTCTAATCATAGACCTGGATTGGACTAGTGAAATGTGCTTTACATGGGGCTAACCATGAAGACCATGTGGAAGTTACACAGCTGGTTTTTATTTGCAGAAATGCACTGCTACAAAAAAAAATAGTTTTTGCCTTCCTGGTACAATCAGGCAGAATAGATATGTTCAATTAAATGTGGGCATCTTATGGGACTGAAGAAGTGTGCCTTTTCTGTTGTGGACCCTTCCCTTTGGAACAGCATTGCCTCTCGTGTGTGTGTGTGTGTGTTAATATAAGACCTGGTCTCATATTAATTTTTGCTCCAAAAGATGCATTAGGCTTTATTTTCCAATTAGGTCTTATTTATGGTACTGAAGGTGGCCGTGCAGCTGACAATCTTAACTGGGGCTTATTTGGGGGGTAGGGTTTATATTATGAGCCTGGAAAAAAAAATCACATTAGGGCTTATTTTTGGGGAAACACTGTGTGTGTGTGTGTGTGTGTGTGTAATGTAGATATTATTGCCACCCATCTTACCATGGGATAATATTTAGAAATATTAAAAAATAAAACCATATAAATAAAATAATACAAAAATATTAAAAGGCAAAATACAATAGCTAAATATGGGGAAAGAGGGAGTAGGATGAACAGGTGGGGAGGTAGGATCTGATATTAATCTATCAACCACCCCCAACATGAAGCCCCTCTTTTTGAACCCCAAGCCAACTGGCAGAGCCGGGTCTTTAGTCTCTTGCTGAAGGTCAGGAAGCGGACTGGAATAACCTGGCCGATGGGACCTTCAGCATGCTTCTACTTCTGTCAGGGGTGGAACAGGCCATTCTCAGTGGGATGAGCTACTACCCTTCAAGATTTTAGGAAGTCTCTTAAGACCATCTCCATCCCCATGAATGGGGATCCTCTGTTGTTGTTTTTCTGGATGTTATTATCTATGTGCTTTTTTCTGGACATTAATGATTATTTTTTCAACGATTGTGGGACAACTGTGAATACTGTTCACAATAAGCCTTCTATCCCTGTCCACTGATTTAGTCTTTGACATAAACATTTATTATGTACACTGAGTGATTATCTTTGATCCAGTAGTCAGAGAGATGGATTTTGAATCTATATTTAGAAGCTTTTCAGGTCAGTTGGGAATAATATGGACCCTGGGTTTGTGAAATAAAGCTGATACGGTGTGCTGTAAATTCAATTTCAGAAGTTTTGATAATGACTTGGCATTTCCACAGAGTTAGACTCCAACAATAATTAGTACATAATAGGAATCAATTGCTGGAAGTAAGAATTAGAATACCAAATTCTGAATTAATTCCAAGAACCCAGCGAAGACGTTGATAATATTAACTATATCTGAGACCCTGAGCTACTAATGGACTATAAATGTATATACCCTTGCTTATCTGTCTTGAAACTAGACTATGACTCCCTTCATCATCTGAGTGTTGTAGAATAATGATTCTGTATCCAAAGAGTAGAGGAAATAAAAAAAAGTTTATCCAGCAATTACTGTGAATCTACACTGCAGGAGCCGATACCAGTTCTAGAATTGATACAACACTTAGCAACTGCTTTTTTTGATGACTGTTTGCAGTTATGCTGATGATGAGCAAGTAACTTTATGACCAGTCCTTGCATTTGCAACCTATGAGGTCTATAAAGCAATGGAAAGCTGAAGTAAAGTCATAAACACAATTGCAGTTTCATTTAGCGATTGCTTTGCTTAATGACTGAGTTGGTGCAATTATAATTGCTAAATCAAGACTACATGTAAACATGCATAGCAAAATGTATCCATTTTGTATTTATTTAATTTATTGTTTGGCTTACATGCTCAAACTTTACAGTTTCTGTGCTTAATGACTCACTTTGTCCTCTATATGTCTTTTAGAATGCTGACTGATCACTTTCCCATCCCAGAATATTCTAACTTGTGTACTAATTTATTATCTTGGTTTTTTACACATGACCTGTTTAGAGTAATAGAGAAAGCCTTCAATTCTCTCTGTGTGCAGATCTCATTAACCTATTGTTAGTCAAATCCCATCTGGTTGTATAACATGGGTGACTTTAACTTGGTTTGTTATTTTGAATGGTATGCATATATTTTGTTACCCATTAAATTAGACATTTACTGAGTCTGGTCCTGCATAATCAATTGATTTGGTTTCTATAGCAGTTTCTTTTTGTTTAAAATCTGATTTTCTGTGACTAAGAAGACATGGAAAAACAGGAGAAGGAGATGGCTAAATAAATAAGCATTTCCACCCATTTTATTTGATTTAACTTCCAGTGTCAGGCAGGTTCACCTGAAAAATAATATTTTGAAAGTGCTCCCCCGCATCTGCAATTTTTGTTCTCTTAACTAAGTCTAATAATTGTCTAAATAGTCACCCTATGCCTTATCAACTCTTGTAAATTGGCAGAGAGCCCCTCCTTTTTCAGTTCTGTGAGTTACAACCACAGGGTGAAAACTGGACTCATAAAGGTTCCTGAGAAGAGAAATGGAATGCTTCTCAATTTGTCCTGTCGCCCTGTTTCATTTAGAGGCAAGTAAAACCCAGGAATTAATACAAAGTAGGCCATTTGGATTGTACTTTTTGCAAAATTCAGATGGTTGGATGCAATTCTTTATTTAATGAGAAAAAATTGTGGTGGGAGTGGTTGAAACAAATAGCTTTGGCTCATTTGGAGGTTTAGTGCATGTTTCTCAAATAAGTATTTATTACATTAATTTGGCTGTTCTGGAAATACCATAAATCTCAGGAAATTCTCTACAGTATGTTTGTCTTTGTGGTATGCCAAGCCATGATCAGAGCCTCCCAAGTAACCATTCTGTTGGAATTAGCTACTTCTGACTTGGATGCAAAATTATCTTTCTTAAATGGAAAGGCAGGCAGGCAGGCAGGCATTTTGTATTTCAGTCTTTATAGTTCTCATGACAATTATTGTTTGGTATTTTTTCTGTGTGTCAGTGGGATAACTTCTATATGGAGTCTCATCTATACAGAAGGCTAAGTGCAATATTTTGACTTCTCTTATTGGAGTTGTTACTTGTTTGGAATTCATTTCCTTTGGCATCTTTTTGGTTAGCAATGCATTCCTCGTGAAATCATATTTGTATTAGCAATATAAGCAAGCAGCTTTTAAAAAGAAATCTGTATATTACACTTATTCTTTTTAACTATTATTGTCAAAAATAAACAACACTTGTCATATAATAATCCTTTCTGGAATTTATAAAGGCTATGCTTATGTATGCCTTTAGAAAGAAATGTTTTAATTGCTTATTAAATAGCTGAATGCTCAAGAATTCCTATCAAATTAATAGAATAGTGAATGTTTGTCTGATCCCAAGGGTATGGAATCAGGAAATACTAAAATAAGTTTCTAACAGTGAGTCTGAAACTATTAATTCCATAGAACCACAGCCAAATAGGACATACCCGGTTGGATATTTTCTTCTCCATAATGTGGGAAACATGAATATTAGCACAGAAACTCTGGAGGGCCAAAACCAAAATGAATTGTGGCAGAAGGTTCATGTACTCCTGGACTGAAGTGTCCAAAAACTAGACAAAACAAATGGACAAGTCAGTGCTTTCAATCTCCAAATACAAACTGTAGGATTAATTACTTCGGCCATTGACTCCCAATTATTTTGCTAAGTAATCAGAGTTTGAAGAGAAAAGATAAATTTTAGGCTTTTAAATTAAAAATCTTGGATATGATATATAAGATGTTGACTGCTCAAGGACTGCAGGACAAGGAACCTTGAACGACCCCTGCAAAATGTTGGAGAAACACAGATCCAGTTTTTACCAAGCATTATTCATTGTATGAGGCCGTTACTTCTCAAAGCAAAGAATTACTGCTCTGCTACAGTTCTGCTAGGAAGACATAAATCTTTATTTTTGTATGGGTATGTATTTATGAGCCTCTGTCTCTCTGAAAGCACAACAGTGGAAAAAGTTGTTTTAATCTGAATTCAGCTAGAAAAAAGACACAAGACTGTTTCCATAATTGTTAAAGAATAGTAAGCCCTATTTGTGTACTATCAAACTGGGGAGACCAACTATGTACCACCCAAAATGAACAACTAAGGATGTAATCCAATTTTTAAAAAGCCAAATGTGCAGATGCAGACTACTTTTTATAGTTGAAGTTATACCTAACCTTTCCTTCCTTCCTTCCTTCCTTCCTTCCTTCCTTCCTTCCTTCCTTCCTTCCTTCCTTCCTTCCTTCCTTCCTTCCTTCCTTCCTTCCTTCCTTCCTTCCTTCCTTTTGGCATCAAAGTATTTCTGGGGTTTCAACCATCTTATCAAGCTATTTGGAAGCTTCCTCAGACTGAAAGAAATTCTTTCCAGATCTTAACAGTTCTCTTTAAGATTGCTTAATATAAAAGGAATGAGAGTAACACAGAATTGCAACAACTGAGCGACTTCCCATTTAGAAACAATTCACCACCTAGTATGTTAGGGCAAAGAACTTTTTAGTTACTTTCTAGTACTTTTAGTTACTTTCTGCAATCTCTTGGAAACATGGATCTTTGCACTAAAAGCCAAATCATACAGACAGCTGTTTGCATGTGTTTTCTGAAGTCTTACAGTGCAGGATACAATTCACTTTACATTTGGATAAATGCGATCTGGTTTCAGAAACAAGTCAATTTTATCTCCCTTCCCAATCAATGCATTGAAGTTCTAATAAAAAGTCTAGTGTGGCAAAACATCAAAGCATCTGCCTCTTCCAGATGAGAGCCATTGAACCCTTAAAATGGAAACCAGTTTTCAGACACTGTTAAAATGATCAGAATAATTTTGCAAGATTTTATATGGTTAATCTTATTTAGGTATTTATTAACAATAGCAAGTAGACATACTATATATTGCCTCATAGTGCTGTACAACACTTTTTAAGCAGTTTACAAGTTAGCATATTGTCCTCAACAATCTGGGTCCTCATTTTATCAATCTCAGAAGGATGGAAGGTTGAGCCAACTTTGAGCTAGTCAGAATCGAACTCCTGGCATTGAGTGGAGTCAGCCCACAATATTACAATTTATACTGCATTCTAACCACTGTGCAACTGTAGGCTTATATAGTGTCTTTCAAGTACTTAGAGCCGGATGCATAACACACTCTTCTCTCACGTTTCCCTACAACAATTATGTTTTTAGAGAAAGGTTTAGATTTTGAAATTCTGAATAATTGGCCCAAAATTACCAATACGTTTCTGTGGCTAAGGGTGGACTGGAACCTGAGTCTCCCCAGGAACAATCCAGCCTTCTAACAACTATGCCATAATGGTTCTTGAAAGGTTTCAGGTGAGTTTGTCACATCAGATATTAATTAAAACTTGTTTTGGTTTGGAGGTGCTTCAAAGTCAGTCTTAACTCCTGGTGATTGCTTGGACAAGTTCCTGCAATTTTCTTGCAATGTTTTTAGTTTGCCAGTGCCTTCTTCCTAGGGCTGAGAGAGAGTGACGGACCTAAGATCGTTCAGCTGATCTCATGCCTAAGGTGGGACTAGAACTCAGGGTCTCTCAGTTTCTATCGTAGTGTCTTAATCATTATTATAGATCTATAATCTTTAGAATTTGTTTGCAATGAGAAAAATCTGGCTGCAGCACTGTCACCCTAATGATTGCAGGGGTGAAAATTCATCTCAGCAACATTAAGTTTTCCCCTGAACACCATTACTCTGCTAAACAAATAATTCCCTCAACACTGCCCAACTATTTATAAAGTCTGCATTACTATTACTATTAATCTTCTCATCACTGCTTATCACTCATCCCATCCCACTTGTAACTGTATGACTGTAACTTTGTTGCTTGTATCCTTACAACTTATATTGATTGCTTATTGTATCCTATGACTATTATTAAGTGTTGTACCTTATGATTCTTGACTCTTGATGAATGTATCTTTTCTTTTATATACACCGAGAGCGTTTGCACCAATACAAATTCCTTGTGTGTGCAGTCACACTTGGCCAATAAATAATTCTTTTTTTTTTAAACAAGTTTTATTGATTTTACAAACAAACAAACAAAACAAAACATCATTAAACATTAAAAACATAAAACCTCTTTCCATTGTAGATCTTTACAAGGCAGGTAACATATTGTTTTATATCACGTACTTATAATTTATCCCATTTCCATATAAACACGTAAATTCCCTTTACCAAATTCCATATTGTTTCTCTTTAATCATTATTCAATCATATTTCCTTTCTAATTTATCTGCTATTCAATCATCACATTTATATTTTCCTCTAGCTTGTTTATAATTATTCTCATCTAGTCTTCCTCCGAGATTTTATTATTTATTATTTAATTCTTAATTAAACACACGCACATAAAACATAGACATAAAAACATAAAACTTTCTTCTAGAAAGTAACTTGGCCCCAGATTACCTCTTTTTGTATGGACTTCAGTTGAATTCATGCTCTTCTTATATACCATTACCTATCTTGTTTACCATTCTATATCTATTATATAACTCCTCTCCACTTTTGCCTCATCTTAATTCTGTTTTATATATTTAATCTTGCTTTAAAGAAAAATATTTTTATATCTTTTGTCCATTTCTCCATTTACATCTGTCTCATTTCCAATTTTAAAAAAGAATAGTTTCCCCTGGAATCACTAATCGGAGTATGGTGCCTTTCTATCATTCCCCTAAATTAAAATTTAAAATAACACCTAAATCCCAACCAGATTCTGCTTAGTACATTTTACTATTTCAGAAACCAATACTACAATAATAAATCCATAACAGTCAACACATTAATCCATTAAACTCTATATTTAAACTAATATTTTAAACATTGCCTTTAGTATTTTATTAAAACTTAATATCATTCATTATTAAACCTTTTAAAGTTATACCTTGATATTTTAGTCTTTTATTAAATCTTAAAAAATTCTGATTATCTACTTATAATACAAATACCACTATTACAATACTCATGTGTACTTTGCAGAATCCCCCCCTTTTTTTAAAAAAACCCATATATTACCCATTATCCCTAAAAAAAATTTTCTTTTCTCCATCTTGTTTTATATCTTTGTAACTTTTTCCCCCCTTTTTCCTTTCCTTCTTAACCCGCCTAAACTTTTTACCCCCTCCTCTCCAAACCTCTGCCTTCTTGATTTCCCCTTTCTGTTGCATTCCTCTTTCCTTTTGCTTTCTAGCATTCTGTTGTTTTTGCATCTTCTTTTTCTCTTTCATAAACATTTTTTTATTTCTTAAGTCCTTCCTTTTCGCTCCTCTCTTTCTCCTTTCTTTCTTAGTCACACCGTTTAGTTCATTAAAAATGGCTTCTTCTTCCTCGGCTTCTTCCAGCTGTTGTTTAATTTGCTGACACATGACAAGGGCCATATCTAGGAAACAAAGGGCTTCTCCCATAACATCTTTGCCTTCTTTCTTTATTTTTAAATATTGTTTTTTTAGTTCATCAAGAGATAGAGCCATTTTGAACTGTTTCTTCTTCTCTTTCTGTATCCTCTTCTTATTATTAAGCCAATCAGTTATTTCCAAACTTAAAACAGTTCCCAAAAGTCCCAAAATCCCGCAGTCATCAAACAATCCAGGCAGAGTACAAGCTTCTTCTTGTTACAATTTCTCTTCTAGGTGTGAAGTCAAATTAGGAAAGAAAAAACGTCCAATCTGTGCTTTAAATCTTTCTTAGAATTAATTTCTATTCTCTTTATCTTCAAGGCATCTCCTCCAGCAAAGTCTTAGAGTAAAAATTTGTTTTCCCAAGCCTCTCCCTTCCCACTTATAACAAAGGAGTTTAGGTTTTACCTTCTATCAAAAGGCTGGTTTCCCTTGTCCATTTGTTAATTCCATAAGGGAGGGAGAGTAACTTCCCCTTTTCGTCACTTTTCTTCGCAGCTGAAAACATCAATCGGGAACATTATAGCTTCCAAGCCAATACTTTCCCAGGTGTTAAATATGTCCTTAAGGTCCCAGTTCAACCAAAAAAAACTTTCGTTTTAAAACTCCTTCCTCCTGCACATTCTTTATCCAGTTGCCGGCTTCTTTATGGCGGACATAAAGACCGCCGCTCCACCGTCTTGAGAGAAGGGGGTTATTGCCGGCTGTGGGGGGGGGGTTGCGATACCCCTCACCCCCATCCAGATCCCCCCTTTCTTCAGCTGCCCCAACGGGGCAGCCTTAGCCTCCAAATCCGTCAGGATCGGAGGCACCAAGGCGGCTAGCACACCAGGGATCGCAGAGAAAGCGAATCCCTGCTGTCACCGAAGCCGACAAACCAGAAGTTTGGCCAATAAATAATTCTATCCTCTATCTATCTATCTATCTATCTATCTATCTATCTATCTATCTATCTATCTATCTATCTATGTATCTATCTATGTATCTATCTATCTATCTAAAGCATTGTGATCCATCAGTCACTTCTGCTGGATTTCTATTCTTGTTTCACCTCATAACAACATATTTAGAAATTAAAAACATCAGTATATGAATACATACATGCATACATGCTCAATACATTGTTCCCATTTGGGGCAAGGTACATTACTAAGAGACTGGAAAAGGAGTAATAAATGGTAAGCCATCAAAGTAAAAGGCCTGAGATAAGAAAAAGATGCAGAAGAACAATCAAAACCAGCTTATGCTAAATTCATTTACTGTACCTCTCCATACCTTCCCCTTCTTGTCAATCTGCTTCTACTACTCAGTGCTTTTATTTTATAGTTTTATTCTTTAAACTACTCACCCTCTCTTTCTGAGAAGGATGGTTATTTAAGGTTTTTTTTTGTGGCTTGCTTGTTTTGCAATGAGATGATTCAGGAAAAGAAAACACACACACACAGGCTTCCTTACGGGCAAAAAAGACCCAAGTATCTTAGACAGTGGATCAGCAACTTGACTTTA
The DNA here is from genome assembly GCF_049901715.1 of Pseudonaja textilis. Taxonomy (NCBI): domain Eukaryota; kingdom Metazoa; phylum Chordata; class Lepidosauria; order Squamata; family Elapidae; genus Pseudonaja; species Pseudonaja textilis. Next base: position 81,235,014 of record NC_141990.1, on the reverse strand, counting down.
AAGATAATTAGAGTTGACTGGACCTGTAGCTCTGAAACAGAAGCACAGGAGAAAAGATATTAATTAGCATGCAGCTACTAGTTGGACATAATTATTTTGCATTAGCATTTCCCAACATAATAGTATGAGGGCCGAAAGTACAAAAGTATTGGAGTGATATGGATTACAATAGAGAATACTCTTAATAGTTGTTCTCTGCCCTAGGCAAATAAAAGATCATCTTGTAAGTCAAGATGTTCCCGAACCTAGTGTCTTTCAAATATGTTAAGGTTAACCAGACAGCGTGGCTGTCGGGGGGCACCAAAACTGTGTATGGCTAATCCAAGCATTTAAGTATCTGTAATATAAACGAAGTGAAATACATTGAATAAAACTTTTAAGAAATTCTATTTGGTCACCAGAACCAGTGGTGGGATTCAAATTTTTTTACTACTGGTTCTGTGGGCATGGCTTGGTGGGCATGGCAGGGGAAGGATACTATAAAAGCCCCCTACCCTCCCCAATCCTGTGGGAAGTTTACTGCAAAATCCCATTCCTTTCCCACCCCACTAACCTGCTTTCCAGCTCTGTTCTCCTGTGCAGGGCAACAAAAGAAGACCCAGCCGATCAGCTGGAACTCGGGAGGCTGACTGACAAATTTCAATGACTGACAACTATTGAAAAGTTAGCCAGTGTTAGTCCTGGGAGGATTTGGATGGAAAGCCACCAGAGTCATCTGAGAGCCAGGCAGCACACTAGCAACAACAGCAACAATAACAATAACAACTTCCTTGCAGTTTCAGTATCCCTTTAAAAAAAACTTAACTTCACTGACTGCATGTCATGGATGGAAGGAAGTAAAATGGTAAAGACTGTGCATAAAATAGTATTAGAAAAATAAGGATTGCCAACCTTGTTTTATAACAGAATTTTCTTTGGGCAACATAGGGAAAAGCTATTCTGCCTTGACAAGATGTTCATTACTATTTGCTCAGCCACTATTTCAGGTACTTGAAGCAAAGAACATTTCATTTTTTTTTTTGAACAACAAATTATTGCTGCTCATTCTTCTACCTTGTGAGCGTGGCAAAAACCCCATGGCTGCTCCTTTTTCTTTTCTTAAGAAGAAATTCTGTGCAGAAGTTCAGTTAGCGCTAACAACATGCAATTCAAAGATTTATTGTAAAGGACTAAAAAGAAATAATTTTCCTGCCACCTGAGAAAACGACTACATTTCTTTTCCAAAACAAAGCAAAAAAAATATATATCCCACCACCTCTATCAATTGCCAGCTGATGTCAAGGGAAGTTAGTTTTGAGAAGTATCTACAAAATAAAGCAATGGTATATTTGCAGGTGGTGTCTGGACTGAATAGCTGAGAAAAGTGGAGGAGCCTTGCTTTTATATTTTTTTAAAAAAGTTCAACTGAACTTTCAATGAGGATCAGATGTGATTAAATTCTTTTCTCTCTTGTCTATTACTTAGTGTACATAAGGCAATATGAGGTGTCTACTTTATGGTATGAACTGAACACACAGGCTATAGAAATATTTCATGTTGCATTATTCACTTTGCTGAATGGTAAGGTAAACACTGTGGTGGCTGTGAGGATCTCCAGGGGTGTATATGCAAGATGTCAAAAAAGTCAAGGGGGAGTCCTGGATGACCGTAATGCCACAATCCGTGGCATCTGTGGCCGTGGTGGTGCAGTGGTTAGCAATAGCAATAGTACTTAGACTTATATACCGCTTTATAGTGCTTTACATCCCTCTCTAAGTGGTTTACAGAGTCAGCCTATTGCCCCCAACAATTTGGGTCCTCATTTTACCCACCTCCGAAGGATGGAAGCCTGAGTCAACCTTGAGCCTAGTGAGATTTGAACTACCAAATTGCAGGCAGCTGCCAGTCAGCATAAGCACCCTGCAGTATTGCACTCTAACTATTGCACCACCAAGGCTTATAGGTTAGAATGCAGTACTTCAGGCTACTTCTGCTGACTGCCGGTTTCTAGCACTTCAGCAGTTCGATTCTCACTAAGGTTGGCTCAAGGTTGACTCAAGCCTTCCGTCCTTTTCGGGTTGGTAAAACGGAGGACCCAAATTATTGGGGGCAATATGCTGACTCTGTAAACCGCTATGAGAGGGTTGTAAAACACTATGAAACGGTATATAAGTCTAAATGCTATTGCTATCTTGACTTTTTTTGACCCATCCTGCATTACATAATAATAATGACTGTAGACACATTCATTTATTTTCTTACACACACACACAAACACCCACCACTTTATTATGGTCACAAACCAGAATGCATGAAAATAAAAACAAATTTAGCATTAAATGTAGCAGCTAATACTAATAAAATCTAAGCGTACAATACCCTCTATTTCTTCAACAAGCATTTCTGAAAGATATTGTACTGCTACAAGCATGTGTTGCTAGATACTAAAATTTTGCAAGTGAATATGTCACCTTTGTGTTTTTAACCAGACAAAAGATAAGAGATAAAATATTCATCTGGGCAGCCGGACCTTAGTTTAGTAAAGGGATCGATAATCTTGCCCATTTTTAAGGTAAATTTACATTTTTAAAATCTTTTTTATTGTTTTATCATAAAACAGAAAACAGGACGACAAACAAACCAAGTGAAACAAAACAAAAGCACACATAGCAACAAAAAGAGAGAGAAAAATAGTGTACAAAAAAGAGAGGAAAAATTGATCAAATACATTTAACTGTTCACATGTAGGACATTTATTTATAACTTTTTAGCAAAGTAATTTGGATCGGTTCAAACTGGGATGCGTTAAAAATAAAGGAATACAATTGACTTGAAAAAATGCAATTGGCTTTTAGAGTGAAATATTACTGACCAATGATGTTATAGTTGGGATTATAATTGCTTTAAGTTCATCTTTGCTTTTCTCCCCAAGCCTTTATTTTTATGCCCTTTATCAACCATTCATCAAAGACTGACTTCAATTCCTTATATATATGACTTGCTTCTATGGTCCATCTATCTGGCTGAATAAAGGGGTGATTCTGGCTTACAGTATAAGTACTTTTTCTCCCTTCTTTTCAATCAGGTCCAGTTCTTGGAGACTGACTGGACAAGTCCCTGCAGTTATCTTGGCAAGGTTTTTTTCCAGAAGTGTTTTGCCATTGCCTCCTTCCTAAGGCTGAGAGAGAGTGACTGGCCTAAGGACACCCAGCTGGTTTTGTATTGTGAGGCTAGAACTCACAATCTCTTGATCAAATTGTCTCTCTATTGTAATAAACAATAGTTTAAAGGGAGTCTGCAATCTCTTTGGGACTATGCACAGCTTTTGCATTTACTTTAAAATTTAAAGCAATTCGAGTTAATGTGTTTACTCCCAATATATCACGTATTTTTCCCATTCCAACCTCCAATTATGTATCTCTGGTTAAAATTAACTAGACTTTGTTTCATATATAATGACCAGCTCCTTTCAATCCAATTTTCTTATTTTATGCTGGAGGAAGATCAAGGAGGAAGTTTAGGATTTAACCAAGCTTGGGCTAAGCTAACATTATAGGTTTAAAATAAATGTCTGGACAATTTCCCTATTTTTGCTGTACATATTTGTACCTATTTTTCAAAAATAATTCTTGTATTTATAAAGTAAGGAGATTGGCATGGTAACTCTTTCAGAGAAGTCCTATCTCACTAATTTGATGCAAGAACATTCCTTTGCAAGGTCAGAGTGGAGGAAAGCAAGATTTCTAATTAATCACTAATAGACGAGTCTTTCCCAATTTATTAATAGGTGATGGTGATAGCAGTCTAAATCTTAAATTGAATCTTAAATTGGAATACATCGCATGCCCTTAGTGCTATTCTTTAATAAGACAAGATACCTTTATGTTTTAGTCACAACGTTGCTTTATTGCTGTTTACTGCTTTCAGTTTATGAGGCAAAACAGAATAAATTATATTGTGTTGCCAGCAATTTCTGTTGTGGGTCTCTGTGGTTGTTTGAGGCAACCTCCTGATCTTTTTTTCAGCCATAATCTTTGCACATATCTGGTTGTTCCGGAGCTACAAACATTGAAAATTGCAGCTTTTTCTTAGTGGAATATTCCTTTTTGAAGATAAGAATAAGGAATATACATTATAGAAAAGAAAAGCAACCCATGAACGTACCATTAGATGAATGTAGATTTGCTGCTGAGTTTTGCACTCCATATATTCTTGCTTATAAAACTGTAATTTAGAGCAATGTAAAAGAGATATTTTAATATTCATTTCTAAAAATAATGTATGTTTTACAGAACTCACAGAATTAATTTATATTTCTATTGAACATATTTGTTCTAGTACAATAATGCAGAAAAAAACAGGTCTTAACATCAGCAGACTTCTGGAATACAGTGTTGCTCATTTCTATAGCATGCTGTTTTTTTTGGAAAGGAATTGTACAGTCCATCTGCTGAATTTTTACTGTACCCATTCTCTTTCTTAAATTATGTAGCACTATTTTATTTTATGACAGTTTTCCTACTTGTTAAGCTTGTATGTGTAAGATAAAAGTAGTTCATTTATTTTTATATATATATATATGGATCTTTGGTTGTTCGGGTTTTCTCCCGCGTAAGATTCGAAGTATCTAGGCAACGTTTCGATGAAGTCTCATTCATCATCTTCAGGCTTCTGTCTCCGGCTCTGTGCTTCTCAGAGTAATGTGAGATTGCAGCTGCTTCCTCCTTTTAACTGCCAGTGGGGGTGGGACTTGATTGGGTGGGGGCTTGGCTGTGTTCTGATTGGGTGGGGGTGTGTTCTCATTGGTAGGGGTTTGGCTGTGTTCTGATTGGTTGGGGGTTAGCCGTGTTCTGATTGGTTGGGGCGTGTTCTGTTCAGGTGGGGGCTTGGTTGTGCTCAGGTTAGTCTTAGTTGCTGGGGATTTGAGCTGGTGAGTTGTGATCTTGCTGTTTGGCTTCGAGTTCGTGGTCCTTCTGCATCTTCATAGTGGGTGTCGGTTTGCTTCATGTATGGCTCGGAGGGGTTTGAAGTGGGTAGTGATGCAGCTGCCGTGCAGCTTCTGGTCCATGGTCGTGTCTCATCTTCTGAGTGGGTGGGAGTCTGTTTTCTACATGGAAGTGTGGTGGTGGCATCTTGTGTGGCTCTCATGGGTGTGGGTCTGGTGTCCTTCTTCATGTTAGGTACTCGTCTGTTCATGAGGGCGGGTTTCCAAATGGCTGGAAGGTGGGAGGTGTCATCTCGTTTGTTCATGCTGTGTGGGCGTTTTTCTATCTCTATGGCTTCTCTGATTATTCTGCTGTTGAAGTGTTCGGTTTTGGCGATAGTTCTGGTATTTTTAAAATCAATTTCATGTCCTGTGGCTTTGAGGTGTTGGACCAGGGAAGAGCTCGTTTCTTCTTTTTTGATTGAGTTCTTATGTTCTTCAATGCGTGCACTTATTCTTCTGTTAGTTTGTCCAATGTATGTGGTAGGGCAGGCAGTGCAGGGGATTTCATATACTCCTTGGTTTTCTAATTCGATTTTGTCTTTGGGGTTTCTTAGGATGGTGGATATTTTTCTGTTTGTGCAGAATGCTGTTTTGATGTTGTGTTTTTGGAGGATCTTGCTAATTTTGTCTGTAGTGCCTTTTATATATGGGAGGAGGGCTTTGCCGTTTTCTTGTTCTCTGTCTTGGATTTTGGTTGGGGTTTCTTTTTGGATTAGGTGGGTAATCTTCTTTCTTTGGAATCCATTGGCTGCAAGTACGTTGGTGAGAGTGTGTAGTTTGGTTTTTTGGTGTTGTTCATCGGCTAAGCATTTTGTTCTGGAGATGAGTGTCTTGGCTACGGAATTGATCTGTGCTGGGTGGTGGTGTGAGAGTGCATGTAGATAGCGGTTAGTATGTGTTTTCTTCTGGTAGATGGTGTGTCCTAGGGAGCCATTGGATCTTTTGTATACCAAGACATCTAGGAAGGGAAGTTGGTTGTTGGCTTCTGTTTCCATGGTGAATTGTATTTTGGGGTGTAGGCTGTTGAAGTGTGTGAGGAAGTTGTTCAGTTTTTCTTTCCCATGGGGCCAGATTATGAAGGTGTCATCTACGTATCTGAGCCAGAGTTTGGGTTTGTGGTCGTATTTTTCTAGAGCTTGTGTTTCAAAGTGTTCCATGTAGAGGTTTGCGATGACAGGTGAGAGGGGTGATCCCATGGGTGCTCATTCCAATTCATCGAGATCATAAAGAAACAAAACTTACAACCTAGCGACCTACTAGTAAGCTTCGATGTCATATCCCTCTTCACCCAAGTGCCAATAAAAGAAGCCTTGACAGCCATCCAAAACAAATACAACCCCCCCAAGCACATCCTAGATCTAACCAACCACTGCCTATCCAATACATACTTCACCTACAATGGACAAAAATACAAACAAATAGAAGGAGCACCCATGGGACCACCCCTCTCACCTGTCATCGCAAACCTCTACATGGAACACTTTGAAACACAAGCTCTAGAAAAATACGACCACAAACCCAAACTCTGGCTCAGATACGTAGATGACACCTTCATCATCTGGCCACATGGGAAAGAAAAACTGAACAACTTCCTCACACACCTCAACAGCCTACACCCCAAAATACAATTCATCATGGAAACAGAAGCCAACAACCAACTTCCCTTCCTAGATGTCTTGGTATACAAAAGATCCAATGGCTCCCTAGGACACACCATCTACCAGAAGAAAACACATACTAACCGCTATCTACATGCACTCTCACACCACCACCCAGCACAGATCAATTCCGTAGCCAAGACACTCATCTCCAGAACAAAATGCTTAGCCGATGAACAACACCAAAAACCGAACTACACACTCTCACCAACGTACTTGCAGCCAATGGATTCCAAAGAAAGAAGATTACCCACCTAATCCAAAAGAAACCCCAACCAAAATCCAAGACAGAGAACAAGAAAACGGCAAAGCCCTCCTCCCATATATAAAAGGCACTACAGACAAAATTAGCAAGATCCTCCAAAAACACAACATCAAAACAGCATTCTGCACAAACAGAAAAATATCCACCATCCTAAGAAACCCCAAAGACAAAATCGAATTAGAAAACCAAGGAGTATATGAAATCCCCTGCACTGCCTGCCCTACCACATACATTGGACAAACTAACAGAAGAATAAGTGCACGCATTGAAGAACATAAGAACTCAATCAAAAAAGAAGAAACGAGCTCTTCCCTGGTCCAACACCTCAAAGCCACAGGACATGAAATTGATTTTAAAAATACCAGAACTATCGCCAAAACCGAACACTTCAACAGCAGAATAATCAGAGAAGCCATAGAGATAGAAAAACGCCCACACAGCATGAACAAACGAGATGACACCTCCCGCCTTCCAGCCATTTGGAAACCCGCCCTCATGAACAGACGAGTACCTAACATGAAGAAGGACACCAGACCCACACCCATGAGAGCCACACAAGATGCCACCACCACACTTCCATGTAGAAAACAGACTCCCACCCACTCAGAAGATGAGACACGACCATGGACCAGAAGCTGCACGGCAGCTGCATCACTACCCACTTCAAACCCCTCCGAGCCATACATGAAGCAAACCGACACCCACTATGAAGATGCAGAAGGACCACGAACTCGAAGCCAAACAGCAAGATCACAACTCACCAGCTCAAATCCCCAGCAACTAAGACTAACCTGAGCACAACCAAGCCCCCACCTGAACAGAACACGCCTCCAACCAATCAGAACACGGCTAACCCCCAACCAATCAGAACACAGCCAAACCCCTACCAATGAGAACACACCCCCACCCAATCAGAACACAGCCAAGCCCCCACCCAATCAAGTCCCACCCCACTGGCAGTTAAAAGGAGGAAGCAGCTGCAATCTCACATTACTCTGAGAAGCACAGAGCCGGAGACAGAAGCCTGAAGATGATGAATGAGACTTCATCGAAACGTTGCCTAGATACTTCGAATCTTACGCGGGAGAAAACCCAAACAACCAAAGATCCACATACAAATACCCGCGAGAACCTCAGAAAACAAATATATATATATATATTCTTAAGTTTTCACAGGTACTTACATGTATGGCATTCAGCTTTGTTCGGGTATTTTCCCACGTCATTGTAGTTGTGCTTTTTAAAGTTGTAGCAATGTTTCGGCAGAATCTCATCTGCCATCATCAGGCTTCTGTAGTATATCTGTAATATAGATATAGATATAGATATAGATATAGATATAGATATAGATATAGATATAGATATAGATATAGATATAGATATATACATTACTATATATATTAAATTCACATGTAGAGGCCACCCAAATCTTTGATAATTCTGGGCAGCTTACAAATAAAATAAGAAATGCAACATATATAGAGAGATAAGTAAAAAAGAACCATGGGAAACTGTACATAAAGCCGTTCATCAGACATGGTAAAAAGTGGGGTCCCTAAATATCCTAAGTCCTGAGAGAGCAAGCAAAGTTGTAGCAGTTTCTTAAACATCACAAAGATGGGAGTGGCGTGAATCTCTGGGGAAATTGTTGCAAGGGGCATGTGCAACACATAGAAGGTATTTCCTGGGGGCTACAAGGTGACCCTCATCAGTTGATAAGGTCATAGAGTGCACCTACTTTGATTCATCATACTGGGTGGGCAGAAAAAAATAGGCAGGGCTTATTCCATGAGGTAGAATGAATCAGTGGTGGTATGCTACCGGTTCAGCCTGGTTCAGCTGGACCGGTAGCAAAAATTCCTACCAGTTTGGCTGAACCAGTAGTAAAAAAGCCTCCAACATTGGCTGAGAGGAGGAAAAAAAGCCACCTACGATCAGCTGACAGGAGAAAGAAGAAAAAAAGCGCAGGGTCGGTCCTCCCACCCGCCCCTGCACTTTTCTTTATCCTCTCAGCTGATTGGGACTGCAGGCCTCAACTGGTGTGTAGAAAGCTGCCTGCGTGCATTAGGTGCGCACATGATCACCAAGCCAATAGTGGAACAGGTAGGATCCCACTGCTGGAATGGTGAAGACATGATTCTTTTGCAAGGCATTTAGGATTTAGAATTTTAATGGATAATTTTAATGTACCATGGAATAGGTATTTTATATGCTTTATAATTTTCCTATGTGCAATTATATTGTTTTTATTTTAGATTGTTTTTGTGTGATTCATCCAAAGAAGTTGTTGAGTGGATTAAAAATAAAATGAGTCAATACATTTTATTAAAAGGTCATTCGTAGTCCTGTAACACCGTGAAATCAACATGCTTGATGAAGAAGACACTTTTAATGTTCTAGAAGCACAGAATTCATTTCAAGAAATAATTAGCCTGTCTAAAATGTATGGTGTAATCATATAATTTCTCTACCAATTTAATTGTTTGTAGAAATTAGTTTCTTTGAGCCCAATGGTTTGGAAATAGTTTTCAGGAACATATTTGCAGATTATTCATGTAATGAATCATAAGTTTATTAGCAATTCTGTCTACCAGTGACAATAATGTAATGAATGCTTTTTCAAAAAGTTACAATTGCTGTGAAAAGGAACTGCCAGGGGTTTTAATCAGGTATTATACTAGATAGTAAAACTAGATATTTCTGATAGTAACTGTGATAAAGTAGAAATTCTCCTTTATTTTTTTAAAAAATGCCTATGTATCACATGTTACTTGAACAGTATAATAGAAAATTATATTGCATATTGTTACAATGAAGTGATTTATGTTAAGCTGATCAAATGCAAGAATTTTTTAGATTCATTTCAAATGTTATAAAATAAGGTATGGGAAATCTTTGCAAAAATTTACAACTACAAATTTGCAACTACTCTTATGATTTGTTATAAATAAGTATGAATTTCTGACTCAGCAAGAACAAACTTTATTTTCTAGATAATAATCTTCAACTGACGGAAAGTTGGGGATGACTAGAAACCAGATTGTGATGTCTATACTGTGTTTTATTTATAATTTTTTGATGAAGAAAATCAGATGTTCAGATTAGGTATCTGTAGTCAATGTCTTCCCAGATTCATGATTTTCCCAATTGGGAATTAGGCAGTTCTGAAGGTTGTGAGTTTTCAAAATGAAAACTTAACACCTCTGGAATAGGTCAAATTTAGAACAGCTGGACTAAGATCGAACAGACTGCATTGTCAATTAGTTTATTATACTTGGAAAAACATTTTTAAAACCCTCAGTGTGGAAGATTTTAGCAGACTGAACATAGAGGAAAGTCTATTTATATTAGAGAAACCCAGAAAGATAAGGAAGTGTAGCCAAGGGTACATACTACAGCTTTCAGTTTCATGTTGTGACAATTTCTTTTGCTGCTGTCACTGTGAAATGTTTATCATTTTAGAATAAAAAAGGGAGGAAATCTCAGTTATGATTTCTCTGCTATCCAGATATGACATTAGGAGGATTCATTTCTGATGTTTGCTTTGCTGACCATACTGTTTAGGATTAGTCAGATGCAAATAATAAAGGTGTGAATAGAATTTCAGTGAACAATCTTCTTAGAATACATTTCATACATATAATATTGAAGGAATATATCTTTAGTCTCAGCATTTCCCTACTTGTCTATTCAAATGTTGGTAGAAAAAGATATCTTAGCAAGGAAGGAATATATGAAGAACTAATGAAAATAGAAATAACGCATTGACAATGTATCTGTGGATGTGTAAATATGAGTAACTATGGCAAGACACGTCTTATTTATGTTGCAAACCTTGCAAAAAATATTTTAAAAGTATTTGAGAATGTATTTTGAAACCTATTTTGTCTTAAGTTATAGTTCAGAAAACTGAATTACAATCTCTCTTAATGTTTAATATGTGATAGAGCATTGTCTAGACAATTAAATTTTATGAATAAAGAAAATTCTCATTTGCCAACTTAGTTATTTTGCATATGAGTATGCACTTGTATTAGGGAAAGCATCTTGTTTTCAAAACACTTTTAAAAATTGTTTTTCTCCCATTATTGGGATCACAAGGTTGCCTTTTTAAAAAACTCAGTTGGGAATTTGGGAATCGTGATTACAGCATTATTAATTATAAGGCAGGCACTGTAACAGAGAAAGCAAACTTTTGGGTTCCCAATAGATGGCATTGTTCAATCAGAGAAATCTGGAATTTATTAATCTTGTCAGAACAAACTAGTTAGGTAGATCCTATGGGAGAGAGGTGTTCACATAAGTACCAGGTCCTTAGCCTTTTAGGGCTTTATAGGTAATGATCAACAATTTGAATTGCACCTGGAAGCAAACTGGCCACCCATGCAGGATATGAATGACTGTTTGAGGAAGTTTCCTCATCTAGGAATGGCGCAGTTGGTCGACCAGATTCAACTATTCAAACCTTCTCAATGAGCAGGAGCCTTGAGTCTAGGAAGACCTCTAGATTGTACCCCATGTGACTGAATGAATCTATAAGGTGTCAGATTGTATAAAACTATAGTCAATAAAAATGTAATGAAAAAGCTAATCAAAGTCCTAAAACAGCTTTGTTTAGAAAATTTACTAGGTTACAGGGGTGTTTTCTAGATTTGCTCATTTGTCTGTCTACCTGTCTGCCTGTTTATCTTATTAGTGACCTGAAAGCAAAAAAGAAATAAAATAGTGCTTTTTAGTTGTCTTGTCTTGTCTCGTCTCGTCTCAACTCGTTGCTTTCCCTTCCCTTGTTCTCTCCTCTTTATCAATTTCCATTACTTTAGTTACTGGAGATAACTATTTCTTATTTAAAAGTACTCATCAATATTCCATAAAATTTAAAGCAATACTCAATGAAAATAATACAGCATGATGAAAAAACAAAAGCAAAACTCTGTTTTTCTGTATTTTAGTTGGAGTGGAAAAGAAGTTGATGGCATCATTAACAATTTCTCAACCAACTTGATTTATATACAAGCATAAAAATAAAGGTCTTTAAGATATATGTATGGGTCTTTGGGCATGACATTTCCAATTAGCTTCCACCATTAAAATTTGGCCTCTTTTCCCCAGATATTCCTACCATTGTCAAATCTGAACTTGGATACAGGACCACATTTCCTAGATTCTGTTTCCCCCCCTATGTTTGTGTCCCCCTCACAGGTTACATTTTCTAAGTAAGCAATAGGGCTTCAAAGTAGGTTTGAAGATTGCCAATTATGCAGTAGTTTGATGTGCTATTGGCAGAAATTTCTGGGTGCAATCCACAAAAAAGGAGGTGAGCCTTTGGTTACAGTCATAGCCATCATCATTGTTGTTTTTTGAACACTCCTATCCCTACCTCACAGATGGCCTGTAAGGTGAGTTGCTGGGACAAAATTACTGTGGCAAGCAATAGCATTGATTGGGCTAAGTCAAACTGGCTCATTTGCTTGTTACCCAAAACACAACATCTGACCTGAAATATTTTAGTATGCTTGAACGAGGACATTTACTGAAAAAGTCTTCCATGGGGCTTTTCTCTCCATGGGGAAGGAAAAGTTGGAGCCTGAAATAATAATCTTAGAAGTAAGTTTGACAATTGGATTCTGAAGATGTTAAAACTTGAAGGACTTTCAGAAATACAGGCATACCTTGTTTTATTGTGCTTTGCTTTATTACACTTCTCAGACTTTTCTTTTTTACAAGACCTTCCACCAGCAAAAAGATTACAGCTTGCTGAAGGTTCAGATGATGATTAATATGTTTAGCAATAAAATACTTTTTAATTAAGGTATGTACATTGTTCTTTTTTAGACTAATGCAATATTGCACATTTGGTAGACTATAGTATAGAGTAAACATAACTTTTATATGCACTGGGGAACCAAAACATTTGTGTATGTCTTGCTTTATTACAATATTTGCTTTATTGTGATGGTCTGGAACTAAACCCACAATATCCCTGAAGTATGCCTGTACAGTCTTCAAAATGACTTGGTGGCTTTTTTGTTTCCTAATAATGTAGCAATGCAATTAATTTATTTACTTATCTTCATCCACATTGCTTAAAGGAATGTTATGCCCTTCTAGCAGAAGCTTGCTATTATTCTTTGAACTGAACACAATCTGAACATTCTTCCAAATAGAGTTTGAAGAAGAAAGAATATTCCAAATAAGGTTGTAGGTTGATAATAATGGGCTACTTAAAGAATACACTCTTCTTCCACTCCAGAAAAGGAAGGGAAGGTATAAGAAGAAGCAAGCAGTGAAAGAGAAATTTCGAAATTTTTATTTCAGGCAGAAATTGTATTTCTTTTTCCTTGCTCCATTGGTTCATGCAATGATTTATGAGTATAAAAAAATCTTAACTTGATTTACTTTGTCTGCTTTTATTGGCAAGATTATCAGTGGCCTATGAAGGGGAAAAACTATAATTTTAATTCTCATTAATGTTTTCTTCACATAGAAATTTGAAAAATACTAGTACTACTTATATAGCATAAAGTAGGACATAAACCTTCATATTTATTTAAAATACTTCAAATTTAAGTATTTCCAAAATACATTTGATCTATTTTATCTTCTGGGTATGGGAAATGGATTATACAATAGTAACATAGCCAGCAAATTATGGGATATATTTCCGATGAAAAGTATACTTTTTAAACTACAGTATATAGAACATTATCTGTGACTATCCTTCTAATTACAAATACATCTTTTTCTGTTGAAATCAATGGGATTAAATACTTTTATTTTCATTGTCCCCTAGAAGAGATCAAGATTGAAATCCATATGGAATAATCCCTTCTTTCCGATATTATTCTTCTCATTTCAATTATGTTCATAAATTCTTCCTCTTTTTATCTCCTGTTATTTTTGCCCTCTCTTCTTCCTCTCTGTCTCAACAAGCAAAAATGGCTGAACTCCTCATTTCTTGAAGCATTATGTGTAACTATAAGGAGACAATCATAAGCATCGTGGTAAAGGCAGTTACTTTAAAGCACAACTGTGTGGTTTTGCTTGGTATTTTTTTTTAATAAAGTTTTATTTGGGTTTTCACACATACAAAGTACAAGTAAAACATCTTTTTTGAAAATAGAATGGTCCTGGGTTGAACTTCTTTATACAGACACAAAACTCAATTTTATGCTCCTTTTTGTATTCTATTCCATATCTTATTTTACATTTTCTATATAGTTTTTCCCCTCTTTTAATTTTCTCAATTTTATTTTGATTATCTCATCTCAATTCAAATCATTATATTTTTACTTTTGTCTGTTCTGTTTCAATTTCATATTATCTTTTCTCATTAAACAAATTTTCTCCTGTAGTTACTAATTGGAGTATGGCACCTTTATATCTTTTAATTACATCCATTCAACTCTTATTTAAACTTCAATATATACCTTAAGTTTATGACCTTCAATATAATACATAATACATAACTTCCAATTGAATTCTGCTTGGTACATTCTTATAATACACACTATATTCTTAAAAAAAAAAGATTGTACATATATGTAATTATAAACCCTCATTCCATTCCAGTTCAGTTCTATCATTAATAATCATTAAAATCTTAACATCTTTAAAAACTTCTTTTCAATTAAATATCATACTTCCTTAAAAACACATATAATCTCCATAATTAATTTTTCCCTTATTTCTCTTCACATAAGTTTTATAAATCATTAAATATACCTTTTGTTACATTTATTTATTGAAAAGCATTCCACTGAATTACGATAGCTATTTTATCAAACATTTTAATCATATATTGTTTCATATTTTCTAAAATTATTTCTGCTTCTAATATAACAATACTATCTTATGTACCTTTGCAGAATCCCTTTTTTCCATTAAGTTTTCACCCATTATCTCTAAATAGGCCCTGTTTCTCTATATTTTGCTTCTGTCCTTTATAATTTCTTTTCCTTTCTTTCTTCCCTCTCATCTTCTCCCTCCCCTTTTTACCCCCTTGTCTCTCTATTTCTAATTCTCTCTTCTGCATTTCCCTCTTCTGTTGCTTTCTGATTTTATACTTATTTTTCACTCAATTTTTTTTTGGGGGGGAGTTGTTTTTCCCAATCTTAAACTTTCCATTCTCTTTCCCCCTTTCCCTTTTTCCCCCCATCTAAGATTACTTGTTCATTAAAGATGGCTTCTTCTTTGTCGCAATCTTCTTGTTCTGCAGGCATTTCTTGTTGTTTCTCATAATTCCAAATCTCCATTTCTAAAAACTGAAATATGAAGCCAAAAGAACCTCTCCCTTCTTGTGCATCTTCTTTGTACTTTTTAAGTTCTATTTTCAGTTCTTCTATAAAGTGGACCCATTTTAAACAGTTTTAAACAACCACCCGATTGATTTTAGTCATTCAAAACAATAACCAAGAATCCAGAAATCATCAAGAAATCCAGATAGTCCCGAGTTATATCTTCTTATTTCTTTTTCGACTTTCTCTTCCTGGGGTTTTTGTTGTGATATTTCAGTTAGAGTGTATCTTTTGGAAGTCTCGTTGAGATTTTGCTGTAAGTTCTTTTTTAATTCCAGGCAGTCTCCTCCCTTCCAGATCCTACCGTTTTATTCTTTTTCTCTCCTTTCCTGTTTTCAAAAGCTTTTAATTATCCAGAAATCTTTATTATCCCTTTGACTTTTTGTTTTCAGCATTAAATGCCTATTGATGTCAAGGTGGATTTTTTTCCAATTTCTAGCTTAAGTCTCTTAGCTGTCAGTATAGGAAAAGGAGAAAACCAAATCTTTTCCCTTTTCTCTCTCCTTCGCAGCTTGAAAGTCTTCTTAGGGAACAATGTTATTGTTTTTTTTTAATAGTTTCAGTTCCAGGGTACCTTATTTGTTGCTTTTGCTGTTTGACCCAATCAACCAAAACTTTCTCTTCTTATCTTTCTCCTGCACATTCTTTTCTGGTCGAGTTCTCTTTGTGGTGGCCATTTCTGACCACCGCTGCAACCGCCTTCAGGAAAGGGAGTAATGGCCAGCTGGGGAGGAGAGATGCGGCTCTCCTCAACCCTGCTGGCATATAGCACACACTTTCCATAATTGTTGGTATATGACACAGGACCAAGTATGCCTTCTTGGTCAGCCCAACTATGTAAAGGCCAGGTGTTGGGCATTATAAACCCAGTTGCACTTGAAGCACTGAATATGAAGAGCTGGTCAGAAAAACTGCTTAATATTGAGAAGCACATTTTCTTTTTAGAGTGGACATTAAATGGGTGTCTCACATTCCATCAGCATCTGTTCCAAATTCATGATGATGTTAAAGTGGGGAAATGTACTTTATAATGTCCCACTGCAAGTTCTGCTGTTTCATACTTGCATTGTGATTCACATGCAGGCATAGAGTTTGCATCGTTGCCTATTTGTAAGAGATCAGAAATACAAGCAAATCTTATACAAAGTTGTGATACCTTTGAAAAATGCTAATTATGTGTACAAAGATCCCAAGAAGTTGGAAATTCTCTGGCAGAGATTTAGGAAAAGCTCTTTTGAGTTTGAGAATGCCCAGAATAATGGACAGTGCATGTACCATTTAATAGAAATACAGTGCAGTGGGACCTCGGGTCACGAACGCTTCTGACCATGACCAAATTGAGTGCTGACCAAAAAATCCACAAAATGCTCGACTCTGGCGATCAAACACAGCCATGGCAATTTTCCCTGCCACAGCGATTTCCCCTTCCGTGCCATTTTTTGTGTGCGCACATGCGTAGTAAGTCTCGCTTTTGGTCACAACCAAATCGGGTTGCGACCAAAGTCCTCGAAGGGATTACGGTCATGACCCGAGGTTCCACTGTATATCTGTTTATTATTACTTCTTGCAAAAGAAGCAACATGAGGTGGAGGAGGAGGAGGAGGAGGAGGAGAATTCACAGAAGCTACTGTTGTCAAAAGCTTATTACCTTTTAAAATTTTACAAATGAACAGCTAACAATCTGTACTGCAGATGCATGCCTCTCGGATTGTTTTTTTTTTTTTCTTGAGAGACATGAATTGTTCTCAGAATCGTATTCAATTTTCTGTTGAATGACCTTTTGGGAATGGAACATATATGTTCTTAAGAGAAGGACGTTGAATATTCTGATGGCTTTTAAAATGATTACTCCAGATATGCTATAGACTCCCAATTATTATCCTTGGTAATGGTACTATCTGTCTAGTGATTTCGTGACTCTGCAAGCTCAGTAAAGAACCTTGACAGTCTGTTGTGCAAAACTCTTTGTCAGCAAGCAAGTAACAAGATGCTTGACATTTAATTGCTTTTAACTCATTGTGCTGCAGACAAAATAGGAGTTCATTCCTATCCTTTTCCACATGTATGCTCCCTGGGAATCTTACCCCTTCTCTGACAGAGGAAAGAAGTATTTCACTCAAAAGGGATTTGGTATCCCATTCCTCATCCCTTACTCAAAGACTCCTTATGGGATTTGAGGATTTGGCTCCGAGCTTGAAAACACCATCCCTGCAAGTACCATGGATTCTTGGAATTTATTGTACTGTATTCTAGTTACTTACTTAATGCTCTTTTCCATTGATGCTTGGCTTATTGTTAAGAATCCTGCACCATTTTTTCCCATGCTACAGGCTTTCTTTTCTTCAGTAACTCTTTTCTGTCCTTTTTATGACTGCCTGGCCATTAACACGGTTAGGCCAAACCAAATATAGCCCACCAGGTTCATCATAAATCTTCTTCATGTAGGTACACTTCACACTTATAGTAATGGATAACTGAAATGTTGTCAGACTAGTTTAGACTAGTTGGAAATTGCTTTATGGAAAAAGCTGCTGTTATATAAACTGCTATTATGTCTTATTAGATGAAAGAAGGTGGAAATGTTCTATAGCTTGAGGGAAAAAGCATGTGTGGTACTGAGCGAGTGTAATAATTATATGAAATGTGTGGAATCTATGGCTAGAGAGATCCTCCAATTAATAGCTATCTAAAAGGTTAAGCGTACTGGAACTATCAAATGCTCCAGTGCTGGATGTTCAGTTGATGCCTTTATGCCTGTTTAGATGGTGTTTTGGGGGTGACTACACTAGCACAGTTAATGAGCTCACTAATATATAAGTAAGTAAACTATAAAACTTAGCTCTTGTTAGCATTTAGCAATTTCTTTTTTAGGTGTTATGCTATTCCCTACCCAGATATCTGTACCTAACCACAATGAAGCCAAAATGATAAAGTTGCTTTATCCACCTTTTTGTATCTGAAAATCACAAAATGGAACACAACCCCTCAACAAGAGGTTGAGTTTGCATTTCAACCAGTGCTTTGTAGATAACAGATAATCAGAGTTGGGAGGGACCTTGTAGGTCATCTAGTCCAACCCCAAGCAGGAGACCCTACACCATTTCTGACAAATGGCAGTCCAATCTCTTCTTGAAAGTCTCAAGTAATGGCGCTCCCACAACTTCCGAGGGCAAGCTGTTCCATTGACTGATTGTTCTCACTGTCAGAAAGTTTCTTCTTGTTTCCAGGTTAAATCTCTCCTTGTTCAGTTTCCATCCATTATTCCTTGGCTGGCCTTCGGGTGCTTTAGAAAATAGCTTGACTTGTCACTTGCTCCCTTTCTCATCCACAATTCCTACCTCATAAAAGGTGTGGACTATTGTATTTATTCTCAAAAAACATAATTTTATAAGAAGCTCCATGAGAAGCAGACAAAGAATTTAATCAGTAAATCAATATACATAGGTTTATGGTACCTGTTTAAACAACAATTAACCTAGCTGAAATTTCACTGACAAACAGAAGCCTTTGTGCAAATATTCTGAAATGTTGCTGAATTAAGTGAAGAATAGCTTTGTAGGCAAGGGTATTCTATATGAAGATGTTTGCCCCTTGTTAAAATTATAATTTGCATGCTATGTGTTTATGAAAATACTTATTGAATTAGGAGGAGGAAAATGTTTAATAAAGAACTTGTATGAGAAGTCAAACAACTTGTTTCTTGAATGAAAAATAATACAGGGCTTTCATTTGAGAAAAACTTAGTAAAATTAAAATGTTTTTAAAAGCCTTCAAAAAAAAAAAACCGACCCAACTCCAGAGTTTTGTGATAGTAGCTCATTATTCCTTTTGGTAACATCAATGTGTTTCTAGAATACTCACCCAAATGCAATTGCTTTGTAGCAGCAATATTAGCAATTTGGAACAAATGCCAAACACTCTTTTTCATGCTAGCCTTGCAAAGAAGGAAGGATGTTTTATGAGATTCCAAGAACTGGATGACTCCTAGGATTTTACTTTTATTTTCTCATAATTCTGAACCCAGAGCAATATCCCCTTGTCAAAAAATAATTATGAAATGGTAAGAGTTAAGCTGATTTAAAAATAGAGGGTGTCATTGACAAGATGGCTCAGCTGTTCTGGGACCAGATCCACCCATGCGCTGGAAACAATTCAAAGCTTTTGGTGATGCTTTAATTGACATAAATCTAAGCTAGAACCTTGGCTTTTAAGAATAGCTTTTTGTAAGGTGATTTGCATTTTAATTAAAATCCAGATATTGCACTTCAGTGGGTTAAAATAAAATGCTGCTTTACAGGCAGAACGTATGCATACAGAAGCCGGTAGGGCTGCATGAAGTGATGAACTTATGATCATGCCACAAAACAGTGTAATTTGTAACGCACTAGGACTACTGCTTGAAAATATAATCAATTGGTTAAAAATAGGCATTTCATGAAAAGGAGCTTCTATCAGAAGTCCTTTTAGATTTAAAGTGACATTTCTCACTTCCCAGTGCAGTTTATTTTTATATTAATTAGGGTTCATAGAAAATAAAACATTTATGTATAAAACATAAATACAAGGGATTTTTTTTTTTCACGAAGCCTTCTTGATGTCCTCTGGGTGCTTTATCATGCTGGCTGGGGAATTCTGGGAGTTGAAGTCTACCCTACTTAAAGGTATCAAGATTGAGAATCACTCTTCTAGACAATTGTTAAATGGCAGAAAAGATGCAGAAAAAATGAATTTGTTGCTGCCATTTAGTGTTTGTGTGTGGATTCTTGCACATTTATTGTAGCTTCATCCATTCTCCTCTCTTGGAAAAGGAAACTGGCTAGTTAGAGGATAGGATGGGAAAAGGGGTAGGATGGGAAAACATTAAAAAACAAAACAAAAAGATTTTATAAAATTTTTGTAAAAACAACATTTACCTTCCTGTGAATTATTTCATGAAAAGGCAAGCCAACTCTAAGGCAGCATTTTCCAAAAGAATCCTCAATATGCAGTCAAAATTCCAATTGTAGACATAGATAAAAAATGTTGTTTCCCCCTGAAAGAGGAGGAAGCAAAAATTGAGACTTTTTTCTTTAAAAATATATTGCTGAATTTCTTTCCTTTCTTCAAAACCCATGGTATTAATTAGCATTCCAGAATATGTGTGATAATTGTTTTTATAACAAAGAATGGGGGCCAGCAGATGGGTGGGCCATGTGGGCAGTGCAACCTTGTGTTCCTGCGCCGTGTGGATTAATTGCTTTAGGGTGGTGCTTTGGGGGGACATTTCTCTGAGGACCACCAAAGTTTTCTCACAGACCACCAGTCATTCCCAGGCCACCAGTTGGCAACCACTGTGATAAAGCATGTTGTCAAGTATCCTAGCCAAACACCCACAGTTCAAACTATGGCAGAGATGGGACAGTGATTACAAGGAAAGGGTATTTGATTTGAAAAGTGTACTTAATATTTTAAGTTCTATGTATTTTATATGTGTATATGGAGGAGGAAGAACCTTGGCTTTGCTATATCCTAGCCAAAAAATTGTCAAATGTATGACAGAACCAAGGATTGACAACTTTTGAAGAAAATCCCTTTGGCAGAAATAAAAAAGTACATATAAATCCCAATAAATTACACTTCACAAAATAATTCTTGCTTCATGACTAGTCAAACAGCAACCTTTTGAAGTTATGATGGATTCTCCCCAAAGGTACTTATAACCCACGTTCTGGAATTGTGGTGATGGCACACCCCATGTGTACATGACTGCATTTTCACATGCTTGGCAGCCAGCTCATTTTTTATGATTGGTTCTAGCATTCTGTAGTCATGTACCTGTGATTTATGGGGTTTTTTGCCAGTTTCTGGCCTTTTGTGCCCATTTCTGGACTGCAAAACAAGCTTGTAAAATTGGATTGGACACGTATGTATCTTGGCTTACAACAGAAATTCCAGGTGCACTATGGTTGTAAGTCAAAGATCACCTCCACTGGATGGAAGATATTGTACAATAGTGGAAGAAGTAGTGGTGTGGGCTGCAGAGTGGAAAACAGTGGAAAAAGTAATAATGTGGGCTGCAGAGAATCTGTGGTGTTCATCTTCTCCTCTTTCTACCCATGGAAGCATTCTACTTGGCACTCCAGTCAGACATTTCTGGGGGTTTGTTTCAAACATATAGAACCAAAGGTGTATATGTAATATAATCCAGCTATTTAACAAATGGTTGGATTTGGCTTCAGAGAGCAACTGTTCTATAAGAGGCTGCTTTTTAATGAGCGGCACATCTCCAAGGGTTGTTGTTGTTGTTGTTGTTGTTGTTATTATTATTATTATTATTATTATTATTATTATTATTATTATTATTATTATTATTATTATTATTATGTATAGTCCACTATAAAGTATTATAGTAACAAGGCATGAATCTAAACCATTTACATATCCACATATATGCATATGTTCCATATTTTATGTATACATACATGTATATACACTTTGGATTCATGCTGAAAAAATGTCCTGGTTAAATGAAAGCCTCAAGAATATAGAATAACAGAGTTGGAAAGAATCTTGGAGGTCTTCTAGTTCAACCCCCTGCTTAGTCAGGAAACCCTACATCACTTCAGACAAATACATGTAACTCAACCCTCAGACCCTCATCCTAAAGCTTTGGCTTTAAAGTTCCATTACACAGGTGCACACAGGTTGCAAAAGCTTGTAATACTTGCCAGGGACCTCTAGAGGAAGTTTACATATCACATGTGGTAGCAGAATCAGCCAGCTGTAGTGTGTAGGAAGAAAAACACCACAGAAATTCAATCTGCTATTTCCTCTTAAAGCATAAGAATGATGGGTACTACCACAGAAGCCCAAGAAGTCAAAAATTACAATGATCCAGCATATCAACAATCTTAAGAGGCAAACATTAGTTACCTACTAATTCTACTCCCCACCCAATTTGTCTCACGAGTCATTGTTTTGTTGGCTGTCAACAGTGTGATCAGTCCCAGGTGCAGCTATTTTGGAATGATGTTTTATTCCATAGCATATAGGCAACCACATGACCTTGGAGAAAACATGTAGAAATGTTATAAAAATAAAAGCTGAAGAATTGAAGATAATATAAACCAGAAACGCGAATTGGCTGCTTTTTAATAGACTGCTATCTTTTGTTGCCTGCAGCCACTTACCTGGAAGCTATGATTGTATATTGTTTTAGAAATGCTTATCTATATTAGCTAAAGTATTGATGCTTGAAGGAAAGCTGTAATTGTTGTTCCTTTTTTTATATCAGATCCATACTTGAAGCCAGTCACATCAATTTGGTATATGGGATAGAAAACTATGTACAGGTAGTCCTCAAGTTACAACCACAACCGAGCTCAAAATTTGTGTTACTAAATGAAGCCTTTGTTAAGTGAGTTTACCCCATTTTACAACTTTTCTTGCCACAGTTGTTATGCATTTGTTAGGCTAGTAACATGGTTGTTAAATGAATCTGGATTCCCCATTGACTTTACTTGTCAGAAAGTCCTAAAAGCTGATTACATGAGCCCAGGACAAAAATATGAACCAGTTGCCAAGCGTCTGAATTTTGATCATGTGACCATGGAGATGCTGCAACGGTCGTAAGGGTGAAAAGCCACTTCAAGTCATAAATAACTTTTTTTCAGTGCTGTTGTAACTTTGTCACTAAATAAACTTTGTAAGTCGAGAACTACCTGTAAGCACTTCTTCCATTTCCTGAGTCTTTAATTACATAATTTGATACATTTTTGTAGGGACCAAATTTGGGAACAACCTTTAGTGAAGGAATTAACCTTGTTCTGAAATAAACCCTGATGAAGCCAACCCATTTTACATCTGAGGGCCAGGCATGTATAAGCCTGCAGTGTTAAATCTTTCAATCTGGGCTACACCCCTTGAAATCCTTTAGTACCAAATCGGAGCATATTACTCTAACTTCATCTTGCCACATTGAAGAGAAGCCCAACCAACTTAAGCCTTTGTCATATCCACCTATTGTAAATCATTCTGTTTCTCAGGATAACCATTTATCATTCAAGACCAAGCATCTGTAATGGAAGTGGAATGGATGGTTGCCAGAACCAAAGTGCTTTTATTGTTCTTGACTAGAGGATTTCCACACAGCTCTTATTCATGGAACTGGATATGTTCCGTGAGAATTGTTTGACATATTGTAAAGAAACAGCCAAAGATATATGGCCATCTATTTTCCTTGTTCTCCTGTTACATGATGTGCAACATTATTAAATTATTATTAAAGATACTCTCTTTCATGAGACAGACATTTCTGGATATAAGCTATCTAACAGCAGTCTGTTGGTATTTCTTACATATAGTATGTGTTTAGAAATAAAAATTCAATGCTTTTGTTTTGTAAGGCAGTTTGTTCATCAATGCCTTCTCACTGGTCCATATAATCAACACTATAATGGAACTCTAATATCTCTAATTGGTTGAAGCTCTGTTGATGTGTCGGAGGCCTACCTTTCAGTCTGGCGGGAGAAGATAGTGGTCTCCAGGCTAAGAAACAGATTTTGCCCACCCTTTTTCATGCCTAGAGATCTTTTCCATCAGGTTTTTAAGAGTGGGATAATTTTTCTACTTTAATTAGCTTCAGCTGGTCCAGTATGCAACAGCATAAGCAGCCATGGACGTGCCTTCAGATGTCAGTGTAACATCTGTGCTTTGTGAGTTGCGCTGGTTGCCAGCGTACTTCCACGTGCGATTGAAGGTACTGATTGTTATTTGTAAAGATCTACATGGCTTTAGGGGCCAGATTAATTGAGGGACAGTCAGGGTAATTTGATCTTGCAGGGTTGACGTGTTCCTATGATTAAACAATGTCGTCTCTCTAGATCACAGAAGGGCACCTTTTCTGTAGCAGCCCTTGTCTTCTGGAATGAGTTTCCCTTTGAGATCTGAATGTCTCCAATTCTGTCATTGTTTAAAAGAGCTGGGAAGGTCTGGCTCTTCACTCAGGCCTTCGGAGGGTGAGAAGCAGAGGTGGTATTCAGTAGGTTCTGACCAGTTCTGGAGAACCGGTAACAGAAATTTTGAGTAGTTTGGAGAACTGGAAACTACCACTCTGACTACTATCTAGGCAGGGGGTTGGACTAGAAGATTTCCTCCCAACTGTTATTTTATTCTAGTCTATCATATAAGTACAACTTGCAGCCATCAGATTCTTGCACATTCCTGGGAGCCTCTGTTCCCAAGCTCTTGTCCAATTAGCTAACCTCACATCTTCACAAGGGATGAAGAGAAATACCATCCTATTTAAATATATTTTAATTATCGAACTGATTGGGGTCAGTCTGATTAATATCTCTTCATATTGTTTTAAGTGGCCATGAACATTGCTGAGAGTTTAAAAAAACAACAACCAGAAGAATTATAAATAAATTAGTGGCCTATCCAATTCTAATTTTTTTCATGCTAAAATCATCAGAAAATTTTAATTGAGATTATTGAATATTCATCAGCACCTAAACAACCAAGGGGACTCAGGAGAAAATACAGTATAAACAGTTGTCAAACCTTAGTCTTTTTAAATTCTGGAAGGTTTGTCTCAGGATAAAGAACTTTGATATCCTCTTATATTGTTGTTTTAATGATTTCTTGTGCACCTAAATAGACAGCTATTTTCTGTGACTGAGTAATGAAAGAGTTGAACCACTTGTTTATCACACCATTAAAAAAACATAAAGCACTGCTGTCCTAAACTATATTCTGTTCAAGATTTTTGGAATGAAGAGACATGTATAAATATTGTAAAGAATGGGCATTATAAAATAGTAATTATTTATAACTGTATGTGTGCAATGTCACTGTCTATTCTCACTTCCAGCTGCTTTGACGTATTACATTTCTGCTTCCAGCTGAACTTGTAGCACATTTATAAGAATGGCTGTGCAATGCTTTGTATTTTATTTCAAAAAATGCTTCAGAGTGAATGAGTCCAAATTGTTTATGAGTTTGATTTCTTAATGTAACTGCATCTTTCTTCTGGATCCTTTGGGAAAAGACATAGCTGCTTTAAGAAATTTCAGCTTCATGGCATATTTGTGGGCCCGCAAACTCCAGAAGACCTTTTCATAATTGAAAAGAAAGCAATGTGTAGCCCTATTCCTAAAGCATATTGTGCAATATCTAAGTAAAGTTGTGGAATATGGTATCTTTGAGCAAACTAATATACTGGTTATCATTACATTTGATAGTAAGAGGGGAAATTATGGTTAGTTAAGTCTTTAAGGTCTTTATTTAATTGTTCATTTATTCATTCATTCATTAATTCACAGACTCATTCATTCATTCACTTTCTATAGCAACCCATTTCAGCCAAATGACTAGCTGGCTTATAATTCTTAAAAAAATAAAAACAATAAAAAAAAATCCAAAAAAGAAATACTCTGGCAGCCATGATAGTTAACCATAAATCCAAGAAACAGAACCCTTAACATATTTAGAATCCCAGCCCAGGTACACAGCTAAATTTTTAAAGTCTTTTTAAAGGCCAACTGTAAAATGTAAAATCACCAAACCGGTAGTTACACCAGTCAGATCCCACCCCTGCTTGATGGCCATACTGGAGGTCTATGGAGCTTCTCAGTCATCCAGGTCATGGTTGTCCCAAAGGTGCTTTTTCAAGAGGCAACTGGACTTTCTGGTTTTTCTTTGAATACGTTTCCCTTCTCATCCAAGAAGCTTCTTGAGAAAGCACTTTCGGGACAGCCATACTAACATTTGAGGCCTTCCCTCTAAAATATATGCAAACAGAATCCAAAGTAGCTATGGCCACATTTTATATTTCTAATTGTTTGGGATTTGGGGGGGGGGGAGTTAATTATTATTAGATTTTTTTAATGTTTATGTTTTTTTTGCTCTTATTTTATAAAATAAAAGGTGGTGCAATAACATTATAAAACAAGCTGTAGCTTTTTTCTTTGTCAACAGAGGGCATTGAGAGAGAGAGAGAGAGAGAGGTGTTTTAGACAATTTATTAAAAAAAAAACCTAGAGGGAGTATGACCTTGAAGATCACAGTGTTTTCTCTGTGATGAGGAAAAAAGCTGCATTTCTGTCCTTTAGGGGCAGATAGAAAGAGCTACAGAAATCTGAGAAGTTAATGACAAGTTGGGAGAAGCAATGTGGGTTGTTTGCAGGAAATAAGGTAAGAAAATAGTAAGAGGGCAAAACAGATTGGAAGAAGAGACAGGGGAAAAAAGGAAATGCAGAGAAGGAAAGTTCATAGGGAGGACATAAGGATCAGGTAGACAGGGCGACAGAGGCCAAAAAGGATGAAAAATGGTTATTGGGTAGAATTAGTAATTAGGAAATTATGGCAGGAAGTGGCACTTTAGATACTTCAAAGCAGTATGTGACTGCATGAGGGCTAGAAGGAAAGGCTGGGAGACATTGAAGGCAAGGGAACCCGGCAGTTTTTGCCGTCCTATCCAAAAAGCCAAATCAAACCTAGAGCGATACCATCTTTTATGGGTCAAAAACAATGCAAACCAAAAAAAAAAGAAAAAAAAACAATCCTAAAGTAATAAGTAACCCTGACGTTCTCTCTTTTGGCACTGCACTCTGCTCTTTGATCTTTTCTGATCTGTGAATTGAGATTTCTGCCAAAAAAGAAGAAGAAGAAAAGAAATGGTTACTGAAACACTAAGGCCCTATTTGTTCCACTTGAGAGATGAAAATACGTTCTTGTGTTTACACAACACATTAAAAAGCCAAATAGCTAGTAACAAGGTCTATTTTTACCAGCTCCTTTGTCAGTGCAAAAATGGGATAGTCTTTTTGGTTTGGTTTTGTTTTTTATCGATTTGTTGTTCCAACTTACTGTTTGGAAAATACACTATTGATTCCATATTTCAGCCATATGTGATGCTTAGTAGTGGAATGGTATAGAAGGAGTTGCTTGTTATTTGATGTAATAAATCCTTAGCAGTGTTGAAACTCAGCTGAACAGTTATGTATTAATAAAACTTTGCAGAAACAGAAAAGGCAATAGAAGGCAAATATTTGTTCCAATGTGAGCTGAGGAAAATATTCTACAGTTAACAGTATCCAGTGAACCTTTCCTTCCTCCCTAAGTTATCATTCTTTCTCTTTACCCCTCCTCCCAGAGTCAAACTCTGCTCTGAACTTATGCTGAGGGTGTCAAGCAGATTTGGAGAAGTGGATTGAGATGATCTGTAGTGGAAGGGAAAAAAAGATATTTCCCAATCTGTAAGAGCAAATCTATTCACTTTTGCTTAGAAGATCAACTTTAAACAAACGTTTCAGCATTTAGATGCAGGAAGATCTGAATGAAACAAGAATGGTAGTATTACTCTGGGAAAGCTTTCCAGGAAAGAAGAACCATACAGTACTATTAAATAGAAGGAACATTTGATGCCTACTCTGGAAGGTAATGTTGTTGAGTTCATACTTCCTGCAAATCTGGTTGCTTTAGAAACAAAGAACTTTTACACATATCTCTGCATCACAAAGAAAGCCTTTGTGAGCACAATCACCAAACTCTTATGACACTGGAAATGCTGATTTCCTATCTAAGCCTTCCTTCCCAGCTTGGTTTCATAGCAGAGGGGATTGTAGATTATAGTAAGCCATGAGTTGTTGAATTCCAGATCAGATTTAAGACATATTTAGAAAGGCTAGCAATGGATTGGTCATTGAACGATTAAGCCCTGGTGGTTCAGTGGTTAGATTGCAGTATTGCAACATAACTCTGTCCACAGCCTGGAGTTCGATCTTGATAGGCTTAAGGTTGACTCAGCCGTCAATCCTTCTGAGGTCAATAAAATGAGGATCCAGATTGTTGGGGACAATAGGCTGACTCTGTAAACCACTCAGAGAGTTCTATAATATATACATCTAAATGCTATTACAGGATAGGGAAAACTATATTCCCTTAATGCTCCCAGTATCACATACATTTAACAACGTGGGCTGAACTTACTGTCACTTCTAGTTCAGCAATATATTTATCCAATTGGAATATTCTCAATTTTGGTTGAAACTTTGAAAAAAAAATATCAGTACAACCATCAGTGTTCATAAGAGATGAAATGATATCAGTGATACACTGAAATCAAATCTCAGGTCTCCATGTGAGCCTACTTGAAAAATGTTTTTACATATTCTAACAAGCAGATGTTACAAGAAGATGTAATATGGTACCAACTTGCAAAGTGGGAGTTTATTATGATGTTTTTCTTTCCTCTAGGGCTGATTACTGTCTGTGTTGCTGGGACAGAGTAGTCTAGCCCTAGAGTCTCATTCTGCCGTCTTTCTGCTTTTTTTAAAAAAAACAACAACTACATGGAACCACTGGGGGAGGAAATCCATCAGCATTGGATGCCATGTCATCAGTATGCTGATTTATTTATTTATCTTCTGTAGCCACCTATTTGAACCAAGTGGCTGGCAGCAAACCATTCTAAAACAATTAGAAGTATATGTAGAAGCCAAGAAAATTATCATAATAATTATTAAGTTCAGGTAGTCCTTGAGTTACGACCACAGTTGAGCCCAATATTTATATTGCTAAATGAAACGTTTCTTAAGGAAGTTTGCCCCATTTTACGATTTTTCTTGCCATGGCTGTGAAATGAATCATTACATTTATTTATTTATTTATTGAATTTATATTGCCGCCTATTCGCCCATGATGACTCGTGGGGTCTTACAGAATGTAAAACCATATTTACGATAAAAAACAATAAACACTAACAAAAAGAATCAAATAAAATACAATAAAACAAAATCTGGAAATAAATAAATAAAATATATATAAAAAAATCACTCCTAACTCCCACCTCAATGACAGCAGATCAGGTGAGCCATTTGATGGGCTCCGTCCTGCTCTGGATTCCCCAGGGCCGCTGGCAGAACCAGATCTTCAGTGCCTTCTGGAAGAGTATTAGGGAGGGGGCCATTTTAATCTCTGGGGGAATGATGTTCCAGAGAGAGAGAGCCACCATGGAGAAGGCCCTTCTTCTTTTGCTAAGGTAATACAGCCGTTAAGTGAATCTGAATTCTCCATCGACTTTGTCAGAAGGTTGCAAAAGCTGATCACATGACCCCAGGACACTGCAACCATCATAAATATGAACCAGTTGCCAAACATCTGAATTTTCGTCCTGTGACCATAGGGATGTGCTGCAATGATCGTAAGTGTGAAAAATGGACATAAGTCACTTTTTCAGAGCTGTTTTTAGCTTTGAATGGTCACTAAATGAACTCTTGTAAGTTGAGGACTATCTGTAAAGACAAGAAGCCGAGCCCTATACACATTTGGTTATATATCTGTGCCCCCTGGCCAATCAAGTGAACTTGTCAAAGTATTGTCTTGGGGGCCAAATTCCTCATATGGAATTTGGAGTATGTTCAAATAGCTGAAATAAACAGTGGCCATTGTAGCTCCATTAAAGCATCCAAAATCAGGCACATAGTAAGACCTGTTATTGGAAAAGGTAGATAATGTTCCACTTGGGATCAAGAAAAAAAAAACCACTCTAAAGTTAGCTAGTCAAATAGATGGTGTTGTTGATGCTCATGTACTCATTTTCCATGTTAGGAGTTGCAATAACAATGACTACATTCTTGGAAGAGGGGGAACCTTCTGGTTTTGAAGATATAAAATCTTGTGTTAGTGAAGCTAGTCCTGTCCTTTTGTACCTTTTGAAGTAGTTGGTTTAGTAATCTTTACAATAATCTTGAATCCCTGGAAAGAATTACTCCATATTGCAGCTGTGTGTGTGTGTATGTGAGTGAGAGACAAGAATAGTGGTTTGTCCAATAATAACTAAACGAAGTCATGCCTGATTTATGTTTTTGAAATGTTTATAAGCTGATTTTCAAATCCCAGCCTTCACAACACAACATCACAGAAAGGAATTTATTAGGCTCACCAGGAAAATATAGTATTATTATGAGAAAGCTGTTGGAAGGTCACATAAGCCTCGCTGTATATCTGCATCTGTTTTTTATTTAATAAAAAAAATAGAGAATGGCTGAAGTGGATCAGGGCCACACAGGATGTGTAAGGAGAGATTTAATTATTCCCTCTCTAGCTATGAACTTTCCAAATTTAGTGCCTCCCATCTGGCACTTAGAGATTTACTAGTACTTCCTTGTGTATGTGTTCATATGTGGATTTCAGGGGACTTACATATGGGGAGGAAAATATTACATGCCACAATTCCCATTTGGTTTAGACTTCAAAACTGACTTTTGCATTTAAAAATCCTAAAATAAATAAAATAGACACTATCCCAAGGAAAGACATAGCTGCTTTAAAAGTTGCAGACAGGTGCTGGGTTGGCTCCCACTGTAACAATGTTTAAAACAAGACTTTAAAACCTGGCTCTGTCCCCAGACTGAGTTACAAGGGGTAGTAGACCCTTGGTGGGGGGCTATTTTGGTCCTTTAACCGATTGTTAATTATCTCTAGACTGTGCTTTGATGATCTATTTTCTGCTTATATTGTGTTTATTTTACTTTGTAAACTGCCAGGTGTTGTAGCAAATTGGGCATTTTATCAATCTCAAATCTCATAAATCTCATAAATGCCATAAATAATTAAATGTTTGCATTTCTGTATGCCTTAAAGCATGGCATGTGTGTGTGTGTGTGTGTGGGGGGGGTTATACTGAATTATTATAATTGTTTGCAGATTCTTCTATTTGCAAATTTGCCTACTTGCTAAAATGTATTTGTAACCCCCCAAATCAACACTTGCAGCACTTCTGTGGTCATTTGTGGAAAAATTTGACTTGCCTTGATGTTCACATTTCCAGCTGAGGTCGAACAAGATGAAATTCTGCCTTCTTGTTACAGTTCTCATACAGTAAAGAAGTGAGGTATATTTCCCTTGGGATCAATGGATCAGTATCTACAACTTTACACACAAAAAAGTCCTATAAAGAACCTTACCTCAAATAATGAGATTCAATCAGGGGTGGGATTCTACTGGTTCAGGCGAACCAGTAGTTCTGGTGAGTGTTTGGCCCCGCCCACCTCCCCTGCTCTTTCCTGTGCTTTATTTCCTGGTGTTTTTAGCACAGCTGATCTGTGCGGCAGAGCGGTTTTGCCGCACCTCAGCTGTTTCAATCACTGGGGCTGCAGTAGAAGGTTGAAAATGGGCTTTTTAAAACATAGAGCATGCGTGCGAAGTGTACGCTCACCGAACCAGTTGTTACACCAGTTGAATCGCACCACTGTAAACCAATCAACTGTAATTTAATAGACTGTGAAGCATTGCATGGCCTGACTACTTACTTAGTGGAGCCTCTCCTTTTGACCCTGAGCCCCATAGAACCATTAGTTCTTCTAAGAAAAGGCAGTCTTGAAGAGAAGAGGAACCAAATGTCATTCAGTTGGAAAGAAAGTTTAGTTACTTGATGTTGCCACCAAAAGACTTCTCATGCTCACTAGGATACATATATGGGCCTTCTGAAAGCCAGTAGGGAGCAGTGATTAAGATGCTTAAGGAGGAAGGCCAGGTTCTAACTGTCCTTTAGGCCCAGATGCCAGCTGAGTGACCCTGTCTGAAGCGGATCAGGTCCACACAGGATGTGTAAGGGGATATTTAATTATTCCCTCTCTAGCTATGAACCTTCAAAATGTTAATGTCTCCCACATTTGCACTAGTGCCAGTCAGTCATTCCTTCTAAGCCTTAAGTGTTGTCAGGCTCTGTGACAGCTGGCTGAGAGACAAAACCCTTTGCTACAACGTGCATTGATTGCTTCAGGGTGTGAACAGCAGAGGGCACCATGCAAAACAAGAGGACACTGCTATCAAGTGGAGCAAATGCTAGAAAACAACAAACACACATAATGAGTTTTCTATACTTTGTAGTTTGAATGAAAAAGGAAAATTCAACTCTTAGTACAGTCAACAAACCAGTGTTGTTGGTCTCAGTTTTGCTCCCTATCTCTTAGCTTACGTTTCTTTTTGCTTTATATCGTCTCATTCATTCATACTGAATTCATTCATAATGATCTTGTATATTATCATTGATCTAAAGACAGCATCTGCAAGATGAAATTCAGACAGAATCGGGAACTAATTAAATTTTATATCTTACTACTATGATAGAGTTTTGTTGCATACTTCAAGTTGCTTATTTGTGGTTTTCCTTCCAATGATGAATGGGACTGAGACAAATTGTCTGGCGCAGTTTGGTAACTCATCATGGCTAGCAAACTGGAGGGTCTATTTGTATGTGTCTCTGAATAAGTGACAATTTTCTACTGAAAAATTATGATAGTTCAACTTGCCATTTCATATGATATTTTAGTGGATGAGTGTAGAAATAACTTGATCACAATACTCATTCTAATGCTGCAAGCTTTATCCTGTTTCATAGCATGGTAGTCCAGAACTGACGTCTAACTCCCTATAGATGTCCACAGGCAGGATGGAATTGGAGATGTGAGAAAAAAAAAATTGTGTTGTTGCAATGCAAACTCAACTCCTCCCTTATTTGTAGGCGACATCGCAACACAAATATGAAAGGACAGAGCTTGCACCATCATGTTACAAAACACATTTCATCATCTTGGCATTGCTATGTTAGAGGCAAACATTTGTGCGAGTCTTTGTCATTTTAATGAAATGGAAGCAATTGTGATTCCGTTTTCCTGTGATGGAAATGAAACGAAATGAAAAAGCCTATTCCTTTCACTGGAGAGTTATAATCCTATAGCTTTCTATTCTTTCAATTTTTTTTAGACGTTTAGATATTAATGGAGCAGGATAAACATGGCAATCATTACTTAATTATTGGAATCAATGTAATCTTGTTTAAAAGGGAACAAAAATCAATAGCATGATTCGGTGTAAAATATCCTCTGTTCATATCAAAATGTCACATTTCAAGCTTTTTGCTCTGGAGCAAGGATGTCAAACTCATGTCATCATGGCGATGTCATGTGACATATCAGGACCTTTACCCCTTTCGCTAAACCGGGTATGGGCGTGGCCAGCACATGACACATCTGACCCTGGCCTGGGTGTTTGACAGCTCAGCTCTGAAGAATGTTTTGTTCCTAGCATAAATGTAAGTTAAAATCAGGATAGTTCCCTTCCTTTTCTTTCTCTTCTTCCAGCTGGAAGATATAATGTATAATAAAGATACATGTAGTTATTTTCACATTTACTGAGTTCATATCCCAACCTTACCTAGAACATTATAGTATATAATAAACACACACACATGAAAGAGTAGAATCTTAATTATTTGTTTTTCAGGGCCTATGGAAATGCTGGAATAGGGTCTGCTTCATTCTTATTCCATATATTAATATTTGCTCAGCAACATCCCTGTGATTCTCCCGCCCCCAAAGGGTTTAAAGCAAATTCTTTTAAAACATCTGTAGCATTGTCCTAAAATAGGTTTCTCACCTCTGAAATTATAAAGTTTAGCTAAGTAATCACATCAGTTGTTTTCAGGTTTGTTAAGGTAAAAACCTATTTAGTGTGCAGTTATTTGTTGATTTTTTAAAAATGCTACATTATGTGAGAGAGATAATGAGAAAGTGCACAGAAAGGTCTATGACTGGGTTATATATAATACTTAATGATATTCCTTTCTTGTAAAAGCAATTAGGAGTTTTGTGACATGTAAAAAAACCTACAGATTGACTATTGCCTTTTCCATGCATCTGATTAAGTGGACTATGATGACAATTTGTGCAATTGTGTTATAAGTCTTTAGGGTTTCACAAGACTCCTCGTTTGATAGAAAGACTAATAATTATCCTCTAGTAAAGATAACTCTTTCTTTAGCTGCCTAATTTAAACAGTGATAAACTTAAAATTCTAAAGCTAAAATAAGTTACATTCGTTAACTGAACATTTTTCTTAAACACGTAGGGGACATGTCTTCATTTGAACTTTGTTGTCAAAGACTTCCTAGCTAGGTCATACCTCCTTAAATAAGATGACCCAACAGAGAATTTATTAGTTTGTTAGTCAAATATATACGCTGAAACTCAGGTGAGACTTTAGGACTGG
The DNA here is from genome assembly GCF_049901715.1 of Pseudonaja textilis. Lineage (NCBI taxonomy): Eukaryota > Metazoa > Chordata > Lepidosauria > Squamata > Elapidae > Pseudonaja > Pseudonaja textilis. The sequence continues at coordinate 81,200,796 of NC_141990.1, read as the reverse complement.
TTTTTTTTAGTATTTTTAAAAGGGAAATTGTACTGGTAGGATAGTTTAGAACTTCCTCTATTTTTGCTGTCCTCTAGGAGCTTTTGCAGTCTAGATCTGAAGTCCTAATTTAGTTGAGCACATCAACTAAACTAAGAATTGGTCCAGTGCTGCTTCCAGTCAGTCTTATCATCCTAGACCATCATCATTCAAAAATACCTGTTTCCTTTCACCCATTGTTTCCAGGATATCTATTCCTGAATCTATTCCACATCTGTTCCTGAAGACCCACATTGCTGGGCTGATTCCTAAATCTCCATTTTTCGTGAGGTTCTTGTGGGTAATATTTCAAAAAACACTTTAGGACTGAATACTCTTACAGTCACAACCACCATGGAATTATAAGCAACATAATCAAACCCATCTTCTGAAGCTCATAAAACATAACCACATTACTCAAGAGAATGCTTTTGGAAAGAACGTATTTTTAACAAGGATATGCTTGAAAAGACCTGTAGAGAAGAACAAGTTGCTCAGTAAACCTTTTTGGCAGCCATTCTGCCTCAGCCAGGTTATTTTTCTCAGCTGTCCCACTATTTCATATTTTATTTCTCAAATGCTATTAATAAGTACACAATTGGTAGCAAAGGAATAAGTGGATACAGAAACTCTCTTTGGCTCAGTAGATTATTGCATGTGTCAAGGCAGGTATATATTTAAACAGTTTTCATCTTCTGTCATAAATTACTTGTTTTTCTGCTTTGTCTCAAGAAGTGTAGCTACTTATACTTGAACAGACCTCATTAGTCACTTGTTTTATTTTGAATATGTGGTGGGTTATTATTCCCCCATTATGCATATATTGATTCAGTAGTTTGCTCTTGTTGAGTTTGTAGGCAATAAGCATAAATATCTACTTATAAAAGCTTGTTTGCAGTGGATGTCTGAATGAATACATGGACAATTCTAAAAATTATTGCCATGTTTAAATCTATTTGATTTTATAAATATTTGTGGATATTGGGTGTTGTTAACTTTTGAAACAAATGATTCAACTCCAATCATACACATGATTTTGCAAAAACTTTAGCAGCCTTTGAGCAAATGACCGATGTCAAGTCTTAACATTTCTATCAGGAAAGAATATACTACCAAAAGGAATTTCATTTTGAATTTCAAAATGACTCTCCCTCTGAGAACGATAGTGGGAAAAATGAATGCAAACCCATTCAAATATCCTATAAGCTTCATGTGGTCCTCGCTTAGCCAGCTCTCATTCAGTATCTATTCTATGAGCCGCAGTGGCGCACTAGTTAGAGTGCAGTACTACAGGCTACTTCTGCTGCCTGCCGGCTATCTGCAATTTGACAGTTTGAATCTCATGAGGCTCAAGGTTGACTCCGCTTTCCATCCTTCCGAGGTCAGTAAAAGGAGGACTCAGATTGTTGGAGGCAGTATGCTGACACTGTAAATAGCTTAGAGAGGTAAAGTGAAGTGGTATATAAGTCTAAGTACTATTGGTAAGTGCTGTTGCTTTCAAACAACTGCATCACTGAAGAACTGGACGTATGACAGGTCCTCAAAGTTGTGGCCATCAGTGTCCCCAAGGTCACATTATCGTGACCTGGGTGCTGGGCAACTAGTGCACATTTATGATATTTGCAGCATCCCACATTGATATGATTACCCACTGAGACTTTCACAGCTGGATTCCAAAAAGAAAAGTCAATGGGGAAGCCAGCAGGAGATTGCAAGTCACATGACCTTGCAGTTAATTACTGTGGCTGATTTGCTTCAAGGAAGTGTTGTCAGAAGTTGATGCGGTCACATGACATCAATTTTGGTGACTATGCTGCTTAGCAAAAGAGTTCCTAGTCCCTATTGCTGTCAGTAAATGAGGACTGCCTCCGCCCTGTTCCCTTAACTTTTCAGCTCAGTAGACAACTTCCACCACAATCAATCCAGGTCATACCCAAAACAAAAGTGCATATGCGACAGATTTGTATGTTTACAAATGTGTACATTCAAATACACAAAACTAAAAAAAAAAGGCAGGAGTCCCCAAAACAATTACAATGCATATTAACTGAAATAATAGAATAGGATAGGATAGGATAGGATAGGATAGGATAGGATAGGATAGGATAGGATAGAGCAGAATTCTTTATTGGCCAAGTGTGATTGGACACACAAAGAATTTGTCTTGGTGTAAATTCTCTCAGTATACATAAAAGAAAAGATACATCCATCAAGAGTCGAGAATCATAAGGTACAACACTTAATGATAATCATAGAGTACAATAAGCAATCAAATCATACTAGGAAACAGTCAATATAAATCGTAAGGATACAAGCGACAAAGTTACAGTCGTACAGTCACAAGTGGGAGGGGATGGGTGATAAGGAATGATGGCAAGATTAACAGTAATAGTAGTGCAGACTTTGTAAATAGTTGAACAGTGTTGAGGGAATTATTTGTTTAGCAGAGTGATGGTTTTCAGGAAAAAAATGTTCTTGTGTCTAGTTGTTACGGTGTGCAGTTGCTCTATATAACTTCATTTTGAGGGAAGGAGTTGAAGCAGTTTATGTCCGGGATGTGAGGGGTCTGTAAATATTTTCAGTCTTCTTTTTGACTCATGCAGTATACAGTATGATAGCAATTGATTAAAACCAACTGCCAATGAAACAAGGCACCTCATGTGCGGGTCTGCACAAACCATTGTTTCACATACTAGCTACTATTCTGTCACACATTTACTCACTTTCACACAGGAGATTGTAAACTCAAGGACACCTATGCATTCCTTCTGCCATAAGTCCCATGGAGTTCTGAGGTACTCAGTCCCACATAATTAAGTTTCTGATTTTTGGACCTGTTTAGAGTACTAGCCCTTTTCTGTCCCCCCCACCCCATTCCTCTTTATACAGGTTGTCCTGTATTTATGGCCACAATTGAGCCCAAAATTTCAGTTGCTAAGACAAGACAGTTGTGTTCTGACCCAAAACCTGGTTCCAAGACAACAAACACAAGACAAAGGCAGCAGTATAATCATTTTATGTTTCAGCTAAGAATCCTGTTTCTTCACAGGTAAAAGGCTGCTTCCAATTAATTACCTCCAACAAGAAAGAGCCTTGCCAAGTTTTTTCAAGTCTGCCAAAAAACAAAAGATAATAAACAGATTACAAGAGTCTTCAAATACCAACTGTAATGTCCATGAGGCTGAGTTCAAAATGCCTTTGTCTTCTGCAAAGTATGTTCTTTCACAGCTGGCTTCTATCTTCTTGAAGGAAGGGGCCATTACCTTGCAGCCTTACTCCCGAATCGCCCGTGCTGCTGCAGCTGCTCTTTCCTGTGAGCAGCCCTGCACACACGTGCACTTGGCACAGGCTCCTCGGGAACCTCCTCATCGCTGCTGCCAGCCCCCACAATCTCTGAAGGCAGCAGTCCAATCTCTAATGGTCCTGGCCCCTCATGTGAATCCTCATTCTCCTCAGCCGTCCGCACCTGCTGCCAGCTAACCACAACAAGTTGTTAAGTGAGTTTTGCCCCATTTAATGGCCTTTCTTGTGACAGTTGTTAAATGAAACACTACAGTTGTTATGTTAGTAACACGATTATTAAGTGAATCTGGCCTGCTCACTGATTTTGGCCATCGGAAGGTCGTCAAAGATGATCACATGACCTTGGGACACTGCAACCATCATAAATACATGCCACTTGCCAAGTATCTGAATTATGATCATGTGGCCAAGGGGATGCCGAAATGGTTGTAAGTGTGAAAAACAGTTTTGTCAGTTTTTTTCAGTGCAGTTGTAATTTCAAAGTCACTAAATGAATAGTTATAAGTTGAGGACTACCTGTATAGTGATTGAGGACTGCAATACCCAGTCTCCAGGGGTGAAATTCAACAATTTTCCCTACCAGCTCTGTAGGCGTGGCTTGGTAGGCATGGGACTCAATCTCTAAAAGGAAGAAAGTAGGCAGGTGTGGATGGAGCCAACCAATTGGAATTGTCCCTACCACCTCTCCTGAGATGGTACGAGGTGGTTAAATTTTACCCCTACCAGTCTCCCTGTCCATGGAAACTCCAGTGATTAAGGTTCTGAATTTTCTTAAATCCTCACTGGGATGGACAACCATGTGGCCAGAGAAGGCTTTTATTCTCCCCATGAGAGAGATACATAGCTTCATGAGCAAGAAGGTAGACCTAAAGACATTGGGGGTGTCCCCTTGAAGCAGAGGCACTAATTTCTTCTCCATTTCTCTTCCCGTTCTTCCATTGACTTGTCTTTCCATTGCCTACCTTGCTTTCTTTGCTTTCAGTAGCATCTTCCATTTTCCCTGTGCTCTCAATGAATGTATTTCAGCCTACATGCATTTCAACTGTGCTATACAGAATGTCAATTTCAGCAAAATTGGCATAGAATAGAATAGAATAGAATAGAATAGAATAGAATAGAATAGAATAGAATAGAATAGAATTCGTTATTGGCCAAGTATGATTGGACACACAAGGAATTTGTCTTGGTGCAAATCCTCTCAGTGTACACAAAAGAAAAGATACATTTGTCAATAGTCAAGAATCATAAGGTACAACATTTAATAATAGTCATAGGGTACAATAAACAATCAAATCATAGTAGGAAACAATCAAAAAATCGTTAGGATACAAGCAACAGTTGGTGTGTTGTTATGTTAGGGATGGTACATTATTAGATGCTACTCATGGAGCCTGAATTTCCCACTCTTTCACAACTGCAACTATTTTATAATCTCTTTCCAGTTATCTAGACCTCCTATTCTGTGGACACCTTAATGCCTCCTGTTTGCTCTTGACTTCAAAGTGAGTCTTTTTTCTTACACCTTGATAAAACTGCATTAAAAAAACAACACAGATCTTGTTAAACGATTAAGAGATTATGAAATTGCATTTATGGTAATCTATAACCTTCTGCTACAGGATTGATTCCAGCTTCAAAATAATTGTCAGCTGAAACATCTGTTTCTTTAACTAGTCTTCTGTAGGAGAGTATAATACTGCTACATTACATGATTGGCTGAACAAATAAACTTTCTGCATGCATTAGCTAGCCTTTAACTTAGAGCTTTTATGTAGCAATGCTATTTCGTTTCAAATTTCAGAAGATGCGTGAGCAGGGAGTTTCATTGCTGTCTCATGAAAACTGTCAATACATGAAGAGTCAGATCTACATACTGATCGGTTCACTTGTTCTCAGAAACATGCTTGTACTGTATTCAGATTGGTAGAATTTCTCTAGGATCTGCCTCTCTATAGTCAGGTATGTGACTTTCTTTCTTTCTTTCTTTCTTTCTTTCTTTCTTTCTTTCTTTCTTTCTTTCTTTCTTTCTTTCTTTCTTTCTTTCTTTCTTTCTTTCTTTTCAAAATTTAAACTAGATGAGACCAATAGAAACTACACAAATAGATCAAGACTTCAGATTTAGAATAATACTTGAAATAATTTTCAGTCATGATAATTAGAAATGTTTTAGCAGTTGTATGAAAAATTATAGTTATGACCAATGCCATGTTGGGATTGCTTTTACTATATTTTGAGAAAATCTAGGGTTTCATTGGACTTCAGATATTGTTAACCTGTGTCTTGCAGAATTGGTAAATATATGTTGCTTATTTAACAGAGACATTTTTGTGATAATTCACAACATTGTTTCAAAAGTATTTCCTATCAGAACTGATTATCAGTTCAGTCCTGTGCATGTATAGTATGTGTCAACTAAGCAAGAGATAATACATAATTTTAAAAAAATCTTCTTTGAAATAACCTAATCTGATTAATTCAAATTGGCTAACTAAATTTGAATATTTTAGTATTAGGTAAAAAGTACATTTTATCAGCTGTTATATTACTATAGACATTTATAAATGATGTAGAAGTACATAGTTTTCTATTGGCAAAAATAGGCTGGACAAATAATTTTTTATAGAGTTAAGTGTATGATATAATAAAATAAATATTCTAATTCTGTTTTAATTACTTTTTATTTGAGTGTGCCAAAATCTATTTACATTGATATTTCCAAAATGATATTTTTTAATCTCAAAACTAAATATGCAATAGAAAACTAAAAAACTCCAAATGAATATTTTTTTTGCTTGGTTTCTCTTCTTATAGCTAATGTGCAATTATGCGACCGGTGCATGTTTAGTTTTCATTTCTATATATTTTGCTTCATTTTAAATTCACATCAAAGACTTGTGTTGATAATAAGTATGAGACAACAGCAAGTTTAACTTATCTTTCTTTTTCCTTTCCTTTTTTTTAAAAAAAGCACTGGGCTCTAGCTAAATAACAGAAATCAGGATAATTGCAGCAAGCAAGTCTGTTTGTGTGCCTTTTCTCCTACATAGATATAGTCCACCCTTTCATTTCTGTTTGCTGGAATTTGATGATTTGTGGCTGGCTGCACCCAGGAGCAAGTGCAGCCACACAAACACACTTTGCCATACTGTATCTCTGTTACACTGTAGTCTTCCTCAGGGTCATTGCACTGTACACATTACATATTTCTAGCAAACACGAAAATGAACAAAACAAGAAGTCTAGATAAGCAGAGATAAATTGGAGCCAGCTTATTACTAAATACAGTGTAAACGGACAGAGCTTTTGAATCAGCGCCTCTCTGTCCTTTTCTCCCGTGCCTGTTTTTGACTACTAGAACTACATATTGTGAAAAATTAAATGACTAGAATAGTGGAACAATTATTTGGTAGAGATCCAGAAGCAATTGTGTTTGGAGTGATGTTTAAACCAATGTCAGGGAAGGCAAATACCTGGCTCAGTGCCAGCACCTTTGTAAAGCATATTAGCTCAGATGAAAAGTTAGACTCTGAAGCAGAAAGAGAAAGCCAAAGAGCTCCTGGTGCTTACACTCACCTTGCTTGTGTCTTCTTCTGGCTGGGATAAGCTGGATACATGCATGGTTGCATAACGTGGCTGAGGAGCACACTTTTGGCAAATGTTTCCACTCGATTTCTGCTCCCTTTCCAGGTGGACAGCCGGCTGCTGATTCCTCTTCAAGCACGGAGCCTAGATAATGCGACTTGTTCACTGCCACTGACAATGACCATGACCCTTCACACAAAAAGCTCTGGGGTTGCCTTATTGCACCAAATACAAGGCAATGAATTAGAGCCTCTCAGCAGACCACAGCTGAAGATTCCTCTGGAACGACCGATCAGCGAAATGTATGTGGACAGCAGCAAGACTGGGGGGTTTAACTACCCAGACGGTGCTGCCTATGATTTTTCCACTGCCGCTCCAGTGTACAGCTCAACCAGCCTCAGTTATGCCCCTGCGAGTGAATCGTTTGGCACCAGCAGTCTGGGAGGATTTCATTCCCTGAACAATGTTCCCCCAAGCCCTGTTGTCTTTTTACAGTCGGCTCCACAACTTTCGCCTTTTATTCATCACCACAGTCAACAGGTACCTTACTACCTTGAGAACGAAGCAACCAGTTTCGCCATGAGAGAAGCTGCTCCCACAGCATTCTACAGGTAAGTCCCATCATTGCTTTCTTCCTTTCTTTTTCTTTTCTTTCTTTTTTTTAAAAAAAATACAATATGAAAAAGAGAGTTAAGGCAAGGGAGGGGGAAATTCATTGTTAGAATGGGTATGCCTTCAGGATGATTGAGTCACTGCTGAATAATTAGAGATTGTATTAGCATGCTGAAAATTAAAATCTCTGTTATGACTGCTAAACAACTGTTGTTGCTGTGTATGCTAGAAATGAAGTGCTTATGAAAAACAAATCAGATTTCCAACAGCAAATCTGTAGCCTGGAGAAAAACCAGAACAGAAGCCCCAATACTGAGTTATGAAAACAATAAACTGAAGCAAAACAAAACCTCCCCAGAGTGGAGGTGCCGGGAAATTAAAGTGGACGATGCAAACTTCAGGTTTTGACTACTCTCACTCCAGGCTCTTCCTGCTCTGAATTTGTGTAGCTGAATTTGCACTCCGTTGTCAGAAATATTTTGTTCCTTGTCTGCCTTTATATTGCACTGATTGACTTTTATATAAAACGTCCAGGATACCTGATGATTCATCTTCCCAAACAGTCATATAAATGACATGAAGAGAGCATAAAACGGCCTTTGGAAAGTACACTTAAGGCTTTGGAATGGAAGGCACTTTCTTTCTGCACGCAGAGAGAAAGTCTGTGATTTAAAACAGTGTTTTCCAAATGTATTTTCCCTACAACTCAAATATTCTCATCAAAGAGCTAAGACCTAATTTTAAACTGTCACACACACACTTTTAGGAAAACAAGGGGGAGTACCAGATCACTATAGGCCTGCAGCTGTAAAGAGGCTCTGGAGATCTTTGAAGTAGGTGGCTGCTGCAATGGTGTCAAGATAATAAAAACGAAACATAGTAGGCATTGTTTCACTCTGTCAGGTTTACAAGTAGCTAATGCAGAATTCAAATAAAAAACGCAGATGTATGCACTAGGCATAATGGATTTAGGATCAAGCTACCTATTATGCTAGATTTGCAGTGTGCAGTTGCTCTTTTACTTTCTAATTATTCAAAAGCAAGTATATGGTGTTCCTAATCTGAGTGAAGACCGCCACATGTAGTGTAGAAAGTTTAAGTTCATCTCATAACTATTTGTCTTCCTAGTTACTATCCATTAAAAAAGAAGAAGCAAAGAGAGCCTCCACTGGTTCCTGAATGAGAATTTGGAAAAAAGACAGTGGGACAAACATGCGCACAGAATAGGCAGGAGAACTTAACATAAATGCATAAAAATATGCCTGCATTACTGAAAAGAATATCCCAGTCGGATCTGTTCTCCATTTGTTATTTTGTTTAACGTTCTGCAATAAAATATGGGCTTAATTTTCATAGGTGGAAATTAAATGTTAAATGTTTAACTGTTCAGTTATTTTGCTTTTCACTTTCCATTCCTAGACACTTTAGAAAATTTGTGATTTCTGCTTCACAAACCATAATTGGTATGTGGTTGATTTTGTGCCCTATTTATACCGCAGAATGTTTTTTTTTAAAAAAAACCCTCGAACTCACTAATTTTAAATGTTTAGCTAATATTACAAATTGCACTCTTCCTAGATATTGGTGAGAAATGAAACCAAACAGGTGAAATGACAGTTGCAGAAAAAGAAATAAATAGAAACTGTATAGTCCTTGGTGTTCTCTGAGCTTGGTTGTTTGCCGGAAGATGTTTCATTACTCAAAAAGAAGTCAATAACAGATCCAACCGATCCATTCATTTTGTGGGGATAACAAGAAAAACTTATTTTAACTACAAGATGAAAGACCGAAAATCAGGAAGAAAGGATCTGAAAGTGTTTCTCACCTGAATGGAAGATATGCCATGTGTAGTGAGACCACTTGTGGATTTTGAGGAATGGCCATATCTTGACATCTATGTAGGGTGGAGGAAAAGCACTCCATGTTCCCTCTCGGCAATTGTCTTCTTGGCAGCCCTTAAAAAAAAAAAACAGCAGTTGATTAGTACTACATTTGAGGAATGCCCAATGCCTGTAATTCCATTAGGCCAAATCCTCAAAAGTGGGGATTTTGCTGATAGTAGCAGAAGGTGATGGGTGTCCTCAGACAACTATCATCCAGAATGGCTCTCTACCATTGACTACTTCAGGCAGTTTAAAGGAACTGAAAGACAAGGCTAAGTCTAGATACTTCTTTGTTTGAGTCTGAGGATAACATTCTCCTTCCATGTACAGGAAGCAGATGTAAGGACAATGGGGAACAGATCACCTGAATTGCTGGCTGCTTCTCTTCATTGGAGGGAAAAACTGTGTAGGGCATTTTAAGGTCTTTGACTGCCAACATATTGACATGGGCATATATCTTTGCTTTCAACAAGTCAGGGAATTTAGGAGGAACACCTACCTCTGATGTTACCCAGGTGTTTGCTATTCTAATTTTACCCAAACAACTACTTGGACCTGGGGATCTGAGTTCTCTTTCCTCCATAGATTTTTACAGGGAAAGGGAAGAGAAAATACTTGATATTCTAGGATGTGATCTTATCATTTGTAGTGGGGCATAATATTTCATTGTGGTGTAATTTTCTAATTCAGATAATGGGAACATTTTAACAAATATGAGGATATAAGTATATTTTGAAAGGTCTTTGCTTTCTCGTTTTTGCCTGAGGAGCAAGAGGGAGTGTGCTGCGTTTTGTTGCTATGACATTCTTCAGGTCCAAAGGATTTCGCAATCTTACATTTCTTCATTTTTTTAATTAAATATTCTTGGTAAATTTAAAGACTGTGATATAAAGTTAAATTATTGCTATGATTTGTATATTCTATATATTCTATATTCCTTTAATAGCCATGCAGTGATTGTAACACCTGTCTCTTGAATTGGCCAGTGATATTTTTAATAATTGTACAGTGCAATTCTACACAGGTTTATTTCGAAATAAACCCAAGTTACCATCAGATTTATTTCCAAAAAGAGTGAGGACATGACTACTATTTTATCTATCTGTCTCTTATATATTTGGTGCTGTTTTTTTAAAGTTAATTTTTATTAGACTTGAAGGAAATAGTTCAGTCTTGATAAAGTGTTATTTATTATGTTTGTGGTCAGGAAATTTCTTTTTTGTATTTTCCTCCTATGATGGTTTTCTTTTTTTGAAGATTTCTTTCATTTCATTTTATTTTTGGTAATATTAATATAACACATCCTGAAAATAATTTATTCAGAAAGAAATTTCCCTGAAATGTGCGCTTATATTCTATAGAACTCTCTCTCTCTCTCTCTCTCCCTCCACCCCCAACATGTTTATTTGAAAACAAATTCTATTTTGTTCGATTACAGCCTTGCTATGCCATAATGATTTGTATAGTCACAATTTTCCTTGAATTATAGGGCTAGAAATGAATTATTCCCAGGTTCAGAGGTTGTGCTTTGACTAAGAATTTTTATCTAATGCAAATTAAGTAGAGTACTAGATATTATGACTAGATGTTACTATAATAAAGCTGGAACATTTATTTGTATCTTTAGATGTTGAAATAATAAAACAGGAGAGATTTTAGCCTTGCATTCTTGATTCACAAAGTGACCAATATAGAGTTGCATAGCATCTGGGTAGAAAAAAAATGTTTTCCTGTGATTAATTCTAAATTTCATATAGTAACTGAGAGCTGTCTCCAAGGAACAAAAGACATTGTTACTACTGATATTTGTTACCAGGAGTCTCTTATGAAGATGCTTCTATAAAAGGTTATAGTTGTAGACTATGATTTTTTTTTAAAATATCACATTTGCCTGAAATATGTACACTGGTAACATTGATAAACTACTATTTCTACTGACACTTTTCTGTTCTCCTAGTCTGCTATGAATTCACTTTTTCCAGTACGCAGAGATCATAAAGATAGTAGAGGAATGCTGTTTTTAAACTTCATTACCTTCATTTTCCCCGCAAACTCTGTGAAATTAGCTCTTGGTGGCAGCCAAAGAAGAATGTTCTGTCTTCTACAAGGTTTTTCTTTTCCTGGCTACAAAATGGGAAAAACCAAGATATGTATCCAACTATTTTCACTTGGTACAGATGAAGATTGGGTTCACTTTTTAACCTAGTTCGAATCTCCCCGTTCACTATTCCATTAGCTTTGATGATACTATGACATTACAGCTGGCTGTTTCTGTAATAAACCATGAGTATTGATTCCTACCTTTGGATGCTTCATAAATAAAACACAGGAGATGTAAACAAAATTTTCACCTCTAAATAACTTCAAATCTCAACAAATAAATGCTCTATCTAATATTTGGCAAAAAAAAATCAGAAAATAAAATACAAGCTGAATAGTCAAGCCTTGTTGATGATCCAAGCTCCATAAAGGACCTTGGAATACTCATCTCTAATGAATTAAGTACTAGAGCCCACTGTAACTACATAGCCAAAAAGGCATTAAGAGTTGTTAACCTAATCCTACGTAGCCTTTTCTCTGGTAATATCACACTACTAACTAGAGCATACAAAACATTTGCTAGACCAATACTCGAATACAGCTCATTGGTCTGGAACCCACATTACGTATCTGATATTAGCACAGTTGAGAAAGTCCAGAAATATTTCACAAGAATTCTCCACTCCTCTACTCATTGTAGAATACCTTATGCCACCAGACTTGAAATTCTAGACCTAGATCAGACTTGAATTACACCATCTTCAGTCTGATCTAAGTATGGTATATAAAATCATACATTGCAATGTCCTACCTGTCAATGAATACTTCAGCTTCAACCATAACAACACAAGAGCACACAATAGATACAAACTCAAGGTTAACTGCACCAAACTTGATTGCAGGAAATATGACTTCAGCAACAGAGTGGTCAATGTCTGGAATACGCTACCTGACTCTGTCGTTTCTTCCCCAAACCCCAAAAACTTTAACCTTAGACTGTCTACTATTGACCTCACCCCTTTCCTAAGAGGTCTGTAGGGGGCATGCATAAGCGCACCAACGTGCCTACCGTCCCTGTCCTATTGTTTCTTTTATTTTTCTTATATGTACCCATTTCATGTATTCATAACTATGTACATACTTATACCTATTATCTTGTAAGCAATTGACAAATAAAATAAAATGAATAAATAAATATGTACTAGAATTCTCAGCTCACCGTTGCTTTTCTGTAACTTTCCACTGACCACCTAGTGATTGGATCTTAAGCAGTGGTGCAATTCAACCGGTGTAACATTTAGAAAAGACCATTTTTACCTACAGTATAATACTTACCTTCTGGTGCAGCCCTGGTGAGTAAAACAACTGATGTGTGGCAATCCGCTCATGTCAATGAACTGTGTTCAAAAATAAGGAAATAAAACACAGGAAAAGGGCAGGGACAGGTGGGCCAAATGATCACCAGAACTACCGGTTCATCTGAACCAGTCCGAACCGGTAGAATACCACCCCTGATCTTAAAGTATATGCTGTTCAGTGGCCTCTTAGTTGAAAGGAAGCTTTGCAATGTCTCATTGTCCAGGTTATCAGAGTAGTCACTAGGGCATGTAATTGAGTGGGATTTATTGGTAGAACTCTAAGTGATTTGCTGTAGAACAGCAAATGTCTCCCAATTGTTCAAAAACAATCAGGGTTAAATTATCTAAATCTAAATTAGACAGCCAATCCCTAGTCCAGTGTTTTTCAAACTTGACAACTCCAAGATGTGTGGACTTCAACTCCCAGAATTCCCCAGCCAGGCATCCTGTTCCTAATCCAACCAGTTTCTAAGGTTGAGAAATATTGCCCTAGGCTGTGGGGCCATGACGATCTTATTTAAACATGTATTGCATGGATTATGGAACCCAACAGGATTGTTCTCTTGGAATCACCATTTTACATCTGTTTCCGCTGCTTGTTTTTAGAATTTTGGCCTCCCATGTACTAATCTGTTGATCATCTGTATTATTGCTACTCATATTTTGGCTTGCTGATTTATCTTTAGATGGTTTCTCAATTCTTTGCATCTTCCCCTTTATTGGTCTTTCACTGCACTTTCAAGTTGGGAATATTCACCAAGGTGAAGCTGAACTAGAAAAATCTTTATTTGGTCTCCTTGAATGGCTGCTTTTTTTGTGGAATGCTTTCTAGAGGCAGCTTAGCCATAACTAAGATAGGAGATGTGGCTGGCCATATCATTGGCAGCTGTGTGGCTTCAGTCACAATGGCTATTGGAATTAAAACTTCATATTTGTGCCATTTGTTATACTTCCTGTAAGAAATTGAGTATCTTCTATTCTCAAAAGTATGGATGAAAAAAAGTCCAAATAAATAATTATGCCTTAGACCAGGGGTGTCAAACTCAAGTCATCACAGCAGTGTCACATGACATTATTTGGACTTTGCCCCCCTTCGCTAAGCCGGGCATGGGCATGGCCAGCACGTGATGCATGCAGGCCACAGACCAGGCACCTTAGACAACAACGTTTATTATAAAGAGCCATGGTAGCATAATTGTTAGAATGCAACATTGCAGGCTAACTCTGCCCACAGCCACGAGTTTGATCCTGACCCACTCAAGATTGACTCAGCCTTCCAGCCTTCTGAGATCAGTAAAATGAGGACCCAGATTGTTGGGGGCAATATGCTGATTTGATAATATGCTTAGAGAGGGTTGTAAAGCACTGTGAAGCGGTATATAAGTCTAAGTACTATTGCTAGTGCCATCGCTATTTTGATATTTGTTATTAAAATCCTTATTAACTTGTATCATTATGTCTATGGTTGTTTGTATCCTTCTACCAGATCAGGAAGTCTTTATATCATATCCCATTGTTGGGTCAGTAAAGCGTCCACAGCTTTCCTAAATCTGATACTTTTCATATGTCTTGGGTTTTCAGTCATAATAGGCACTCTAGTTTAATCAAATCATTAGGTATAAAAGTTTGGAATTAATAATGTTAGTAATGGGGGGGGGGGTTTGCAAGAGGAAAACAATTTGCATAAATATTTTGGCCATCAGAGAATAGGTAAGTTCATTTTTATTTTATTGAATGGGGCTCTAATTAATAGGATTAAGTTTAGTGCAAGTTCATTATATTACATTTGTGAAAACAATGCAAGAATCTGCTGTATTTAAAAGTTATGATCACTTTTGTTTATTTAGAAATGTTGTCTTTCGCAACATTTAATGCAGTTTGAAATGGCCAAATGCCTATTTTTAAACTTGTTACTGGACATAACTGAAACAGAATTAAGCATTTTAAAATCCAGTGTTTTACTTACATTTGTCCCACTGAAGCTAATAAGACTAAAAAAAGCTCAACTGGGCTGGAGTTTGGGCTAATTTCCACTCATTAGTATTTATTAAAATATCAACGCAGGTGCCTTTGTCAGGATATTTGGCTTACCAATATGCTACACAACATTGATCAAAATATATGCTCATTAATAATTAACATTTAATAGTGTTGCCCATTAGCAAAATGAATATTAGTATTAGTTGACCTGTTCCCAGTTCCACCACTTGGGCTTTGAAACAGCATTGCTCAGCCAAGATTTTAAGCATACGATTTTGCTTGCAGTGTCCACTATAGTTTAGATTGCACAATTTGTGGAGCATCAAATAATTTGTCACAATGCAAAAGGCACAAATTATATTTTTACTTTCTTCTCTGAACAGCAAAGAACCTTCCCCCCTTCTTTTTTTCTCCTCCTTCCCCATAACTCTCCTATACCCCAACTCACAGTTTTTGCAGTAGGGCTAAAGCTTCTTAATATACTGTATGAATAATATGCATACGTGATACTATAAGCATAGATAAACTAACGCCTATGCATGGGGAATTATCATAGCTCACAGTAGAAGTATTCTTCTCCATCTTTGTCATGCATCTGTTCCTGGAGAGGAATCATAATTAACCAGGGGTAGGCTTCAAAAAAAAATAGCAATGTGTTCTCTGTTCAGTGGGCATGGCCATGGCCATGGTCGGCATGGTGTGGTTGACCTCCTGCACCTAATGGTGGGGGTGGTGGGGGTGTTTTTGTCCTTCCTGGACTCTGGAGGCTTTCTTTGAGCCTCTGGGAGGGTGAAAATGGCCTCCCCAGTCTCTGGAGGCTCTCTGGAAGCCAGAAACAGGCCTGTTTCTGGCCTCCCCAAACTTCTAGGAGGCCCGTTTTTCACCCTTCCTGAGCCTCCATGTGTGCCCTGCACTTACCTGTATCCAAACCAGTCTGTGTGGGGACTCCTGGGAGGGGTGGGTGAGATGGGCGGGGCCAAGCAAGAGTGGGATTTGTGGGTTCTTCAAATTGTGCAGAATCTTAGCTAGGGGATCTTCCGAACCCCTGCAAAAATTAACTATTAGCAGAAAGTAAAAGTCTGTATATATTTATTATATGGACAAACAATTCATTTGTTCTGGCTGTTAAGAATTCAGATGTTAAGGATTTATCCCATTGAACTGTGGAGCTTCCCCCAACATAAACATGATTATCTTTAGCCTCCAAAGTGCTATGTAATGAAAATGGTGAGAAAGTCTTTTGAAGTATAGAAAAATGGTTATGAAAAATGGTTATAGAAGTAATGCTGTGAAAACAATGTAACTTCTAAACTTTCCCCCTTTAATTCAATCAGGATGCTCTACACATCTTAAAACTCTATAAAACAATGCATTAAGTAGAAATGTTTTAAACAAATTGAAACAGCCTAAGAAATCATTTCATGAAAATTTTCAAAAAAGCAGTAATCAGGACCCTGGTGTGTGTACAATGCATGCATATATGGAGCAAATATTTTTAATGCTTAAATTTATCTTATGAGTTTTTTTAAAAAAAATCTTTAGAAAAAGTGTTCCATTGAGGTGATATTAAAAAAGAGTGCTTTCCCCAATAAATCAAATAATCCCATCCAACTCTGTGATTAGATGACATATTTGGGCCATCAGATTTATTAGTTGTGGAATGCACTCAACTCTGAAATCCCTAGGAATAAATTATGTTAACTGGGCCCCAGTTCTCATAAAAGCAGAAGAAGAAATATATTGTGAAGAAAAAGGTTCAGGCATGACAATCCTACTTCCTAAAACAACTAATACTGAAAGATTCTTTACCTTGAGATAATTGTTAAGTATCAAATCCAGCCTGATTCATACCTCACCTGCTAAGCAAATTATTACATTATTATATCTTTTATTTATTAAAGATGAAACAGCCAACTGAACATTTAAAAATGTATCACAAATATCATTGACTGGAACTGATGGTTGATATGGGTTGCAGCCAGCAGCCTAGGTATCAAACTAAGTATCTTTTTAAATGTACATTTTAGATGTACGATGTACTGAGTAGCAGGTTTTTGCAGTTCTGCTGGTGTTATTGCAGGAATTATTATTATTATTGTTGTTGTTGATGATGATGTTGTTGTTGTTGTTGTTGTTATTTCAGGGAGGTCCAGATACTAAATAGTAACTGTGAAGAGCTGTGTTTCAAAAGTTGCACTAAAAAAATCTAGAATGTTGGCATCCTTTCCACGTCAACTAGAAGAAGGGAATCTACAAAGAATTCGGAAATAAAATTGTCACAAGGAAATTTCTTTTTTAACTAGTAGTAGCTTAAAATATTACATGGGAAAAAATCTTTTGATGTGGGGAATTGGAAACAAAGCACTACAATCCACATTTGTTTTACTTTAGAAACGACTTTCAGTTTCCAGCTATCTCTCGTGTATCTGGATAGACAGCTGGTATAAAAAGATATAAAAAGCCATATGATTGGAATTAGAAGTATTTTCTGTTGCAGTGTTGGCAATCATACATGGCACAGAACTGAGCACGAGGATGGTGGTTATGAAATAAATCTGAAGCTTAACAGCTTCATTCAAAGCAAGTCATATTTCTTGCCAGGCAACATTCTCCCTTCCCCAGTTCAAAAAAGATTGCTAAAATCTCCAGGCATCATTTCCTTATCATTCTGAAATGCTGAAATGTTTATTGCCACCTTTAAGCCCAAGTTATTTATCAATATTTAGTTGAATCAAACAAAATCAAATTTTGTTATTAAATGCATAAGTTATTCTTTATATTGTGTTGAGACTAGATGCCATAACTATACAGAAGAAGATTACGTTCAACTATTGAGCCTAACTATACTCTTAAAAGGGAATCCCTTGAAAAAATATGATGGCACAATATTTGATGCAATTAGAAAGAAAACTACTGTACCTTGTTAGCCATCTATGGACATTCTATGGACCTTAATGTGTCTGGGAAGTTCTTTTTCTTTGGTTTTAACATATTGATTGTGTATGGAATGTGTCTGGTTGGATATTGCTTGATATCTCTCAGTATCAAACTGTAATATGGAAGTCATAACATGGACCAATACTGTACAGCAATGAGGACTAAGATCACATCTGCAAAATACTTCAAAACTTGCTTACTATTCATGACAATTTTGGGGGGAAAAACAAGTCTCTTGAGCCATCCAGGAAATATAGCTTACTTATTCTAAAGCTTGGAATTAAATAGGTAATTGAATAACATTTTAACAGAACTGTTCTGAATTCAAAGCAACTATTTGCTATCATGACCAGGGGTGACATGATAGTTGTGTTCCAATATTTAAGGGGCTGTCTCAGAGAGGAGCAGGTCAACTTATTTTCCAAAGCACTTGAAGACCAGACAAGGAACAATGGATGGAAACTGATCAAGGAAAGATTCAACCTGGAAATAAGGAGATATTTTCTTGAGAATGAAAACAATCAACCAATGGAACAGTTTGCCTTCAGTAGTTGTGAGTGCTTCATTGCTGGAGGTTTTCAAGAAGAGACTGGACGGCCACCTGTTAGAAATGGTATAGGATCTACTGCTTTTGCAAGGAGTTGGACTAGATAACCTACAACTTCCAACTCTGTTATTCTGTATTTTGTATTTGGAGTATAAGATGCTTCAATTTCCAGGACAAAATAGTGTTTTGAGCAGTGAGTGGGTTGTTTGAAGCAGTGAGTGAGCTGTTTGAGGTTTCAAGCTCTAAACACTTCACAAATTCTCGAAGCATCCCATTTTGCACACAAAATAGCTGTTTTTTTTAAAAAAATAGAGCATTTCATGCTAAATGTTTAATCTTGAAAGGTGTTATACCGCCTAACATAAGCATCAAATCCATTAAAAAAAAAACAGCTTTATTTAGCTTTCCTTTTCCATTGCAAGTCCTAAGTAAGGCTCCATGCCTGCAGGGTGGTTTGATCATGGATATGAGTTTGATGTTCTGAAATATTGTTTTGGTCTACATCACATTTTTATGTAGACATTTGGCAAGTCTACAGTAAGAAAAAAATATAGTACATAGCAATCCAAAAATCATAGTGCACACTCATGCAGGGAGGGTGGAAAGAATTGTGACTAATCATTAAAGGAGTCAAAGGAATTAAAAACAGCAATAACAATAGCACTTAGACTTATACACTGCTTCATAGTGCTTTAGAGCTGTTTATAATGTCAGCATATTGCCCCCAATAATCTGGGTTCTCATTTTTACTGAAGTTGGAAGGATGGAAGGCTGAGTCAACCTTGAGCCTGTCAAGATCGAACTCGAGGCTGTGGTTAGAGTTAGCAAGCAATGCTGCATTCTAACCACTGCGCCACTAGAGCTCAATCAGATCTGGCCTGCGAGCCTTGAGTTTGACACACCTGATCTATTTGTGTAAGGTTGCCTAATTCCATAATGATGAGATATATCCTACTTCAATATATCTCAATACAAAGACATCAGAACATTATCCTTGCTTTTGGAATTTTGAATTAACTATCCTATGAGAAGTGGCCTGAAAGAGATATTACTTCTCTACATCTTTAAGAGGGTACTACCTTATCAGCAATATTTGGTAAAGCTTGTGGGGATCTTGCTGCTTTTTTTTTTTTTTAGAATTTAGACTAATGAATTCTCCTCCAACTTGATACCTAAGTCAAGAGTCCTTCTGGATTTTGAATTGATGGAACTGTAGTTCAATGGATGTTGAGAAAATTAAGTTAGAAAAAGCTCTTTTTTTTCAATAGCTTGCCTGTTTGCTATAAATACAGATGCATTTGCTTGCTTCTATCAGTTCACTATATAGGATCAGATGTTTCATAGTATCTATAAACTTGAAATTGACCAGCATCATTCATTTCCTATTGAAGAAAACATTCCCTTTTCTGATTCAGAAGGAAATAATCAGTTGAACTATTTGAGTGGGGAAATTCAAGAGAACATTTTTAAATTAAATATGGACAAAATTTGGTTTTCATTAAAATTGACCTAGATACTGAATATCCTATAAAATCATACAGTACTTTGAAATAACATTAAAGCTCATTAAATTAATGATTAAAGGCTAATTAAGTGAATTATGCTACACCGATTATCCATGTTAAAAGGATTTAACATAGCAGGAAGAAAAAGTAGACTTCACTATAGCCCCAAAACATTCAGAACACAGAAATATTTTCTTACAAAAAGGCTGGACCTTGTTTTAAAAATTTTTAAAACATGAGAATTAAATACTTCTGTATATTATGACCTTAATCCATGATGCAGCCATGAGAAACAAATAGTTTAGAATTTTAAAAACTCCCTAGAGCAAGAATATCTTCATGCTGAACTCAAAGGAAAAACATACTCCAGCTTGCATCAAAGTGATTGGATGAAGGGTTGTTAAGTGTTTGTAAAATACACATGTGAACTGTTTCTATCTTCTTAATTGCTACTAATGTGCAATTAACATAAGACATTTCTACAAGCACACTTTGTACTAATTCAGTATCCGTCTCTATTCAGCAGTTGACCTGATTTATTCTGACTCAGTTTCCAGCGAAAGCCCTGGACTGCTGCAGAGGTTTTTATTGTCTCATGGGTGGAATGTAGTTGGTGGAACCCATTCTGCTTCCTGACATCTCTTTCTTCCCCAGACATATTAAGCTACTGTAAATGATTTCGTGAGCAGAGAACATCTTGTCAGTGCTTCCATCCCTGAAAAGGGTGTTTTTTTTTTTGCAAAGCACCAAATGTCAACCACAGCATGAAGTGGAAAGTACAGTGATTGAATGCCATTTTTATACCCTCTTCTTGGCCAGCTAATTGGGTGATGATATTGCCTCAGATGCTGTTACCAGAATTTTTTGATTGGTGACAGAGAGCACAATCATTGGCTTGCTCGCAATAGCTTTTGAATAAAAAAGGAAAGTAAAAATAGCAATGGAATAGAAGAGACTTTGAGAAATGATGATTACAGAGGAGAATAACGATCAAAGGCCAAATGTTGTTTACTATTTTATTGGTTTATACAGGCCTCAATGAATTTTCATTCATCATTCCTGACCATTAAAATCATATTCAGCTGTGTGTAAAATTGCTTGTATGAGTAGTTTGTTACACAATACAAGAGAATTGTCCTCTAAGATTGTCATAATGTGATTTTATGACAATGTAAGAAAGTTCAGAAACATGCTGTTCTAAATTTGCAGCTCCTGGATTATATCATTTTATGTAGAGGTGGTATTCAGCAGGTTCTGACCAGTTCTGGAAAACTGGTAGTGGAAATTTTGAGTAGTTCAGAGAACTGGCAAATATCACCTCTGACTGGAGATTTTACAGTATCCTTCCCCTGCCACGTCCACCAAGCCATGCCCACAGAACCGGTAGTAAAAACAATTGAGTCCCACCACTGATTTTATGATTAGAGAACATGTATCACCTGAAAGTGAATTGATAATTGGAAGAATCAGAGGGGGGGGCGGGGAGTTGACTAAAACTTTAGTTGGTTTTTGGAAATGAGGCAAAATCTCCAAAATAAATAAATAAATGCTGCTCATATATATTCACAGATTCCAGCAGCATTGAACTCCGAGATTTTCCAGATATTTCTGGAAAAATATAATAGTCTTCAGAAATCATTCTTAAATGTTTTTTTCTCTGCAGAATAGGAAATCTATCCCAAAGAAATAGAAAACTCTGTTTCTCTGGGAATTAAGTGTTAGTATATTCAGTAATGCCGTGTAACACCTAGATAAGGTGTTTACACAGTATAAAATCTGGCATGATCTGCAGCTTTGAGATGGGATTATCTTCATCCAATCATCTACTATTTTCTTTTGACTTACTCAGAGTCTGAATGTCATGAGAAAGTTGAAGAACCTTGACTAGAAAACTAGTTTTGGTGAGGAGCTCATAAACTCTAGAGAAATTGGTTCAAACGCCTGTCTCTTTCATGTTTCCTTTTAAGAAACATACATCTTCTGCTGGAAGTTTTCTGTCTAGAACAATGAAATATAGAAAAGAAGACCAAGAAGGAGAGCAACGATGAGTGCGATTGCTTGATAAATATATCTGATTTGGATATCATAGAAAAATCTTGGTTTGTATTTTGCATATTTTGGTTTGGCTGGTCTCTCATCTTAAGATGCTGGTGATCTTTACAAGCTAGGGTTTTTTCTGAGCTGGTTTTAGATCACTGGAAACTCTATTCCTTACTAAAGTAAAATTTGCGAAGAAATTTCTATTCTGTAGGGAAAAGAAATGTAAGTAGGAAAAAAATATTTATTATTTACTTATTAAACAAATTTATGTAGCCACACGACTCACACATAGGTGACTCTGAGTACTTGCAGGATTTAGAAAATCCACCATATAATAGTTTATTACATAGGTTGACTTTTGGCTGTTTAAACTATTTTATAATAGTTTATTATAGCCCCCCCCCCCAGTGGCAACAACAACACAATCAAATCAGAGCCACTTTATTGGCTCTGCCTCCATTTTGGGGCTACTGACAAATCTACATTTTAGGACCTTTGGGCAGAGAAACAGGATGAGAGGCCAACTGTGTCTTGGGGGAAAGATATTTCTTAAGGAAGGGGCTACCACCAAGAAGACACTTTTTCATGAGCTCACCAGATGTATATCCCTAATTGATGGGACTCATAACATGGCCTCCCTTCCCATCTTGGTGGGTCAGTGGGTGCAATAGGGAAGAGGCAGCCCTTCAAGTAGCCTGGCCCCCACTCATATAGGACTTTAAAGTTGGCAATTAGCACCTTGAATTTTTGAAACGGAGGCTTTTTGTCCTCAAATACTGATATCTCCTTAAGCGTCTTTATGAAAGATAGCAACAGTTTGTTTGAAAGCAGTTTTATTTTTATTTTTTATTTTTTATTTGATTTGTCAATTGCTTACAAGCAGGCATAAGTATAAACATAGTTATGAATACATGAGATGGATACGTATAAGAAAAATAAAAAGAAACAATAGGACAGGGACGGTAGGCACGATTGGTACGCTTATGCACGCCCCCTAACATTTCATTTATTTTATCCCAGTGTGAAGCAGTCAGCTTTAAAAGCAGCTAGATCTGGCTATTTTAATTCACCACAAGTGAAGGCTGCATTCATGCCCCTGCACATTCTGAAGAACATTTTCAATATTAAATCTGAAGCAGTGCACAGCCCTGCTATTTACTGATAAGCAATCGTGCATCTCTGAGAAATGTTCAGTGATATGGGTGGTTAAACAAATAAACATTAGTATGTTGATTGTGTCCAGAGTGAAAACCCAAACCTCTTGTGTTCCATTTATGCATAATTTCCTGTGGTATAATTTTAGATGGATTGTTTCTCACACCCAATTGAGCTTTATTCTGATGCAATTGGGCCAAGAGCTATAAAAAGATAAGGAAGGCTTTTCTCTTCGTTAATACCGTTTTTAAAATTGTTTTTACATGTTATTAGCTGCTCAGAATTACATTTGCAAGATGGCAGCCATATCAGTAAATCAAATAAAAAAATTCCCTTAGGCAAAGAGATCTCAGCCTGGAATTACTTGATTTTTAATTCATTTTTTTTGGTTTGATATCTACTTATCAGTGAATATTAGTTTCTTCTTCTTCCTCTTACAATTTTATAATTACACTTAGCACATCTTTTCTAATGCCTGCATTGCCAAGTTGTCTACTATTTTTTCATAATAGAGGCGACGTGCATTTCCTTATGGCTATTGCAATTGGCATGGATGTTTTGTTTCTGCATGTCAGCACTGTAGACCAGACTAAGAAATCAATGCCATATAGGTCAGGATTATTTTTATTGTAAAAAAGCTATAGAAACAAAATATTGTGAGTCTGAATCAGGGGTGGTATTCAGCAGGTTCTGACCAGTTCTCTGGAGAACTGGTAGCGGAAATTTTGAGGAGTTTGGAGAATCGGCAAATACCACCTCTGACTGGAGATTTTACATTATCTTTCCCCTTCCATGCCCACCAAGCCATGCCCACAGAACTGGTCGTAAAAAAAATATTGAATCCTACCACTGGTCTGAATGTTCTTTCCCCCTCGCTCCCTTTATCTCCATGTGAACTCAGGAGCAGCTTATCTGAGATGTTTTTTCAAGTTACTTTCTGGCCTGGGCTCAAGGCCTTTTTATCTGACATTTGCTCTTCTTCCAGACTTTCAAGACCATTCCTTGCGTCTAAATTGAGGTTCCCTCACAATCCAGTTTTCTTGGAATTTTGGCCAAGATTTTAGGAATACTAAAAGGAAACACTTGTTTTATTTTCCTTTGCATCAATGTCAAGGTTTTCAATCCTTAGTTTGTTGCTAGGCGGAATGTATAAAATACCCCAGCAGGTTCCTGGTTACAGAGTCTGTTTCACGACTGACCTCAACAATATATTTGTCAACTGATCCAGTCTCTCACATAATGGCAAGCCCCATTATGCAAATGCAGATTATGATCTGATATATAAAAATACAAATATTAAAACCCTAAAATTCTTGTGAGGGCTCATGAAATGCCAACATCTTGTGAGGTTTCTGTATTCATGAGAATTTTGCAAATCTCATATGAGATCTCAGAAAGCTGGCATGATTTTGCAATCTTGTATGACTATTTCAGTTGGTCACCGGAAGAGTGCCACTTGGGGTGCAGGACATTTCCTGAAGCTTACAGGACCTTGTGGCCAACCTTGGATGCAATATAGCTACCAACTTCAAAAATTGACAATACAAAAATTATATTAGTGTTAAATATGCAATGCAGGGCTGTTACCCAGGATACAAAATAAAGGTATAATTGCCTATATCCTCTGAACATATAGCATGGAGTTATATAATGTTATTTTGACAGCAAAATGAAAGTATGCATTGGGACATCTGTTCAAATTGTGTTGGTTCAAATAAAGTAGAGCAGTAATATATCAATGGTACAGGAAATGCTTTACTCTCGTTTTTTTTCCTGCTTTTGAGTGCCATGAGGACTTTGTCCAACATTTCTGTGGAATTCAAATAACCACAGAAACATTTTAGCAACTGTTTTATTTTCAGAGCTAAATTAGACATGATAAAACTGTATATCTCCTTTCCCCAGTAGATTCCCTCTCCACCCAAAATTAAAAGTAACCATGAAATTTTCAGATGAGAACTGAAAAGCAGCTGGAATGAGGCTGATTACTTCTCTCCTTGTTCTTCATTCAAACTCTCCCCTTCTAAACTCCAGTCCCACCCATAAAACGAGACCGTTTCCCAAATTTCTGTCAATATTATTGTTTATCTGCATTACTCACTTTTAAAAATTTCATTCTATTATTGCCCTTAATGTGTGTTAATAAATTCACACCAGGCAGATCCTTGTTGGATCTAAAGATAAACATCAGCTGCTTTGGTGAGACTTTTCCTGTGTTTATAGTTAGTCAATTAGAATGGATTCCACTTGATAAAAGGTACTCACCAAAGAGACCTAAAACAAGATGGAGTGATGACATCAGCAAGTATTCTGAGCCCAACTGGCAAAGGAAAGCTGAAGACCATATTGGTTGGAAACATGGAGAAGAGGCTGTTAGGAATGTAAGTCACCTAACAGTTATTTGGGTTGGAAATATATAAATTAGGATAGACATTTTAATACTATGTCTTTAAGAGAATGCTAAAACTGTAATTGGGTGTGGTTTCTCAAACGGCCATAAGATGGAGCCAGAAACCTGGGTTGTCAAGTCTCAGTGAGTATCCTCCTAATGATTGTTACTGATTGTTGATGTAAGTCTGTTACTGCAGTGGTCCCCAACCTTTTTTGTACCAGGGACCAGTTTCACGCAGAAAGACTTTTTCAAGGACCGGTTAGGGTTTTTTATTTATTTATTATTATTTATTTATTTATTTTTATTTTTTATTTTATTTACTATTACACTATCAACTCACCAAAATTAACCAATGTTGGAGGATTACTAAAAATGTGTATAAATGCAAGACTAGACTCCAATAAAGTCATCATTATTCAGTTGATCATGATTAAACAAACATACATGTTTGGCAACATGTATGTTTTCTCCAAAAGCGTTTTGTAAGGTAGTAATCTGCAATTCAGATTTTACATTTAGGATGGGTTTGATCTCCCATATGGTCTTCAGCTTTTCACAATCTCAACAATTATAAGGTGTGTGGGGAATTCAGAGAGTCCAAGTCCACACATTTTAAAGATTTGTCATATATATATATATATATATATATATATATATATATATATATATATATATATATATATATATAGGATTGCACTAAACATATGTAAGTGCAAAGAAACCCTTTGCCTATCCAGTGTTTTCAACTCCAGCAATTTTAAGATTATGTGGACTTCAACTCCCAAAATTACCCAGACGGCATTCTGGACTTCTTAAAATTGAGAAACACTGCTCTTCACTTTAAAAATGTTAAACAGATAGCTACAATTTCCCACTCATCCCCACACATTCCCCTTCTTCCAAAATATCTGCAGCCCAAATATTTTGTCTTCACCCATTCTAGAGGGATCCAAGCATGTTGGGAGGCAGATATTCAGCCGAGGCTGTCAGATGGAGAGACGGCCGCCGCCTGGGGAGCGCCCGCTGCTTTCCCTCGCCAGGGCCGGGCGGGGCGTGTTGCCCTGTGCTGCGTGGCCCCCGCCTGGCAGCGCGCTTCCCGGCACGAGGCAGCTGGGTTGCCCAAGGAGCCCGGCTGGCCAGGCGAGGAGAAGGCAGCGAGGGCCCTGCTGGGCTGGGGTGGAAAACCCGCTTGGCAAGGGGCCGGGGAAGCCTGCGGGCGGAGGACCAAGCATGCTGGGAGGCAGAGATTCGGCCGAGGCCGTCAGACAGAGAGACGGCTGGTCTGTGGCTGCCCAGCTCCCTTTTCCTGCCACTCACCTGAGTAGCCTGTAGCTGCGTGTCGGTGAGATGTGTCAGAACAAGATGGCGCCGAAGCAAAGTAGGCGGCCCGGTCCCAAATGATCCACGGACCGGTACCGGTCCGTGGACCATTGGTTGGGGACCCCTGTGTTACTGAGCTGTTTTTTGATACTGGACTTTGATATTTGGATTATCCCTGAACTGAACACTGACTGCTTTACCTGTGAATGACTTGGACTGCTTATCTTGGACTGTGCTTAAACATTTATTGGAAGTAAAAACCTACTTTTACTGTACAGTGTGTCTGTGTTCTGTGTGTGTGTTATTCTTAACTTCTCTCACTACGTCTCCCTGTATGCACTCATTCTCCTAACAGGGAATTACCTCAACAGAGGCCTTCATCTTGCAGTGGATAGACAATGGCTAAAATGATAGTGATGATAGTTAGTCAATTGTGTGCCCTCCATAAGCTGGGCCAGCTTGTCAAATTATATGGATTCAGAGCCAAAAAGAAGTATGACTTGTGAAGTAACTTCACAACATTGGTGAATGTCCTCACTGCACCTTTGCTAGAAAGTAGAACTTCTAAGATAAGATATGGAAAACGCATTTTAAATATCCTGTATTTTGATACTTCAGTCTCAAATATGCCAAGATTAAGGTCATGCTTAGATCCTTCCACATCAGTTCAAGTTAAAATGCAAATAGCTTTGGTTTTAGTCATAATAGAGATTAAATAGGCAGGATTTAGAATAACAGCATAGCTTCATTTTATTTCTTAAACCAGACTAATCATGTTAGGGACAGTTATTAACAAACATGAAGAATTACATACACTGTTTCTTAATTTTCTAAAATATTTTTCTGGCCAGTTTGACTGGGCCTTCCTCCTGTATGTCATTCAGTCTACCCCTCTACTTTTTTACATCCATTTTTCTTTCCAAATTGACATGCAATATTCCAAAAAATGAAAACTCAGTATCTTTGCCTGTGGGAAGGTATATTCTCCTCTTTACAAATGTTTCTTTACTCCTGTCAACTCTTCCCCCTGCTTTTTCTCCTAGTGGCTCCCTTCTGTCAGCAATTGACACTTGAATTCAATATTACACAAAACCATGTTAATTTTCTTCTTGTATAAATCAGGAAACTCCTCCAAATGCAGTTTTCAGAATGGGAAGTCTTGAGCAGTGAGAAAAAGTTAGGCATGATTTTGACAGACTTTGCGTATATAACGGATATGCAGGGTGGGCTTAAAAAATGTTAGCAACCAGTTCTCTGCCCGGTTGCTGGGTGGGCATGGCCATGGTAGGCGTGGCCTAGTTGGCCTCCTGCACCACAGTGAGGGGGCGCTTTTGCCACCCCCAGGCTCCGGAGGCTTTTCTCAAAGCCGGGCTTTGAGAAAACGGCCTACTCCGGGCTTCAGAGGCCCTCTGGAGGCCAGAAATGGGATGTTTCCAGCCTTCCCAAACTTCCAAGAGGCCCATTTTTCACCCTCCCCGAGCTTCTGACTGGGGCCTGCACTTACCTGGCATCCAAAATGGGCCATGTGGAGACTCCTGGGAGGGGGTGGGGTGGGGTCAGCCAGGGGTTGGATTTGCCAGTTCTCTGAACCAGTAATTAAAAATGATAAAATTAGCTACCAGTTCACCTGAACCAGGGTGAACTGGTAGAAGACTACCCCTGGATATAGGTCTGTAATGATATAAATCTATAGATTTGGAATCTTTATAGTAAATATTTGTTTACTGAATGCATAGCAATAACAATAGCACTTAGACTTATATTGTATACTTATTTTTTATTTATTTATTTATTCATTTTGTCAGTCGCTTACAAGATAATAGGTATAAGTAAAAACATAGTTATGAATACATGGATACATATAAGAAAAATAAAAAATAAAAGAAACAATAGGACAGGGACGGCAGGCACATTGGTGTGCTTATGCACGCCCCCTACAGACCTCTTAGGAAAGGGGTGAGGTCAATAGTAGACAGTCTAAGGTTAACATTTTTGGGGTTTGGGGAAGAAGCCACAGAGTCAGGTAGAGTATTCCAGACATTGACCCCTCTGTTGCTGAAGTCGTATTTCTTGCAATCAAGTCTGGTGCTTCACTGTGCTTCACTGTGTTTTACAACGGTCTCTAAGAGGTTTACAGAGTCAACATATTGCCCCCACCAATCTGGCTCCTCATTTTACTGACTTCAGAAGACTTCAGAAGCATAAGTTAAATTCTATAAGAGGAAAGAAATAAAGAATGGATGGCTATCTTCTATCTTAGCAAGTCAATTGAAGAATGATGCATCATTTTCAACCTCCCCTCCTTAATCAATTCTTTTTAAAAATAAATATAAAATATACTTTCAGCAAAACAGAGTTAACTCGAACAGCTGGAAAGCAGCAGTTGCTTTCAGAGAGGACCAAAATATCCATTATATGCGGATAAAAATGGCAGCCTTTCTATATTACAATAAGAAGAAAAAATATCTAAGAGGTGTATCTGGGATCAGACTAGTAATAAGCAAATCTTTAAGGATGGGATGGAAGGAAGCACTAAAGAAACTGTCCGTGCTCTTTCTGGGGGAAGGAAGAACTTTCTTTATTTAAAAAAACAAACAGCAAACTAAAGCTTGGAAAGCCGTACTAATAATTAAATGAAAGTATGAAAGCTAAAAGCTTTCTTCTCATTTCAAAAGGAATGTAGGGAGTGTATTACCTATCAGTAGATGTGCACTGTAATACATGGAAGCAGATTGCACAAAAATGGACCCTTTGATCTTCTGAATACTTGGCTTTGAAACTTTTCCTCTTGTTTAAGAGATTTTGGAAAGGTTTTAGTTTTAAAAATACAACCTGTAATTAGTGGCAGACATGAATTGTTTTTGGGTATATGATCTGATACCAGAGCAATCTGTCATAAATATTGAAATGTGCTATGTACTCAACATAGTTCAAGAGAAAGATTCAGAAATCAATCTAAAGGCTGGATTGCAAATTCTGTTTTGTGTGTGCGTGTGTGTGTGTGTGTGTGTGTGCGTGCGCGCACGCACATGTGTGTTTTAGCAGTATCCTGGATTCTCTGTCTCTGTGTTTGGAACAATTAAAAAATTAACAGTTTAAAGGGGAACTCTGTTCATGTTTATTTAGTCATTCCTCTCTATCTATTACAGATAAATGTAAACATTTGCAACCTGGAATAAATAATCCATTTTCTCCTAGTTGCATACAGATTTCATTTTAAGCTAACTATACAATAGCACTTCTTAGACTTATACCGCTTCACAGTGCTTTACAGCCCTTTCTAAGCCGTTTACTGAGTCAGTATATTGCCCCCAACAATCTGGGTCCTCATTTTACCGACCTCGGAAGGATGGAAGGCAGAGTCAATCTTGAGCCTGCTGAGATTTGAACTGCCACATTGCATTCAGCAAAAATAGCCTGCAGTACTGCATTTAACCACTGTATC
Source organism: Pseudonaja textilis (assembly GCF_049901715.1). Lineage (NCBI taxonomy): Eukaryota > Metazoa > Chordata > Lepidosauria > Squamata > Elapidae > Pseudonaja > Pseudonaja textilis. The sequence continues at coordinate 81,170,679 of NC_141990.1, read as the reverse complement.
ACCACGGCTCTTAAACTATAAAGATGGAGTTCCAGCCAAGTCCCATGGATGGGACTTTTCATGTTCATCTCTGCAATAGGCTACTTTTATCAAAACCATGATAAGACACGTAGTCCTTGACTTACGACCACAACTAAGCCCAAAATTTCTGTTTCTAAGTGAGGCATTCGTTAAGTGAATTTTGCCTCATTTTATTTATCGTGTCACGGTTGGTAAGTGAGTAACTGCAGTTGTTAAATCAGTGGCCTGGTTGTTAGGTGAATCTGGCTTCCCACTGACTTTGCTTGTTAGAAGATTACAAAAGGATACGGCAGCCATTATAAATATGAATCAATTCCCGAGCATCTGAATTTTGATCATGTGACCATGGGCACAATGGCCATAAGTCTGAATGTTGTTACATGACCCTGGGGATGGTGCCATGGTCATAAGTGGGAAAAATGGTCATAAGTCATTTTTTTCAATGCTGTTGTAACTTTGAACAGTCACTAAATGAACTGTTGTAAATTGAGGGCTACCTATAATAATAAAGGAATGACAGAAGTACTGAGGCATTAAAAAGATTTGGATAACTGTTAATTGCATTTTACTGCAGTAGAAGCGGGAAGCATTCACAAAATGCCATCTTTTATTTTATTTTTAGTTCTGTGCACACTTAACTCTGGAGAAGTTCCACTGTATTCAGTGGAGTTAAATAGGTACAGTTGGATGAACTCTTCTGGTCCTATTGATGGCTAATATGAGAAGATAAGGTTTGGCTCCAAGATGTACAATGTCTTACATAGTAATAGGAGCAGAGGAAATGTGGAAAATAAACTTATTTACTTAGTTATTTTTACATTATCACAATAAATCATTTAAGCTCTTAAAATGTCCAGTTTTCCAGCTAGAATATGTAAAATGGATGTTACAAGTCAATACTGGTATTGCAAAGACATTTATTCTATCACTGAAATCCCCTTTCCTTTGACATGGTGAGGCAGAGATGTTGGACTAGGACTGGCGAGTCCTGGGATTAAGTCCACCCTTAGCCACAGGAGTTCATGGAATGACTTTGGGACAGTCATTCTCCCTTTCAGTTCAGGCCACCTCACAGAGTTAGGGTTGTTGTCAGAGGTGGTATTCAGCAGGTTCTGACCAGTTCTGGAGAACCGATAGTGGGAATTTTGAGTAGTTCAGAGAACTGGCAAATACTATCTCTGACTGGCCCCATCCCCATCCATTCTCTGTCTCCCGAGTCACAGCTGATCGACCGGGTCTTCTTTTGTTGCCCTGCACAGGAGAATGGAGCTGGAAAACAGGTTAGTGGGGCGGGAAGGGAATGGGATTTTGCAGTATCCTTCCCCTGGAGTGGGGTGGGAATGGAGATTTTGCGGTATCTTTCCCCTGACACGCCCACCAAGCCTGCCCACAGAACCAGTAGTAAAATTTTTGAACCCCACCACTGGTTGTTGTGGAGATAAAATGACAGACCATATAATCTATCTTGAGCTCATTGAGAAGAGATGCAATATAAGCCTAACAACTATTAAATAAATAAATATCGCTACCCTATTTTTTTTTGCTCTTATCTCTGATGTGAGATCCCTGGTTAACAATTATGTTAACAAATGTTATAAAAAGAGTATATCCTCATTCTTGATATATACTATATATAATATGGGATTCCCAAGTATCCATAATTTTTAATGGACTGTGGAATTCTACAAATATGAAAGATGATTTACAAATGATTTACCAAATTACAATAACTGTAGAATTGTTATAATAATGATAATGTTCTAAATTGGAATTTTTATCAGGCTGAATTAATCCCTTCCCCACCATCATATTTTTTTAAAAATTTTGGTTGTAATACCATACCATATTATTTTATGCAACTTATTTCTTAGTTACTATTTTTGTTCTTTTACCTTCTTTCCTGTTTTTCTCCCTACACTTATGATTACTCTTCATAAATATGTCTCTCTGCCATATGAAACATTGGTTAGTATTCAATTTATCTATTGGCCTTTCTTGGATTGGCAGAGAATCCACATTCGATAATGCATTTTTAATTTGTTTTGGATGACAGACCAATCCCACAGTCAATGATTAATTCATCTTTATAAACGCACTCTCTCTGGCCCTGGCTCTTCATGTAAGGTTTCAGTGATTATTGAACCTCAGTATAGTTTGAAAAACATTGTCCAAGTATTGGTGTTTTGTAATGGGCAGAGGTAAGCTGCTTTTGTAAGTCAGAAGTGAGTAGTTTTAGGTCCCTTTTCCTTGTCAAGAATTCATTTTCCTTATAAAATCTAGTCTAGATAGATCTCTTTAGGCTACAATCTTTGCTTGATTAGAGACAAAACCAATGAATATATATATATGTAACTTATTTTTACATAAACATGCATAGATTGTACAGCTTCATATACTAAGGAATGCCAATTTTATTTAATGTTATGAAAGTGAATATTATCTTATATGTAATTAGCTGTATATTATTTCTATACATCATGTACATCGTTATCTAATATTTAATTAGTTGTACATCATTATATTAAAAACCTAACGTTAAAACATGGCAGTCAAAATAGTTTCTTGCAAAGTACAATCTTATAAAAAGGAGGAAACATTTGCAGTTTACTTTCTCATTCACTTACCTAGGAAACTTGGATAGACCTCTTATACACATCGTAGGAGGCATTTAAATATATCAAGGGACAAGTAAGTACCAAACGGGAGTCTGAAAATTGCATCACAAAAAAACAACAACCAGAAATGCATCCTCTGATCATCTTAATGATCACTCAAAACTGTATGACCAGAGGTGATCTTCCAAATAACCTCATTGTAAGGTTTTAGGGTAGAAAGTTCCAAGAGCAAAGCCTTGAACCTGGCTAGCCAACCAGTGGGTAGCCAACCTGGCTAGCCAACCATCACTGGTATACTGTATGTAAAACCAAGAGTCCAATGTCTCCAATTGGCAGCTGTATTCACACAGACTGCAACTTCTGGACCACGCTCAAGAGGAGCCTAACATAAATCACACTTACAGTAAAGCAAACATGAAGCATCCAATACAGGTAGGTGGGCTTCAGCCATTGGTAATAGTTTCTAATAACATCATGAATCTAGGAACTTTCCTAAAAGGCCTACTTGTACTTTCTGAGGGAGTAGAAGCCCAAATTGGCAAAAATAGGCTGAGAATTTACACAACCCTTGGGAAAGTCCACACTTTGCCGTATGTCTACACTCAGGAACTTTCCACTGACAATCTCTTCTTTGCCAGGGTGCCACTTCAGCTTGATAACATTCTGCCAGCATGTGAGTGCAACTCCTAAATCAAACATAAAGAGAAATAAAGGCAATTTGTACTTTCCTTTGGTCTCTCCTGCTTGAGCAGGGGGCTGGACTAGAAGAGGTCTTTTCTAGCTCCTGTTCTGTTCTGTTCTGTTCTAGTCTATCCTATCCCATCCTGTTGCCAAAGCTAAACCTCTACCACTTCTTAACTGAGTAAAGGAAGTCACAAGAGATTAGCCTACCCAGTGTTGCCCTTCATGTCATCAAATATCAATAATTTTCAGGATGCGCATAGCTTTATTTTAAAGGGGGTGATGTTGCATGGGTACAATGATTGAATGCATTTCCATGCTGTCTTAATCATCTCCATCTGTGATGACCCGGAGTGTAACACAAATGTAACAAAATCCAAAATGTAAATAAATGTCCTTTAATGCCTCCAGCTTGGCCCCTCTATTCAATAATTTTTAGTTGGAGATAAAACTTACTCAAAAATAGTCTTTAAAAGAAAGCAATATAGTCTGAACTTAATGATCAGATAGAGGTGAAATAAAAAACCCAAAACAAACTACAATGAAGGAAATTCCACAATGGACCAGGATAAGTAATTACCAATTTCAAGGAGATAACAAGCACAGTCTGTTGGAAGGACACCAACCAGGATAACTTCAGCCCCAAATAAAACACACTTTGCTTCTGGCAATGCTGTGTTGTAATCATCTCTCTTATATACTATTCTTCCCAGCTGCAACTAATGAGGGGGATTATGGCCGCTTCTTCTCTCATAAGCCAAGTTGTTTCCTTCTCCGTTCCTCCTTGTATGTCCTAGGATGAAGAGGGGATGGGCTTGGTTCTTCCTCTGACTGCCCAGCCGGCCTCTACCTTTCCCTAGCCTCCTCCACAACCTCCGGAGCCACACCTCCACTCCCTGTTGGCTGTTCCTCCTCTCCCTCAGAGTCCGACTCTACCAAGGGCATGACACCATCTGACTTACTGGCATTTGGAAAAACTGTTTCCAGTACCAAATCATTAGTTAAGGAATAACATAAACAAGAAGGGTAGCACGACGGTCAAATTTCCATTGACTGGAAAAGGCCTAGAATTTAAACCCTGGAACAGATATGCAGTATGTAAAGGTTTTATTTCTGTGAATTTCCTTGGCCTACCAAACTGGCTTTTGTGAAGAAGGGGAAAAGAAAGAAAGAAAAATGATGACTAAACTGGTCATGGCATGTATGTGAGCTCCTGGCAGAAGTATGTTCCTGAATATAGGGTTGAGAGTCTGGGAGCTGAGATTTATTGACATGCCTGGCGTGGTTTGACAGACGGAGTCAGGAAGGCTAAAGCTCTGAATGAGATGTGGTTGGTGAGGAATGCAAATATAATATGAAGGGCAATAGAGTCAAGGAGACTGTGGGTCTGCCATGTAAGAAATGTGGAGAAGTAATGATAGGCAATATAAAAGAGGTGGAACAACTTCTTTGCATCCATCTGCTATCAAAACATGATTTCCAACATGACTAAAGAAAAGGAGAAGTATACATTTCAGGATTGAAAAAGGTATAGTGACACTGCCCTTCTTGTTTTTTTTCAAATAAATGTAAGTTTTCAGGACCAACCTGCATCTTCATGTATTAAAACTCTCAGAACCATTATAATAATCTTTGAAGACTCCGGGTATTTCAAAAGGGGAAGAAACAGCACCCAGGAAATTTAGAACTAAACTAAACATTTAGTTTATCATCCATATGGGACAAGTTAATTGAACAATCTTCTATAGGCATATTTATTTGCAAGCACTTTTAATGGTCACTGTGCTATTATTATCCAGAGCCAATAAAAGAGAATATTTATAACTTAGGGTTGAAATGAGGGGTTCTTGGTGCTCTCTGAGCTTGGTTGTTTTCTTGCTGACATTTCATTATCCAAACTAGGTAACATCATCAGGGCACTGGTTATGTTAACTAGTTTGGGTAGTAACTCGTCTGCAAAAAAAAACAAAACCCAACCAAGTTCAGAGAACATCAAAGACCCCTCATACCTGATCTTGTCTTTTTTTTGAGAGAGAGTAGGGAGGGGGGAGAGGGAAAGGTATAGAGCAGTGGTGGCTAAACTTTTTGGGCTCCTATGCCAATAATTGCCCGTGCACTTGCCTGCTCGTGCTCATGTGCCATCACCCAGAAGGCAATGCATGCGGGCCACCTCCATGCCTCCTGCGTATGCTCATGCAATTCACGGAACTCAGGCTGCGCGCTTCTGCACATGTGTTCATGTCCCCCACCACGCATGCCACGTGCTTCTGCGCATGCACAAGTGTCTCCTGCGTGCCACAGCGTCCCCACACATGTGTGCCAGATACCCAATAATCAGCTGGTGATGCATGAACATGCACAGTACACCTTTTCTGGGCGAGTGCTCACATGCCAGCAGTAATGGCTCCGCGTGCCACTTCTGGCATGTGTGCCATACAGGGGTGGGTTTCTACCGGTTCTGTCCACCTCTGTAGCTGCTCAGCTGTCCAGGCACCAGGCTGATGACGATTTACAGGCGCGCCTGCAGCATGCAGGGAAGCACATCGTAAATCACCAAACCTCATAAATCACCAAACCAGTAGTTAACCCTGTCGGATCCCACCCCAGTGCCATCGGTTCGCCACCACGGGTATAGAGATTGGTTTGGTATACCAAGGAAATGCTGTGGATATAATGTATCATTTTCGTAAAGTATATTTGACAAGAGTTCTCATGATATCCTTGTGGCAAAATGATAAATGGATCTAGCAGGTAATATAGTTGAGTGGATTTGCCACTAGTTGAACAACCACATTGATTGATATTCACATATGATTCTGCATCAGTGTAAACAGCAATACCAATTTCCCAGATCTTTATCCTCGGTATGTGCTGCTCCTCAATATGTTTGTAAATGACCCAAGAGATGGAATGAAAAAAATACTTGCAGAACTAGGTTTACAGATGACACCAATCTAATAGGCCTGGTTAATACTTTAAAGCAGCTGCCCCCAATTTTGGGGGCACAAGGACCAGTTGCATGGAGAGAAGTTTTTCTCTGGACTGGAGGGGGTATGGTTTTGCCTGCTGCCTGCATCCCATGGATGGGGCTTCACCTGTTTGTGTGGCCTGGTTGCTGGCATGCCGTGGACTGGGGGTTGGGGACTCCTGTTTTAAAGAAATGGTTCTCATTTGGGCTCTGCTATAGTTTTAGTGGGGACATGGTAGGTTTCTTAGGGGGCAGAGGCTGGGCTTCAAAAATTTTAGCAAGAATTCTCTGCCTGCTTGCTGGGTGGGCATGGCCATTGTGGGTGTGGCCTAGTCGGCCTCCTGCACCACAGCGGGCATGGTATTTTTGCCCTCCCTGGGCACCAGAGGCTTTCCTTGAGCGAAAATGGCCTCCCAGGGCTTCGGAGGCTCCTTGGAAGTCAGAAACGGGCCCATTTTCAGCCTTCCTGAACTTCCAGGAGGCCCATTTTTGCCCTTCCCAAGACTCCATGTGCGCCCTGCACTTACCGGCATCCAAAACGGGCCACGTGGGAACTCTGGGAGGGAAGGGGCCAGCTAGGAGTGGGATTGGGGGGTTCTCTGAACTGCACAGAATCTTAGCTAGGGCCTCTCCTGAACTCCTGCAAACCCCCAGCAGCCCATCCCTGCTTAGGGGGTTGCTTAAACTTATCTGCCTGGTTAATTTCTCATAATCCTTACAAACTCTTTGTCTTTACATGAAATAGTTGACATTAATAAATAGTGCAGATAAAGTACCCTTTTCTAGTTAACAGCAGCTATGAGAGGGAGGTCACATGAGGTGGTAAATGTGGTCCAGAAGGGCCCATGAGCCAGTAAGACAGAGATGGTAGGCATGCTGGTGCGCTTATGCATGTCCCCTTTAAGGATCTTTTAAGAAAGGGGTAAGGTCCACGGTAGACAGTTTGAGGCTGAAGCTGTGAGGGGTTGAGACTGTAACAACAGAGTTGAGTAGGGCGTTCCAGATGTTGATGACTCTGTTGCTGAAGTCGAATTTCCTGCAATCAAGTTTGGAGCAGTTTACCTTGAGTTTGTATCGTTGTTTACCCATGTACTATTGTGATTGAAGCTGAAGAAGTTGTTGACAGGCAAGATGTTATAGCAGGCAATTTTGTGAACTATGCTTAGATTGGACCATAGGCGGTGCAGTTCCAGATTATCGAAGCCCAACATTTCAAGCCTGGAGGCACAGGGAATGCTATTATAGAGGAGTTGAGTACTCTTCTCGAGAAATACCTCTGAACCTGCTCAACATATCGTGTTAATATCCAATATACAGTGTGGGTTCTAGGCAGACGAGCTGTATTCAAGAATTGGACTGGCAAAGGTTTTGTATGCCCTAGTTAGCAACTCAATGTTGCCGGAGAAGAAGCTTCACAAAATAAGGTTAACACTCTTAATGTCTTTTTGGCAATGATGTTAAATGGGGGAAGTGATGGCTTCTCCCTCACTTGAGCTTTTCAAAGGAGGTCTGAATGGAGAACTATTGGCAAAGAATTCCCAAACTAAACAGTATGTGAACGTGAGATTCAATGACCATAACTATCAGTGATTACAGCCAGGGTAGGCAAAGTAATGAATCCTAACACCAGCATGGAGTGCCTACACGTGCATCAGACATCATGAGATAAATACAGAACTGTAAATATACAAATAATGCACATATTATGCTGGCATTGTGGCTTGTTCTACCTGTCCAAAACATTCCCTTTAAGTCCAACATTGTATGATTTTGTAATATTTTGGGGGTTTCTCTCTGCCTTGAAACTTAACTGGATGCTGCTGGCAACCTGAGAAATAATTTTTACCCCTATTTTTAAGGTAATGGAGCTTATTATGTTACTCCCCCTCCCCATAGTCTCCAACTATTTCCATTTTTAAGATTTTGGAATTAAATAACCTAAATACATTATTTAAAAAATGCTCGCTTTTCTTTTTATATAAGTGTCTCATGTACTTTGTTGTGTAATGCTTCATTTAGTCACTATAGTTACTTTTCAACAAAGTTTCTTAGGCCAGTAAACTCTTCAGGTGAGAAGGTAGTGAAGTTCCAGTGGGATGGGTTTACTGAATGCAATTGAACCGCATCTCCAAGTTGTGTTTATGGTTGGTGTTTTATTCACGCATAGATCTTCTTGGCATTTGTTTGCACAAATTTGGTCTAGACATAATGTTTGGTTTTATTGCTTGGCAGTGGAGTGGAAAACACAGACTTCCTAAAATAAAGTATTTGTCTAAGACTGGTGATTAACTTGATTTTACTAGAATTATCAGTTGTCACTCCCGTCGAGAGGTAACATACATTCTATAACTAGTTTATCTCTTGAAATGAGAAGAAATAGTGTCTCTAGTGGAAAACAGCTTTGTTAATGTTTAAATCAAGCAAATCAAGAACAAATTACATGCATTTTTCATGGTGTAAACCAGCTATTGAATTATATTCAGGCTATTGTTTATTGCTAATAAAATTGTTTAGAGTTATCTTGGTACTTATTAAAGCAACTGATGGCCATATTTTTTGTAACTCAAATCTGAAGGTATCAAAACAATGTAGGGCAGTGGCTTGCAACCTTTTCTTCACCATGGACCTCCTTTAAATACCTTTTGTGGTCAGGGACCATGGCACGATCCACCAAGACTTAACCAAAGATTGAAATTATAACATTTCTTCAAGCCTTCACAGCTCCTCTATGATGATCTTGCAACCCGCATCTCCCAGGGGTTTGTGGACCACAGGTTGAGAACCACTGTTGTAAGGCATTAAATAATAGATATTTGCATAGAGATTAGAGGTTTTTAAATAACGATGTTCATGTATATGAGTGCGCATATGACATTAAAAAGCATTATCTGAGTATACTACATATGCAGATATAATACATTGAACAAGAAATTATTTTTCTGTTAATATACTTTTTGCTATCAATCTATTACATTTGAGGAGGCTGAATGGATGCCCAAGGAGAAATTCTCTTTCTGAATACATTTTCTTGATGACCACATCAATTTTTGTTTTCATGTCTGGGATTTTAAATTGTACTTTATAGCTATTGGTCTGTCACTCTTGCTAATAAGGAAGAAGAAATCTTAAAAGAATAAAGAAAGAAAACCCAGGGTAGAAGATATTGGGGGGTGGGATGGAGTTAATAAGTAAATGTGGAAGAAATCAAGGATGTCTCAATGTCTGAAAATTGCATTTCCTGGCAATTTCAGTCTTCCAAAGCCTCTAGGCTAGTTCTTACCGAATTTAATCTTTTCTTAGCAAGACATAGTAGCAGATTTCAAGGAATAACTGAGTCAGAGATTCTCAAAACAACCAATAGATTATGTGGTAGTATGAAATCAATTTCTCTGTATAGTTGGTCCTGCTGTTCAAATATCAGTATAAATATCTCCATTCCATTAAAGAGTGGACGATACTTGCCATTTTATAAATGAAATTTTATTTCAGTTTTGCTTTTTAACAGGCTATTTATGTAAGCCTAAGTAAGCATTACCAAGAAAAACCACTTGTTACTTCCCTATTTTCCTCTGTCCTTGGGTTGGATTTTAAACTGTAGGCTGATTAGGGTAAGAACACATCCTTAGTAAATTTCCAAGCACTTTGGAAACAGTATATAAATAATAATAACAGATTATTCTTAGAACATATCATTTCATTCTTGGGGAAGTTTATTTTTTTGAGAAGCTTAATTTTATAAAATATACATTCTTATGAGGAAGAGGGGGAAGGAGAAGATATTTACACAAATGAGGAGAAGGCTGTGATTCTCTCTTTGAGAGGATCATTTTTGGGGAGCACTTTTTCAAGGACCATAACTCCATCTATGATGATTTTATTACTCTTGCCTCACAGGAATCCTAGACAACGTGGCTGCTTTTCTTGTACCAGAACTATCTGTTGGTCACTCATCAACCCAAGTTAGTAGGTAAATGACAACAAGCTGCTGACATCTTCCTGCTCACTTGCTTTCCTTCCTCTGGGCAGGAATGGTCACGGCTCCTAAATATCATATCTAAACTCACTACATGGGAATAGAGTCAGGACTTGCCATAGATGCTGTGCTGGATAAGAAGGAAGAATTGCTTGTTACCAAGGATGGGGACCTCTACTAATATACAAGAATCACAAAATAAATGACAGGCATATGAGGGAAGTTAATCCCTTCCTTAGCCATAGGAACTCTTGCAGTGGGGTGTAAGGCCCTTAAAGCTATGGAGCCATTTAATTGCATGCCACCATATTTGCAGTCTGAAACAGCACTATCCACATAAAACGTTATGATATGACCAATCCTACATATTGTAGTTATTTTCTTGATATCTTCAAGGCTGCCTTCCAAATCAGCTAGTCAGCTAACCAACTTTGGGACATAATTAGAGGTGGTATTCAGCAGGTCCTGACCAGTTCTGGAGAACCGGTAATGGAAATTTTGAGTAGTTTGGAGAACTGGCAAATACCACCTCTGACTGGGCCTGTCCCCATCTATTCTCTGCCTCCCGAGTCTTAGCTGATTGGCTGGGTCTTCTTTTGTTGCTCTGCACAGGAGAACAGAGCTGGAAAGCAAGTCAGTGAAGTGGAGAGGGAATGGGATTCTGCAGTATCCTTCCTCTACCACACCCACCAAGCCATGCCCATCAAGCCACACCATGCCCACCAAGCCACGCCACAGAACCAGTAGTAAAAAATATTGACTCCCACCACTGGACATAATATATGATGAATGCATACTCTTCAAGCAAGTCTTTTTATTCACTTTGTATCAGAGGGCTGTGCATCTTAAAACACATCCAGCTCTGGATTTCAAGAGAAACTCTTGACAAAACATCTCCCCACAATCTTTTGTATCCCATTTCTACCAAGCTGCTAGGCAGAGCAACACATTTTCTAATGCATGAAAGATGAAAATACTATTCAGAGAAATTATCTAACAGGCTTAGGCGCCCAACTGAACAGCTTTATAGCTCACTGTTATGTCCCATGTCCCCCCTCTGGGTTGTCATTCAATCTCCTGCGTGTGATATTTTCCTGAGTAATTTTTCAGGGAAAAGTTCAGGCACCCAACCTATATAGCCTAGTGGTTACCCAAAGTAGCAATAACTTTTTCTCCTGCTTTTGGGAAAAAAAAAAACCACAATTTCCCAGAATTCTGAGAGTTTTGTCCCCTCAAATATATCTATAAATCAGAAAATCTTCAATCTGCAATATACAAACTGTGTCTGATCAAATTATAGATGTATTTTATGAAAGGATTTCCCCCTTCTCATACACATGACATAATTCAGTGTTAATAGAGTGGTTTGAAACTTAAAGAAATACAGGTTTCTTTTGGAAACTATAATTTTTGTGATTCCCTGATTAGTTTCTTTCAACAGGATTGGTCCCTGTTGAACAAGAAGTTTCTTCTTTCACAAGCTGTAACAATGACCCCTATTAAATCATCAAAATCTTTCTAGATTTTATAGAGCAGCACTTGACAGTATGAAATGAATGATTACAATATAATTCTAAGAAATTTCATTGTGTCATAAGGTTGCAATCTACCAGAAGTAATATCATGTTACTCTGCAAATTATAATGAGAATTAAATGGAGGCTTAACTCTTGCCAATTAACCTATATCCTTATCTTATAATTATGTTACCTTTCAATGGGTCAATATATTTGTATTGACTGATTTGAGATGAAATTTGAAGCCAATTCAAATCATATGGGAGAAAAGATATTAATTCCTTACTAACAAAGACTTTCAAAGATACTTACTCCAAAATACAGGTATCAGTCACAAACTCAAAAAGATTTTTAACGTAATATATCTTTTATTATTAAAAACCATTCATGAAAGAAGAGATAATATTTTGAGCAACGACAATCCATATTATTCTTACATTTTAAAACAGAATAATCTCTCCGTGAACTACAAGTGTTTTCACTGTTCTTTACAGTAAAATACTAATGCAGTGATTAAATAAAGAAGAATATTTGTAGTTCAGGGTTGAAATGAGGGCTCCTTGCTGCTTTCAGAGCTTGGTTGTTCTCTTGTAGACGTTTCATTACCCAAGTTACAACCAAGCTCACAGAGCACCAAGGGCAGTGATTAAAACAAGGTACAGTGTCATTTAACTCATTTCACATGCTAACCTGATTCCTTTCTGTTTCATGTACCCCTGTTGTATGCCTGGGTTACTCTTCTAATTTCTCAGCCGAAGTGGTGTATCACAGCATAAGTGGGAGCATTCAGTTTTTTGTACAGCTTTTCTTCCAGATGTTTCATGATTTTTTTTTTGTCTTTCATCTTTCTTCTTCCCAAGTTTTTTTTTAAAAAATTGTACTTGGAAAAGCCCATTTTCAGCACTATATAACCAGTCTTCAAAGGAACATGAGTATCAGAAAAGTGGGAAACTTTCCAGGAACATTGGAGAATAGAAATGAGATAACTAGGCAAATAAGGCTAATATTTCTTCAAAAGAGTTGAGAGTAGGAGTTAATAGGGAAACGTCTGGGTATTTTGGCTGAGGACGAGCTGTCTCCATACACTTCAGTTATTCATGCACCTCTGTTTTGTCCCAAGTATGAGAGAAAGAAGTTTGCCTTTTTCTGAAGAAAACTGAAAAACAACAACAAAAAGTTAAGTTTTGAAGTCATTTGGGACAATCTTGTAGTTATTTTCATGCCATATTTTTACTAAATTAGAATAATGTATTTTGTTTTAATATATAAATGTTTGTTATTATATATGCCAATCAAGTTGGTATAATTGTTCAACATGTGCTGTCTTTGATTCATGAAGTTCCAGGGTTTAAAAAGACCTGAGGAGGATCTACTGCTTAGATCTCAGCTGTATGATAGGCTCCTCCATTAAGGTTAAGACATCATTTGATAAAATGGTACGGAGAGTCAGAAAAGCTACTGTTGTCAAGGGTAATATCGCCATTTTGCAGTACTTCTCTCAGTCGTTCCATGAACAGCCATCTTTTGGGGATGCTGCAATAATTGGCTCTTGTAGTGGTCAAGGAGATGGATGAGATGCTTTCCTAGATTCCTTTCCCTTATGTTATATGGTTCCATATAATGCCATTATATCTCAAACTTCCTTTTTTGTGTGAAAAGATATGCAGCGTTAAATGTTAAAGATGTTAAGACTTTAATAAATATTAATGATAGAATTGAACTGGAATGGAATGAGGGTTTTAATTACATATATTTATAATCCTTTTTCTTAAAGAATATAGTGTGTATTATAAGAATGTACCAAGCAGAATTCGATTGGATGTATTATGTATTATATTGAATGTCATAACCTTAGGGTATATATAGAAGTTTAAACAAGAGTTGAATGGATAAAATTCAAAGATATAAAGGTGTCATACTCCAATTAGTAACTACAGGAGAAAATTTGTTTAATGAGTAAAGATAATATGAAATTGAAGCAGAACAGACAAAAGTATAAATATAATGATTTGAACTGAGATGAGATAATCAAAATAAAATTGAGAAAATTAAAAGAGGGGAAAATCTATATAGAAAATGTAGAACAGTATAGGATATGGAACAGAACACAAAAATGAGCATGAAGTTGAGTTTGTGTCTGTATAAAGAAGTGCAACCCGGGACCATGCTATTTTCAAAAAAGATGTTTTACTTGTGTGTGAAAACCCAAATAAAAATTTAATGATTAAAAAAAAGAATAAAAGGGAGGGAAGTTTGTATCATTTTACACTGTACATTTGAGTTGAGTAGAAATTCAACTGTAAACATGTTTCTCCAAAATTATTTCAATGAAACTTATATCCAGGAATGTGTAGAATTATGTACTTAAATTTCTTTAACAATGAATCTCTCTTTAAATTAGTTGGGATTACTAAATTACTTTTTATTCTAATGGAAATTACTAACATTTCTCATTTTGGCCAAGTGGAGTTATTAGATATCCAAGGATGATATATAACCATAAGAAATTAGCACATTACTTTCATATTTTGACCATGAGTAAAGGTGGTAGGAATGAAGGAGAATGTTTTTAGTACAGAATATCTGCTATTTTAAGCACAGTTCCATTTGAACTGTGTCCAAGCAATATTATTTTGTTTGTCAGAAGCCGATTGGGAAGGTTGCAAATAGCAATCACATTTCCCTCAAATGCAGCAACCACTGTAAATGTGAGCTGGCTGCAAGCCTCCAAACCATGATCATGTGACACAGTGACAATTATAAGTGGTCTGGTAAGACCGGCCATAGGTCACTTTTTTCAGCACCATCGTAACATAGAACAGTTGCTAAATGAATGGTCATAAGTCTAGGACTCCTTTGGATGGTATAGCCACTTCAATATCCCCCCTGCTTCTTGTCGTGGTATCTAAAGCTTAATCATGATGGTGCCATCTAAATGTATTGATTTTGGTCAGGACATTCAAGAACTGACTTCCTATGCTTCTTGTTTAGTCATTCGGGAAATGGGACTCTCTTCCATCTATTGTTCCAATGGTTATATCAGGTGTCTTCAAACTTGACAGCTTTAAGACTTGTGGAATTCAACTCCCAGAATTCCTCCTCCAGTCATGTTAGCTCAGGAATTCTGGGAGTTGAAGTCCACAAGTCTTAAAATTGCCAAGTTTCAAGACCCTTGGATTATATTAATCAGTGTGAAAAAGTTGGAGGAGCACATAGCCAAATGCACCATTAGGAAGTAAGAGTAACGGTGATGATAGAAGTGCAAAGTTTAGCTGCTTATGCATGAAAGGGGAAATGGTTTCAATAGTCTTGTCTGCATTATGTTCTCAGCACACAGTTCCTTTCAGATGTAAGTAAAGTCTCTCTTGAGATGAACTCAGCTTCTGGGGACAGCCTAATGTTTTTGGTTGGCGTCAATCCACCCCTCCCAGATTTGACAGTTTCTTGTAATGAATGATCATATTTAATTAGCTTGGTGGATTCTTACTCCCAACCACAATGATATTTTCATGTGTTGACTTGTAGTGCCAACCGGCTCACTAATGTCGGGATCTTGCTGTTGGCTGAGTTTGGTTTTCTTCTGACAAACATTGCATTACCGAAGTAGGTTACTAAGATCCCAGTATTTCCACCCTGAGCTATTCTTCATTGCTGAACTCACTGTTGTTCCTTTTGCAGGCCTGGCTCGGAGACCAGACGTCACAATGGCAGAGAGAGAATGACCAGCACCAATGAAAGGGGAAACCTGTCTATGGAGTCTACCAAGGAGACCCGCTATTGTGCTGTTTGCAATGATTATGCTTCTGGCTACCATTATGGGGTTTGGTCCTGCGAGGGCTGCAAAGCCTTTTTTAAAAGGAGCATTCAAGGTAATAGAACACAAACACACCTGGCATGTAACTATCTTGCTCAATGCTCATTCTCATCAACCAATGAGAGTGTTGTTTATTACTGAACAGATTGAAACTGTGGATCGGTATATCGCTCATAAAAATCAAACTTTTAGAATAAAGAAATAAAATAAATAGTTCACACACCATATTGAAAAGGCATCTTTAGTTCCCCTTTAACATATGAAGTGTGAATAGATTGAAGTGTGTAAGCATGAATTGGAAATTAAAATTAAAGATTACTCTAGCCTGTTATCTGTATTGAAGTATTTTGTAAATGACTCAGATTTGTAAATAACAAATCTAACCCCCAATACCCATTTTGCTTGTTTCTTCAATACTTGCCTGCGGTTGTGTGTTGTTGCAGTTACTATAACAATAGTAGACAAAATAAATACAGGACTCCCTAGAGAAGCTTTCCATGATTGTCATAGTATAGATTCTCCTGCTTGAGCAGGGGGTTGGGCTAGAAGATCTCCATAGTTCCTTCCAGCTCTATTCTGATTGATTCCCTAAAATATGACACACCTACAAATCCCAACTCCAACTCAAAACTGGGAAAGGCTTCCAAGAAGTCCACAAACTGTTTGCTGAAATGAAGCGATTGCTTATGAAGTACTCATAGAATAACAGAGTTGGAAGGGACCTTGGAGGTCTTCTAGTCCAATCCCCCTGCTTAGGCAGGAAACCCTACATCCTAATTCTCCTTCTTTAAAATCCAACCTTTGATTTTGTGAAGTGTTCAGGGAAAACAAGATTTCCTGCATGAGTTTGATCTTTGTAGGTATAGAGATATTCTGGCATCTGAATATTACTTCCAGGTCCTTGTTGGGTACTCCCCAAGTGCTAGCCTGAGGTAGGTAGGTAGAGAGGTAGTAGGTAGGTACAGTGGTGGGATTAAAAATTTTTTACTACTGGTTCTGTGGGCGTGGCTTGGTGGGCATGGCAGGAGAAGGATACTCTGCAATCTCCAGTCAGAGGCGGTATTTGCCGGTTCTCTGAACTACTCAAAATTTCCTCTACCGGTTCTCCAGAAATGGTCAGAACCTGCTGAATACCACCTCTGGACTATTTATTTATTTAGGAAAATTTATATGGTTGCCCAAGTCACTCTTAATGATGCCAGGTGGCTTACAAAGATAAAAACCCAATATAAAAACAATAAAAAAGGAATAACAACCCCCACATGCTCCAGCAACAACAATCAAATGAACCATTTGGTGGGATCATATTTATGTATCACAATTATCATATTTAATCCAGTTTTATAATTAGAACATATTTAGCTTTTTTCTTTAACTACATAATCTCCATCTTTTTTTCTGATAAATTATACTTTAGAAAAATTACCATAAAGATAATTAAAGGATCGCCTCTTTTCCTATATAATGAAATTATAATAGCCAGTCTTGGCAGAGCAATTAATACATAAGAAGAGAAATGAGCACCAGATCCCACCTATTCAAATAGCTGTGCATAACTTCTTATGTGTTGATATCTAAATCAGGGACTTTTCCTGGTGTAAAATTGCTTAGCTCTGTTTTTAATGTTTGAACATGACCAGAACCAAATACACATGCAAACTCAGAATTCCCTACTCATCAAATGTAATATTTGAGATAAAAAAGCCCCTGTACTGAAAGTATAAACATTTATAAAAGTTTCTAAATATTGTTACTGAACATGAGTCCACTCAGAACCTTTTAAAAGTAGGGATAATTTGTTCCAGGTTTCATGCATGGAGGAGGTGTTATCCAAAGAATAATTTAGTAGTTGAAATAGTCAGATGGATCAGCATTTTTTAATTATGACAATTAAAATATAATAGCAAAAGTAATTTCAGTATCATGGGTTTTCCCCACAACTGAACTTTCTTCAAAGGATAAGACACTGGAGAAAAAAAAATTCATTGATACTGGTGAGAAGAAAGAAGGGAGGAAGGAAACTCTTAAAATGAATGCTGTGATCTGGAATCCCTCAATGGTTTTTTAAAAGTTGGATTCATTTGAAAAATATTTATACCTATATAGCAGTCAAAGAGCGCCCAATATTGAGCCAATTGTACATATTCTTCAGAGTCAGATTTAGAAATCTTCTAAGTCTAAAGCTGACTGAACTAAATCTGGGGTATCCAGTTATTCGTAGTTTTCATTCAATAAATTGTATCCATAGGAATTGATATGAAATTATCATCATTTATCAGAATGATGTTAGCAATAGGAGCAACTAAAATAATGAAAACAAAGTAAAATGCTTGGGGGAAAATGTTTGCAGTCTCAGTGGATTCACTTCAAGTTTCAGATAGCAAATCCAATTTCATTCCTCAGCATCTCAAGGAAGGGATAGAAAGAATTCTTCCAAAAAAACAACAACAATGTTTGTAGTCACAATTACTACTTAGACTGGGTGGATCAATTGGTCTGACCTACTACAGGTAGCCCTCGACTTAAAAGCACAATTGAGCCCCAAATTTCTGTAGCTAAGGGAAACATTTGTTAAGTAAGCTAATTGATTGGAAAATTCTTAGTCCTAATGGTAGTGAGGCAGAATGTTTGAAAATACTAGATTCCTATGCTAAAATACAAGTAGTCCTCAATTTACGAAAGTTCATTTAGTGACCAAAGTTACAACAGCGCTGGAAAAAGTGACTTATGACCATTGCAGCATCCCCATGGTCACGTGATCAAAAGTCAGACCCTTGGCAATTCTCCTATTTATGAGTGTCTGGGGTCACGTGATCACCTTTTGCAACCGTCTGACAGACAAGATCCATGAGGAATCCAGATTCCCTTAACAACCATCATGCTATCTTAACTACTGTGGCACGAAAGGCCATAAAATGGGGCAAATCCACTTATATATCTCACTTAGCAGCTAAAATGTTGGGCTCTATTGTGGTCGAAAGTTGAGGACTATCTGTATTACCAGCTTGATGGTGGGTTGCCATTTCCCCCCCTCTTTCTTGGCCTTCTCTAAGCATCCTGGGCAGACTTTCAGTATGAATGGAAACTGAAAGCTTTAAAGTCTTTAAGGCAGAAACAAAGAACATATATGGAAGAAAAAGTAAATCCATGAAAGAATAAAAACATACATTTCTCTTCCTCTTACTAGCCCAACTACCGTTTCTTGATTTGGGGATGAACAAATCGTTGCCAACACCACATTCAGTCCTGCCTTTCTGTGATTAATAACTTTAGGTTCCTACTTACATCCCATTGCTCAGTCCTTTTCCCTTTTTCACGAAAAGCTTCCTGCAGTTGAATCTATTACCGTCCACTGTCTTCTTAAAGTGAAGCTTCTCATGTAGTGAACTGTAGTTACAGAGATATTCTTTTTTTTTTTTGGAAGTACAATTCCTTATGTTGTAGTCCACCCCTCCGCTACAATAATTTCACTGCTGCTTTTAAGATTTTCTGTTTCATCCAAAAGCTTTTCTCAATTGCCACTAAGGGGTGCCATGTGTATTCTTAATATAGTTTCATGTCAGTACATGTTGCTCTTTATTGATTTTCTGCATCAACATGTAGAGAGCGATCTCAAGATAAGAGAATGTGGGATAAGTGAAAATTGCAATCCTGTTTATGTGCGACATTTACTTTATATATAATTATCCTTTCCCTCACAAATGTTGAGGTTCTTGGACTAATAGAATAGTTGTGAATTCAGTAGACCCTGCAGTAGACACCTGATTATTACATCGAACATGTAAACAAGCTAAATACACTACTAACATGGGCAGCATCCTGCCCATACCCTTTTATCTTTCTTGGTGATTTCAATCTGCCTCATATTGACTGGACCCTAAATGAATGTACAACTGAAACCATACACGCAACCTTCTACAATGCTGTTACAAATCTGGGACTGGAACAACTAGTAACCAACAACAGTAGACTAAAAACTGCCTCGATGTCATCTTCTGCAATAGTTTGAATTTAATTTACGGAATACAAACTAAAGAACCCTTTTCCAGCAGTGACCACAATATGATTGACTTTTGTCTCAACATACGTCCACACAAAAACCACCACAATGACGTAATCCCCAATTATAACTTCAAAAAAGGCAACTATGATCTTATAGACAACGATCTCTCATCCCTTGATTGGCAATCTCTATTCACTGGATGCAATACTGTTGAAGACCATTACAACATATTTTTACTTGAAGTCAAAAGAGTCATCAAACTATATGTACCAACAACAACTCCCAAAACAAAACAAAAAAACAGATTGCCCATAACAATAAGGAAACTTCAATCCAAAAAGAGATCACTCTGGCGGAAAAACAAATCTGGTCACATTGCCAATTTCAAAAGCCGATACAAAAATTTATGCCACCAGATAAAGACCGAATGCACCAATTATCATATTAAACAAGAGGAAAACCTTCTAAGCACCAATTCTACCAGTGCTTTTTACAATTTTGTAAACAACAAACTAAAAGATTCAAGGTCCATCCCACCCCTGATAGGACCTAATGGTAAAGACTGCAACGACGACACCATTAAAGCCAACATCTTTAACACATTTTTTGGCTCAGTATTTGTAAACAGCAATGGATCATGCCCAGTATTTCCTAGCTGAACCACAGATAACTACAATGATCTAATACATATCGATTTTACAGAAGACAATGTTGAAAAAGCACTTTGCAATCTAAAACCATCTCTATCTATTGGACCGGATGGATTATGTGCCTACTTCTTAAAAAAGCTACCCACTGCCATAGCCAAACCTCTAAGCATAATCTTTGAAAAATCTTTCAGGACCAGTTCCTTGCCTAACCTATGGTCACAAGCCACGGTCATCCCCATCTTCAAAAAGGGAGACCCTAGCCTAGTTGAAAATTACAGACCAATCTCCTTATGCTGCATCACCTGTAAAGTCATGGAATCAATTATTAACCAATCCATCATCCTCCACTTAGAGACAAACAACCTACTCTCCAATAAACAATTTGGTTTCAGAAAAAAACTATCCTGTAATCTGCAACTCTTACACTGCAAAAACATATGGACTACACAACTTGATCAGGGCAAAACAATAGATGCAATCTACATAGACTTCTGTAAAGCCTTTGATTCAGTGGTACACGACAAACTACTACTAAAAATAAAATCCTATGGTATCTCTGGACAACTGCATAACTGGATAGAAGCATTCCTGTCAAACAGACAACAAATGGTCAAAATTGGGAGCGTCCTATCAAATTCTGTACCTGTCAATAGTGGTGTCCCCCAAGGCAGTGTTCTAGGACCAACTCTCTTCATACTCTACATAAATGACCTCTGTGATCATATTAAGAGCAACTGCGTTCTTTTCGCTGATGATGTAAAGCTGTTCAATACCACAGACAATACTGCTACCCTTCAAAAAGATCTTGACTATGTATCAGAATGGTCAAACAAATGGCGACTTCAAATCTCAACAAATAAATGCTCTGTCTTACATATTGGAAAAAAAAATCAGAAAATAAAATACAAGCTGAATAGTCAAGATCTTGTTGATGATCCAAGCTCTGTAAAGGACCTTGGAATACTCACCTCTAATGATCTAAGTGCTAGAGCCCACTGCAACTACATAGCCAAAAAGGCATTAAGAGTTGTTAACCTAATCCTACGTAGCTTTTTCTCTGGTAATATCACACTACTAACTAGAGCATACAAAACATTTGCTAGACCAATACTCGAATACAGCTCATCAGTCTGGAACCCACATTACGTATCTGATATTAGCACAATTGAGAAAGTCCAGAAATATTTCACAAGAAGAGTTCTCCACTCCTCTACTCGTTGTAGAATACCTTATGCCACCAGACTTGAAATTCTAGAACTAGAAAACCTTGAATTACGCCGTCTTCGGTCTGATTTAAGCATGTTATATAAAATCATACATTGCAATGTCCTACCTGTCAATGAATACTTCAGCTTCAACCATAACAACACAAGAGCACACAACAGATACAAACTCAAGGTTAACCGCACCAAGCTTGATTGCAGGAAATACGACTTCAGCAACAGAGTGATCAATGTCTGGAATACTCTACCCGACTCTGTAGTTTCTTCCCCAAACCCCAAAAACTTTAACCTTAGACTGTCTACTATTGACCTCACCCCTTTCCTAAGAGGTCTCTAGGGGGCATGCATAAGCGCACCAACGTGCCTACCATCCCTGTCCTATTGTTTCTTTTATTTTTCTTTTATTTTTCTTATATGTACCCATTTCATGTATTCATAACTATGTATACACTTATACTTATTATCTTGTAAACAATTGACAAATAAAATAAAATAAAAATAAAATAAATAAAATATCTTATCCTACCTCAGCAATAAACTCAGCAGTAATGATGGAGTTCATAGGGTTGAGAAAGCTCATGAAGCACATGTTGAAAATCTGGAACCTGAGAAAAATAAAAATGTTGAAAGGATTGTGCACATTCTGAAAATGATTTAGAAAGAAAGTTTTAGAGCTCACATGAGTGCAGCACTTTTTCTGCCACTTATTAAAGCACTAATGTCTTTTTTCAGGCATCCACATGAGCTGTTTGCGTTGCAGCACAACAATGTTGTAATGAATCCAATTTTTAAAACAGCAGCATCTTTTTTTGCAGATTCTTCTGCAAGTCTAACAAAAGTTAGGTGTGCTTTAATATGGAGCAGAGGGATTGTGACTTATGACAAAAATGAAGCAGTTCTTCCAAATAGTTTTTAAACATACATCTATAATATTCCTTAATAGAAACAGAAACTATGTGAACTTTAGTTAGATAGAATGTGTATCTGCACTTCTTCCGTGTATTAAATGAATAACAATAAATAATCTACTTAATATTTTGAATACAGTAGAGAAGCACCATTTCATGAGAACCTGTTGTCACTATGTACTTACATCAATTTAGTTTAAAGAAAGTTTTTAGCAATTGAAAAGGGAGCAGATTATTCTATTACTTCACCCTTATAGAAGTATGCTCCATGGTTTCAATTCTACCCTCATGGAAGAAATTTTTTGATATTATATTCAATCATATTGTCTTTCTGAAAAAGATGGCTGCCATTATTCAGCTCCTGAAGTAATTGAAAATCATTAGTTGCTTGAGGTACTTCCAATCTATGGGTCTTCATATTGCCCCTCCCCCCAATTTTCTTACAACTTGTGAAATCAAGGCAATACTATTGCAATGTTCACAAGACATGGATATTAAAGTTACTTAAAAGTTATTTAACAAGAGTACTGTACTTGAAAGCTGTCTAATTTATCTTGCTCTTTCTAATGTACTTGAAAGCTTCTACTTGAAAGCTGTCTAATGCTTCTGCTCTTTCTGAACTATGAAGTTGAAGACATGAAGTTCATCCACAACAATTTTTGGATGAGATTCTTAATGCATTATTGGCTTCTTTCTTCACAGAAGAAATGATGTGGAGAAGGAATCTATGTAGTCTTTCATATCTAGTTTTTTCTGTCTGTTTTTTTATTACTTGTGCCTTTCTGGCTTACAAAAGTCATTAAGGAGGGAAAGATGGAATATCTGCTCAATGTACTTTGGTTTTCTACTGCATTAGGCTGCCCCCCTCCTTCCCTGTCTTTATGTAAAATGTCTCAAGTTCTCATGGGGACAATATTCTGGCAATTTTTCATCTAGCTTCAGAACTCAGCATATGAGATGTCTTTCTGTGGCTGAAGAATTGACGTATATGAATTAATATCAGTACAATAATACCCCCCCAAAAGTTTCATGGAACAAATAGTCTTTCTAACTATCATATCACAAGTCATACTGGAGGACTGATAAATGGGTTGATTAGTCAATCAACAATCAATCCTAAATAAAATAGAGACATTATTTTGCAGTTCTACAGATGTGCAACCTCCAAATCATCATAAGTCTGGAAAACCTAGAAACAATGAGTTCTAGTTACCTTAGGGTGACTTTAAGCCAGTTCCTCTCAGCCCAATCTAACTCACAGTACCATTGCTGTGGGGAAAGCTATGGAGCTTCCACCAGAATGAATGAATGGAGAGGAACAATCTGGGACTCAACCCTAACTGGAGGGAGTGGTTGTTGATTTGGTCATTTGGGCATTTGACCCAATATTTTTATTTCAAGTTCTGGTTGGGTCTTACTAGACTTGTTGTTCTTTCTTTAGCAGTAGGTGGCAGGCATGCCTAAGATGGCATTTTGTGCAATTGTACCTATGCTTGGATTTGGGGAGGGGGAGTCTCTACTCATGGTCACTTATTCCAGGTTAACATTTATGGAGATTCTCATTCATCCAGGTCATGGTTGTCCCAAAGGTGTTTTTTCAGGAGGCAACTGGACTTTCTGGTTTTTTTTCTTTGAAGATGTTTCACTTCTCACCCAAGAAGCTTCTTCAGCTCTGACTGGATTGTGGGGAATGGAAGGATTTGTATTACTTGCAGACAGTTGGTTATTTACATCTTTTCAGAGAGTCGTTGAGGCACTTGGAGGTTTGTCTGTGTCTTCAGGGTCACCTGAATAGTGCAAATGGTGCTTGTACTTTGCAATTTTTCTGGAAATCCATTCATAGTTCATCCCAAAGTGCATAGCTAAAAGTATATGAAGATTCTCAGTCATCCAGGTCATGGTTGTCCCAAAAGTGCTTTTACAGGAGCAACTGGATATTCTTGTTTTTTCTTTGAAGACGGTTCACTTCTTCACCTAAGAAGCTTCTTCAGCTCTGACTAGATAGTCAGAGAATGGAATGGAAGGATTTATATTTCTGCAATTATTCCTGGTAACTTCTTATCCAGATATTGAAATGTGTTCTACATGGAGCTACCTGTGAAAACTGCTTGGAAACTACAGCTAGCACATGGATAGTTCTGAGTTATCAGTTCCACTAGATGAACCAGATCAGAAAATCAGCTCTATAGGAAGACTAGAACTATATTGTACTGAGATAAAAACAGAATCTTGCAAGTCTTATTACACTATCTCTCCCCTCCTTCTTAGATCCCAGTGAATCAGGGAACCCATGCCACTCTTGAAAATTATCTTGTTTTCAGGACTTGAACAATGTAACAGCTGTCTTTGCTTGGGTAATAGTTCTTGCACATTTCTCTCATCTCCCTTACTCTGAACATGGGTGCATGACAATATGAGCCACACTGGCTATTGTTAGGCTTCTGGATATACTGGCAATCCTTGACTTGGGATCACAATTGAGACTAGAACTGCTGTTGCCAATTGATGCGGTCATTAAATTAGTTGCGTCTGATTTTATGACCTTTTTTTAATACCATGGCTGTTTAGCAAATCGCATGGCCATTAAGTGAATCATGTGGTCATTAGGCAAATCTGGCTTCCTCCATTGACATGGCTTGTCAGAAGACTCTGGAAAATTTGCAGATAGTGATCATATGACCCCGGGATGCTACCACCATCATAAATACATGCCAGTTGCCATGCTTCCAAATTTTGATCATGAGAGTACAGGGATGCTGTGATGGTTGTAAGCGCAAGGATTGTTCATAAGCCATTTGTTTTCCAGCAGCATTGTAACTTTGAACAGTCATTAAACAAATGGTTATAAGTTGAGGACTACCTGTAATTCAAAGGCCTGGTTGTCATCTATAAATCCCTTCTTGGCCCACAGCCAGGATATTTGAAGAGCTGCGGTGGCCCAGTTGTTAGAATGCAGTACTGCAGGCTACTTCTGCTGCCTGCCAGCTGCCTGCAGTTCAAGTCTCACCAGGCTCAGGGTTGATTCAGCCTTCTATCCTTCCAAGGTAAAATGAGGACCCAAATTGTTGGGGGCAATATGCTGACTCTGTAAACTGCTTAGAGAGGGCTGTAAAAGCACTGTGAAGCGGTATATAAGTCTAAGTGCTATTGCTATATTTGATAAACCTTTTAACTTATCCTCACCCAACAACATCCAACAGGGCTGGCATGCTCAGAATCTCATCTAGTAAACGGACATTTTATGGCACTCATGAAGTGTGCTTTGTCTATCATTGCTCCTGCCCTACGGATGAGCATTGTTCCCAAGATTTGGATGTCTCTGACCTTGCTGGCTTTTAGAAAGGTCCTGAAGACTTTGCTTTTCCTTTAAGCAGGAGACGATGCTGTATGAGTTCCAGGTAGAGTTATTTTTATGGTCACTTTTTATCTAGCTGGCTGCCTGGAGTTGCTTAGTGAGCAGGCAGTCATATAAATAACAAATAAAAATGCCCACTTCAATAAATAATTTTTGATGTTATTTCTGCTTTTATGTAGGGCACATAAACAAATGTCAATTTATGTATTGCATTTCTGGTGTTGCCATAGCCTCCATTAGAATCTTGACAGCATCGCTTTTATGGCCTGGTGTTGTTGTGCACTTTTTCTTTTTAATCAGCAAAATTTCTCGATGTATACTTTGCCATTGTTGCTGTGTGGTGACTGTAAAACTCAGAAAAACAATAACATGAAAAGATAATTACATGTTGGTTTACACTGTGATCTAGAAAAGTTGAAATAATAGTTAATTTCTATTAACAAGTGAATGAAATAATTTTTCCTTTCTCTTAGTTAGGAAGAACCTAGACTATGGCAGTGAAACATGGGCTCATTTTGAGCCTGGTATTATGGGGCATAATTTATTTCCTTTGAAAATTTATGGCATTCTTTTAAGTGGCATGAATTTGACATAATTTGAACAACACTGTATTGCTAAAACAATAGCACTATGTTAGCAATTGAGCTCAAGTGCTGTTTAACAAATAGATTTTAAAAGTGTATGTATGTGTGTGTGTGAGAGAGAGAGGGAGGGAGGGAGGGAGCGAGCGAGGGGGTGAGACAGAGAGGAAGAAATGCAAATGCATATTGATGTGGAAAATATAAATGTGGATGAAAGTCAGTGGCACAAGAGTAATAAGGGCAGAGTCTGTTGTGCTAACCTCATCATCTGCAGAGGCCATTGACAATTAACATTTGACCCCACATAGCTGGCATGTTACAAAAAAAAGAGGTGTAATTTTCTTTGGTCTAGGTCATGATTAGCATTGTTTCTTTGGATATTTCAACTATATACTGTATTACTTCCTTAAGATGAAAAGTCCTTTTTTATGGTGCGCACAGGTGGGAACAAGAACATAGTTCCAAGAGAATCCCAATCACTTTCTTCTGTTAGGTGGAGCTGCTAGCCTTAAACACCTAGCCACAAAGTAGGTAAGATAAGTCTGGAGATGTACAATGTTGGTCTCCAATTTGTATCCTTCCTTCTTTTTCAAAGTTCTTAGAACCAGCTTATCCTTTATATGCAGTGGCCTTCATTCCATACTGTGTTTAACTGGGAGGGTTACCAAAAAGGAGAGGTCAATTCACTCGGCCAATTTAACCCCAAAGAGATTAAGTCATGTATAAAGATCACTTCATGGGACAGGTTGTAGCACTATGTAAATCTAGTTAGTTTGATTTACTGACTAGATAATCAGACTAGATAATTATTATTTTGATTACCTAGTCTTCCAAGAAAAAGCATGGAGAGAAAGAGTGGTGATAAAAGCAAGCCTCTCAGTCATACAACTTACTGCCAAAGCCTGGAAGGAGAGATGATCCATTCCAAATATCAGCAGACCACATCCACTAAGTCATGCTACTGTGGCTTGTCTTATCAATGGAGTTGGAGCCAATGACAGTGTGAAGTATTGCCAGAGTTAGTTTATTTTTAGCTTGCATGTGTGAATGTTCTGAATTTTATAATACTTCTGGACACAGATCTATCTCGTAGGAACTTCCAATGCTTATTCTGAAGTGGTCTCCACATGTAGGATAGACTTGATTAGTTGGCGGCCCTGGTCCCAGTATCTTTGGATTCAACACAAAGAGGTTAATCCCAGGATAAAATGCAGGATAATCCCTGGAATCACTGGGGTTACCAATAGGCTCCTCGGTCCAGTTCAGAAAGATGCAAATTAAACCAAAGGGGTAGAAATAAGCAATGAAGTGTTGCAAATGTACACAGTGCTCTCGCTGAAATCGTTAGATTTCAAATTATCACAAGGTAAGAATAGAATACAATGTTTGCCACTGCGGCATGAATCAGAAAATCAGATAGTTGCCAGTTCAATGGGAACTTTAAGCAAGACACTTTTCTCCCATCTCCACCTCCTCAAATCTCCTATTATGGAGATAATATTTAGAGTTCTGATTTATGGCACAGATGTTAAGATTACAGCCACTGGTTAATGTATTTAAACTATTCTGAATATGCCTTGGTGGTAGGTAAGTGCAAACTATTACAAGTAATAATAGTAACTCATGCTAAGTTTCCCCTTCATGCAGATATACATAGGTAACCTTAAAATAGAAACCATCGAGTGCAGATCTGAATAGACAGTGTGCACTCATCCTTTCAATGAGTAGAATCCTCTAGGTGTTCTATTATAGTACATAAAATTAGGCCATAGCTTATGTAAAAACAGACATTGACAATCTGAGCAGTTCTTTCGTGAATAGTGTTTGCCATCAAGTACATTTTGGGGAAAGGTAGAGATAAAGCGTCTATCAAGCTGAACTTCTGGTGATGTTGTGGACTTAGTTTCCTTGTTTCCCACTGCCTTCACTTGTTTTTTTAGCTTCCCAATCTAGTCTTTCCTAATGATCTCCCATGCAAGCCCCAACTGGTCTGGTTCTCCTTAATTTCCAAGATCAGGCAAGATTGGCTAGCCACAGCCACCGATCTGGGCTCTATAGTTCTATTGAAATGCTCTACACCCTAGCTCAAGATCTGGGGGAGAAACCATAATTTCATGCCCTTTTAAAGGCCAACAAAATGGAGATTGTTTCCTGAGTCCTGCTAGATGAAATTGCTCACTTGACAGGATCAAAAACAAGCCAGAACTGCCAGTTCATACAGTGAGTGCTGTACCTATGGGAGACAGCCCTTAGTTAACTAGGCTTTTGTAAGCTTTAAAGGTGACAGCCAGCACTTGGAATTGTACTTGGAAGCAAACTGGTAATAAGTGCAGTACTTGGGGCACTAGTAGTATATGAACATTTTGTGACCCACCTACCACCACCCATGCCACTGTGGTCTGTAGCAACTGTGGTTTTCAAGGCAGTTCCAACTACAGTGCATTGCAAAAGTCTATTTGTGATGTGACCAAGAAACAAGTGACAATAAAAAGGAACTCCCAATTCAAGAAAGGATGCAGCTGGCACATAAGATGAACCTGTGAAAAGGCCCTGTTGGTCATAGTTGCTTCCTACTCTTCAAACAGGAGCTGCAAATCCAAGAGGACCCCCCCGATTTGCACTAGACCTATACAAACCTGTTCAGGGCTAGAGATAGAAGGTCCCTAGCACCAGGTAGCTCAAACACTCACATGGACTTAGTCTTGCTAGGGTTGAATTGAAGTTGTTACTCCCATCCAAAATCTTACAGTCTCCGGGTCCTGGAACATGACTTCAACAGCATCTCTTGGCCAGCTCAGGGATGAGATTTATACTTGAGTATCATGTGATGATACCCAGAGGCGGGATCCGACAGGGTTAACTACCAGTTCGGTCATTTATGAGGTTCGGTGATTTAAGATGTGCTTCCCTACATGCTGGCGCGTAAATCGTCATCAGCATGCTGCGTGCAGAGAAGCAGCCTTTCAAAAAGGCCTTTTTTCCTGCTTTTTTAACTGCAGCTGTGCCTCGCATGGCAGCTGAAGTTGAAAAAAATCAGGAAATAAAGGTCAGGTAAGAGCCTGGGTGGGCAGGTGGGCAAAAACATCAGCAGACCTAGAACCGGTTCTATGTCTGCTGTTCTTCAGAGCTACCGGTTCTACAGAGGTGGACAGAACCGGTAGAAACCCACCCCTGATGATACCTGAAACTGAACTGATAGACAACTTGGCCCAGTGACCTCATGTAAATGTTAAATAGAAAGGGACAGAGCATCAACTGAAGCATCCTACATTGTGCTTGATAACTCTCTTCCTATAAACATCAAGTGGAACAGCCATGGAGAAAGTTGTTGGCTGAATGCAATTCTCACCCCAACTAGGACATAGAAACATAGAAAAATGATGGTAGAAAAAGATCTAGTGGTCCATTGAATCTGCCCTTTAAGGATGTTTTTTTCTTTTTAATGTATGTATTTATTGCTTTTTAATTATTATTATTATTATTTTATTTTTTAAAAAAATTGTTGGATGATGAACATCACTTGTTTAGCTGAGTTGTACAGTAATTATGGACATCATAGGTATGAAAACATTTTGTTCTTCTATGAAAAAAAATGTTTAATTTTGTAAAATCTTCTCAAAATCAAGTAGTTTTGGGTTGGATAACACAACAATCCAGTAAGAATACTAAATACTAGAAAGTGATTTTTTTTTTTAAACAGTAGTAGCAATGATCCACATGGGGGAAAAACTTCTTCTTTTTGCCAACTGTGTGCTTTCATCGTTTTCTGTTTTTAAGAAATGTAAACAACACTTGGTGTGAAGATGCATGCTGTGTAAATTCTTGCTTTGCAGAAACAGGGCTAGGATTTGAATGTTGGCGCTGCTTGAATGAGGTTGGCATTTGCATTCTTTAAAACTCTTTTGCAAACACGGAGTCTATTTTCATGCACCATATATTGAAGGAAACACTTTTAACACAAGTCAGTGCAGTGAAATGCGGATTACATTACTCATCTGTACTGCAACTCACTTCATTAGATGATGATGATGATAATAATAATTTTAAAAAAATTATCTAAGAAGGTCCTTCTTAGCATCATTATTACAAGTCAATAGATTTTAAATTACTTGTTAACTCACATAACACTTTTAATATACAAGCTTTGTGAACTAGTATTTTGCCTCTTCTTATGACTTTCATTTAAGGAATGAAAGGAATAGAAGCAGAAAGACTCTCTCTTGATCACGCTTTTCCTCCAAATGATAAATAATGAAGCGTTTCAGTCATTTCCCATTTATTTATCTATTTAAAATATTTGTAGAGCCACCAATCTTAAACCAAACTCTGGGTGGCTTACAACCAAGAATAAGCATGCAAACAGGTAATCCTTGCTTAATTTTTAATGGCAACTCTGTCACTAAGCACAGCAGTCACTAAGTAGGAAATCACATGACCTTGACTGCATTTTTTCCGGGTGTAAAGAGACAAGACTCTTCAACTCTTCAACACTTTCAGCTTTTGTTTGCTTCTAGCTACTCCCTCTCTCCCTTTAGAATAATTAAGTGTCTACTTACTGTGTCTACCCTTGAACACACTGAAAACAATATGATCCTGTAGGTAGCTTGGGAGCTGCAGGTGGCCTATGCAAACATCTCTTCCCCAACGTCTCTGCTTTGAGGGGAGGGGGCAAGCAATTTATTTAGGCAATCTCTCCTTTGACTGACCTCTCAAAGAGTGGAGAACTTGGAGAGGAATTTGAAGGGAGCAAGCTGTTTGCTCTTCTACACATCAAAAGCATGGCAAAATGTATTAGGACATTCATGATTGGGCTATGAACAGGAATAAAAAAAAGTGATAGTTTTTCTTACTCCAAAGAACAATAGCTTTGTTTCCCATGAACATAGCTGTGGAATATATGAAGTATAATTCTATGATTTGTTGCCAAATTACTCATGGCAGTCCCACAAACTTCTGTATATCTGAATGATTCCTGATGATTTAGTTGGAATTTTCTAGGAAATCATTTCTGCATGGATTCTAGCTTAATTTGGTAGGAGATGCAGGAGCTGTGATCCTTTGAGAAGAGTACCAGATGTGCTTTGTAAAACTCTGTATAACCATGATGTCTAGTATTTGTCTGAATTTTTGAGCTCAAATTTAGTAACTATTCAATAAATTTAGCCTATAACTTACTATATCTAAAATGCAAAAGAGCCAAATTTGAATGTGGATTTTGTAATGTAAGCTACTCACATTCCTGTTAGGGAATAAGGTTTAGTTGCTCCTTCCAAAAGATGAGTATTTATTAGTATTAGTATTTATTATCACAAAATGTCACAAAATATTAATTGAATGGATGACATTGAAAGCTATCCTAGAGAACAGCATCAGTGAGAAAAAGAGTGGAAATGAGTCAAATGAAGTAAAATTCCATTTGGTTTGCATTTCCTTGCTGGAACAGTGATCAATAGACTTTTAGAATAATGTCAGGAAAGGAAACAACTTTTCAAATACGTGTAGGGCTTAGTCTAGACTGCATTTGTTCCCTGTCATATGCCTAGCTCAACTTTTTTCTCTTGATTGTAGTGACTCCTGAAAGTCAAAACATGCAGGTAGCATTTTTAATTGTTTTCTTGCACCTTTCTGTGTTGTGTTGATGCATGAAAACCTAGTAGCAACTCTGTTCCCAAGGCCAGTCTGTGTAATTTGAGTTTCTATTGATTATTGCCCCGCAGAGTTAACTAGAGACATCATTCCACTTGTTATTCCTTCCTGCTCTATTCATCTCATTGTATTTTTGGAAAAGCTGTTTGTTTTCAGCTTTAGCTGCTGTTTCCATGAAGCAGCCAGAAAGCAAAAGCACTTAGGCTTATTGCTTGATTAAATCTCCTTTGCATAAAAATTATTTAGGGAAAAAGGAACCATCACAAACAGTACTTAAACCATTGCTGTAGTTTATAACTACCACTTATGTTGGAACATGAATAGTTGGTCTATGATCTAGACAGATTTTCCCTTTTTAAAGACAGCTTCCTGGAAGAAATAAAACTACATTTGTGGCTGGAGTCACAGTTGAAGTTTTGCCCAGAAAATGAAGAATATTCTCAACACATACTGATTATTCATTTTATGAAAGCAAACAGCTTTCTATTTTGTAAATGAGACATAACAACATTTATTTTAAAAAATGATGGTTTTATATTCTGAATGAATCATAGATCAAAACAGTTGATTGAAAAAGAAGCACAGAATGTTCATAATTTCCTGCCATTTTATCACTAGATTTCAAAGGTATGTCATATATTCACCCCCGCGCCTTTTTTCCCTTTTTTTCTTTTCTTTTGAGGCAATAGTAGATTGTTATTCAGATGTTCCAGGTCAGGGGCAATGACCCAGGACCTGTGCTGATAGAATGAAAGCCAAACGAATCCAATACTCTGAAGTTTCAGGAAAACAAAGTCCAATATCATCCTGCAGACACAGATGTCACAGCTAAGAAGGTGCCACATCTGTTTCCAGCCCACATCTGTTTTGTACATTATTCATAAGCCCAAACATTCCATTGTTAATCATAAAAAATCCCACTTATTTGTATGTGACAGTCACACAAATTACTGGATTATTGTACAAGCAAACTTGGATTGAGGTGAAGTTAAAAGCAATACATAGAGGAAATAAAAGGTAGGTGTAATTATCAAACAGTGAGCTCATTATTTGGAAAAGAAGGTAGATTGGTAGCAGAAGACTGGAAAAGGGCAAATACTGTGCCTTCTAAAAGGAGAATAAGAGGACATGAATAACTTCTCTCAGCAAAACTCTGGATCAGGTTATTTAACAGTTCATAAGCATTTAGAAATAATGCCTTGCTTATCAGGAGCCATATCAAAATTAACCTTCTTTTGATAGAAGAACCAGTTTAGCTGACCATAGAAGAGTGGTGGATATAGAGATCAGAAATGCATCTAACATCCTGAAATCCTGCTAGAACAAAATGTGGGCTAAATTATGCTATGGTTAAATGGAAAGAGATCTGCAGGGTCCAATCTGAGTTGGTCACCAGTACCAGAGGTTACACTTCCAAGCTTTTGGGACTCATGGTGGAGCCTATCCTCAGGGAACTTCACTCTCTCCAGACTGAGCGAGAGATAGAGAACTGGTTCCAAAAGTGTATTTAACAAGAATATATCAATAATGGCCATGTCAAATGGCATACTGCGGGGCGTGTATGATACCATATTCATTCTCTTATAAATGACTTAAATAAGGGGTTCAAAATATAATTATCCAATCTGCACAAAACACACAGTTACAGTTAATTGTAGTTAACTATTTAGGATAGCTTCTAGATGCAAAAAAAATCTTGACAAATGCAAATTACTGTCTAATGCTCTTTGGACGGGAAAAATCAAAGACATGAGACAGCATGGGTGTGTGTGCTCATGATGAAGCAGGACATGCAAATAGGATCCGGGTGTCTTGGTGGATCATAAATAAGACATAAACCAACAGTAAGGTATTCCTAATTTCTCCCTTTTCCATTCCCAACCCAAATGGAGTACCTAAATGGAGATGAAGAAAAGTCATTTTTCTTTCTATTTTCGATTGGACAGACCAGATTTAAAATGTCACATCCAGTTCAGGGCACCAGATTGTATGAAAGACAGGAAAGCTGGAGTGTGTCCAGAGGAAAACAACCAACATGATAAGCACATACTCACGGGAATGGTTGGAAGTATTGACTACGTTTATGGAGAATGGAAGTCTGTTTTGACACAAGAGAAATATCTTCAAGTATCTGAGAGGATGTTCTGTGGAAGATGGAATAAATTTGCTGCTGTTGACTTTTCTAAACAATCCTTCACATACATCTTTAAATATTAATTAAATAATAATTTAAATAATATTATTATTAATTTGATTTTTTTAATGTTTCCTTATGGCTATATTACTAGCTACATTCTTATTTTCATTTCAGAATTATCCATAACTATTTAATTGATGCTTGGTATAAAATTATTGCAGCTTCATAAAATGAATTGTTTATAATCCATATGTAATCAACATCTCACATTAATATAGTTAGCATAAATTATTGCTTATTTATGTAATCATATGAGATACCCTCTCATTAAAGGCTATCATTAAAACCCCATTCAATAAATCAAAGTTTTCTGTTAAATAAATAACAGATAAAAGCTTTCTGTCCCTCTCACCCGCACATTAGAGGTCCTAATAATTTTTAATTAACAAGTATTTTCTTGTCTGACAACAGCTTATATTTAATTTAAATTAATTAATACATTAATACAATAACAGGGCAATATGCTGATTTATTTTCTTATATATTTAATGTAAATTTCATGTTTCTGAAGGTTAGTCTGAAAGACACATATAAAAACGTCTATATTTATTTCATGTAGTATTTACACTTTCACTTTTCATCTTTCTCTTGAATGATGATCTTCCCCATGCCAGCAGCTTTACAATTGAGCTTCGATTAACATAAATAATAAACAGATAGTGCCATGATTGTAATTAATATGAGAGCGAGAGATAGGGAGGGAGGGAGGGAGAGAGAGAGAGGGAGAGGGAGAAAGAGAACAAATGGCCTTTAAAAATTGGAAAAAGAAAGAAAAAAACAACCAAATGAAGTTGTTAAATGAACCCAGGGCATGTTTGTAATTGGTTTCATGTCCCCAAATCTGAAAGCAAAATATTTGTCCTCTCTCTGCTCACTGCTCTTGCCAACCTTGTGATGTTCAGTCCTCCTAGGAACAACCGGCTGACAATGAGAGAGAATGAAACTGGTATCTCTCGCCAACCCCGTTCCCTTGTCTTTTGTCAGTGTTATTGCTCCAGGTCTGCAGTTTAACAGCTGTGATGAAATGATGCTGAGGTGCCATGGAAACATGACTTTGGCAAGGAGGGCAGGAGAAATGAGGAGTTAGAAAGGCAGGATGAAGTGACACTTGTTAGGCATGAAAAGTACCTGCCTTGCAACTCCAGTGTGAATGCTGCAGAAGTTTTCTCCCATATTTCTTCCTGTACCTTAACTGAGCTGTAGGATAATCCCAGAAGCATACTAGAATTGTGGAAGTGCAGCAGAGGTGCAAATCCCAAATAGTCATTGGTGCAAATGAAGGAGTCTCAAGAAACAACCAGTGTCCGCACTCCCTCTTCCTTACCCCATTTTAAACCTTACATCACTTTAGCTACTCAATGCATTCTGATGAAGTGAGCTGCACTAGTTTTATCCGAATCAGCATCCAAAGAATGGTGCCAAAAAGGAATCTGTTCTAGATCTAAAAGCAGGGCAGGTAACTATAGCTCCTTTAGGACCTATGAATTTTAACTCTCAGAATTCCTGAGCCAGCATTATCTCATCTCATCCTGTCTTTCCTGTTCTTCAGCTCTCCTGCCATCCTTGCTGAACACATGTTTCCATGGCTGGCTCAGAAATTCTGAGAGTTGAAGTCCATAGGTTGTAAAGGGGCTGTTGCCCACCCCTCTCCAACAGCTTGTTTGTCACTTCCTAATTTCAGATAATAGGGAGAGATAGAGAGGAAGCCCCTTTATAACAACCAAGTTGCCAAGATGTTTGAAAGGCAATTACCAGGACAGGTATAATTAATTGAGATGGTAGCTGAACAGTACCTCAGTAATAATGTATTCACCCACAGTAAATGCAGGTTTAAATGTAAAATGGGGAATGTTTTTGAATTGATAGCAAACATAGCTTATCCTTTTGATTTTTTACTGGAAGCACAATAACATAGCAACCACGTTGATTTGATTTTAGCTCAGCTCTCCTTCCTGATCTGGCTGCCATGCTTATATCCCAGCACAGTCATGACAGAACTAGAACGCACAGAAACATCCTTACTCATGGGGTGTTTCTCATTGTCCTCTCAGTGGAGGAGCAGGAAGACTTTAATTCACAGTTCACAAGGTGAAAGAAAACCTTATCATTCCCCAAAAGTAACCTAGACTTGCCTTACTTGGAAGGAGAGGAAGCTCAATTGTGCTAGCTTGTTGAGGTAGAACAGGACCGAGTGCTGATATCAAGATGGCACCATGAATTTGTGTGTGTGGTGAAACGGGTGCACAAATTTAAGAAATGTTCTGACAACCTGAGGGAGAGGAAGACTCCAAATCATGGCTTTTGGATTGTCCAAGTAGTTGGACTTGCAACATTTCTTAAATTTGTGCACCCGTTTCACCACACACACAAATTCAAGAAATGTTGCAAGTCCAACTACTTGGACAATCCAATAGCCATGATTTGGCGTCTTCCCCTCCCTCAGGTTGTCAGATTTTTGCCTAGTATTCAAGAGGGGAGCAGCAGGTGAGCTCTCAAAGCCCTGAGGACACTTGTGGTGGTGAGGCGTGGGATGGCATTAGGACTTTCTTCGCGGTCTCCCAGCTCTTCTTTTTCAACATTGGACAAAAAAGGAATTAAACCTCCTCATCCAAATGTACTTAAAGTAGAGATCAACAGACCAACATTTAGTATGTAATCTGTATAAAAGAACTTGTGGTTGGAAATAAAACGAATTTAAAGTAAAGAATAGAAAGCCTCTATTTAGTTCATATAATGTTTCATACAAAATTTAATATATCACTTATTTGATCTCTTCATGGAAACGTCTGCTACATACATAATTTGAAACACTGCAATATTTTGCCGAGAGTCATTGTATATGGGATATAAAACATTAGGCCAATAAATATAAATGGGACTTAATGGAAGATATTTCAAAAGGCAATTATAGTGGGCAACTGGAATTCATCAAGAGGCTCGATTGTGTTTCTTAGAGCATTGTCATGATTGTGTGTGGTCCTAGTTCACTTAAGTGTAAATATCTTTCCATTTGGAGATATTAATAAATCCTTAATTCACTAGCCAGAAAAGTGTTCTGTTTAGTTTTTATTGTTTGTTTGTTTACTCTTCTCTTTATTGCTCACCTTATTAAATATCATCTATCTTTGGGCTGACCTTGGCTATGAATGCACCAACAGAGTGAAAAAAATGCCCTATTCATTTTTTTTGCTAAGCAAATATTTCTGCACAGATGCTCTATCCCAACTCCTGAGTTGTAAAGAATATCAAGAAAAGATTTACAGATTAACAGAGTTGGAAGGGATCTTGTAGGTCTTCTAGTCCAACCCCCGCCCAAGCAGGAGACCCTACACCATTTCAGACAAATGGCAGTCCAATCTCTTCTTGAAAGTCTCAAGTGATGGTGCTCCCACAGCCTTCGGGGCCAATGGTTGATTGTTCTCACTATCAGAAAGTTTCTCCTTATTTCCAGGTTAAATCTCTCCTTATTCAGTTTCCATCCATTATTCCTTGTCTGGCCTACAGTTGTTTTAGAAAATAGCTTGACCCCTTCCTCTCTGTGGTAGCCCCTCAAATATTGGAACACTCATGTCTCCCTGGATCCTTCTCTTTAAAAAGCATTAAGATGTATATACACAGTTGGGAGGGGCTGAATTAGACTCTTCCCCTGCCACTTTCCCAGCAAACCAAATAATTCATAAATTTATCTGAAGCAACACTGTACATTTGTATGTCAGGTTTGGAGTACGGAATTTGTGTAATAGTTGTATCATTTTATTATCCATTGCTGCACTTAAATTGTATAGTTCTTTAGAACAGAACTCAAACTAGGGAGATTTAGTGGCATTGCTACATGATATTCCTCCCCCCGAACAGATGTTTGGTACCAAAAAAAGCACGGTACCAAATATCTGTTCAATTGTTCTAAGAAAAAATTCCCAATCTTGGGAGAAAATCTAGAATGATATTACAGTTTTCAGAAGCAGAGGAGAACAGGGCAGTTTCTAGTTCCAGGACTATATATGAGATCAAGATTCATAAGACTCAAGGAAAGTTAGTTTGGTATCTGAAATAAAATGCAATTAGTGCAGTAGCCACTCCCCTTTCCCTAATGGTTCACTCTCCTTGGTGTACTGTAGTAATTATATATTGGAGTAGGATTGGACAGACCCATCCTCAGCCATGGAAATTCAGTAGATCATTGTGTGTCAGAGCTATTGCCTTCAGTCTAAGCTATTTGTCAGGGTGGTCATTATGGAAAAATCAGGCATTGCTGTATTGTATACACTGATTTCAACTGCTGGAGCAGGAGTGTCAAACTCAAGGCTGTGGGCCAGATCTGGCCTGTAGGGTGCTTAGATCTGGCCTGTAGGGCTACCCTGGAAACAACGAAGGACTGGCTGTGGTGCCTCTGCCAGCGAAAACGGAGGTCAGGATGGACACACGCAGTCTCCTGAACTCCATTTTTGCTGGCAGAGGGGCCATCCAAGCTGAAAATGGAGCTCGGAAGCCCGTTCTCACTGGCAGAGCACTTGGGCCCCACAGGTGTCTCCCCTCATGACTGACGGCCATGCGCATCCTAGCCATGCCCACCTGCCCCTTGAGATCAGACACAATCCTGATGCAGCCCTCAATGAAATCGAGTTTGACAGCCCTGTGCTAGAGGAAAGGCAGAATATTAGTGAATATTCAGATGAAGATAAGATTGAGATTAAAACAAAGGCATGCGCACGCATAAGACACAATGTGAAGAAGAGGAGGAGGAGGAGGAGGAGGAAGAGGAGGAGGAGGAGGAGGAGGAGGAGGCTGAATCAATCCACTGCAGGATAAAGTCATCTTCATCTGAAAATTATGGATTGTAATTACCAGTTCTGCGGGTGTGGCTTGGTGGGCATGGCAGGGGAAGGATACTGTAAAATCTCCAGTCAGAAGTGGTATTTGCCAGTTCTCCGAACTACTCAAAATTTCCACTACTGATTCTCTAGGACTGGTCAGAACCTGCTGAATACCACCTCTGATTGTAATATATCATGCTAGTCTCAGTCTTAGGTTTAGAAAAGTAATTGTCCCAAATTCCCAGTTCCTATGTCAAAGGATAGACCAGAACATGTGTCTCCTCATTAGTTTAGCACTTTAATAACCACACCACACTTACTTTCATTCTGTAGCTTTATCTGGGATAAAGTTTGTAGATACTACTCTCTCTGCCTCCTTATTGAATTACAGTATAATTATAATTGTTCTCATAAGTTTAACCACCTGGATTACCTTGACTCCAGTTTTGTGGCATTAGTATTGTTTCCTTAATGATAAAATAATTATATTGTTTCTAGTTTGTACACAGTCAGAATATAACAGCTACCTGGAAGGTGCAAGTTATTATCTAATTTAGGATAATATAAACTACATATTGGTTGTAAGATACACATAAGTACTGACATCTATTATTTTTAAATTATACATTTCTTTGGTAAGATGTCAATTTGTGTGCTTATTTGGTATGCATAAAATTGCTTCACTTAAAAGGTTATAGTGAATTTTAGTTAAATCGGTTATAAACAATCAGAAGCTATGCAAATTATAATTTCAGTAGTAGAAGCCATACAAATTATTATGGCACAAAGTAAGAAATCAGTGGGGAAACAATACAGCTCGATAAAAGGGATTCAACTAAAAGTATCGATTTGAAAGCAGAATGAGGGAAATCACCATGCTTTATTAATTCATTTCTTCAGAATAGAAAGTTTTATGTTCATTATTTGTCTCAATTTTTGCTTTGTTTAGGGTTTAGTTCAGTTGGGCAAAATAACAGCGTTGCTAATGCTTAGCTTGATTATTATTGTTCATTATTTCAATAATTCGTAATGTTTGTGCAAGAAGGAAACTAATACTTTTCTTTGATAAGATAAAGTTTACTTCAACAAACAATTGTTAGTTGTTACTAAAGCAATTCTATGATACAATTTTTCCCTTTCAAATAATATATTTCTAATAAATGTACTCCAGTGTATTTACGATTACAAAAGTACCTCAGTATGTGAAAAAGAAATGCATGTGTACCACTTTCACTTATCATTCTTGCCTGACATCTTGAAAAGACGACAATATGAATGAAAGTTGAATTAATAGGAAGCTTAGACATTGCATGATCAGTGTGTCAGCTTCCTATTCCTGCTGAAAAAATGATTTTGCTGAATAAAAGGAATCTGATCGAGATGTGCTTACCAGCAAGAGACAGGAGTGAGAATAAGGCATCCAAAGGTCTGGGATAGTTTCAGTGTAAGCCGTTTGTGTGAATGCATCCCACTCTTGCAAGCTACTACCATTTGGGTTTTAGCTATTCTGCCTGTTTCTCCCACCGCTAGTTCCAGTCCCACCTTAGGCACAAAGGCAGCTGGGTGACCTTGAATCAGTCACTCTCAGTCCTAGAAAAGAAGTTGTGGCAAGCCATTTCTGAAAGAACTCCAGTGAGTACAGTACTCCAGGCAGTTGCCCAAAGTCAAAAACTGACTCGAAGGCACAATAATTCTATATAATTATACTGGTACTTTGCATGCATGCTCTACATGTTAAAAAGCCCATTTTCGATTCAATTACTTCTCTTCTGCTGCATCCCTGGTGAGTAAAACAGCTGATGCTCAGCAAATTGCTCTGCCATGTGAATCAGCTGTGCTAAAAAAAAAACAGGAAATAAATCACAGGAAAGAGCAGGGGTGGGTGGGTGGGGCCAAATGCTCACTGGAAATACCAGTTTGCCCGAACCATTCCAAACCAGTAGAATCCCACCCCCACTGTTATGTCTTGTTGATGTTGCATTTCCAAAATAGAGTTTATTCTGTTGGTTTACTACACTGACAAGTGATAAAATGCTATTATCAGTACAATAATTCACAATAATATAAGCAGTAAATTCCTTCAAATTTATTTTGTACCATTTGAGCTTTTATAGGCAATCACATTATTGTAGCGTTTTTGCCACTATGCCAAATTCCATTTCAAAAATTGAGATATCAACGTACTCATTAGCAGCACCTAAGAAAAGCAATCCACATGTCTGCTTAATTATGTAACTTATTATTCAGCCACATGTGTTTTTTTTTAAATGTGGATGATCTCAAGGGTAATCATAGGGAAGATGAAAATGAATGATTAATTATGTTTTCTTACGCCAATACACCAGCTGTTAGTTTGATCCTATGCCACATACGGAAAGCAATTGTGATCTATCAGATGGGAAAAGGGAGACAAGATACCGTAACTGTGAGCCAGAAGTCCAAGATTGGAATCTCCAATGGCCAATTGGACCAGCAACATTTTGTGGGCTGAGGAAAAGATATATATCACTGTCATCTGGAAAAGAAATGTTGCCTTTTTATTAACTGTCTGAAATGGGGGAAAAAGATAGATGCTATAAAAATCTTAATGGATCCAAATCAATAACATATTTTATAAAAATAATGAACTCAGTTTTGATATGGTGACAGTGATAATGGAGGCATGGTGAAGAATTCCAAATTGATTTTTTTTTTCTCCAAATGGCAAACAGACAGGAAGACGGTGAATAATAATCAATATTAATTTTAAAAAAACCTTGCATATTTGGGAACATATCTATAGTAGTGGACATCTTACTGAAAGGCGGTGCACCTTTCTGCACCAGTTTGAAAGCAGCTCTAGACTTTTTGACAGCACAATTGGTAATGTCCATATTAGACATTCAGTAAAATTTTGGGTTTTCTTTTGCAACATCTGAAATGGTGGGCTTGTGGATAGTCTGATTTTCCAATCGATAGGAACATTTCTTTAATGCTGTGCTGCCAGGAGTCCTTGGAGACTATGGTGATATAAAAATATAGCAGCAAATAAATATATGAACTCTTGCCTTGCCCTGCCTCCAGAACTGAGAGCAACCATTACTTTCTCTTCTATGGTGTCAACTTCAAAATGCATCTTTTCAAGGCGTCAAACCAGTAGCTTGCATTTTGCAGTTTGTGTTTCTCCTCTGGGATATAGCCTTATTGATTTCATGCGCTCTTGTTTAGCCCAGGCAACTGTGCGCCTTCACAGAATTGCAAGTTTCTGAAAACTGTTGGGGGGAAAATGCAGCTGCAATAAGCAAATATTATTAAAAACAGTGTAAAAAAAACATGTTGGGAAGTACCAACAAAGCTATCCCTTTACTTGCAAAAGCCCCCAGTTGCTTTTAAATAAATAAATAAAAAATGAAAGAATGACAGCTGTGTGGTTGGATAGGTCTTAAATATAATTTATAAATAGCCAGATAATTGGTTGGATGCAATATGTACTTAAAAATGGATGGGGAAGCACTACTAATTTATTTGCTTTTTTTTTTAAAGGACATTTTTATTACTTTAAAATTGAGGGGATAGCATATTGATTACATTTTGTTGTTCTGCATTCTTTTATAGTCTCATGGGATAACTGGGAGGATTGTTGATTGGTTGATGGTGTTCATCGCCTCTTTCCAGGTTTTTTTTAGGTCAGCAGGACTGAAAAGGATTGCAGATCTCTTTTATAATGTTTTGGAAGATTTGTGAAGTGAAATTGACGGCAGTCTATAGGAGTAATTATTTTTTTAATAGTAAATTTCCTGTTAGGAAAAGATTGACCGTATCATAATAGGAAGAATTTACAGTAGACCAGAGGTGGTATTTAGCAGGTTCTGACCAGTTCTGGAGAACCGGTAGCGGAAATTTTGAGTAGTTCAGAGAACCGGCAAATACCACCTCTGACTGGCACCACCCCCATCTATTCTCTGCCTCCCGAGTCCCAGCTGATCAGCTTGGTCTTCTTTTGTTGCCCCACACAGAATAAAGGAGCTGGAAAGCAGGTTAGCGGGGTGGGGGAGGGAATGGAGATTTTACAATATCCTTCCTCTGCCACGCCCACCAAGCCATGTCCATCAAGCCATGCCACACTCACCAAGCCTTGCCCACAGAACCCCTAATAAAAAAATTTGAATCTCACCACTGCAGTATACCATATTTCTCTGTTAATATCAAGAAGAGTCTTTGTTCCCCTTTCATAAAAAAACTTTTGTTGTAGATTTCTGCCTTTTAGCCTGATATGATTCTACTGAAATGTTCAATCATGCTTAATTATCAAGGCATTAGATTCATAAGCTACCTTTCCCTCAGCAGCTCTTGGATTTAATAATGAAGTGGAACATCACAACATTGTCTCTATTGTTTCATTGACTTCACTGATGAAATAGCAGATTTAAGCAATAAATGTGCTTATTCTGCATTCATTTAATAATTAAGGATTACAATCCGGTGCCAAATTTTGAAAAGCCTCAGAGAGTTACATCCAGTAATTAATAAGTGGCAAGTATTGGATAAAAACCTTTCCATGAATTTGATATGAACATTTATTTACAATCACATGTTACTTCTGGTGGAAAACACAATACCTATGAAAAAGGTCTGGAATATAATTTTTGTTTTGAATTTGTATCGGTGACTTCACATGGTTTATGAATTATAAGAGAATACCAGCAGCCATTGTGTGCAGTGATTTCTTAAAAAATGATTATGTATTAGTACTGTTTTCTAAGGATTGTTCACTGTGGACAAGGCCATCCAAGAGAAAGTCAATAAGATTGGAATGACTGTATGATTAAAGCTGCACCCCCTTTTTTACAAAAATGTGTGTAAAACCTCAGTTATGTGGTTGCAACCATCATATTGATTTTTTTGCCTGTGAAAATGGGAAATATACTTTGCTGGATATGACCAACTATAGGTCAAAATCAAGAATGAAATATTAAGGAAATGTTAATTTCTGAGATTTTGTTGCTGCTTTATAAATGTTATCAGTGAATGTTTCTTTTTCAGGCATAGTAGGGAGTGGTAGAAGTTAATAGAATAATAGAGTTGGAAGGGGCCTTGGAGGTCATCTAGTCCAACCCCCTGCTCAAGCAGGAAAGTCTGTTCCAAATATTAGCCTCTACCTAGGATTGAACTCACACTGTTTGGTGCCAGTCAGCAGATGTTCCTGGTATAATCTGATAGCTGTATAACTTCTGTTTCTTAATAAGTAAGAAAAGCTTCAATGCTTGATGTGGTGAGACTCAGGCTCTGTCAAGTTCCCATCATCTTTAACAGCTCAGCTGAGGTAAAAAAAATTACTGCTGCTAGTAAAATATTTTGTGATGCACTTTAATCTATGTAGCCAGTTGAGCAAGGTATTATGACTAAAATTGGTTTTTTGTTTTTGATTTGAATCAAATCTGTCCTATTTTAAAATGTTCAGGTGAATGCTAGTACATGTTTTGGGGATTCACCATTCATTGTCACAAGAATTACAGTAAGTAGACCTGGATAAGCTATGGTCTTCTAATCGGGAAAAAATAAATCTGCTAGGCTCTTCTAAAGAGTAACAATGTGGTAACCATTTATGGTACTGAAAAACAAGCTACTGCAATCATACTTATACCAGTTTACATTGTAGGCATTTAAACATTGCACGTCCTAGGTTTATTTAGTGCTGAATCAACTTATTTACAAACGTATAGTGAATTTCAGGGAAAACTATTCAGCCAATTCTAAACCAGAAGGTGTGAAGGTGCATACAAGAATGTTATCTTTCCCCCCCCCCCATTGATTTTATAGGTCA
Organism: Pseudonaja textilis; assembly: GCF_049901715.1. Classification (NCBI taxonomy): domain Eukaryota; kingdom Metazoa; phylum Chordata; class Lepidosauria; order Squamata; family Elapidae; genus Pseudonaja; species Pseudonaja textilis. The sequence continues at coordinate 81,125,911 of NC_141990.1, read as the reverse complement.
TAATGACTACATGTGCCCTGCTACCAACCAGTGTACCATTGACAAGAACAGAAGGAAAAGCTGCCAGGCTTGTAGGCTCCGAAAATGCTATGAAGTTGGAATGATGAAAGGTGGTATGTATGACCCTATAAATCTTAATCCGTTTTACAAATATTTTCCATCCTCAGAAATCCCCTATGTGACTAACTTTTCACTCATTAATCACCTTGCATCTTGTAATATTTACCTTCAGTTAAATTGGCATATGGTTACAGCTTAATTGACTTTTATCTTTAATGCTGAATTCCTATTTTTGAAGTTGTTCTGTAATCTCACTTTTAAAGGAAAGAAAGAAAACTTCTCAATTTATGATCACAACTGAGTCCAAAATTTAAGTTGTGAAGTGAAAAATTTGTGAAGTGAGTTTTGCCCCATTTTACGATTTTACTTGCCACATTTGTTAAGTGAATCACTGCAGTTGTTAAATCAGTAACATAGTTGTTAAGTGAATTGGATTTCCCCATTGACTTTGCTTGTAAGACGATTGCAAAAGGGGATTACGTGCAGAGGTGGTATTCAGCAGGTTCTGACCAGTTCTGGAGAACTGGTAGTGGAAATTCTGAGTAGTTCGGAGAACTGTCAAATACCACCTCTGACTGGTCCCAACCCCATCTTTCCTCTGCCTCCTGAGTCCCAGCTGTTTGGCTGGGTCTTCTTTTGTTGCCCTGCACAGGAGAACAGAGCTGGAAAGCAGGTTAGTGGGGTGGGGAGGGAATGGAGATTTTACAGTATCCTTCCCCTGCCACGCCCACCAAGCCATGCCCACCAAGCCACACCACACCTGCCATGCCACGCCATGCCACACCAGGCCACACCCACCAAGCCATGCTCACAGAACCGGTAGTAAAAAAATTTGAATCCCACCACTGTGTGTATGGTACATTTTTAATGGTATTTTTGTTAAAATTTGAGGTTCGGCTTATCCACAGATGGGCTTCCACATGAGTATATAATAGCTTCCCTCCTTTTCCCCTCTCAAAGTAAATTCTGGATCAGACCTAATTTATATTAGGATTTCTGCTATTCTGTAACACCTAGATACAAACTGTGAATGGGGCTAATGATCACCATCTTCCTTTAAAAGGACAAGTGCTTTTGATTAAATGCTTTTTCAATAAATGCTGTGAAAATGAATATGACTTAAGACCAATCACACAGTCCTTTTAGCTTTTGATGATGAAATGTTGCACACATGGTAAATAGTGATTTCCCCTAACTGGAAATACAATTTCTATAATAGAAAAATAAACATGACTGATTATTCCTAGATGTAAAGTGGCTATTATTAATCTATAGATTGCTGTTTACAAATAATTATTTAACTGATATTCTTTATAAACTTTGATTAGAAAGAGAAAACATTCCTTCGATCTCGTGATCTTTTCTAGTACATTTTCCACTATTCCTTTTAAAGGCTATGTCACATGTCAGTCTATCTGAGTAGTAAACTCATAATTTGTTTTCATTTTGTTACTGAAGATCATAATCTTAATCTTACCCAAGCAGAACTAAATTTAAGCATTGTTACTAAAAGCAGTCTTTTAGAAGCTGGTTCATTTATTAGTTAATTTTTTTTTTAAAGTATGATGGTTAGTCCTTACTGTAGAAGCTTGCAGAGATTAATTATTTTAGAGCAACATCTAGATTCACATTTAACTCAGTGAAAATGTTTTAAAGTAAAACCATTAGCTATTAATTCACAAGGATTATCTTTAAAGACAGACATTTATTCCTTGTTGAAAACAGTTCTTCAAAAGTTTATATCTACCCTTTCCCAGTTTTCTGTCATTGTATGATGAGATTATATTGAGTGACAAATAAAACAAGGAAACAGATGTTTTATTTTTTCCCAGAAACACAGATGCATTTATTTTAATGCATCATCTGAACTGATTCTAAGAATTCTAATTTGCCATTCAATTATTTCATGCTTCAGTGTTACAGTATACTTAAATTAGTAAAAGAGGAAACTGCTGAAAACTATTTGTATTACTCTGAACTGACTCTCTATAATATCTATGAAACAAATCTGTTCAAATGCAAACTGGTTTACAGGTAAAGGACATCATTACACTTATCAGTACTTGTGTATTTGCAGAGCCAATTAGTTGAAACATCATTGTCAAAACAAATTTTCCTTCAAAGAACTGTGCATACATGGAGTGTGCTTGTTATTTAAATGTTCTTCACAGTGAAAATCTATGATTATGTCAGCTCTTCACTTTTCTAATGTGTAAGATATACTAAATGCAGAAGGTATTTTGTGGGAGCCGTTTACTTTAAATACCCAGCTGGCTGATCGAGTGCGTTTGCATTTCTGCCTCTGTGTTTATAAACTTGCTTTTGTCACTTTTCTCTGACCAAGGTTCCTCTGAGTGTAATTTGGCTAGGAGATTAAGTGTGAATAGGAAGGTCAAGTCTAGAGTAAAGTCTTTGCCTCTCTTAAATAAAGGCCAAATGTAAAATTGAAACAGATATCTCTGAAGGTATCTTAGTCTCTTCTGAAGTAAAGGGAATCTTTTCTGAAGCAGAGAAAATCCTATCTCTAAATCTTTGGACCCATGTAAGAAGTTTTCCTGGCTTGCCCTGGATTTTCATCGTCCTTTTCAGATAAGGAGATGTCAGAGAATAAAAATACAGAATTTGAAATGCCTGTCTTGATCAAAGTTTCACAGCTTATATCAGATCCAGTCTCATCAAATTCATCACATGAATTTGCATCTTTAATTTCTTATCTTGATCCATCACTCCCAAGTGGAGGAACAGAGGGCTGAATGGCAGAGAAATCACAGATTGCAGAGTTGTGCTTGGTGGGAGAGATTGCTGGTTTGGAAGTCAGAATTGTGGTGGGCACCAATGGGGCTGAAGAAGACTATTAACGGGAACTTCATTCATTCTAAATATTTGTATACCATTTCCTTTAGAAAACTTTAGAACAGGTTTGTAATAGCATCCAAATAGTTCAAACAGAAAGCAGAACAGTTGATTACAGCATATTGTATACAATATACAGAACAAAATAAACAACAAAATATACAGTCAAACAATAAGGAAAAAAACAGAGGAGAATCAGGCAATTGCAAAGCAATGAGAATATGGCTGTTTGCAGTATGTACATTACACAAATGTTGTTAATATCATTATGCTTTTCAGATTTCAAGTTGTAAATGCAATGACTATAATAATGATGTTGTTGGTTTGTTGAGCTTTAGTATATATACAGTGAACAACCAACATACTGTTTTGTCTTGTTGATGTTGCATTTCCAACATGATGTTGCATTTATTCTTTGGTTTACTGCACTGACAAATGATACAATGTCTTAACTGTTGCTATTACCAGTACAACGTTAATGTTGTTTGTTGAAGAACTCTTTTGCCTAACCCTAACCTTCTATGCTGGGGTTGACAGGTTGGGTGGTAAAGGAACAATCAGCAGGGAGTAGAAGTCAGCTTCTTTTGTAGCTGTGAAATAAGCAAAGGGGTTTCTCTGAGTTCCCAGTGTTTCCAGTAGCCAGAACATTTGAAAACTCCCTGCTTTTGTTCTATATGGACCACAGAACTCAGTGAATGCCAAATTTTGTCCCAGCAAAATACTCAAAACGAAAAATTCCAATAAAACATTTTGAAGGGGGTTGTTTTGTCTATGTGCAAAACTAAATCCATTTTCCATGTAGGACTCACACTTATTTTTCATAATGGTCTGTGTACGAAAATAACTCATCCATCCACCTATCGCTGAAAGAATTCCTCATCGTCAATCTCCACATAAGGGATAGGCAATGAAAGCAACTTCTGCCCCGGGCAGCATACTTAATCATTATTCTAACCACAGCCTTAGGAACTTCCTCTATTTTTTTTATTTCACATGCAGCAGAGAATCATATGGTTTAGCTACCCCATTGGTTGTTCTGGATAGGATTTGGATATTATTCTCTTCAGTGAACTACACAACCATCTTTTCTGAGTTTTCTCAGAAAATCTTCTGCGCACTGCTGCAGAATATTGAAGGGAAGTATGAAATGCCAGTCTCCTGGCAATTCCCACCTTGTTCTGCAAGTAGGCACAATAACAGATGCTCCCTTGTACTGGGTTACAAGAAAAATGCTATTGCAAGTAAATAACAGCTGATTGTAAATATGCCTGAATTTTCATGTTAATGCTTCCTGTGATAGATGCATGCCATAATATTAAACAATTAGAATTGTTTTTAAATTATTCTGTGGAATGGCCTGAACTCTTATATCCTGCTGGTATTAGACTATATGTAGCACCTGTCTTTGTTTTGAGTGTAACTGTGATTTAACATTTATCCTAGCATTTTCATGTCAATATAATTCTCTGTCAACTCAAGAATGGATGAACAGCACGATAACATGGTCAAGAAAAATAAATATTGTAATCTTTTTAACTACATACAGGTTTATAATAAATTACTTTCATATGATTATACAAAATTTAGAATAGGAAATGTTGGTACTGTACATTTAGGGAAATCATTTTAGTTGTGTCTCTAAGATTGCTCCATCCGTTTATTCTTGCCATTATAAGTAAAGTTAGATGACTTCTATGTTTTACAATGAGGTGAACAATTTTTTCCCACAGCTTCACTTTGGTATATTTACGCATACCCACAAACACCCACAACTTTCAAGGACTGCTGGAGGTGTGATAGCTGATATAAGATTAGAAGAGACTGAATTTTCAAACCCTTCTTATATTTTTGTACGATAAATTTTGTTTGGCTTATTTGTACAGGAAATCTGGAACAAATATATCTATTCTACAAGGTAAATAGTTAAAATAAGACAAAAGAAAACCACATTTCTAAAATTTAGTGGTGCAAATTTGGAGGGCTCTGGAGCCTACATACAGCCCATGATCTTACAGAAGTTGCAAATCCTTGATTAGGAAACCCAGCCAAGGACTCTGAAGATCACTCCTTTCTAATATGATGTGCAATTCTTATTTGGAGGACTTACAGTATAATTACCTATTAGTTGTAAATGAGATCCATAGAAATAACACATGTTTGTGAGAAAATCTTTTCAGGGGAAAATGATTGATCATATCTCACTGCTCCCAAAAATAAGAAGGGTCGATAGACTTAATAGAAAGTTATCCTTCTGTTCTTCTGCAACATTTTACAAACCTAGACTGAATAGTATTGTCTACAGATTATCCTATGTTATAACAGCAAATAGAAAAAAAAGATGATGCATTAAGTGATATTTTAAGTAGTACTACAGGAACAGTAGCTTGAGGAAATACTTTTCTGAAAAAAACACAAATATCCCACAACGTTTCATAAAGAGCATACTGTCTACAGCACAAATACACTCAGAGTAGAAAACAGCAAAATTTGGATCAATACAAAAGCCGCTAGGATGGGGGCAGAGCCAGCTGTCAGGGAGAAAGGACATGTGAGAGGTAGCTCTGCGAAACGTGGACTCTATCCCCATTCTGCAGGACTCTACGGAGTTTAAAGGAAGCTCGGAGGGCTTCCAAAGGAGGGGGTCTCCGAAGATTAGCTACGGACGGCGGTCCGTGGTGGAAATCAGAGTAAACCAGGGACGAGCGGACGGTGGAGCAGATGACCAACAATGGCTGTCCATGAGCACTTGACAGCCGGCCATACAAGCAGTGAACTAGCGGAACGAAGGTACAGTTAAACTAACAAAAGTAACAACCTGAAAGTGAATTAGAAATTAATCTAAGAGGAGGCGCAAAACAATTGTATTGAAAAATAGCTGGGCAATTGGAGTCAGCTCTTGTTAAGGAGGTGACAGAGTTGCGAGACACATGACAAGTGGAACGAGAGGAAGATTACTGAAAGCCAAACGAGAGACGGGGGTGAAAAAACAACTGGCCGCTTAACTGTTAAGTTTTGCTTTGACATCAAAATATACGATCGTGAGAAAATAACTTGATAGCGTAGTCTCTGTTAGACAGAGGCTGTGAAAGTAAGATTGACTTGGACAGGAGAATTAGAAGAGTGATTGGTGGAAGCATTGATTGTTAATGGGGGATTGGAGGATCATCCTTGTTTCCTTTTCCTTTTCGGAATTTAGACTGAGATTTTGGATTTTGGACTGACTTAAAAAGGAAAAAAGAAAAAAAAGGTTTTCCTAAGAAAATGGACACTGGCTGGAGAATGACACAGTGAATCTAAAGAAGACAGAGAGACATTATATTGAAAAGGAGACATCTACTGATAGCAGAAAGGGGAAAAAGCAGCTTTCTGCAACGAAGTTAAAAAAGGAGAGTACAGTGACTGCTAGAGGATTGGGTCTTTCTTTTTTCCGATTCTTTTCTTCCTTTTTTTGTTGCAGGGTGAAGACATTTCGGGAAAGGACTCAGACTGACAAATCTTATCGGTGCCTTCTTTAATAATCATTTAATTGAAATTGAATTTATTAATTACCCTCCTTTTCTTTCTCTGTCCGCTCTCTCCCCTTTCCCTTGTCTTCCTTTCCTTCCTTCTCTGCTTTCATTTTTCCTTTTTTCTTTCTTTTTTCTTTTTCTTTTTTTATATTATTAAAAACTGCTAAGTTGTTTAAGAGATTTGAAAAATTGATACATTTAAATACTTGCTAATAGAGGTTTCATCAGGTGTTTAACATTACTAAAAAGTATTATTATTGTAAAGTATATATTATATAAAATCATTGAAAGTAGTTATTTAATAGATTTATAAGCTTGATTAAATAAGATATTATAGCACTATTGTCATTAATTTTTTGGAGGAAGTAGAAAAGGCAGCCCATTACCTAAGATTTCAAAATCTGAAGGAAGAAAAAGGAGAAAATGTATTGGATGTGATGGCTGATATACTGGCAAAGATATTAGAGATGGATAAGGAAGAGATATTTACAGAGATAGATGAACTCTATATAGAGTTCAAACAAACTATGCAAGAAGGTTTAACCTCCCATGAGAAGTTCACATCAGGTTAGTCAAAAAATCCATGCGAGATGAAATTTTATGCAAGACAAGAGATGAATTGCTTGAATATGTGGGTAAACAACTAACTGTCTTAAAGCAAATTCCAAAGAGGGTAAGAGATCTAAGGAGGCCATACCAGTTTTTAACATCAAAACTGATAAAATATAACATAAATTTTAGATGGTTGGTGCCAGAGGGTATTCTGGTAACATGGCAGGAAAAGAGATTTAGGCTGGATACCCTTGAAAAAGTGGAAGACTTCTTTGATCAACAATTTACTAGGGAAGACGAAACAGAAGAAGCAACACAGGAGAGAGGTAGACGAGAAGGAAGGAAAAGGGAAGTAACAAATATAGAAGGAGATACAGTAATTAATAAAGAAAAAAGGAATGGAAGAAGTGAATCCACAGAGGAAAATAAAGAATCTAAGGAGATTAGAATTACAAGGAGCACTAGACAAAGGAATCAATAAAAATTTGGATAGGTGTGAACTGATATCATTGAATATTAATGGCATAAACTCCCCAGTAAAAAGGGAAAAAATTGTTTAAAAGTCTACAGGCATTAAAGATCGACATAATAGCACTTCAAGAACTACACATCTTAGAAAAACAAAAATATTTATTAGAAAATAAAAAATTAGGGAAAAAAAATTCTGCTCTTGATGTACAAAAGAAAAAAGGGGTAGCATTTTATAGAAAGGAATGGATCCCTGCTAAGAAATTTATAAAGATAATCAGGGTAGGATTCTGATGGTCGAAATTGAATTAGGAAATAGAAAGATCTTATTGGTAGTAATATACGCACCGAACGGTCTGCAAGAATCTTTTTCCCAAAAATTGTATTAAAGAGTTGCAATATGAAGAAATTTGTATTATGGGGGACTTTAATGCAGTTGTTGACAAATTATTAGACTATAAGGGAAATAATACAAAATTAGGGAAAAAAAGAAATTACCAAAAAGTTGTTTTGATTTGAGGAAGGATTTTTATATTTGTGATGCATGGAGAGAAAGAAATTTGGAGAAAAAGCAATATACATGCTATTCTAACTGGCATTAGTCATGGTCGAGACTCAATATGACATGGATGACCAACAAATTAAATTCTGAATTAATTGAAATTAGTATTGAGCCAAATTTTCTGACAGATCATAGTATGATCAGTTTTAGCTACAAGGGACAAAAGCAAAGTATAGGATGGACACTTCAAAGATCAATTTTAAAAGAGGAAATATTTAACATGACACAAAAAGAAAAAAAGAATCAGAACTTTTTTTGATGAAAATAAAGAGGAAGATACCTCTCCACAAAATAATTGGGATACAGTCAAAGCTATGATAAGAGGAGTAGCAATAAAATGTATGGCGAAAAAAAAAATAAAGAGAAAAAACAACAAAGGAAAATATTTGAACAGGAATATAAAGCTTTGGAGAAGAAATTACAAGAGACACCACAGGAAAAACAACTCAAGTTACAAATGGAACTATTAAAACATAAAATAAACTTAACAGAGAAACAAGAGTTAGCCCACCAATTAAAAATGACTAAACAATATCAATTCGAGAATGCAAACAAACCAGGGTGCTGGTTAGTGTATAAACTGAAAAAACAAAAAGAAAAAAGGTGAATTACCAAATTAAGAAATGATCAAGAAGAGATTTGCTACCAAGAGGAAGAAAAAAGAGTGATAATTCAAAAATTTTATGAGAAATTATATATAGAGGAGTAATATCCAGCAGATGTTAAAATAAAAGAATATCTAAAGAAAGCAGGACTCACAAGAAGACAAAAATATCCTGAATCGGGAAATAACAATTGAAGAAGTCCACTGGGCAATAAATAAGCAGAAAAATGACAAAGCCCCGGGCCCAGATGGTCTCCCAGTGGAAATGTATAAATCAAAACAGGATACGCTAAGTAGTGAAATGCTTAGAATATTTAACGGTTAGAAGAAGCTAAAATCCCTAAATCTTGGAAAGCAGTGAGGATAACAATTATACCTAAAGATGGAAGTGATATCAGGGACTCTGGAAACTATAGACCGATATCCCTACTTAATGTTGATTATAAAATTTTCGTGTTAATTATTGCAGAAAGACTCAAGGAAATTTTAAATGAATATATCTCTTTAGACCAAAATGGATTTCTTCCCTATAGGCAACTTAAAAATAATATTAGGACAACTCTGGATATTATAGAATATTATGAGGACCACAGTGGTGATCAAATTGTATTAATGTTTTTAGATGCCAAAAAGGCCTTTGATAATGTTAAACGGCAGTTCATCTTGCAGCAAATTAGAGATATGGATCTAGAACAAAAAAATTTAAATATAATTTTGGCAGTATATGAAAAACAAGAAGTCAGAATCTTGGTGAATGGGAGGATAACAGACAAATTTCAAATTCAAAAAGGAACCAGGCAGGGATGCCCATTATCACCACTTCTCTTTATTATGTCATTGAAGGTCTTAGCAAGAATAATTAGAAATGAACAGAAATTAAAAGTCTAAAAATAAAAAATGAAGAATTTAAATTACAAGCCTTCGCGGATGATTTACTATTAGAGGAGCCACAAAATTTGGGACCAAAATTATTAGGCAATTTAGAAGAATTTGAAGAAGTTGTGGGGCTAAATATTAATAAGGATAAAACAAAAATTATTACTAAAAATATGACACATAAATAGAAAGAATTATTGGCAAAGAGAATGGGCATTCAAATGGTAGAAAAGATCAAATATTTGGGAATTACTGTTTTGGCAAGATATACAACACTCAAAAGAGAACATTATGACCCATTAATAAAACAAATAACTAAAGATTTGGAAACATGGGACAAATTAAGGCTATCCTTCATGGCAAGGATAGCAGTAATAAAGATGAATGTGCAGCCCAAATTACTATTTCTTTTTCAAAATGCTCCTATAAAACTAGAAAAAAAGTTTTTTGACAATTTGAATAGAATAATGACAAATTTTATATGGCAGAAGAAAAAAACAAGAATTAAGTTAAAGTTGCTGCAAGATGTTACTGAAAGAGGAGGATTTGGCCTGCCCGACTGGGAGTTGTACTACAGAGTCTCAATATTAACTTGGGCAAAAGATTGGACTAGCCATAAAAATAAAAGAATTTTGATATTAGAAGGTTACAACTTACAGTCAGGTTGGCACACCTTCCTCTGGCAAGAGAAATCAAAAGGTTATAGTTATGTGCATAGGCATAAAATGAGACAGATTATGGTACAAGATAAAAAGACAAATGTATATAGACACTCCTATTTGGCTATCAACCTTGGAAACATTGATGCATCCACACCTCTTGCATCAAGGGAAAATCGTCACCTATGAAGAGATACTAAATGAAAAAGGAGAGCTACAAACTAAACAAGAGTTGAAGAACTAGGGAATCGAGGTGGAATGGTGGGCCTATTTGCAACTCCAATCTAAATACTTAAAAGATAAGAGAGAAGGGGGAATTAGTAGAACTAGGACAAAATTAGATGAAATTTTATTAGGACCAGAGCAGAAGATGATAAAAAAATATATCAAGTTTTATTGGAATTTAAATTGGAAGAAGAAATAGTAAAGGAATTGGTGGTATGGATGAAAAATTTTGGTTATAGCATAAATTTAGACAATTGGCAAACACTTTGGAATAGAAATTAAAAAACGATTCTAGCAATACCCTTTAAAGAAAATGTGTATAAATTATTTTATAGATAGCACATACTCCCATCAAGTTTGGCAAAAATGATCTGTAAACTTTCCCCCACATGCTGGAAATGTAATAAAGAAATAGGAACTTATTATCACTTATGGTGGAGTTGCAAAGAGGTCCAAAAATATTGGCAAAATTTATATAATTGGATAGAAGAAATGTGTGGAATTAAAATACCACATAGGCCTGAACTCTTTCTGCTAGGAATTAATGTTAGGAAATATGGTAAAGAAAACATGTATTTAATGATCCTGTAATTACTGCAGCAAGGATGGCATTTGCTCAGAATTGGAAAAGTAAAGTTATCCCAAATGAATTGGAAATATTGAGGAAAATCACAATGTGTCCAGAAATGGATAAACTAACAAAAGAAGTAAAAAATAAGGAGGATTCGGATTACTATAAAACATGGGATAAATTTTATGGCTGGCTAGAGACGAGGAAGATCTATGAGAACAAGGAATAACTATACGTATATTTAAAGTGTATAGATGGAAATTATATAATATTATTATTGGATTTAGCAAGGTAATGACAATGATGGATGTTAGGGAAACTACCACGTTCAAATAGATTATCATTGTAGAGTATTTCTAAATGTTATTAGGACAAACAACAGAAATTGCAAATCTGGAGGAGGTACTTGATTAATACTTATCTATATTTAAATTCCCTTTTATAACATATTCCAGTACTGTACTGTACCAAGAATGTGAAAACATTAGGTCCAACAATTATACTGATTAGGTCCAACAATTATTCTGATTTACCTAGAAGTAGCAAAAGTTTAACTAAAGTCAACAGTTTCGCATAGTTTTTCTTTTAAGAATAGCAGAATTACAGCAAAACATACGGTAATGACAATTTTAAAAAATAAAATTGAAAGCTTCCTTCCTTCCTCCCCTCCCTCCCTCTCTCCCTCCCTCCTGCCATCCCTCCCTCCCTTCCCTTTTAAAATTACACAGTTTGAAAGCTAAAAGAGACCAGAAGTGACTCATTCACTAGCATAGTAGCTGCCCCTTCCTTCAGCTTTAGGAATCTGTTCTTGTCTGCTGCTGAGGTTCTGTCTCTTTTTATTATATCAGGAATTCATGACAAAATTTGATAAACTGAAAAAAATAGGAACATTCGTTTTTTTTTCCTTCAAGAGAAAAAGTTAACATACTCCCTTTCAGTACCAGATAATTAATAATGCTCTCTCCTTGTTTCCTATCCTTCTATGGGATAAATGGAGAACGAGTAAGAAAAAAAAGTCATATAAATCTCTTATGAGCAAGTGATGCATATACAAATTTCTATAAGTCAGTACATTTCCACTGCTGATGCAAGTGGAACGGAATATATAAATTATGCCCACAATTACAACATAAAAAGCTATCAGTGGAAATTTCTACCAAATTTATAAGTATATGCAACTTTTTATTTGTTTGCTAGGGTGAAAAACAGAGACAGTGATATGTTTCATTGGCAATAGTCAGTGGGGTTTTTTTTAAAGAGATGTATTATACAATTGGAACTTTCAGCACATTGGCACATTTTACTGTATTCATATGCAAACCTTATGTATTTCCTTTCTAATGATTACACGCTATCTGGGAAAGCCAACAGTAATTAAAATATAAGGTACATTTATTTATGAGTAATTGGGGTTTTTAATCTTGATAAAGAATCTGACATTGTTTGAAATGAATTAGTCTTTTAGTCTATGTTGCTGGTGAAATTCTTTTAGGGAAATAAGTCCAAAAAATAATATACCTAAGCATTCTTACTTAATTACTCATTGGCAGCAAAGCTAATTAATTAAATGGTCATATAGTTCTACTTTGTCTCTCTTTCTTGCTATGAAACAGATTTAGCTCTAAGAAAAAAGAAAAGAGAATTCCATCTGATCATTTAATAAGATTTAGTAGAATTTTCCTTGTGCACAGGATTTGGTACTCTTTCTATTCTTTTTTGACATCTACCTGAAGTTACTAGGTGAGATCATTCATCCCAATGGGTAAGGTATCATCAGTATGGTAATGATACCTAATTGCCCATCTCTGCTTCTGATAAACTATGCCGTGCTATTGATGTCTTATCCTGATGCTTGGCGGGTGTACAAATCTGGGTGAGAAACCATAGGTTCAACTGAATCCTGGCAAGAATGAGTGGTTCTGGGTTTTGGGGGGTCTTCTGGATCTCTGGCTTTACTATTTTTGGTATTGGAGAGCGTGGCCCAATTTTTCATAGTTTGACAACTACTAGACTGACAACTCCTGCTCAAAGAGCAGGGGCAGTAATGGCCAGTAATTGCACAGCCTTGAGGTATGCACCAGTTATGCCCTTTTCTAGATTCTGAGGCTCTACTCACAGTTGCTCACACCTTGGTCATCTCCAGAGTAGATTACTAATGTACTCTATATATTCTGGAAGGCCTATCTGGAAGCTTCAACTGGTGTAAAATGTGGCTGCAAATGTGACATGTGTACCCTTAGGACCCATTACCTTTCAGTGCTGGGAACCACATTGGCTGCCAATCTGTTTCAAAGTATAATTCAAAGTGCTTGTTTTGACATTTAAAGCCCTACATGGCATGTGATCAGGCTGTTTGAAGGTGGGGGACAACTCTCTACAGCCAACTTGCCACAGCCAACTTGGTGTGACCAACTCGTCGTGGGACAACGTGCCACAACCAACTTACCATGGGACAACTCACTGAGGGACAATTCAACAATTCAATTTAATTATTTGAAATAATTAAAACATGATTTAAATTTTTGTCATTTACCTTTCAAATTGTCTCTCTTTTGGCATCCTTTCTTTAATTATTCTATTCCATTATTTCTTCAATATTAGCATAATTCTTGTCCTGTGGCAAGTTGGGTGTGTTCAATGGCAAGTTGGCTGTGGTGAGTTGGTCACAGCGAGGTTGCTAAAAAGGACACATTTTCAGAGGCTTCCAAAGGTCAACAAGTATGGGACTAAAGTCATCTCAGGGAAGATGATGACAGTAGAAAAGGCATATCATTTGGATTCCAGGCAGGATCTGCAACATATTAGTTCTTCTGGACCTGATAGGGTGGGTAGATATAAGAGAATCACAGGAGCAAACCAAAGTGTCAAAAAAATAAATAAATCAGTTTCTCAGAAGCCACTGTTGGCATCCAAGTTCTGAAGAGCTGAAGCAGGAGATCATTTGTAGACATTTGATAAAGATATTGAGCATCCAGTTTAATAGCTCAGGATCCATGCAGACATCTATAATTTACCTGATGGTTTGATTATTTTGAATGAATTCAGTGGCAGTGTTTTGTTTGGAATCAAAATCAAAAATAATTTTCTATGTGTATCCTTTCCAGGCATTTATATTTCATGCCTAGCTTTCCTCCACAGGAAGAAGCAGGCAACCCACTTTATCTAATGTTAGAAATTAAGCAAAGTTAGGCTGGGTTAGTGCTTGTATGGAACACTATCAGGGAATACCAAGACTGATTGAAAAGTAAAATAAACATAGACTGGAAGTAATCTGCTTCTTTACTGCTATTTTAAAAAATGTAAAGAAGACATCAAGAATTAATCTCAAAGGAAAGTTTATCTTTTTTTAAAAGAGGTTCCCCCCACCCCCAGCTACTTTCTTTAAGGACCACTTGAAAACTGTGGACATCTGCATTATTTAAATGATGATGTTACAAAATGTGTTTTTAAAACAGTGTGGGTTTGTGTTTCAAAGTCTAAACAAAGAATGATAATGAACTTAACTTACTAACCATTTTATGTTCATCTAATTTTTTTGTTTGTTTTGAGGAACTGGGTTTTGGATACACACACACACACACACACACACACACTGAAAAGCAATATAGGTAGCTTTGTAGGACATAAATATAACAATATGTACAAATATGCGCTAATATATTTAGCAAGTTGTTCTGTCTTGGTTTCTTCCTTCCAGATTTTCCCTCCTTGCTTATTTTTTTATTCCACATTCTCTTAAGACAACTATTGTTTTGAATTCCTTCAGAGAGGAAAATTACTTTTGCTAGAAAAGTGATTTTCCATGCTCTTCTATCAGAGCAAATTTCCTAGTCCTAAGTGTGGTTGTAAATCAAAGGCAACCTGTACTTCTAATTTTACTAGTTCTTCCGTAAAGGCACATGTTCTGTCTCTATATTCCTTGATGCTCTATAAATTTGAATTGCAGGGGGATACAAATGCAACAAATAAATAAATGATCCATTGATCAAAAGAACATGACAATTCCCAACACCCTTAGTTTTTAGAATTTCTTCTTAATAGCACAACACATAGCCAAACCTTGGCTGACATAAGAAATCTAAACAGACCAGGATCTACTTTGAAGTTTGCTGGTACACTAGCAATAGCAATAGCACTTAGACTTATATACCACTTTACAGTGCTTTGCAATCCTATTTAAGCAGTTTACAGAGTCAGCATATTGCCCCAAACAATTTTGGGTCTTCATTTTACCCACCTTGGAAGGATGGAAGGCTAAGTCAACCTTGAGCCTGGTGAGATTTGAACTGCCAAATTACAGGCAGCCGGCAGGCAGCAGAAGTAGCCTGCAGTACTGCACTCTAACCACTGTACCACCGTGGACTACCTTTGCTGACAGATTTATCAGAACGGGGAAGTAAATAAATGCCATTTATTTATTCCCAATTTCCTAAGAAAGAAATTGAGCTGGGAAGTAAACAACTTCCCACAGAATGCAATTGCAGTCTATTTCTGTATCATTGCTGAAGAGAACTACATGGACTACATCTATGTAACCACTAGGAATCAAGATCAATTCAAGAAAGATTTTATCTTAATATTTGAATAAAACAGGAAAGTGGGAGAGTTTCATCCTTGCTCATTTCCTTCTTGTCATACAGCTTTTTAACCCACCATCCATATTTTCTCAGTTATTTCTAGAAAGGCCAAAACTTTTCTTAGAACTGCTATTTTTCCCAAAGAAGAATCTGTCAAAATATTTTTCTAATCTTCTGATCAAAATAATAACAAAACTTTGTGTTCTACTTTACCTTTAATTTCCCACCAGTTTAAAAACTTACCTTCAGTCTTTCTGTTCAGAAGCTGAAAAATAATTATAATACTGGTACTACTACTACTATTATTATTATTAATAATAATAATACATTCTGATCAGTATTCACAAGATATTCATGACTTTTTTATCTTTCATGATTCAATCAGAGGACATACATACAGCTTAGAATTGCTTTCTCTGTAACTTTAAGTAAATATTAGCTTTTCTTTCTGTGACTGTCACAATCGAACCATTCTTGATCTTGGGCATATGTTTTCTTACAAATATATTTTCTAAAAGAATGCCAAAGCTTGGAAACTAAATAATATCAACCCTGAATAAAACTTCTATGCCTGATCTCCAGGAATCATAAAACAAGTTTTCTTAGTTTGAGTATTTAAGAAAGAAATCTGGATGAAATTTTCACTTGTGAGAAAGTTCACAGATAATAATGTATTTTTTTCTTTCTGAGTCTGGGTCTGCAATGTTCTTTCCCATTTAGGAAATAGGCCTATAGCAATGGTGGCTAACCTTTATCCTGTGCCAAAAATTGTGCACGCACTTGTGCACTTGCGCTCAAGTGCCAGCACCTAGAAGGCAATGCATGCTCCCCCATGCCCTTGCACATGTTTGCACAATCCCCCCTGCCCCCTTACCTCCACTGCACCTCCCAGCTGATTTTTTGGCCTCCCAGAGACTTGAGGAAAACTTCTGCAGCCTTTGTAGGCCAAAAAATGGGCCCATTTCATCACTTCCTGTATGTCCAGAAATACAGGAAGTGATGAAATGAGCCTATTTTTCGCTCTACAAAGGCTTTCCTCAGCCTCTGGGAGGCCGAAAAAAAGTCTCAAACAGGCCGAAAATCAGCTGTGAGACGTGGGCATGCATAATAAGGTAAGTTTGCCTATGGCTCGCATGCTGGCACAAATGGCTCTGCATGCCACCTGTGGCACACGTGCCATAGGTTCGCCATCATGGGCCTATAGGTTGTTCTCTAATTCCTCATTATTCCTTGTCAAGGAATAATTTGAGAGAAGACTTATCTAAAAAACCAAATGTTATAAAGTTGAAAAGAATTAGAAAGTATATTTGAATATTGATTCTTAGCTGTCTATGACTATTTTAATGTTTTGTACAGGAGAAGATGATTTGATCAGGTATCCCAGAAATCATCTGTAAAATTAGGCTAGACTCTACATTATGAGGTGTTGAATGAACAAATAACCGGTATGAAATAATTTATTTCAGAACTGGCCCAAGGCATTTTATTCCTGTAAAGCATTAGTGCTTTACAATGTTGCAATGTTGCAATTAGTGCTTTACAATGTTGCAATTAATGTAGTGTAATTCTCCTATAAAATGCTTTTTGCTCAACTAGGTTTGTACCAGTGGTAGGATTCAAAATTTTCTACTACCGGTTCTGTAGGCATGGCTTGGTGAATGTGGTTTGGTGGGCATGGCTTGATGGGTGGGCAGGGGAAAGATACTGTAAAATCCCCATTCCCTTCCCACCCCACTAACCTGCTTTCCAGCTCCGTTCTCCTGCGCAGGGCAACAAAAGAACACTCAGCCAATCAGCTGGGACTCTGGAGATAGAGAATAGATGGGGGCAGGGGCAGTCAGAGGTGGTATTTGCGGGTTCTCTGAACTATTCAGAATTTTCATTGCCGGTTCTCCAGAACTGGTCAGAACCTGCTGAATACCACCTCTGGTTAGTAGCCTATATTTGATTTCTTTCTTTTTTCTTTTTGAAAAAGTTTTATTCAATTTTCACATATTACAGAAGAAAAAAAATCTTTTTTAAATGAACAGCATAATTCCAGGTTAACACATTTCCATTACAAACTTGACTTTCATTTCCTACTCATCTTTCACATTTGATAACTTGTCTTAATCTTACTTATATATTTTCTTTCATTTTAATTATCGAGCTTTTTCCATCTTAATTCATGAACTTTCCAAAACATTGCTTAATCAATTTCTTAGAATCCTTAGTGCATCATTATATATCTTCATATTCATTGTATTTTATATTCTTTTCTGTCAGGTCTGCAATGTACTCATCTATACTTAATTCAGCATTCCAAAAATTCACACATTTCCAACATAGAAAAAACAGCAACAACAAAGCAACACCTCTATTATTGCCAATTTCAAACTGCCATCCCTGTAGTTAACATATCACCTAATTAATTCCTCCCTAAGATTCCCAGAGTTTGATTCTGTGTTAACACTTTAAAAAAAGAAGAAAAAACCCACAATAATAACTTTTTGTTAATTACTACATTACATGTGTTTCTTTTAAGCCTGGGACTCCAAGTTCCCCTTCTTATTACATAAAGATATATCCAAGTTAAGAAAATTATACACAAAACAACATAATTAATCCCTTCATTTCATAAGAACTAATATTGTTTTCCCTTTAACATTGTTCCTGCTCTGTTTGCCATAGGTTATTAATTCATTTAGTATTGTTAATATCTTTATTCTGATTACCTCTCTTAATTTCATACAGTAAAGAAAAGAAAAAACTAACAAACACTACAATAATAGAACAATATCAGTCCCTATCTCCCATCTTAATAATATATATTGACTATTTTCTGAACAAACTTATTATTTCTTATTTATTTAAACTAACCCTTATACCCGTGATGGCAAACCTGTGGCACGCGTGCCAGAGGTGGCATGCAGAGACATTTGTGCTGGCACGTGAGCTGCAGGCAAACTTACCTCACTGCACAGGTGCACACCTCACAGCTGATTTTTGGCTGGTTTGAGGCCTTTTTTGGCCTCCCAAAGGCTTGAGGAAGGCTTCTGCAAGCTATGTAGGCCAAAAACTAGCCCTGTTTTGTCATATCCGTTATTTTCAGAAAAAGAGGAAGTGATGAAACGGGGCTAGTTTTTGGCCTAAAAAGCTTGCAGAAGCCTGCAGAAGCCTTCCTCAACCTTTTGGGAGACCGAAAAAGGCCTCAAACCAGCCGAAAATCAGCTGTGAGGCACAGTGCAGGTAAGGGGGCAGTGGCGGGTGGGTGGATTGCACGCGCATGTGTAGGGGCATGGGAGGGTGCACATTGCCTTCTGGGTGCTGGCACAGGAGCACGAGTGTGTAAGCGCGTGCACATTTTTTGGCACAGGAGCCCAAAAAGGTTAGCCATCACTGCCTTATATACTTGCAGAGTCCCCATCTTTTAAATTTCAATCAACCATTATCTCTGTGTCTTTTAATTAAACAATTCCATTTCATTTTTATGTGCTTGCCATATTTCTTTCTTTCCTGGTCCTGTTTCATTCTTACCCTCTTTTTATCACTCCAATTTCTATCCCCCTTCTTTTTCATTACTCCTTTCTGGAATTTCGTTTCCTTCTATTTTCTCTCCTTTTGTTAGGTTTTTAATGCCTATAATTGATTTCTGATTGCTGCTTGTTGCATTCTATAATCAAGATCAGAGGTCTCCAAACTCGACAACTTTAAGACTTGTGGAGTTCAACTCCCCGAATTCTCCAGCCAGCTATAGCTGGAGAATTCTGGGAGTTGAAGTCCACAAGTCTTAAAGTTGCCAAGTTTGGGGACTCCTGATCCAGATGCTGATAGTTTTGTAAGATTTGATGCTATGAACGGACTGTTGTTAATTTCAGGCTGTCTTATTTCTGAGGACTGCTTAAATAAACATTGCATAGTTTCCAAACTTACGTTCCAATACTGTCACATTAGAGAAGTCAGTGGATAATCTGTATTATTTTCATTTATATCTTCTTCCAGGAATTCGAAAAGATCGCAGAGGTGGCCGAATACTGAAGCACAAACGTCAAAGAGAAGAACACGATAGCAGAAATATAGGCACAGTAGCAGAGGCAAGGGGCCCAAATCTCTGGCCAAGTCCGCTAATGATCAAACATAGTAAAAAAAACAGCCCAGCCCTCTCCCTCTCTGCAGATCAGATGGTTTCTGCTTTGCTAGAGGCAGAACCTCCTATTGTCTATTCAGAATATGATCCTAACAGACCCTTCAATGAAGCTTCAATGATGACGTTGTTGACCAACCTTGCTGATCGAGAACTGGTTCATATGATCAACTGGGCCAAAAGAGTTCCAGGTAAGAATACTACCAAAATACTAATTTGAACAACTATTCATATTGTTCCACATTGGAAAACGTATTACAACATATAGACACATGTGTCTATATGTTGTAATACGTTTTCCAATGTGGAACAATATGAATGTTTGACACCTGTTTGACAAATGACAACGCTTTCATCATGTTCAAAATGACATAAATCATTGTGGATATCATAGCATTAAGATGAAGTTAATTCAAATTTAACTTCCACGTCAAAAATCTTTTGGAGGCAATTGAGTTGTCCACCACTTCAAGGAGATATCTGGATCAAATTTTATCTATTGCAACCGAAGTTTGGTAAATGTAGGACTAATTTTTACTATGTTCTTTCTGCCTTCCCCTACAATATGGTATATAGCAGCATAAGATGTTTGTTTCACATCTTTGCATCAACATTAGTAATTAAAATGGGTTATGGTCTGTAAAGCAGAATCCATATTGCAAATCACATGGTAAAGATAAATATAAATGTTGTGCAATAATAACTAGAAAACTAAGGAACTGCTGCCCTCAACAGGCTTTGTGTACTTGATAAGGTGGTGTAGGAAGAATGTAGCTTCAATTGTTTTTGCATAATACTGCTTTCAGCCATTAGCTATGGCCTATCTTACTTTACCATACATTTGGACTTCAGTGTATATTTCAGTGGTGGTATTCAGCCAGTTCACACCGCATCAGGCGAACCAGTAGCAAGAATTTGGCGTGGGTCACCGAACTGTTAGTAAGTTCTGGCTGGTCATGCCCCCCCCCACCCAGTCGCCCTCCCCCCGATGCTCGCTCACCCCACCCGCCTGCCTGACATTTGCCTAAGGTATTTCTTTCTTTTTTTCCCTCCCAATAATCAGCTGTAGATACGATCAGCTGTGCCGGGATTCCCCTTACTGAGGCCCAGGAAGGCAAAAAATGGAGGGAGGAGTTCAGCCCCCCCCTCTATTTTTTGCCTTCCAGAGCTCCAGAGGAGCCTTAGGGGAGCAAAAATGCCCCCCCCCCAGGCTTCTCTGAGGCTAGGAAGCTCCCAAAACGGAGCTTGGAGGGGTGCTGCGTGCCCCTCCCATGCTCTGTTCCTTTTCTTCCTGAGCCCCAGAGGAGCCTTAGGGGAGCAAAAACGCCCCCCAGAGGCTCCTCTGTGGCTAAGAAGCTCCCCAAAATGGGTGGGGGCTGCAAAAAAAAGCCATGCTCACCCAGTCACATGGCCATGACTACCAAGCCACGCCCACAGAGCTGGTAGTAAAAGTTTTTGAATCCCACCACTGGTATATTTGGCATGTTTTTTTCTTGTTTTGAACTGCTGTATTTCCTGGCATGTCTATAAACTTCCAACAGATCCAGCCAAAGCCAACGAAGTTGTTGGAAAATCCCCCCAACCCCACTGTGGACTTAAAGCTTCAAAAATTAAAACAAGCCTTTTGAAGTTAGCCCAGTAACTAAATGGCAACAATTAAAACTCTTTAAAGATCTACAGTATTGGAAGCAGAGAGAAGTTGGGCAGCCAGATTTTTACTCAACCATAGACTGTCAACTGTATGTGTGATGGATTATGTCTCCAAAGGAGGAGGTGGCATGATGGAGTACCATGAAATAGCACTTTCCCAGGAAGAAGAGAGCATATTCCAAGGAAGGGGATGAGACAAGAGACAATACAGCCCAAAGCTGGATTGGAGTCTGAGGAAGAGATTTAGCATAGCCATGTCCCAGAGTTTCCTAGGGTACATCTGTTGGATTAGAATGATATAGATTTAATTTGGCAAGAGTCTGTCTATAAGGTGAGAGCAAATAAAGAATTAAATTGTGGCTAATTTTGCTGCATATCCTAGGGACCATTTTTAGGATTGTTGTCATCTTTATGCGCTTTCAGCAATGTCAAATTCCTTTTCTTATCACCCAGAAGGGTTTTTTTAGTCATTTTATGCAAATTCTCTTCCTGTTATTCTTTCTCTTGTTCCAAATGCAGCTCACTGCTATTATCTGATTCTTATTTTGGGATAGTGGACTATAATTTAAGAGCTGACTACCTTGACTTACTTATATGTCATTGTAGATAATAGCATTACAACTAAATTATGTTTTAAGAAAGCAGTATAGAGCAAAGGTCATGCTCTGGGTGGCCTAAATTGTCTCTAGCAACTTTATATAACTTTCCTTTCAATTAGAAAATGTTCTTGGTTTTCATGGGTAGCAAGTTGGAAATGAATTTGTGTAGCAATCTGTTGAACTCAGAGGTAGGCAAACTGACCTTGTTAGATAATTTGGACTATAGTTCCCACCAGCTCCGGCCAGTTAGATGTTTAGAAACATTTGCAGCAACACAGGAAGTAGCACAGGGATTATGGGAGAAAGAAAGATCCATCCAGTCCTGGAATTCTCTCTATGAGAAGGCAACACAAATAGATTCACTTCCTATAGTTTCTCTTTCTCGAATCCAATATAAACTATAATGTATAAGCCAAATTTGTTGCTGAAGCATACAGAGAATACTGTCGTCCTCTTCTTTGGAAGACAGTAATGTTCAGTGGGAGCTCAGTGTACTAACAAGTAGCTACAGAAGTTGGAAAAAAACATTTCTGCTTGTGAGGTGAGGTTTGTTATTGTTAATCATAGGCAAAATGTTTGGCATTGGTCTTAAAGAACTTGGGTAATTATTGACTTTCACTATAGTAGCTCTGTAGTTTAATGAACTTAAAACATTACATTGGGCATGTAGGCTTTGAAGTTTCAAGATTATTCACAGCATTGTAGTTATTTTTTGTGGTTTCCTGAAGTGAAAAGATAAATACCTGACATTTTTTTTTACAAAAAGCTGCCAAACCTGCTGATTTTCTAAAGACATTGTTTCTTTTTAAATTTGTCTTAGTTGACCATCAGTTTTATTAAATTAAGAACATTGTGATGAACCAATAATAGACTTGTTTTTATCTGACATCAATAATCCTGATTTAAAAATTGCAAAATTGAAAATTACCCCTTGGATTTAATATTAATAATAATAATTTAGTAACTATATATACCATCCAACTCCCAGAGACTCTGGCCCACACTAATCAGTTTTATCCTCCTGCACTCCTCGATATTTGTTCTGTAGGGTCTGCAGTGGATACAATAATATTTACCATGGGTTTGGTCATTTGAATATTAGTGAGAGTTACTACTTCTTTGGATGCATTTATAACAAATTTTAAAAATTATCCAGTTGCAATTCCTAAATGCAGTGCTAGAATGTCATTATGGGAATCATTTTTTTTAAATAATTCACACAATATTTAGATTAGAATCCATATTGTGTACTTCTTAATTACTACCAGAGATATGTCCTACCATAATTTAATAATCCAGGCAGGAAAAGATCTAAAGCAACACAAATATTTTTGTCTTAGATGCTGGGTGGAATTCAGCTTGGATACTCAACATTGCTGTGAATATTGTGAACTTTTAGGATTGAACAGACCCAAGCACACAAGAAACTTCTTGTGAACCAGGTCAATTTGTTCTTTATTTGTAGTATTTCATGAGTACAAAATATTAGTTTCTCTGATCGATTGTTTTCAGTTAATTGACTAGACAAGGATTATACAGCCAGAACTTCAGCTCTCATCCCTTTCTGGCTTCTGCTTTTAAAGAAATGTGGTAAATTGCTTTATGACCTAATTGTATTGTCCATGTGATTTTCTGTTCCAAGGTAAGTGCCCTGCCTAACCAAACTGCTTCTGCTAATGTGGCAGCATTCTATCCTAAAAGTATATAGCTGTAATTAAATTTCCCAGAGAGTGAACCAAAGCTTTCAGGTAAAGCTTAGCTGGCAACCATCCATATCCTAACCTAAATCTTCTTTTCGGTATCTCCAGAGCCACTTCTCACTCTGAATCTCAGTACCAGGAGACAGATCCTACACCATGTAGTTATCTTCCTGGCATAATGATCTCTATGCTGATTCCTCTTTGGGATTCTTAAATCAGCCTGAAACCTGCATCTGTTCAGGAACCCACTATTATTTAATTTCATTTTGGTTTGCTAGCCATTTCTCTTCTATTTCTGTTCCAAGTCTATTCCTCCTCTCTCCTCCTGCTGAGAGACTTTTTCTGACAGGAAAAAAATGAGCTGTTTTTCCCCAGTTCTTCTGAAGTGTTAGGTTATCGCATAAGTAGAGTTTATATAAAAGCCAGTTTTTTTGTAATAGTTAAAGCAACAGGCTAGAAACCAGATGACTGACTTTTAGTCTCACTTTAGGTACAAAACCAGCAGGGTGACTTTGGAAGAACACAATGGCAAACTACTTCCAAAATCTTACTAAAAAGTGCAGGAATTTGTCCAGGCAGTTGTTAGGAGTCAAGAATGACTTGAAGGCATGTGCACAAATGTGATGTGTGTGTGAGAGAGAGCGGGGGACGGAGGGAGGGAGGGAGAGCGAGCGAGAGGGAGAGAATATCATATGACAGGATAGTAGACAATCTTTTCTTCCTCCTTTCTGTCACAGTGAAATTTGCCAGGATTTTAAATGATTACTAACCTACCCAACCCCTATGTAACACAAGCTATTTTTCCCTAAGGCAAATATTTGGTCATATATTTGTCCATATGTACATATACACACTGTTTGATGTGAATCTGGCAATTTATAAATATTTCCAATATTTGAGGAGAAGAACTGATATTTGAACTTTAGCTCTGCTAAAAAATACCCCTAAGAATAAAAATGTATTTCTTCTTTCTGTAACATACCAGGAAGATGGTGATAGTTCTGGATCCACCTAATTAGTGTAACTAATTCAGTTCTTAGTTAGTTGGGTGGAAACTCTCTGAAATTTTGCATCCCTTCACCAATTGCTCCCTTATGTCCTCAGGCAGCTGTGCTTACAGTGAGATAATGGCAGTGGAATGGTTTACAGCAGACTTGGTCATAAACTTCCAAAAGGATGTTAAAGGAAGTACAACAAAAGAAGTGTGCAGGGTTTGAAAATATGTTAACTGCTTTGATCCTTGGTGCACTGCACTGCACATCTGTGCTGTTTCTAGAACTGTGTGACTTTTTTCAGCCTTCTACAAAACTGGTTTAAGAGTCTTGTTAATATTAATTGAATTGGTTTGTTAAATCAGCCACACCTTTAATCTAGAAGCCCGAAAGGAAGTTGAAGTGCTTTAATGAGTACAGTGAGGTGCTATGAGCCAAATTACTTCTGAATTGGTTTTTTTTTTTTAAGAGTGCACAACTCTAGTAAAGAAGACTGAGTGCAACTATAGCTCAAAGCTCTAATTTCAGTCTGGGTGATGGATTGATTGCCTTTCTGGCTGGAAGATACCAGAACCTGTAACCCCCTAAATAAGTCAAGATCTTCAAAGGGAGAATTGGAGATAGAAAGAAATCTCCTTCACCAACCATTGGTGAGTGGTCAAAGGCCAAGGATGACAAAATGATGAACAGGGCATCCCTATGGTGCAATGCAGTACAACTCCTTTTGTTCATGTGTTCTTGCATGCATGAATAAAAGGGACAGTCTCTATCACAAAAATGTGATGCTGCTTTTTTCATTTTGACAAAAAAACCTCTAATCCTGTAGCTGCTTCTGTTCGCTAAGAGGATTTTATTCTCACTTAGTGAGAAATAAAGCAATGTAATGAACTCACTTCTTTTCAGTGTAAGTATATCCTTTATTTATTTCTATATTTATTTTCTTCTGCTTTTCTCCATGGTTTTTCTTTCTCTCTGTAGCCAAGGTTTACCTCATCTCTTGCTTTCCCTCACTGTTCTGAAATGAAGGTATTAGCACACATAACTCAGTAGTATAGACTGTTTCAGTAAAGTAATCATTTCCAAAGCATTTCTAATTAGGACCTATGCCAAAAAGTTCTGCGTTTCTTTTGACAACCATTATTTAGTTTGATAGAAAATTCATTAATTCTGACTTTTGTTAAAAAAAAGAAATAAAAAATTTAGTGATTCCCTTGGGTGGGATATAAAATTCTCTATTTATTAGAGGCTGAGAAATTTGTGTTAGTTGAGTGACATCAAGTCATATTTGATTCGTAGTGACCACATAGATAGGTCTTCTCCACTGATCACCATTGTCAACTTGTTCATCTCTTCCACTTTTCTCTCCTTCCACTTTTCCCAGCATTAAGGACTTTTCCAGAGAGCTTGGTCTTCGCATAGTGTGTCCACAGTAGAATAAGTTGAGTCTGGTCTTTTCTGCCTTGAGTGAAAACTCTGGGTTGATTTGTTCAATGACCATCAGTTTGTTTTCTTGACTGTCCATAGTATTCTCAGGAATCTTCTCCAACACTAAAGTTCAAAGGTGTCAATATTCTTCCTATCCTGATTCTTTAAGGTCCAACTTCCACTTTCATAGTGTGTCACAAAGAATACTATGCTTGTATGGTTCAGATCTTTGCAGATATCAATCATGGCATTTGAGTATCTTTTCCAAGATCTTCATGACGGCTTTTCTGAGTACTGGAATGCAATATTTCTTGATTGCTTGTTTCTTTACTGTTAATGGTTCATCCTAAAAAGTAGAACCTATCCACTATTTTGATATCTTCATTGTCAGTTCTAAAGTTAGTTGTTCTATTGTCATTAGTTTGGTCTTTTTATATTTACCGTAATTTTAATTTTAATTTTGCCATATTCTTTGATCTTTAGCACTTTGGCTTGCAAATCCTTCGCATTTTTAGCTATCAGGGTAATACATAGTGCAGGCTATTGATGTTTCTTCTTCCAGTTTTAAAACCATACTCATTTTCTTCCAATTCAGTTTCCCCAATACATATTCCACATATAGTTTGAATAAATAAATGGAGAATATTAAGCCATGTCTCCAGGGGTGGGATTCTACTGGTTTGTACCGGTTCTATAGAGCTGGTTGTTATGATTATGCGCAGTTTGGAGAACTGGCAAATTGTGCTCCTGGCTGGCTCTTCCCCTCTGCACCTGCCCCTCCCCTCCCTGCCCAGTCAGTCCTTATCATGCATGTGCAACATTGCGCACATGCCCAACATCACTGACTGCGTTCTTCCCTGCCCAGTCACTCCTTAAGGTATTTCTTTTTTTTTTTCCCCCCTCATGATGATCAGCTGTGCCAGAATTTCCCTTGCTTACTTACTGCTTCGCCCAGGAGGCTTCCCTGAGGCCCAGGAAGGCAAAAAATGGAGGAGGTGCAGCACCCCTCATCCCCCTCCATTTTTTGGCTTCCTGGACCACAGGGAAACTTCCTGGGAGCAAAAACGCTCTTCGGGAGGCTTCCCTGAGGCCCAGAAGGCCCCAAAACAGAGCATGGGGTATGTGCCAAAAAGCCATGCCCACCCAGTCACATGACCATGCCCACCTAGCCACCTAGCCACGCCCACAAAACTGGTTGTTACAAAATTTGAATCCCATCCCTGCATGTCACATTCCTATACCAATATGGAATCATTCTGTTTCACTAAATTCTGTCCAGACTGTGACTTCCTGACCTGTACATAAGTTTCTGATGAAGACAATGAGATATTCTAAAAATTCCAGTTTTCCTGAGCACTTTCCACAGAATCAGAGGCTTTTCTGTAACCAATGAAACAAACGTTGACTTCTTTTTGGTATTCTTTGGCTTTCTCAATTATCCATTTTGTATTAGCAATAACATCTCATGCTCCTTTCCTAAAACCAGCCTAAAAATAGGGGATCTCTTTTTCCACATAAGACTCCTATCTGCATTGGATGATCCTAAACATTATTTTGCTAGCATGTGGAATTAAGTATATTGTACAACTGTTTGCACACTCTCTTAAGCCTCCTTTTTTGGTATTGGAATGTAAATCAGTTGGCCATTGTGTCCTCCAGATTTGCTGGTATAGCTTGGTTACAAACTTGACTGATGCTTCTTCTGTTGCTTGCAGTGAGTATCCAATCAGTTTCTATAGCCTTCCAACTTGATAAGGACCATAGTGCCGATCATCTTCTAATATTAAAGACTCTTAAAAGTAAGGAATAACTTGTCAGATATCTTGGGCACTGACTTCTCTATTGCATAGTGTTTCAGCATATTCCTTCCACCTTCTCTTAATTTGAATGTCCATTGAATGTCTATTGGCATCCAATTTGAGGTTGGAACAATCTTTTGCGTTCAGAGATTTTTTTTCAAAGACTTTGCTTGTTTTTACATTTCTGTTTTCATGTTTAGTGTCTTTATAGGTGTTGTAATATGCTGTCTTGTCTCTTCTAACAGCTCTCTAAAACTCTTCGTTAAGTTCCTTTCTGATATTTTTATCTTTCTTGGCTTTGATTCTCTTCTTTTCTTGGCAATTTTCATGGTTTGCTCTGAGTTTGCTTTCTTCTCTTTCTTAATTTTTGGCAGTATCTTTTCATATCCAACCTTAATGACCTAGTTAAGTTCATTCCATAATTCCTCAATGAAGTTAGGGACTTCAAAGCAATTCCTTGAAAATGGTGATTCAAGATCATATTGTAGAAATTGATTGGCTTTTTTCTTCTGTCACTTGTAATCCACACGTGAGAAGTTCATGACCTGTTCCACAGATAACTTTTGACCATGTCTTTGATGCTATAATTGACATCCTCCACCTCTTTTTAGCAATAATGGAGTCAAATTTTATTTCTATATGCTTCATCTGATGATATCCATGTATTCAGGAATCATTTTGTTTGTTTGAAGACAGGGTTAGCTATGAATCATTGGAGTGGCAGAAATTAATAAATGGACCTCTTGCTTCATTTCAGTTTTCTAAGTCATATAATCCAACTACATTTTCCTGTTTCCTGTTTCCAACTTTGGTATTCCAGTCTCTAATCACAAGACGCACATGCTCTGTAGATTTCAAATTGAACTTGGTCATAGAGGAGCATTGTTTTCATCCTGTGCTTCAGTGGTTGGAGTGTAAATTTGTATGATCGTCATATAAAAAGATTGTCCATAAAGTTTACTATATATTATTTGGTCATTGATTACATGTAGTCAGGTATTCTTCTTGTTATACTCTTCATAAGTATAAAACTATTTCTTCTTCATTTTTCATGTCTTGAGTAATAAACTATGTGATGTTTTGACTAAAGGTATTCCATCCCATTCCATCTCAATTTGCTGATGCCAAAGAGGTCGATTTATAGTCATTTCATTTTATCTTTCACTGCTTTTGTCTGTTCATGCTTCTTGTGTTCTATGCTCTGTTGAGGTAATTCCCTGTTAGGAGAATGAGCGCATAAAGGGAGATGTAGTGAGAGTAATGTTGAATAATACACACACAGCACACAGATACACTGTACAGTAAATGTAGCTTTTTTACTTTTAGAAATGTTAAGCAAAGTTCAAAATAAGCAGTCCAAAGTCATTCACAGGTAAGATCAGTCAGTTTTCATCCAGGGATAATCCAATAACAAAGTCCAGTATCAAAAACAGTTCAGTATCAGACTTACATCAAATCCAAGAATAACAGTCAATTAGGAAGAACGGCAATACTCTCCAACAGAAGGAAAAACAGAGACTCACTGAGACACACTCTCTTCTCAGACTAAGACTAAGACACAGACTCCAGAAACACCAGAACAGGAACTAAACAACCCAGGTTTCTGGTTCCATCTTATGGACGTTTGAGGAAACCACACCCAATTACACTTTTGCACTTTCTTAAAGAGGCAGTATTAAAATGTCTATCCTGGTTTATATATTGTCCAACCCAAATAGCTGTTAGGTGATTTACATTCCAAGCATGCTTCTACTGTAATTGTATCTTAGTCTCAATAATCCTAAACCAGTTGAATGTAGACTTTGCTATTGACTTTCAAACCTGGCTACTATTAATTTTACAGTCTGTAATGCAGATTATTACAGTTTAAAGGCTGTTGCTGAGCAACTTCAAAAAAGCTGAATTATGTTTGGCTTTTGAGGTGAGAATGGTAAGATTTGCAGTTGTTCAAATTGTATGAGGAAGGGAAGGGGAAGAGGTGAACCAGAAAAAACTTCGCTTCTGGGAGCAAAGTCCATTTATAATAAATTGTAAGTGAAAGCCAAATTGCTGATGGTTTTAACAAGATCATAGTGAAAGGAACATTTAGGCACAGTCAGAGCCTAGGTAGCTGTGAAATGTTTACATTTGTAGAAATACAAGAAATTTATTTCTGGCTGTAATAAAGGATGAAAATGCAAGCAATGTCATTGTCAATGTCTTTTAGTGGCATTGTGCAAAATGAATTAACAATTTGCTGCTGAAAAGTAAATTTTATAAATTGCCTTGCAAACTCGGCAAACATATTTGGTTTAGTTCTCCCATTGTCTAGAATATGGGTGGGAAACTTCGCTTGACTGAGAACTCCATTTTCATGGGAATCATCTGTGAAGGATTTGACTACATACCAGCATTGGGCAGGACTGAAACAAGTGACAGGAAGAACCAAAGCCATAAAGGATGGGAGCGCCAATTCTTTTACGTTTTCTATTTCTGAGATCTTTTTTAACAGCTTGTTTTCCTTTGTTTCAGTATATCAAATGCTGGAGATCACACAGATCACTCCAGAGATTGGAGTTAATCTCTCTTTTGGTGTAATTTTGAAATTAGGCTAATGATCCTTATCTCCAATATACACTTAGGGATGAAAATCTCCACTCCAGCCAGTTCTTTCTCCTCTCTCCTCTCCCCTCCCTTTTCTTTCCCTCCCCTTCTCTCTTCTCCTCATGTTTTTATGTAAATGTACTTTCATGATAGATAATTTCACGATTGGACAAAAAAGGCTTGTAATAAGCTCTGAATAACTGCATTGATGTTTTGCCTTTCTTAAATAGCAGCTTGATGTTTTCCTCTCCTCACAATGTTAAAATTTGAGGTCATCCATTGAAATGAAACACATAGAGTTCCAGGCTAGACAAAATGTGGTAAAACCTAAATTTAACAGACTGTTCTGGGACAAAGAGTGTCTGTTACACTTGAATATGTATTATTTGTGTCAATTTACATCATTTGTGCAATTACCTATTTGACATAAATAGTACCAATTGCATTTAACCATGATTTAACAGCTATCAGTCCATCAAATGAGGGTGAAGTCCAGGTGAAAAATGTCTCTGAGCTATCTAGAGTCCATTAAACTGCTAAATTAAATTTAATGTACTTTGTCACGGAGAGTATTATTATGAAATTGTCTGTCATCAATGGAGGGAACAGCAATCAATTTGCATAATTTTAAAAGAGCCTAGCAGATTTATGTACAGCCAGGCTATCAGTGGCTGCTAAAATACTACTGGCTGTTTACCACCTCTTCACTATCAGCTGCAGCTTTATATAGCACTTAGGCTTATATAGCGCTTTACAATGCTCTACAGCCTTCTCTAAGAGACTTACAGAGTCAGCATATCACCCCCAACAATCTGGGTCCTCATTTTACCGACCTCAGAAGGATGGAAGGCTGAGTCAACCTTGAGCCAGTCAGGATTAAAGGAATCAAACTCCTGGCAATGTGAGCTGATTGTTAGAAAGCTACAGTGCAAAAGTTTATTTTGATACAGTCCAGTCTTGTTAGCTTCCCAAATACATCCTGTTGGCCAGTGTGAGATCCAGTATAACAGATGAAGTGGGATTAGTTAATCCTGAGGGGAATTTGCTCTTGGAATAGTCCATGCTGCTTCCTTCTGGGTTACTTTTCAGAGATGCTTAATGAGTTTCCCTTAGTAATAACCCGAAGATCTATTGTTTGCATGAATCTTCTCTGATTTATTTTCTTCCATTGGCAGAACATTCTTTTCTTTGCTTACTATTTCTTTGTATGGCAGAGCATGACCATATTTCTATCCGCTACGCTAGAAAAAATATTCTAGAGTACCCCCTGAAGGTAGGCAGCAATTGATTTAAAAGCTAAAATCTTAATTTTTTTTTGAAATATAGTCAGTTCTGGACTTGATTTAAGTATGCAGGTTATATGTATAAAATTTGTGAGAACATCTTCATACATTAATTTTTGTATGCTCCTGTAGGACGATCTTCTATCTCCATCTTATTTAGCTGTTACATTATCTAAAACGAAGGCCATTCTGCACTTATCGTTATTTTTTATCCACTGACATTTGTCATACTCAATGATATACTCAGTGACATCTGTCATACTCAGTGACACTACACTGTTTTTCAGAAATCATCCTTCTGCCCCCACATTCAAGCAATAGATTAAGCCAGTTGTTTGTTTTGCTCTTTTCTAGATTTGGCCATGAATGAACCTAAAAACGTTATGTTGTTTTCCAAAGATGTTTTTAGTTAAAATCTGTATTCCTACATGAAGCTGATTCCTGAGTGAATGAAAGCCTTTCACAGAAATTAGGAGAGAACAGACTTATTCCCCCAGTCTCCCTTTGAAATTTTTCAAACAGGATTCTTTCAAAAGGTCCAATGCTCAGAATAATATAGAGACCTGATAACATATTCATGTGGGATTAAATTTACATATTTTTGTTTTTAAATTATGCTACATGCAGAGTCTTCTGATTTGAATCCAAATCAGATGATGAATTCATCCTTGTTTCCTTACAGATTTCCAATGAAATAAGTCTCAAGAGGAAACTGCATGACAAAACATAGTCTGACAGCTCTTGTACTACCTAGAAATTATTTATTTATTATTAAAATTATTAAATTTCTATGCTGCCCATCTCACTGAACTGACTCCAGGTGGTTACAGTCATACAATTAAACTACAATATAAAAAATAAATAAAAACCATACATTTAAATTCAGTTAAAATTCAATTAACCAAGATGGAGAGGAAAGTATGCATGGGGAGGAGGTAGGACACGTCTAATTAATTAACCACATCCAAGATGCCACACCTCCACTGGGGCTTTTCCTCCTTAAAACCTCTGTATTATTGGCAATACCAAGAAGAAAAGGACTCCTAGGGGACTTTGCTCATTTTGAATTGAAAGATTATTTTTGCAATCCCAATGAGATTGTGGCCTGTAGCATATCTCCTATTTTCCAAATACCGAAAGAGCATAGAGAGAACAAAGTTGTAGAACGACTTGAATGGTTGTCTTGACTTGATTGTCACAAGTCTTTCGGTCATATCTGGGAAACAGAAGATTACCTCAGGCCATTCGCCATATCATGTACTCAGAAGGAATTTGCTAAGACACGGGTCCCCAACCCCTAAGCCATTGCCCACTACCGGGTCTTGAGTTATTCATAACCAGGCTGCAGAACTGGTAGGCAAGCGCATGTGTGCGCATCCCCACTTGTGCGAACAGCGGGGGAGCACATGTGTGTGCCCGCCTATTGCTTATGCAGAACTATCCCCTCTCCCCCTCCCCGATGGTCCACAAAGGTGGAAAGGTTGGGGAACACTGTGCTAAGGTACCATGTGAATGCCACTGTAACAATAAACCCAAGTGGCCAACATTCAAATCATTAAATGCCACCAAAATTATCATTTGTTCATCATGATGTTAAAGGAACAACAACTATGTCAATAAGCCATTCTCTCTCAACACAATCTATGGCTCAAGATTCTTGTTTGGGGAATGGGAGGAGGAGGGAGCCCTGCATAAGATAAACATCTAAATAAATAGTTGATTATCCTGGTAAAAATTCTTGGAGCTGAGCAATGATTTAGAGTCAAAGGGTTCATTAGTTTAAGCACACATGACAGAGGAGACAGGAGATATCGGCAGCTCCTTAAACCAAATACATTTTCTGTGGACTCTAAGCTGCTTTTCTGCCTTTAAATCTGAAACCGTGCACAAATGTGCATTCATTAAATCAGGATTATATCCTTTGCCCAAAGTTCCTTGAAAAAGTTGGACACCTGAAATTCAACAATTACGTTGAACTTGCATGTTACATGTGGTTAAGAAGCCAAACTCAGAGACATTGTAGAAGAGCAATGTTAAGTCTTTCTGACTTTTTTATTACCGTCGATCTCATACAACAAATTCAAGTTTGTTATAGCCAAGTGATTTTTAGGAACTGCTGCTTATTACCTGATTCTGATTCTTCAAGAAGGAAATAAAGTCCAAATTAGAAACCCTCAATTCCACTTCAAGAGTTAATAATAATATAATCCTAACACAAATCATCCATTTGTGACATTCCCACAGAGCATTGGAAACATTTTCTTCCTGCAATTGCATTTGTTAAATTCCTGAAATTATTTTGCTTTTTCCTTTCTCCAATTTTTGAGCCTGAAAATTTTTTTTTTTAAAGAATAAGTTGAGATTTTCCCCCCCGTAAATATTTGATTGATCCAATTCACTGAAATTATCATTGTACTGTACAGATAAAAATAAGGTAATTAAAATACTGTAGGAATGATAGAAGTACAGCTACATCTGTCTTTACATCTATAAATCCACAAACTGACAGGTTTCTTTTAAATAAGTAGGCTATATAGTTTGCTTTTTTTTTGCTTTATTAATAATGCCAACAGATTAATAATGGTATCATTGCACCAATTATACTGCATAAATGGCAAAGGTATATTTAGATATTACAAATACTAACAATGAATATTATCTGAATTTTTAAATAGCAGTGTAAATTCCGTATATGATTAAAAAAAAACTAAAAAAATAGAAAAGAAAGAAGCCTGAAAGCTTGCATCATATACCAAACAACTCAACAAAATTTGACCAGCTTTCTCAAAATTACACTTTCTCACTTTTCCAACAGAAAAGAATCAGTTCAAATGTTGATGAATATTACATGTAACCATCTGCTGTTGCAAATAAGTTGTAGTCGTAGATGTATTTTTTCACTATCCTGTCTACCTGCCAAATAACCTGATATATTCCAAACAATAAGGATATAAATATGAAGTATAATTAATAATCCTGGGAATTTTCAATAAAAGTATGACAATAAGAGCATAATGCTCCAATTCTTGTAATATAACTCCAATGGCAAGACAATCATAGACAATCTTTATGCAATCATTGTTGAATTTTAAGAAAAAAGGAAGGCTAATTAGAGTTTTAAAATTGCCTGCTCCTGATTTGCAAAAAATCGACACCCTAGCTCATTGTTTCCCTTGACTGCTTATAAACACAAGACTTTCAAATCTCTGTTAAATTCTTTTAAGAATGCCCACAATATAGAGCTAGCTGTGGCATAGACCCAAAAAAGATCAAATGTTGAATCAGACCGGGAATCTGTGCTACATCAGTTTCAGTTGTTCATTCTTCGCATTTTAAAAACTGTTTCAATAGACACCTAAATTTGCTGGAGGCTTTTCTGCTCAAGGATTTTTTTAGCCATTCTGAAACCAGGGTTAAGTTTAACTTGTAAGGAGATACCAAAGAGCTGCAGATGCCTCTGCCAAAGACTAATTCTAATTTTCAATGACTTAAACAAATAACTAGGCCATGAACTCTGAAGATATCCTTCATTTCTTTGGTACAGCACAGAATGTCCAGTTTTCTAAATCAAACTCTGCTGCTTTCAAGTATATGATAGATCTGTGTTTTTTAAAAACAGAAGGATCACATTTCTGCGTCTATTCTATGTAATATGCTGCCACTGATCACTGTTACAAAAATACATTAATTACTTTTTAAAAAAATCCAATTAAAATGTTATTTTCATTTCCCTAATATTTATTTTTGAAATGAATGCTTCTTGCTGAAATTAGGAACTAAAACTTCAATTTCCCAAGATAGCAACACTTTTTATTTTTATTTACATGCAGTATATTTTAAAAGTCGAGAATGAGGAAATCTCTCAGATACTTTCTAGAATGAAAATATAAGTGCAATCCGTTGCTACATGCTGATGTCCCCCCCTCCTTGATAAAGCTAGTGTTTAATATGAATCTAATTTAAACAGAACTCTCAAGTGTTTCCCACTATGAATTCTTTGACAAAATTCTATATATCTAGCTGCTTCCCTTCCAGTTGTAACACTTCTAAAGTTTTCATTCCTCCCATTATAGCTGCAACTACAACTCTTTCAGATGACAGTTCCCTCACAGGTCATGGCTACTGGAAAAGCAGCTGCTGTCTACCAAGGATGTGCTTATTTTCTGGGGACATTATTTGCCAGGTCACAACACTGTCCTTCGATATTGTGTAGCATTTCGCCAAGTCAGTCTATGTCATAATGCCATATTCTTTGGTACATTCGGTTTACTACTTCATCTGTTTTAAATGATTTGTTTTAGGTTTCTCCTTCTGCATCATTTCCTGGAATGTCAGTGTGACAATCATCCAGCCCAGTGAGAGGGACATTCCAGAAATTATGGGTGAAGGAAAAGCTTCTTTGTGGAAAAATTTACTATTGCTGGAGTATGCAAGGTGGTTTCAGAAATGAAGGTCCTCACAGAGAGAGAATCAGTTTTTTTTTTTTAAAGTATGCAGGTATACATTATAGATTAAAAAAAAAACCCTTTATGTCTACAAGATAAATGTGTGATCTAACACATATAGTAAAGGCAGCACAGTTTTGGGGTCTTGGAAGAAACTTGCAGCAAATTTAGGGATTGCTATAGAAATCTGTGTTAGTATCCTGCACATGTCATTTAGAAAAATTAGTGAGGTCAACGTGGTTTTTTTTCATAGTTAATAAGATTGAAGCCTTAATCATGTTTATGGAAAGATAGTGAAGAGAACCTTTTGCTGCCCCCGCTGTGTATTTGCAATGAAACTCAGGGAAATCAGCCTGCAATTTAGCTCTTTATTGCAAAATGTGCTGCTGAAAAGAAATTGCTTGAAAGTAGTAAAACTGGTCAGTCAAGTTTTATTTGGCTACTTTTCAGTCTGGGAGAAGAGATCTATCCCCACCTTAAGGAAGGTGGTAACTGAATTTGTGTTAAGATCAAAGCAAGGAGTTCTGATGAGGAGTTACCTGTATGAAAGGTGTCCCATCAGCCAAAGAGAGGTGGCTGCTACCCTGGCTTGCTACTGAACAGTCACTGTTAAGGACATCAGGAAAGGTGGAGAAAATGGATTTGTTCTTCGCAAAACTTTCTAAAAGTCTAAGTTCTTCAAGAAGTCAGATCGGAAAAATGATTTATTTCCACAATAAAAATGTGTGCTGAGTTATTTTCATTCAGGTTGATGGAAAGGAAATGTACGTAGGGAATTCTTTAAAAGAGATTTCTATGCTATTCTCATGATTGAAATACAAATAAGTGTGGAGCGGAGTGGAATGGAGTGGAACGGAACGGAACAGAACAGAATAGAATCTTAAGGAACGTTAACATACCCTGGAAAGGAGATGATAAGATTTTAAAAAAATCAGAACACTCTTTTTGGGGTAAAGAAAACTTCTGGATGGATCTTTTGATTGTGTGTCACATATTATACTTAGCCTGTATTTATGGGTAAATAAACCTTACAGCCCAGGAATATTCATCAGTCTCTGGGGACTTCCTTCTAAGGAAGCTGAAACCTGGCTCAGGTGCTGGCATCCTCCCCCATGAGACCTGACCCATCAAAAGTGGGATTAATGTACAGTACAATAACCACTGTATTCCTCTATGCTGAACATAAGGCTTTAAATTTCTGCTATAAAATTTATTGCAAATGTACGAGAGAGAGGTGGTATTCAGCCAGTTCTGACAGGTTCTGGAGAACCAGTAGTGGAAATTTTGCGTAGTTTGGAGAACTGGTAAAAACCACCACTTGTTGGCCCTGCCCCCATCTATTCGCTGCCTCCCAAGTCCCAGATGATCGGAGTCCCAGCAGATCGGCTGGTCTTTTGTTGCCCTGCACCGGAGAACGGAGCTGGAAAGCAGGTTAGTGGAGTGGTGAGGGAATGGGGATTTTACAGTATCCTCCCCCCCCCACGCCCACCAAGCCACGCCCACAGAACTGATAGTAAAAAAATAATAATTGAATACCATCACTGAAATGTACTGATTCTTAATAGGACATGAGAATATTGAAGAAGAGTCATTTTTTGTGCCCTGAGTCCAGTTTGAAATTCTGAAATAGTATCCTCCTGGACACTAATCTGTCTATTAGAAAATTCCCATGAAGCCCTTAGTAGCAGTCGCTGTCTGCCAGAAGGAGAGGTTCAGTAGCTATTGTCTTTTACGGCTGGTACAGAGAGTGATAAGATAATAGTAATAAGATGAAGGATTTTATTCAAATGTTGTTTTATTACCAACTACAAAAATAAACAGTGTCTTTTCTGCAACATGTCTCTGGCAGGAAAGTGTAAGCAACCTTGCCTTCTACTAATCATATTGCTTAATGAGGTGATTAAAACTTGGTCTTCTTGAAAAAACAGCACTTAAGCATGTTTGTAGGCAAATGGAAGGCCAAGGAAGGTGGCAACAGAGAGGCTGACTGATTGTAGCCCAGGATTCCATCTCATTAACCAAAAAAAATCTAGAAATTATGCTAGGATTTTAATAGAGATGCTTAGCCTACTATTCTGGGATCAAAATACAAAACTGTGAAACTCTTATCCTACAAAACATTTACAACGCATGAAAGTACAGTATGTGAAGATTGCTAGTCTAGATTGCTTCACAAATATTGAGTTAACTCATACTGGATAGGAACTTTTCAAAAATGCCCAACTTTGAAAATAAGGAAATGAATAATGGTGTGGAAAATATCCATTAATGCATTTCCAGTGGTGGGATTCCAATTTTTTTTACTACTGGTTCTCTGGGCATGGCTTGGTGGATATGGCATTGAAAGGATACTGTAAAATCTCCAGTTAGAGGTAGTATTTGCCAGTTCTCCGAACTACTCAAAATTTCTGCTACTGGTTCTCCAGAACCTGCTGAATACCACCTCTGTACATTCCCATTTGCACGGACGTTTATGTGTGTGAAATTGTGAAGAAAAGGTTAAACTGGTTGCATCCCTGTGGTAGGATCTAAGTCAAAGGATATATACTGTACTGGTTTTTTTTTTCATGCCTTCAAGCTATTCTTAACTCCTGGCAACCGCTTGTACAAGTCTCTGCAATTTTCTTGGCAAGCTTTTTGGAAATGGCTTGACATTAACTTCTTCCTAGGTTTGAGACAGAGTGACTGGTTCAGGGTTATGCTGTTGGCTTCATGCCTAAGGCAGGACCAGAACTCATAGTCTCCCAGTTTCTAGCCTGGTGCCTTAACCACTACACCAAATTCTCTCTCTCATATGTATATGCTGTGAAAGCCTGACTCACAGACGAACACAATACACAAGCCTGATGATGGCAGATGAGATTCTGCCGAAACGTCGCTACAACTTTAAAAGTACAACTATAATGACGTGGGAAAATACCCGAACAAAGCTGAATAACATATATACATACATACATACATGCATGCATGCATGCATACATACATATATGTATTAACATATTACAATAAATTGTTGTAATTAAGGAGACTTTTTCTGCTGTGACAATATTGTCTGGCTTTTGACTGTCTATCTAGCCTCTTTCAAGAGGAACAGTTGTTACTACTGAAATTACAACTAAAGAATGTTGTACAACTATAACAGTTACGGAAAGCAACTATGTATTGGCTTAAATTTGGCTTATGTCTTTATCAAAGATGCTGCTGCCTTTCTTCCTGTATATTTCAGTACCCTGATGAAACGAGCAATCATTTAATTATATGTGATTATATAAAGAGGCTCTCTTTCTCTGTCTGTCTCCCTGAACACTGTGCAGATGGATTATTGTAAATTTCCTCTGAAGTCATAATTTGACCAGTTTAGATAAAATGGTTGTCATGGTCCTTAAAATAGAGGACTTAATGCAAAGTTGACAATTTTTATGGCCATCTCTATAATTACAATTGTAAATACTATCTCCATTTTCCTTTAAAAGGTTTTTTCTGACTTTTATATAGGATAGTCCATAATAGCAAATGACCTTTTAAAATAATTAACACCAGATGTGGTATCTTGGATCATGGACCCTAATGCAGGCTACAAAATAATTAGGCTTAAAGGATTTCATTCTACAAGCACAGATTTGTTTTGTGATGTAAAAGGAAAGGACCCAAAACAAACTCCCTGCAATTTTGTTAAGGGATATCATTTTTTCTCCCTTAATATTAAAAAAGGTGATGAGTTCTGGAGCTAGCAATTCACAACAGACTATTTTTCCTGCAACACTCACAGATGACACTTTTACACACACACATGTACCAATACTTTAAAAATAGGACTATTTATGTACAAAATAAAGTCACTGTGTTATTACATCTACCAGAACTCAGACATTCGGGATGATCACTAGATGGCACTTAGAAGACCGAGTTTTGTTGCCATCTGAATAATCACCAGGAGTTTTGTACCTAAGATGTGGTATAGAGATAGAAATTATCTTTCACAATTTTCCACAAATAGGACTTTTTAGCACGTAAAACGGTCAACTGTGTAAACGCCCTTTTGGAACATGGATATACAAGAGAAGAAAAATGTATCCAGAATACTATAGAGTTGGGAAAGAGAAATAATCCTGGAAGGTGGGACATTTATAACTCAGACAAATAAATGAATAACTAACTCAAACTTACACAAAAATCCACTTGCTTCATTTTAGTTCCTTCACACTGCACTAGCTCTCTTTCTCCCATTTCTTTTCCTTTCAAACTTGTAATTGGACCTGATATTTATTTATATATACACATAAACACATGGACACGGACACACACACATGGACACACACACCCCAACCCATTTCACTGATATAGCAATTCTGGGTGACCTACAATATATTATATATATATAACATAGCAGCTTGGAGGAAATTTTGGAGAAATCTTTTTGAAGAAAGGAAGAACAAGTAAAAACACAGTTTTGAAAACAGGGAAAAGAGCTGGGAGAGAATATTTGCTGAGGAGTAAGATTGTTTCAAATATTGTCCTAAACTCTGATTGAGGAAATCTGTAAAGTTGAGGAAACATGTGTCAAGATAGCTTCAAATGTTTCCCTCAGGTAGAGTGAAAAAAGCTGATAGTGTCCATGATGTTGCAATTGAAGGACTGCTTATTTATTTACTTTATATCTGTGTGATGCACATTACAAAAAAACAGAAAGAACTTTGACTGGATGGTGTTACTGCCATCTTGCCGTATTTCACCCATATTTTCAGGATATTCATGGATGGCTTCAATCACTGGAACCTGGATATAATCCATACTTTTATGTGATATAGGGGAAACACGTTGCCTCAGCTTTTGACAAGCTGCAATTTTTTTTTCTGCTTGGATTCCTATTGGAGGCTTAAACTAAATAATTAGGCAGGTGCCATGCAACCCATAGTAATGTGTTTTTTTTTTCTGCGCTGCAAAAAGCAACTCATAAATTTTGATCTCCCCCCCTTTCTATCAAGGAAAAATAAAATATGGGGATTAAAAGCTTTGCATTTGCTGATAGCATCAAGCTATCTCTCTCTTTTTTTTGCTTGTACTATTCAGAAAACGATATACACACAATAAAACTGTCAACAATACTTTTATCCCTTAAATAACCCACAGCTGGCTTAGGCTTAGACCATGCAAAACTAAAATGGTGTTATTCAGAAGAGGAAAGATTTAGCCAAGAAATATTTATGTGTCTTGTATATATACAGAAAGCTTCATTTGTCATTTCTGGCAAAGTTATTTCCACAGTCAAAACACACAACTAATGGTCTCAACTTTTCACAGTGGAAAAGGAAGCATAACATGCAACAATTGAAGCAATGTTTGGACATTTGATATCCCCTTATGAATGAGTGGTCATCATTTTTTTTTCTCTTGTGGCCAAAGATAGCTGCATAGGAAAACCAACAATACAAATAACTCTATGTGCATTAACTGAAAGCTAAATCTTATGGAGAATGTAGTCACTGAATGCAGTCCACAAGAGGGGACCCTTACCCTTTGATGGATGGTTCAGCCTTTTCTGTACATTTGGTGGAATTACATGAGAAAAATCTGTACTGGTGGGAAGATGCATTTGAAAAAGGGCAGCAATTATAACAATGTGGTGTTTCCTCCTGCAGAGTTGTAGATTTGATTTATGTTCTTGGTGGCCTGGAACAGTGGTGGGATTCAATTTTTTTTACTACCAGTTCTGTGGGCATGGCTTGGTGGGCATGGCATGGCGTGGTGGGTGTGGTGTGGCTTGGTGGGTGTGGCAGGAGAAGGATACTGTAAAATCTCCATTCCTACCCCACTCCTGGGGGAAGGTTACTGCAAAATCCCATTCCCTCCCCACCCCACTAACCTGCATTCCAGCTCCGTTCTCTTGTGCAGGGCAACAAAAGAAGACCCAGCTGATCAGCTGGGACTCGGGAGGCAGAGAATAGATGGGGGTGGGGCCAGTTAGAGGTGGTATTCTCTGAACTACTCAAAATTTCCATTACTGGTTCTCCAGAACTGGTCAGAACCTGCTTGAATACCACATCTGGTCTGGAAGACAGATTGAAAAGGTAGCCCATCCAAAAGATTGAATTTGAGCTTAAAATGAAAGAAATACTGTTGTACAGTAGGTGGATGACTGGAATGGGTGGTGCTAAAGCTATTGATGCAACCCTGCTTGCATACCAAAAATAGATTGAATGGTCATTGTCCTTGTGATGGGAGTGATGTTATGGCGGTTTCTCAGTCTACATTCCAATTTAAGGAATTCTCTCCTCCATTTCCTTATGAAGCTACGGGGAATATACTGAAATACACTGAATAACACAAATGAATTCCGATACAAATTCACAGACACACTGTTGATCAATCTGGTTTCTAAACAGTGCAATTTTCTTTTCCCTTTGAAATTAGAAAGTAACTTTTGCAATTATTTCAAAATTTGAACTGCCACATTTAGAACAGAAGACTGACAGTCCAATTATTTCAAATTTTGCTGGTTTATCCTGACATTTGATTTTGCAATTTAGATAATTTCCAAAGATCTCTTTAATTTTACTTAATCTAGTCGAGTGTACTGATGGGAAAAAATGAACCTTAATTCCTGGTGATAAGAAACATGTTACTTTGTAGTGAAAGGTAGCTTTCTTCAATTTGACACTTTCTAGATATGTTGCTCTTCAGTTTATTTTGGGTATGCTGGCTGGAAGAGAGTTGAAGTTGAATGGATCTGGGTGAGCATCAATAGTCAGAAAACAGCTTATTTTGGTAGTGTTCTCCTCACAGAATTTAAGAGGGGTCAAAAACTTGCTGCAAGCATCAAAACTTGAGAATCAAGAACATTTCTCTTCTTTAGGTTGATGCCATGCTTCCAAATTTCCCCAGCAGCTCCAAGTTCTTGAAGCCAAGATGGCACCGCATCATTCTCTTTGTAACTTGATACTAGTTCCAAATCATGCTGTCAATTTTCAATTTACATAAATCATGATGATCTGTATCTTGTAGATTATAAAGGCTGATTATAAATAATATTTTTATATTGTAGATTACAAAATCTTCTAACATCATGTAATAAATACTTTAATTTGAAGATCTGGATAAAAAGCCTTACAATGCAATAGATATACTTAGGCCAACTCATATATATATATATTTAAGCTCAAATTTATATATATATAATATATATATATATATATATCTGCCCCTTTTAAGATTGAGCACAAGAATCATCTATACCACACAGAAATATAAGGGGTTGTTTTCTTATATTGTTCATGTAGGATTATTAAACCCTCCAAATCTTTGTAATTACCTTTCATGAATGC
Organism: Pseudonaja textilis; assembly: GCF_049901715.1. Lineage (NCBI taxonomy): Eukaryota > Metazoa > Chordata > Lepidosauria > Squamata > Elapidae > Pseudonaja > Pseudonaja textilis. The sequence goes on along the minus strand of NC_141990.1, from coordinate 81,082,474 downwards.
TACTAATTGGATAATTGATACTCAATTTTATACTACTGAATATATTCATTATTTTACAAAACCATTGCACAGTAATTTCACTGATGTTAATCTGAATTCAAACTTCAGTGAATACATGCTATTTGTTTTATTACAACTCATTGATTGAATGGTTTGTTGTCAGATAGTTGCCGTACAATACATGAGCATTCATTTAATCTCTGTGTGGAATTTCAATAATGTTTTTAAAATTCATAAAGTTCATCTACTATTTTCAGAAACTGGGCATTTCTTTAAATGACATTTGTGCATTATTTATAGCTCTTTCTTGGTCATTCTCCCTTTATCGTTCATAAAATCTTTGATCATGAATGCTTAGCATATTACTTTATTTACAACCACTCAGAAAGTCTATGTGGCTTTCTGCCATTCCACCACACACTCAGCAATTTGGGACAGATACATGGATCATCTATCATTGAGTTGAGATCTCTCATTTTGTTTTAGAGGAAGCTGAATGGAGTTTGACTTAAACTGGCTTAGATTTGATCCAGCACTGGCTGATATCTTTTGACCGCTAAGGATGCTCAAATAGATGTGCAAAAATATAGCCAATCCCATAGTAGATGTGCTAGGAGTATTAGAATAAAGCCTCAAATTAAGTACGTTGTGAGTACATTGCAATTTCATTTAAATATGTTTCAAAGGATTGAAATATGAGCAGGCACCTCTGATGCCTCAAATATTTTAACTAGTGGCTCTTCTGTTTTATTACTAACTGCTAATCTGTAGGTTTTTGAATAAGTAAATATTAGTCTCCTTAAATGGCTATTATTTCTCATATTCTTGATAATGTTAGCACTCTCTAGATATTGTACTAGAAAACTGTATTTCAAAGAATGGGAAGAAGAAAAAGGAATACCTGTATTTTTATCTAGATATACCAGAATGGACAGATTAGTTGAAACAGTATTTTATCAGTTTAAGCTCCAATAGAAGAAGGAACAGTTCCTATCCTCAAGCAAAATGCTTTGTTTCCAGCTTCAGGAAGAAGACATATAGTTCTCAGATCTAATCAGAGCATCCTGTTCTTAGTACTAAGCAATCAACTGTAGAACTTTGAGTTTTCTAAGCAATCAATTGCACAACTAACTGCTTTGAGCAATCAATTACAGGTATCCTATTAAACTTCTAATCAGCATAATGTTCAAGTGTAAACTGTAGCAGAAATCTATAGTAGACTTAGATGTAGGAGGTACTGTTGCCTTGGCTACATTCTGGCTTACCCTTAAAGTTTTATTTTTATTATCAAATAATGTAAGGATGGGCTATTTAGTGTCTCATTAGATAGATTATTTTTCTTTTTGCACAAACTTGTTTTGTTCAGTTCTTACATAGGTAGTCCTTGTTTAGTGATCCCAATTGGGACCAGCAACTTGGTCATTAAGTAAAGCGGTCACTAGGTGAAACTGTGAGTGAGCTTATGATCTTACTTCAGCTTTCTTTTGTTTTAAAAACCTGTGAAGATTGCAAAAATAATTTTTCATCGGAGTCCTAACTGCAAATTAAATTTATTAAACAAGGCAGTTGCTGGACAGGACTATATGGACAACAGTTCTACCTTCATGGAAATTAGCTTTTGTGAGGAAATATAGCAGCACTCAAAATAATCCAAGTTCTGCTCAGGACATAGACTACATGTATCTGTATTCTAATATTCCACACTGTTTTGATTGTTTTTAATTCAAGCACCTGTGGAAAGGACCTACCATGAATGTGGGATCATTGTAGTAAATCCAATACTTAGAGACCACTCAGTTCTTGTGGACACGAAGGGGCGCTACTAATGGAAAGCAAAACATTCCATGTGGATAAAATGTGGGCTGACTGAGGACAAAAAAAAATGAGAATTTAATGAGGCAGAGAATGAATCTGGAATGTGTGTGTGTGTGTATAAATTTTAAATAGTTTTAATTTTGAATATAGTTCAAAACAGGAGAAGATATGACATATATAAACACAATTCATATCTTCTGTTTTGAACCACAGAGTGTATTCTGTTGATCCTCAAGAAGCTAATTAAAAAGTTGTTCTTTCAGTGAGATTCTCTGCATTTCTAGACAAACATATGTGTTTTCTACATAACAGTGTTAAGAAGTAGAAAGAGAATTTTTTTTAAAAAAAAATCATATTTTTAGTAGCTAAAAATAAGTTCTGATTGTCTAATAATACATAGCAATAGCACTTAGACTTATATACCATTTCACAGTGCTTTTACAGCCCTCTCTAAGCAGTTTACAAAGTCAGCATATTGCCCCCAACAATCTGGGTTCTCATTTTACCAACCTCGAAAGGATGGAAGGCTGAGTTAACTTCGTGTCAGTGAGATCTGAACTGCCAAACTGCTGGTAGTCAGCAAAGTGATCTGAGGTACTGCATTTTAACCACTGCACCACCACAGCTCTTAAAAATCATAATTGTATAAAGCCTGTAGTGTACGTGAATGTTTTATTTTTATTTATTTATTTGTCAAGCACGTATTAGATAACAGGTATAAGTATAAGCATGGTTATGAATACATGAAATGGATTTGAATAAAAAAGAAACAATAGGACAGGGACGGTACACTTATGCACGCCCCCTACAGACCTCTTAGGATAGGGGTGAGGTCAATAGTAGACAGTCTAAGGTTAACATTTTGGGGGTTTGGGGAAGAAACCACAATGTCTGGAATACTCTACTCAGGTAGAGTATTCCAGACATTGACCACTCTGTTGCTAAAGTCATATTTCCTGCAATCAAGTTTGGTGAGGTTTACCTTCAGTTTGTATCTATTGTGTGCTCTTTCTTGTACTGTTGTGGTTGAAGCTGAAGTATTCATTGACAGGTAGGACATTGCAATCGATAATTTTATGTACTATACTTAGATCGGACTGAAGGCAGCATAGTTTTAGGTTGTCTAGATCTAAAATTTCAAGTCTGGTGGCATAAGGTATTCTATATGAGTAGAGAAGTGGAGAACTCTTCTTGTGAAATATTTCTGGACTTTCTCGACTGTATTAATATCTGATATGTAATGCGGATTCCAGACTATGAGCTCTATTCAAGTATTGATCTAGCAAATGTTTTGTATGCTCTAGTTAGTAGTGTGATATTACTGGAGAAAAAGCTATGCAGGATTAGGTTAACAACTCTTAATGCCTTTTTGGTTATGTAGTTACAGTGGGTTCTAGCACTTAGATCATTAGAGATGAGTACTTCAAGGTCCTTGACAAAGTTGGGGTCATCAACAAGGTCTTGATTATTCAGCTTGTATTTTATTTTCTGATTTTTTTTGCTGATATATAGGAAAGAGCATTTGTTTGTTGAGATTTGAAGTTGCCATTTGTTTGACCATTCTGATACACAGTCAAGATCTTTTTGAAGGGTAGCAGTATTGTCAATGGTGTTGAATAATTTTACATCATCGGCAAAAAGAACACAGTTGCTCTTAATATGATCACAGGGGTCATTCATGTAAAGTATAAAGAGAGCTGTCTTGGCGGACACCACTGTTGACAGGTACAGGATTTGATAAGATGTTCCCTATTTTGACCATTTGTTGCCTGTTTGACAGGAATGTACCTATCCAGCTATGCAGGTGTCTGGAGATGCCATAAGATTTTAGTTTTAGGAGTTCTGGTTTGAGCCTCTTCGGTGACAGACCGAAATCCGTGATCATGTGCGGCTTCGATCTGGGCTCGCCGCTGGAGCACCCCGAGCCGGCTGGTTTTGGGGCTAAGCCACCCCGTAGAGGTGAAGAAGAGGGGGGAGACCACCAGCAGGGTTGAGGAGAGCCACATTTCTCCTCCTCAGCTGGCCATTACTCCCTTTCCCAAAGGTGGTTGCAGCGGTGGTCAGAAATGGCCACCCCAAAGAAGAACTCGACCAGAAAAGAATGTGCAGGAGGAAGATAAGAAGTGAAAGTTTTGGCTGACTGGGTTAAACTGCAATCAACAACTAAGGTACCCTGGAATTTAAATTTTTTAAAAAAGTAACACTGTTCCCAAAGAAGATTCTGAAGCAGCAAAGGAAAGTGAAAAGGGAAAGGATCTGGGTTTTTTTCTTCTCTCCCTTTCCCTATACTGACAGCTAAGAAACTTAAATAAGAAATTGGAAAAAAAAATCCGTTTTGACACTAACAGGCAATTAAGCTGAAAATAAAATAAAATGTCAAAGGGATAATAAAGATTTCTGGATACTTAAAAGCTTTTAAAAGTAGGAAAGGAGAGAAAAAGAATAAAAGGGCAGGATCTGGAAAAAGGGGAGGAGACTGCCTGGAATTAAAAGGAATTTACAGTAAAACTTCAACAAGACTTCTAAAAGATACATTTTAAACTTGGCAACTAAATAGTAAAACCCCAGGAAGAGAAAGTGAGAAAAAAAAGCAAAAAGAAACAGCTTGGGTGTATTTGGATTCCTTGGTGATCCTTGGATTCTTGGTGTATTGCATTTGAATGACTAAAATCAATCAGGTGGTTGTTTAAATTTTTTTACAATGGATGAATTGAAAATGGAAAATGGAACTTAAAAAGTACAAAGAGGATGCACAAGAAGGGAGAGGTTCTTTTGGCTTCATTTTTCAATTCTTAGGAATGGAGATTTGGAACTATGAGAAACAACAAGAAACGCCTGCAAAACAAGAAGACTGGGACAAAGAAGAAGCCATCTTTAATGAACAAGTAATTCTATGTGGGGAAGAAAAAGGAAAGGGGGGAAAGAGAATGAAAAATGTAAGACTTGAAAAAACAACCAAAGAAAATAAAAATAGTTCGAAAAATAAGTATAATATTGGAAAGCAACAGAAGAGGGGAATACAGAAGAGAGAAGTAGAAGTAGAGAGACAAGGGGGTAAAAAGGGGAGGGAGAAGAAGAGAGGGAAGAAGGAAAGGAAAAGAAGTCACAAAGGACCGGAGCAAGATATAGAAAAACATGACCTATTTAGAGATAATGGGTGAAAATATAACTGAAAAAGGGATTCTGTAAATGTACATAAGATTGTATTGTTATATTAGTAATAGAAATAACTTTAGAAAATTGGAAACAATGTATGATTAAAATGAGGGATAAAATAGTTAGTATAATTTAGTGAAACGTTTGTGAATAAAATAAGTGAAATAAAATAAATGAGAAAATTGAATTAGGAAGGAACGGGAACATTTTAATTAGTTAATGTTTTATAAAATATAAGTGTGGGGGCGGAATTAACTATGGAAAGCTTATAATTGTTCCCATAGAAGTATGATATTTAATTGAAAAGTAATGTTAAAGATGTTAAGACTTTAATGAATATTAATATTAATGATAGAATTGAATTGGAATGGAATGTTTTTTTAATTATATACATTTATAATTTTTTCTTTTTTTTAAGAATACAGTGTGTATTTTAAGAAAGTACCAAGCAGAATCCGAATGGAAGTTATGTATTATATTGAATGTTACAACTCTAGGGAAAAGATATAAAGGCGTCATACTCCAATCAGTAACTACAGGAGAAATTTTGTTTAATGAGAAAAGATAATATGAAATTGAAACAGGGCAGACAAAAAGTATAAATATAATAATTTGAATTGAGATGAGATAATTAAAATAAAATTGAGAAAATTAAAAGAGGGGAGTAGCTATGTAGAAAATGTAAAATAGTAATAAGATATGGAATAGAATATAAAAATGAGCATGAAACTGAATTTGTGCCTGTGCGAAGAAATGTAACCCAGGATCACGCTACTTTCAAAAAAGATGTTTTATTTGTATTTCTTTGTGAAAAGTCAAATAAAATTTACCCCCCCAAAAAAAAAAGATTTTAGTTTTAGGAGTAGTTTGTTGTGCACCACTGAATCAAAGGCTTTACAGAAGTCTATGTAAATAGTGTCAATTGCTTTGCCCTGGTCAAGTTGTGTAGTCCATATATTTTTGCAGTGTAGGAGTTACAGATTACAGGATATTTTTTTTCTGAAGCCAAATTGTTTGTTAAAGAGTAGGTTGTTTGTCTCTAAGTGGAGGATAATGAATTGGTTAATAATTGATTCCATGACTTTACAGGTGATGCAGCATAAAGATATTGGCCTGTAATTTTCAACTAGGCTGGGGTGTCCCTCTTTGAAGATGGGGGTGACTGTAGCTAGTGACCATAGGTTTAGCAAGGAACTGGTCCTGAAAGATTTTTCAAAGATTATGCTTAAAGGTTCTGCTATGGCAGTGGATAGCTTTTTTAAGAAGTAGGCACATATTCCGTCCAGTCAAATAGATAGAGATGGCTTTAGATTGCGTAGTGCTTTTTCAACATTATTTTCTGTAAAATCTATATGTAGTAGATCATTATAGTTGTCTGTGGTTCGACTAGCAAATATTGGGCATGATCCACTGATGTTTACAAAGACTGAGCCAAAGGATGTGTTAAAGAAGTTGGTTTTAATGGTGTCATCGTTACAGTCTTTACTGTTAGGTCCTTTCAGGGGTGGGATGGATCTTGAGTCTTTTTGTTTGTTTTTTACAAAATTGTAGAAAGTGCAGGTGGAATTGGTGCATAGAAGGTTTTCCTCTTGCTTAATGTGATAATTGGTGCATTCAGTCTTTATCTGGTGGCATAAATTTTTGTATCAGCTTTTAAAGTTGGCAACATGACCAAATTTGTTTTTCTGCCTAAGGGATTTCTTTTTGGATTGGAGCTTCCTTATTGTTACGGGGATTTTTGTTTGTTTGCTTTGGTGCACATTTTTTATGTGCGCACATGCTTACAAACGTAATTCCATGTAGGGCACTTGTTAGTCTTGGGTGTTTGCATATAATACATGCTTGATTCCAAATACAGGGAAGATTAAGATTTTAGAATAGCAAGTCATTATAAAACGTAATAGTTTTGAAATGTAGAAGTACTATTATTCCACTACATATTTTATTTAAGGTTCCATTATAAAAACAGGAAATTGCCTTCTAATGTTTACATCACAATCATGGAAAGTGTGCAGAGAAGAGCAACAAAGATGATAAAGGGTCTGTAGCTGAAATCGTATGATGAACGGTTGAGAGAGCTAGGTACGTCCAGCCTATCAAAGGGAAAGATTAAGGAAAACATGATAACTGTCTTCCAGTACTTGAAGGGCTATCATAGAGAAGGGATCAACTTATTCTCCAAAACACAAGAGGGCAGGACAAATAGTAATGGATGGAAGTTTGTTAAAGAGAGATCCAGAAGAAAGGAGACATTTTCTGACCGTGAGAACAATTAATCAGTGGAATAGCTTGCCATTCAGAGTTGTGGATTCTCCATCACTGGAGGTTTTCAAAAATAAAGGAGCAACCATTTGACTGGGATGGCATAAGGTCTCCTGCCTTGAACAGCAGGCTGGACTGAAAGATTTCCAAAGTTCTTTCCAACCAGAGGTGGTATTCAGCAGGTTCTGACCAGTTCTGGAGAACCGGTAGCAGAAATTTTGAGTAGTTCTGAGAACCGGCAAATACCACCTCTGACTGGCCCTGCCCCCATCTATTCTCTGCCTCCCGAGTCCCAGCTGATCCACTGGGTCTTCTTTTGTTGTCCTGCATAGGAGAACGGAGCTGGAAAGCAGGTTAGTGGGATGGGGAGGGAATGGGATTTTGCAGTAATCTTCCCCTGGAGAGGGGTGGGAATGGAGATCCTTCCACTGCCATGCCCACCAAGGCATGCCCACAGAACCGGTAATAAAAAAATTGGAATCCCAGTACTGTTTCCAACCCTATGATTCTGTGATAATATGTATGATTTGTTTCTCTACTTTTTTAAAGTGCAGAAAAGCAACAACTTGTCAAATTGCCAGTCTTGTCTTCATCCATATTTACCAATTATTTGCAGCCCCCTGATCCAATTCGCTACGTCAAAGTGGTTCTCGTTTCAATACATGAACCTGCTGCAATTGAATGAGTCAACCAAAGCTTTGCAGACCTCATAATTCTCATAAATTGTTCTCTTTACTGAATAAATCCTGCCTTTCCTTTTTTTTTAGGCTTTGTGGACTTAGCACTCCATGACCAAGTTCACCTACTAGAATGTGCCTGGTTAGAGATATTGATGATTGGCCTAGTGTGGAGATCTATGGAGCATCCCGGAAAGCTGCTGTTTGCCCCCAACTTATTGTTGGACAGGTTTGTCTACAATGTGGTAATATTATTGCTGTTGTAGTAAACGTCACGCTATGCAACCATTTTCTATCCATTTTGCCACTTTATTTAGCATATGGCAAATCTGTGCATTTATAGTGGTTCAAATAGTAAATCACTTCTTATATTTATGCTTTTGTTTTATGTCTGGATTTTGAGATTCACTTTATGAACTATTACTTCCTTATTTTATGCATCACCTAATATTTTTTAGATAGGATAATTGTATAATGGGTCTAATTTTATTTTGAGTCTATGCACCTTTATTTTCATGTAATATCTTTCTGAGGAGGCTGTAAACCGCCCATAGCCTACTCAAATGGGGAGCCATAATATTTAAATAATTAAGATTAGTTTGCCTATTATGTGCTCTCATAGCTTTGACATGTTATTATTTTGATTATTAGTGCCAGCTATGGCAATTGGTGGCTCAGTGGCTAAGATGCTGAGCTTGTTGATCAGAAAAGTCGGCAGTTCGAATCCCTAGCACCGCGTAACAGAGTGAGCTCCCGTTACTTGTCCCAGCTTCTGCCAACCTAGCAGTTCGAAAGAATGTAAAAATGCAAGTAGAAAAATAAGGACCACTTTGGTGGGAAGGTAACAGTGTTCCGTGTGCCTTCAGTGTTTAGTCATGCTGGCCACATGACCATGGAGACATCTTTGGACAGCGCTGGCTCTTCGACTTTGTAACGGAGATGAGCACCACCCCCTAGAGCCAGAAATGACTAGCACATATGTGCGATGGGAACCTTTACCTTTACCTATGGCAGTTGACAACTATACTCTGACTGATTTTGTATGTTTCTCCCTCTTTATTGGGTGACTTTTGAAAAACCTTTGACATTCTATTGTTTTATACTTGGCCGTTGGCCATAATAAAGTTGAAATTTCAAGTTTCATAGATATATTCCAGTAGTAGTCTTAAACTCAGTGTACCTAGGCATATGAAATTAAGGAAGCGGGAAACAGACCAAAATAACTTCGTTGGGTCTCCTGAACTGTAGGAACACTAATTCTGATGGTGGGGAGAAAAAATTAGCCAATCTGTCTCACTCTCTGCACTTCCGTGGTTAAGTCTTTCAAGACAGTTTACAACCAATATTAAAAGATACAATTTTTGAGTTTATATGGTATAAAGCAATTTGATAGCTAAGGAATTCAATATGATTCATAAAACATACTACTAATAAATGTATTATGATTCAAAACTATAAAAATTCCAATTAAAATAATTAAGAAAATGTGGTTCCCAAATTTTAAAGACTAATATTGTTTAAAATATTATTTACAAGAAGAATCCAGTGCAGAGATCAAAAGCAGCTAAGATTGAGGTTCAAACCTCAGAGAAAATTTCTTCTTGGTATGAGGTATACAATTCTAGGCAAAGGTAGGATATTTGATTTGGAAGTGTAGCAACAATACATTATTTGTTACATATTTCAAAGCTATTTCTCTGTTTGTCTTGCCTGTACTCTTCTTCTTCTTCTTCTTCTTCTTTTTCTTCAGCGTTTGTCTCGCGCTCGGGCGAGGTCCGCTAATGTCCTTGAGTACTGCTTCCACACCTCTCTGTCTGCCACGCGTGTCGGGTCTGCCTTCGCGATCTCTAGATCGGCCTTGATCGTGTCCATCCAGCGTTGTTTAGGTCGTAGCCGGGACTGCCTCATGACCGTGGGGATGGGCACGACGTTGAACCGTCTACGCACTTCTTCGTTCCTGCGCGATCGAGTAGGGTGAGGCCTACCGACCATCGGAGCATTCGCATCTCCATTATCTGGAGTCTGCTTTGACTTCTTTGGTGGTCGGCCAGCACTCTGCGCCGTATATGGCCACGGGCGCACCACAGAGTTATAGATTTTCGCCTTCAGGCGCATCGGCATCTTCTTGTCACAGAGGGCGCCCGTGACGGACTTCCATTTGCCCCACGCTGCATTGATCCTGGCTGCCACCTCAGTTTGTAGTAGGCCTTCTTCCCCAGAGTAGTTCCCAGGTACTTGAAGGTGGAGCGCGCGGTAGCTCCTGCCCGTTCACGTGGATGGAGCCTGTCATTTCATTGTCAGTGGTCAGGTATTCGGACTTCTTTAGGTTCAGCCGGGCCCGAACTGCTCGGCGGTCGTGCCACTGTTGGACTCGGTGCTCGAGTTCAGCCTTGCACAGGTTGGCCAGGAACACATCATCGGCGTAGAGCAGCGTCCATGGGGCGGGCGTGTACAGGTCGTGTGTAATTGTGTCCATCACCAGAATGAACAGCAGTGGTGAGAGAGCAGAGCCCTGGTGTACGCCGACGGTAATATTAAACTCCTCTGATATCCCAGCTGCCGCTTTTACACGGCTTTTGTGACATCTGTATAGGAGTTGGACCCATTGTATGAGCAGCTCAGGCACGCCGTGATCTCGCAGTGCGTACCAGATGAGATCGTGCGGGACTCGGTCGAAGGCCTTTTCCAAGTCTAGGAAGGCGGTGTGGGGCGGGATTTTCTTCTCTCTGTGAGCCTCCATCAGCATCCGCACACCGAAGATGGCGTCGGTGGTGCCGCAGTTCTTGATGAATCCAGCCTGGTTGCGCTGATGTCGGCGATGTCCCGAATGCGCTTATCAGGGGCGCGTTCAAAGATCTTCATAGTGTGTGACAGTAACCTGACCGGTCTGTAGTTGGAGCAGTCCGCTGGGCTGCCCTTTCCCTTCAGATCGGAACAGTGGTGCTGCGGTACCAGTCGTGTGGCACTTTTCCCGTGGAGACGATGTTGTTGAACAGCTCGCACAGCCACAATGCCGAGCCCGGTAGTGCCTTTTTCCAGAAGTCGGCAGGGATGTTGTCTGGTCCTGTTGCCTTACCGTTTTCATGGCCTTGATGGCGTCGGCGACCTCGCTGGCATAAATGCCTGAGACTGGGCCTTCAACTGGGTCACCTCGCGGGGTTCGTGGGTGTGGGAACTCCTCGGTGGAGATCTTCTCGAAGTATTGCCGCCACCTCTCCATGCAGCGTCTCTGGGGTTGACGATCAAATTTCCCCTTGTCGTTGATCCCATGAAACTGGTCAATGTCCAGGGTCTTCCTGTGTCTGCTTTTGGCTAGGCGGTAGATCTCATTCTCGCCTTCTCGCGTGTTCAGCTTCTCGTAGATGTCATCGTAGTGGGAGCTTCTGGCTGTCGCTACTGCTTTCTTGGCTGCCTTTTTGGCCGCCTTGTATTCGCAGAGCTTCTCGCTGGTCTTGTCCTGAAGAAAGGCCTTGTAGAGCCGTTTCTTCAGGTGTACGGCATCTTGTACTTCCGGTGTCCAGAGCCATGTATCTCGTTCGATGCGTCTCCGTCCTGGCTTGGTGCAACCAAGCTGTTGGCAGCCGGCAGTGTGAACAGTGCTCTTCAGCATGGACCACGCTTCCTGTGGCCCGTCGACCATCTGCAGGAACTGCTCCGGTTTGATGAGGGGTCCCGCCATCTTCTTCTGGTTCCACCACTTGATTCGTGGCTGGTCTGCATTCCTTTTGTCAATCCTGGTCTTGGGCTTGCTGATCCTGATCTTCGCCATCAGCGGCCTGTGCTGACTGCTTGATTCGTACGGGTACACCTTGGCGTTGAGCACGTTTTTAGCGGCTCTTCGTAAATGCGATGATGTAGTCGATCTGTGTGTGGTGGCTCCCGTTTCTGCTATGGTAGGTGAGGAGTTGAGATTCTCGCCTAATGAAGCAGGTATTCGTGATGGTCATATCATGGGAGTCGGCAAAGTCCAGGATCCTCTGGCCATTCTCATTCGTATCGCCTGTGCCGTGCCCACCGTGGCACTGGTGTCCGTTTTTGTCCCGCCCTACATGACCATTCAGGTCGCCCGAGATGATGATGTCATCTTCGTGTGGGATCTGCCTGAGTTGGATGTCGAGCAGTTCCCAGAAGGTATCCTTCTCCTCCTCATGACATCCGGTCTGAGGGCGTGGCGGACAAGATGTGTAGGCGCTGCCTCTCGGTCGCTCGACGATTATCATCAGTCGTTCTGTGAGGCGCTTAACTTCTGCGACGGAACTTTGCCAGCTTGGACTGACAACCACAGCTACACCGCCGCGGTTTTCCTTACAGCTGGTGTATATGATCTTGTAGCCGTCTATAGTCGTAGCCTTGTTGCCCTTCCAGCGAGTTTCCTGGAGGCAGCAGATGTCCAGCTTCCTGTCCCGCATGGCCCTGGCGATCTCGGTCGGCGTCCAGTCAGCGAATCCACATTCCAGGTGGCCACCTTGAGCGTCTGGCAGTCCTCTGTTCCCGCTTGCGTTTTTCACACGGATCGGGTAGTCTCTGTGCGCATCGGACCCGGACGCAGTCGCCATAGCTTTTTCACATGGTGCAGGTGCGCCGTGCTTTCCGCGTGGACCATTTCATTGATTTTTGGCGCAGGCCAATGGTCTCCTGCGCCCGTCGGTTCCCCCGAATGCGGTAGCATTGGACGTGTGTTTTGTAGTGGACGTTTCCACCATGTTGATGCGGCATTTGAGTACTCCAGCCGGCCTGTCGCGTGGGCCTGTCGTCGGAGGGTCTGCTCTCAGTTACGGTCAGCGTTTGATGGCTTCGCGCATCCAGGGGACACCACTTGGAGGTGGCAGACCGCTCGTCCCCCTGTCTTGCCTGTACTCAAAGGCTTAAAAGCAAGAAAAAATACTTCACATGTTTTTTCTCTTTTGACAATATTTTTTTTCATTAACTCCAAATGATCTAAATTATAAGTCAGGAGCCATTATTCTATTCTGTGGATTTTTTTTTAAAAAAAGTTCCAACTCAGAAATTATTATAAAAATTACCACCTAATAGTCTTACTTTCTCCATCCAGCATGTTAGATTTATGTAAAAATATAAATGGTTTTATGTGGATGCCTAAAAGGAAAGTGTAGAAGGCCATCTGCCTGTCTGTCAGCTGTCTTGTTATGAAAATAGGAGGTTTGTTCTTGAACTTCACTTGGCAATATTTGACATGTTGAAAACACCACATGCTCTATTCCAGCAGGCTTGGTAAAAAGAATTCTCCACCTAACATCTGTCATTTGCAAGGATATTTATGTTAGAAAAGTTACAGCATAAACTGTTTATTATTCTGAGATTTTGAAATTCTTTCTTCTGGGAGACCTGCTGAGTCTTTATTTCATGTATGCATGTATTTATAAAATTTATAGACCTCCCATCTAACCTCAAAGTAACTCTTTTGAATATGCTTCCCCTATCCCTGCTTTTATCTTTAAGAAACCTAGGAACAATCAAGTCTGAGAACTCTTCTCAAATTACTTTTTTGCTTTGATGTCAAATTTCCTTTATCTGATCATTATATTGATTGCAACTCTTCCTCCTGTTCCTAAAAGTGACTTCTTCTGCTCATTACAGCTGCCATGATATACATGGGGAAGGAGTTACTTCCCATGGGGGGCAAGACAACAACCATATTGTGTGGATTAAAAAAAATGTAATTTCGGGTGAAAGAACCTCTACAATCAGTTCTTCCTCAGAATTACCCCTTGGAAAGATACTTATTCACATGTCATGTGAATACTCAAATGTCAAAAATACTCAAATGTCTTTGATGATTACTATGAAATACACTGCTCAAGAAAATAAAGGGAACACTTAAACAACACAATGTAACTCCAAGTCAATCACACTTCTGTGAAATCAAATTGTCCACTTAGGTAGCGACACTGATTGACAATCAATTTCACATGCTGTTGTGCAAATGGAATAGACAATAGGTGGAAAGCATAGGCAGTTAGCAAGACATCCCCAATAAAGGAGTGGTTCTGCAGGTGGTGACCACAGACCACTTCTCAGTTCCTATGATTTCTGGCTGATGGTTTGGTCACTTTTGAATGCTGGCGGTACTGTCACTCTAGTGGTAGCATGAGACGGAGTCTACAACCCACACAAGTGGCTCAGGTAGTGCAGCTCATCCAGGATGGCACATCAATGCCTTCTTGTGGCAAGAAGGTTTGCTGTGTCTGTCAGCGTAGTGTCCAGAGCATGGAGGCGCTACCGGGAGACGGGCCAGTACATCAGGAGACGTGGAGGAGGCTGTAGGAGGGCAACAACCCAGCATCAGGACCGCTACCTCCGCCTTTGTGCAAGGAGGGACAGGAGGAGCACTGCCAGAGTCCTGCAAAATGACCTTCAGCAGGCCACAAATGTGCATGTGGCTGCTCAAACGGTCAGAAACAGACTCCATGAGGGTGGTATGAGGACCCAACGTCCACAGGTGGGGGTTGTGCTTACAGTCCAACACCATGCAGGATGTTTGGCATTTGCCAGAGAACACCAAGACTGGCAAATTCGCCACTGGCTCCCTGTGCTCTTCACAGATGAAAGCAGGTTCACACTGAACACATGTGACAGATGTGACAGGTTCTGGAGATGTCATGGAGAATGTTCTGCCACCTGCAACATCCTCCAGCATGACCGGTTTGGCAGTGGGTCAGTAATGGTGTGGGGTGGCATTTCTTTAGGGGACTGCACAGCCCTCCATGTGCTCGCCAGAGGTAGCCTGACTGCCATTAGGTACCAAGATGAGATCTTCAGGCCTCTTGTGAGACCATATGCTGGTGCGGTTGGCCCTGGGTTCCTCCTAATGCACGATAATGCTAGACCTCATGTGGCTGGAGTGTGTCAGCAGTTCCTGCAAGACGAAGGCATTGATGCTATGGACTGGCCCGCCCGTTCCTCAGACCTGAATCCAATTGAGCACATCAGGGACATCATGTCTCTCTCCATCCATCAACGCCACATTGCACCACAGACTGTCCAGGAGTTGGGGGATGCTTTAGTCCAGGTGTGGGAGGAGATCTCTCAGGAGACCATCCGCCACCTCATCAGGAGCATACCCAGGCGTTGTAGGGAGGTCGTACAGGCACGTGGAGGCCACACACACTACTGAGCCTCATTTTGACTTGTTTTAAGGACATCACATCAAAGTTGGATCAGCCTGTAGTGTTTTTTTCCACTTTAATTTTGACTGTAACTCCAAATCCAGACCTTGTTCGATACCCTTAATTTATGCCAAAAGTTGCTATATATTTAACTGAAAACTTGCTACCCTGATTTAAAACAGGGAGATGCAGTGCTCCATCCCATTAACGTATATTATCCTTTCCCACCCTGGTGCCTTCTGGATGTGTGGGGAATAATGTTCCTAGAATTTCCAATCAGCCAGAACATTGGCCAGGATGGTTGGGAAATCTGGAAATTATAATCTCAGCACATCTGGAATATACCAGCTATCATGTCTATTCAAGATTACTCCAATAAAATATTTACCGTAATACCATGTTAAGTCATGAAGAAAACTGGAAGCTTCGTTATGCTGTGCTATTCATCAGTAATAATCCCCTACCTATCATTTTTCCATCTGATCAGGTGCATTGATTTATTCCATGTAAATGATCCTGCAATTATAGCAAAGCATTACAGTGCTATGAAATCCTTAGCCTACACACTTTTATTGAGAGTCATGGAGCTGGGTGTGATCTTGGAAGTCAATTAGTTCCACTTCCTGATCAGTGTAAGATCCACCACACAGCATCTCTTACAGATGATTATCCAGCTTCTGTTTGAAATCCTCCAGGGAAGGAGAACTTATCACCTCAAGTGGCAGTCTGGTCTACCAGGTGACAATTTATACAATCTGGATGGTGGTTTGTTGGTTTTTTCATATTGGACCTGAACCAATTTTGTTGTAGTTTGCTGTAGCCAGTGGTCACCAACTGGTGGGCCATGGACCACTGATGGTCCAAGAGAAAATTTTGGTGGTCCACAGAGAAATGTCCCCCCAAAGCACCCCCCAAAGCAATTAATCCAGGCTGTGCAGGAACACAAGGCTGCACCGCTCACACGGCCTGCCCACCCACTGGCCCCCACCCTTCGCCAAGCGCAAACCCTACTTTGAATAGAGCCACGCAAGCTGGAACTGGAAGGTAAGACCAACAGTAGAGGAAGGAAATCCGCCCCTGGATGGCTTGCTGATGCTGATGGCTTGCTGATGCTGATGCAGGCTGGTGCACTTGGGTGGACGAGCAGCTGCTCCCGGATGACCAAAGGGCCAGTCCTGTGACTATTGCAGCTCTGGAAAATGGGACCGACTTTCCCAGCAATGTCAGCAACCACCGTCAGTCAAAATTCATATTAGTGGTCCTCAGGATTTAAAATTATGAGTTTGGTGGTCCCTGAGGTCCAAAAGGTTGGAGACCCCTGGTTTAAGCCAGTGTATCTGGGGCAATAAATAACATTCCCTTTTCTATGTGGCAACCCTTCAGCTGCTCTCATAGCATCCATCAGTTAGCTCTTCTGTCAGTTAAACATATATTATATAAGAAAATCTTTTTAACATTCCTGACAGGGCTAGATAACAAGGCCTTTATTATTTTCATAGCCCTTCTCTGAATTGGGTGCAGCAAGTGGGATCTGACTAGGAAAGAGTAAGGTGGAACAATTCCTTCCCTGAGGCCCCAGTTCTGTGCTCTTGGTAATGTTATTCAAGATAGCATTGGTCTTCTTACTAGCTGCATCATGCTGCTGGCTCATATTGAACTTACTAACCAAAACACCCAGATCTCTTTCACATGCACTATTTGCAAAATCTGTTTTTCCCCCAACCTATACTTAGGGTTTTAGTTTTTCATATCTAGAAGGCAGAATTTTATAGGTATATTCTTAAATGTCAGTGATCAATCCAGTCTAGATGCTTCTGAATCTTCTTTTTATCTAAGATATTAGCAACTTCTCCTAACTGGGTGTCTTCTGCAAACCTGATAAAAGTCCCAGGAATTCTCTTACCTAAACCATTTATAACATATCCATCTGTTATTTTTGAGCTTTTTAACTTTGCAAGATGTCTGACTGACCCTCTCATGCTTTTCTAACATAATGCCAAATTATGGCATTATCATATGCTAATAAACTGCTGATTGCACAGACTAATCACATTTTACTTATTTTCCCCCCTAAAACATTTAGATTTTAATGCAGACCGATTCATTTTTATATGTATATATTTGCATAAAAAATAATTTCTCATAATCAAATCAAAAAACTTTTTCTAGGGAAGAATGGAAGGAGAATGCACCTGTAGCTTCCAACAATTCCACTAGATTTACACAAAAGCTTAGGGAATCAGAAAGATCGAAAAGTGATTTTATAACTGCTTTGTTACTATATTTATCTATCTAGCCCTGGGTAGTTGGATTAGAGGCTTGGATAAATGAACCTGCTATTTACACAGTATTTGAGGGCACCAAAATCTCATATTATTTAACATCAGTTTGCTCAGTGCTGTAAATCTACCCTTTTTTATGTTGCCTGTATAAAAAGAGACTAATTGCAGTCTCCCAAGATTATATCCACCTATGCATTACATACATACTCACAGGCCAAGTGGCTCATTTTATAAGGCTGCACGCAACTTCAGCATGCATTTGTATCCTCCTACCACTCTAAAACCATGCTACTGAAACTTGTTTATAAAATGGTCACTTTGAGGGGTGCATATTCAGGCTGTTCTGAGGAGGTTTGAATGCTTTAAAGTAGGAATGGGAGATGCTTGCTTTCCAGAGACTTCCTGCTTTAAAATATTGCCCTTGCCCAGAGATGGTATTCAGCAGGTTCTGACCAGTTCTGGAGAACCCGTAGCGGAAATTTTGAGCAGTTCGGAGAACCAGCAAATACCATCTCTGACTGGAGATTTTACAGTATCCTTCCCCTGCCACGCCCACCAAGCCATGCCCACAGAACCAGTAGTAAAAGAAATTGAATCCCACCACTGCCCTTGACCCCTAATTCCAACTCTAAAATACCCCCAGAATCCTAAAAGGACACAGTATTGATAATTTAATTCCTTAATGTAAAGAAGAGAATGAGTAGGCTCTCCCATTTACCAACAACTTATTAAGAAAATAAAAACATTGTGTGGATAGAGAGGTTTTATTTGAACTGTTTAATTTGAGATGAGCTGCCCATATGAACTGCCAAAGAAATAAAACTAGACTGTACTAGTTCTTGGGGAAAGAAAACCACTGCCCCGCGTTCAGTCCATCATTGTAGATCACTTTCTACAAAATCTCATGCTTCCTCTCCCTGCTTCTTGTTTAATAGGGAGATAATAGGTATTTACTATTCCAACAGTGGCAGGGGTGTGAAAATTGGTCACTATCGGATTTGGAACTTGGAATTGCACTTTCTAAAAAACTTTCTGCAGAAAGAGGTTTGCAAGTCTTCTGTTTCCACCACCCCCTCCCTCCACAGGCTATCTCTTGCTTTTGAAAACAATTAGCATTGCTTAAGCGTCTTTACTCTTTAAATTGTATTTGACACTCTTGTGGCAAAAGTTTTGAGGCTATGCAAAAAATCCCAAGAGGAGAAAATCATTGTCATGATGGGTGGGCAGCATCTAACTAAGTGAATAATAATAATTACAACAACAACAACAACAACAACAATAACAATAATGCCTACTGTCCCTGTCCTATTGTTTCTTTTTTATTCATATCCATAATCATGCTTATACTTATACCTGTTATCTAATACTTGCTTGACAAATAAATAAATAACTGAACCCAATTTCAAGTAGCTTCCACATAGGCCAAAAAGCTATATGCTCGTCAACAATATATTTGAAAGCCCAAGTAAAGCCAATCTTTTCTTTTGCAGAATTTGAAATCTTGTATTTGGTGTTAATCTGGCTTCCCAGTTGGTGAGAGCTCTTGCTACTTAGCTCCTGAATCAAAGGCATCAATTACTCTTCTTTTTGGGACCAAAGTCACAGGGGAAAAAAAAACTCCACTGGAACAGTAACCCTCCTTTTGCAACTGGCTGATCCCCTTCTGAAAAGTAGAGGAAACCATTGTCAATTTCACACATGAAATTGATACATCTAGACTAGCAAGAATCTGAAAGCAGTGAAAGCCACCAATCCTAAATTAACCCAATCTCCTATCCTAATGGCAACAAACCGCGGGGAGTGGCAGTATAATAGCAATCATCTTGTTGCAAAATTGTTGACGT
This sequence comes from Pseudonaja textilis, assembly GCF_049901715.1. Classification (NCBI taxonomy): domain Eukaryota; kingdom Metazoa; phylum Chordata; class Lepidosauria; order Squamata; family Elapidae; genus Pseudonaja; species Pseudonaja textilis. The sequence continues at coordinate 81,063,311 of NC_141990.1, read as the reverse complement.
GCATCTTTTTACCATCCTTTCAGGGCATAGGCAAGGCAGACCACTGATTAAAGCTTACAGGGTTTTTTTTTTACCCCACATTCTCCTGTCAACCAATTGAAAGAATTATGTTGTTCTTTGTTCTCAGGCACCCAAGTAGGCAAAAGTGAATCTATTCAGGGATCAGACTCACACTGCTTTTGAGAGACTGGGGAGTGAAAACCCTAACCCAATTCCCTGGTTATTGGGTCACACAGACATAGCACAATCTCTGTCCTTTGGATCGTATTTTGCAGACTTTCTTTACCATTTACCAGAATAAGGTCTAGTTGGAAGACTCAAGAGAAATGTTGCCACCCCCTGAAGCAGCAGAAACACCTTCCAAAGGGATTGATTTACTATAAAGATTGTTTTCAGTCTTTTTTAAAAATGTACTTTTTTCAGGAACATTAAGATATTGGCTGACTACTTACTTGAATATTTGCTCAGAAGTCTAAGCAGCAGTCATAAATAATGCTGTTAATCATCCCCTTTTTTTGGAAAGAAAGTATTTGTAAAACTTCTCTAACCACACACTTAAAATATGTCTATTTATTTTTGTATAAGAAAAGGCATTCAGTCACTTGGATGAACTGTCTGCCTCTGACTGTATGATGTGATTTATCATCTCACAGTAGGTGTTGCATTGAGACATCACTAAATAGGCCTCCTTAGAAATTTTTGAACCAAGATTTGAAAGCAAAAGAGGACAGCTAAGTTATATAGGACATGTGGCTGAAATTCCTTCTAAGCAATCTTCTATATATAGCAATCTATAAAAGCATTTTTAAATGCATTTTTTGGGACTTAATAACCATGTGGCTTTATCTCAGCTATGTAGTCAGGATTAATACTGAAAGCCTTTGCAATGCTGTAAATTTCCAGCCTGGTCTTGTAGACCGGATAGTTGGAGGGAAAAATATCTGATAATTTCTAAACAGTTAAACAGTGAGCGTATTTATATGTAGAATAGGAAGAGTACGTAATAATTCAAACATTAAATTGGTATTATTTGTATAGATGTTATTCAGTATTTGGAATTTTGAAATGAAAATGGAGTTTTCTCAGATATATGTATTTGGATTACAGTATTGGAATCAAGGGAACTTCAAAATGGATGGTTGCACTTACGAACTGCATGTTTATATCCCATAGTGTTCTGTAATCTAGTTTTTACCTTATCCAACATCTGTATCCAAATTCAAATGTCAGCATGGGAATGGTTATGAATGAACTGGGAAAGGAGGCTGGTCGACAAGATTTAAAGTTGTTGGGTTTGGACAAATGGCCCATGAATATTTCAGCTCTCTTTGTTGAACACTCATGCACACACATACCACTTAGATTCTTATTTGTTCTTGAAGGAATCAAGGAAAATGTGTTGAAGGCATGGTAGAAATATTTGACATGCTGCTGGCCACTTCTTCTCGCTTTCGAATGATGAACGTCCAGGGAGAAGAATTTGTATGCCTTAAATCTATCATCCTACTCAATTCTGGTAAGTAAGACATATGTCTTTACAGTTGAAACTTAGCCTAATGGATGACGTATTCCAGGAGAAGGATAGAAGAATGCAATTATTTTTTTCTTGGATATCTCAGTGGCTTCAGTTATCACTAACCATTTTATTCTTCCTAGCATTATTAGGTGACACCATATTATAGGCCATTCTTATTTGGAAGATTGATTCCAGAAGATGGTTCTGTGAAGTTAGTCCTTTGATCCCTGGCATTCTGCTGTGGGCATGTCAAGTTTCTGTTCTATTTCCTTTTATCATTGATATGATCTATAGGTAGTCCTTAACTTAAAACCACAAATGAGCACAAAATTTCTGTTACTAAGTGAGATAGTTGTTAAGTGAATTTTGTCCCATTTTACGATCTTTCTTGCCACCGTTCTTAAGGGAATCACTGCAATTGTTAAGTTAGTAACAGGGCTATTAAATTAATCTGGCTTCCCCATTGTCTTTGTTTGTCAGAAGGTCACTAAAGGTGACCACATGACCCTGGGACACTGCAACCATCATTAATATGATCCAGTTGCCAAACATTCAAGTTTTTGACCATGTGACCATGGGATGGGATGCTGCGGTGGTCATAAGTGTGAAAAATGGTCATAAGTCACTTTTTCCACTGCTGTTGTAACTTCAAAGAGTCACTAAATGAATGGTTGTAAGTCAAGGACTATCTGCACATGCCTGGGGAGGTTATCTGAGTTGTGAAAGAGAGCAAAGGAATTTCTAAGATGTTAGTCTTATTTGTGGTTCGCCTTTGACATAGTAGCATGGACAGTGGCTACTGTAGTTCAGGTGTTCAAGAATGGCAAGTTTTTCTCTCCTCTTCCCCACTGCCACCCATGCTCCATGAAAAACACACTCAATGTACATCTTTGGGCTGTTCTGAACAAAATAGGAAATTCCATAGAAACAACTGCAGGAAGAAAATATTTTTATTCTGTGTAGTTCTTTGATTGTTGTTAGTACAGTGACTAGTCTTTAGAGTTAAAACTATGTTTTCCAGAACCATCTTGTTCTAGAATAACAATAGTCAAAAAAATCTGTTCTGTATAGTGCATTCTTGGGGCGGCATGGTGGCTAGCAGTTAAGACACTGGGCTTGTCAGCTGGAAAGCAGGCAGCCCAGGTTTGAGACCCAAGCGCCATGCAACGGGGTAAACTCCTGTCCCAGCCTCTGCTCTTGCCAACCTAGCAGTTTGAAAGCATGCAAATGCGAGTAGATAAATAGGTACCACTTTGGTGGGAAAGTAACAGTATTATATGATGTCATGCTGGCCCACATGACTGCAGTAATGTCTTCGGACAGCGCTGACTCAATGGTCTTGAAATGGAAATAAGCACCATCCCCTATAGTGGACAACAACTGGTGGAGTAAAATCAAGAGGGACTCCCATAGTGCATTCTTACCTCCAAGTCCATCTTATTAGGACAGTAACTGGCCCTTGTTGTTTACAACTAACACTTTGATGTTAGATGCTTATGGGGTAACATTTTATTCATTTTTGTTGAATGTCATTTTGTTCTCATTAGCTTACTCTCCGTGGATTGAAGCTGCTGTAGTCAAAGCAACCGAAAACACAACTTATTGTGGCATCAGCATTCTGAACAGATAATGCAGAAAGTGCTTCTGTTTTGCAGAAAGCAAAACAAAACTACCATTAATATATACAAAATAGGATAGCAACACTAATGTTAAATAAGAACAAGATACAGCACTGTGAAGCATACTTTATTTTAGAAACTACTTGAAGAGGAAGATTTGTTAGAAGACAAGACAGCATTCACAGCAGTTATTGTGATTAAGAAAATCAAGAGCAAGAGGCAGAAAATGAACTTTAAATGGCTATCTCTGACTATGGCAATCAAAAGCAATATAGTACCATTGCAGTTAAATTACCTTAGAGCCAGGCTACATATTACATTATTAATGTAAACTCATAAAGAAAAGGCAGGATGTATGTATATAAGATGGAAGATGGTTTTTATGTTTTGTTTGTATATGTTTGTCTTAAAAATAATAATAATAAAGAAAAGGCAGGATTAAATCCAACATACAATGATCATATATAATGCATAATGTATTTACTTTCTATTGAAGTCCCAAAGTGAACACACTCTATTTCCAATTAAAATAAATGACAGTTAAAAGCAATTTATAATTTTTAAAAATATAGTACAACCTACTAATATAATTTAGTGAGAATCCTAAATTACTGTATCTTAAATGTCCATAATGCAGTCCCTCACAGTCCCAAGTGAAAAAACTTTACAGATCTATACAATTAATATCTTGTGAAGGACAGTACAATTCACCATCTATGCATTTTGACTTGTTCTGTCCTGTCCAACTAAAAATTGAGGAAAGAGAGAGGGAAGAAATCTGGCAAACATGCTGATGTTAAAATGGGTTAAATGTGGTGGATCCCGAACTGTATATAGCAGATTTTTACACATACCTTCCATAAATCAAGACAGCGCCGGTGGAATTTCTCCAGGTATGTAGACAACATTGATATATGAGCATAATCAAGATGTCATTTCAGTAACAAACATGATGTTGATCATTGTGCATAAATATTGCCCATTTAATTACATAAAATTATATTTTTCATAAAAAAATAAAATGTCATACTTAATGTATTTGCTTCCCATCTCATTTTAAAGCAACTCTGCAACATAGCATTGGACTCTTCTGAGTGCCATAGGTTATAGCGATTGGGCAAGAGTCTCAACCCAAAATAAGTACTTAGATTTTATTTAGAAGCCTTACAATTATTGTATTTTGTACTAGATTTAGATCTCCAGTAGGGTGTTCTTTGCACTTGACCACATAAGTAACTTTCTTTGGAATGGAGCTTTTGAAACCAGGAAATAAGGTCAGAAAATTAAACTGAAGACCCAATTTTATGTATATTTCAAATTGTTTGCTTTAGAGAAGAAGAGAAATAAAAAAAAGAACATGCACATACTCAGCACTTAGACTGATGACACTAAGAACTTGGCTTCCAGTCTGTTCCCTCCTATATTGTGAAAGCGACAGACTGACTTTTATAGGAATTATCTGGAGATAATGTGTTTCAGCTTGTAGTCCAAGCACCCAGCTGCAAATTCTGAGCTATATAGCCAGAATACTGATGATCTGATAAAGGAGCATGTTGCCTGTGACAATGTGACTTTCTTATTGTGAGATTGATCTATGTTTGTGTTAGGTTCTCTCTTTTCTTTCTGTTCCTTTTTTTTTCTTCTCTGAATAAAAGGCTTGTTGTTTCAAACATGGCTATCTCTGAGAGAGTGCTTTCTTACCATAATAGCCATTGTGATACAGAAACCTATGATTAACTTAATCACGATTTATTCATTTTGTTGAGCCATAGGCTGATCATTTGTGATTCAATATGTTAGTCTGACATACCAGTAGGAAGGATGTTCTTTCACATGGAGCTCTTTAAAGATTATGCCATCTTTGCATTTTAAGCCTCCCAGAGTCATCTGCTAAGATGGGCAGCTATAGAAATCAAGCAAACGAATGAACACACCTTACCACAAAACGTCTAGGCTTGCTAGCGGTCATGCAGCTATTTTCTTCTATTGTATATGTATATGTCAGAACCAGAACCTCCATTCAAATTATATTATTTTTGTATAATATTTGTAAGTGTTAAAGCAATTTTTCAAGTTTGTTTTATGTTTTGTTTTCATTTATTTAGCTCACTGAGAGTTTGAGAAAAAAATTTCTAAGCTGGTGCCCTCCAGATATGTTTGGATTCAGACTTCCAGAAACAGACTTTCAGAAACTGTTATCCCATTCTCATCTGGAAGGTACCAGGTTGAGGAAGGTTGCACTGAACATTTGTTCCATTCTTCCTATTGAGAAGGATAACTCATTGACTTTTGTGGACCTTACTCTCAGATACATGTATACAAAATTACATTTCAGCATTTATAGAACAGCATTTAAAGTTGCTAATTGACCAGACTGCCCATTGGGACCCCATCAAAAATCTTATCATACTTCCCCCAAGGTTCAAATGCATGGGTAGTAAGAAAGACTGCCACATTTATAAGCTAAAGCCATTCAATTCAGAGTTATCTATCTAGATCCGACTGTGATCAGCTTACTAAGGGATGCTCTTATCTGATTGTTTAAATGAATATTTTTATATCACCATATTATTTTATATGATGTTATATACGATACGATATAAAATGAATGTTTTTATATCACATTGTTTTATATGATGTGTTCATTAGACTAATCAATAAATCTGCTATAATATACTGATAATGCTAGGCCTTCTCTCCTCTCCCCTCCCTCCCCTCCCCTCTTTTTTCTCCTCTCCTCTCCTCTTCCCTCCCCTCCCCTCCACCCTTCTCTTCTCCTCCCACAGGGATATACACATTTCTTTCTAGCACCTTGAAATCCCTGGAGGAAAAAGAGCATATCCACCATGTTCTAGATAAGGTTACTGACACTTTGATGCATTTAATGGCCAAATCTGGCCTTTCCCAACAGCAGCAACATAGGCGCTTGGCTCAGCTCCTCCTCATCCTTTCCCACATCAGGCACATGAGGTGAGTGGTTACCCAGAGGCCTTTAGCACATGGCTGCTTAGTGTTGTCTTCTGCGTAAAAGAGACCCTTTCCTGAAATGTGCTATCATGGTTAAAGTTAAGGGAATGAGAAGAGTCATAAGAAACTGACAGTCCAAGGTAAAGTCTGCCAATGTTTAAAATCCCCCGAGAGCCGCTAGAATGCTGGAAGTCATTTAAACTTCAGCATTCATGTGTGTTGCAAATGGCAAAGGGAGGTGGGTCAGATGATGTTCTCAAGGGGTGCATGGGCTTGACCTCAGTTACTTCAGATAGTGCAATGGTTAAATGTGCTAATTTTATTATGACAGCCAAATGTATTTCATGTTACACTTCTGTCGTTGCATTCTTTTGTTTGTTGTATGTTTTCAGTTTTTTCATTCATTCCAGATCCATCCATTATACAATGCCCAAGTAGTTTCAAATGCACTGTAAAGGTCAGATGGGTTTAGAAAAGTCTGTGTTTGTTTTTAAAAGTGCTATAGTACCACTGTCCCTAAAACGGGGTATTAATCTGAGGGTTGCAGATGACTCCTTTGGCCTGATGCCTTCTCTCTGCAATACTATCTCCCTCCGCTGAAATTTGTACAGTTCTCCCCACAATGAATTCCAGAAGTCTTTGAATTCCTGTTATTCTCCCAAGCTTTGGGGAAGGTGTGTGTTGAGCCCCTACTGGGTGCTTGATTTTGTATTTTTTTTTCCAGAACGTGCATGATTCTTTTTCCTTCTTTAAACTGTAAGCCACACAGAATAATCCGGAATTGGGTGGACCCTAAATTTAATTAATTGCATGCATAAATTCTCCATAGTCAGCTTTCGGCTTTTCCAGTATAGTCCAGAATCTTTGTTTTACTGCTCCACTTAGGCAGGCATCGCTATATTTGAACATGCTTTGCATCATTCAGAACAAATCCCCAAGCAATAGTAGAGTCAAACTTGGAATCTCTTGGGATAATTGTATTTAATTTTATTTTTATGTGAACCTCTAGCAATAAAGGGATGGAGCATCTGTATAACATGAAGTGCAAGAACGTGGTCCCACTTTACGATTTATTGCTGGAAATGCTGGATGCTCACCGTCTGCATGCTCCTGCCACTAGGAACACGCCTCACAGTGAAGAGGAGATTTCAAACCAGCTGGCCATGGCACCTGCTTCAATGCATTCCTTACCACCTTGCTATGTGAACAAACAGGAAGAAGAAACCGTGCAAGAAGCAGTCTGAAATCAGATTGCAAACAGCCTACAGGATTCTGAGCATCTCATCAAAAAAATCACCCGGCTTAGATGAACTGGTACCATGTCTAAGCACTCCAATACTCAACAATCACCAGTGATTCCGAAAACAATGATGGTCAACTTCATTAATGGCAAAAAAATTCATAACTTTGGACATAATAGGTGGTTTCATTTTCTTTAAAAAGTGTGTTTGTGTTAGCAAGACACAAGCTTAAGGATTCCTGTACTCTGTTTGCTGGTATCATATAGAGAAGTTGGACGATCTTTCATTTTTAAATCAATTGGGCAAAAATCCCAGCTGAGTTGAGTAGGTGATGTTTACATGTAATTTTTATTGGCTGTCTGGTGGATACAAGAAAAGTACACCACCCAGATACAGTATACAAAGCAATGGTGGTTAAGGACTAAGATTCTGTTAGACTCCCATTAAAAAAAAAAAACTAAGAGAAAGCAGAAGGGAAAATATGAATTTAAGATGTTTCTGTTGGGATTCATTCCTTTCAGTGATACATATACAATATTCAAATAGGTTAATCTATCCTCTCAAACTTTGTAGGCTGCTCCAGTTTATTTCAGGAAAAAAGCCCCTCAGTTAACTTAAAATAACTTAAAATAACTGTGAGATTAAGCTAAACTCTTGTGGTATCTCCAAGGGGGCTGACTCAGCCCTACAGGGTTTCCATAGTAAAGATAAACAGGTGGACTGAAAATTCATATTATCATTTAAAAAAAAAACTGACATAATTCAATTCATCGGCCCGCTAAATTCACAATGAGGGTCCAAATGTTACAGATTTCTCCCCATATCCGCCTGAGGGTGAATTTTGGTGCTGACCATTACTAATAGACCATAGCCCGATTAAAGTATGAAATTGTATCAATTAATTGTGAATCACCCAAGGATCTCTGGCTGAAAATATAATTGATCAGTTGTACATATTATACCATCTAATTCATAACTTAAGTGACAGATCACATATGAACTGCCAACCGCCAGGAATGGAATAGTCTGCCCATTCTACTTGCTTGCTTTCCACTGAAGGTAACTTTGTGGGAGAGTTGCACCTGCACATGGTGGTATCTGAAATTAACTTTCAGAAAATCCCAGGTCTATTTAATACAATCAGTGCTCCACAGTAGGGAAAATCACCTGTCTCCTTGAGCAAGGTCCTGCATTTGCATGTGATACTCCCTAATATCTGCCAAAGCAACAGAGTCCCAAAGATGCTTTTTCAAGAGACAACTGGACTTTCTGGTTTTTCTTTGAAGATGTTTGGCTTCTCAGATGAATCCTTCCACTCCTCACCATCCAGTCAGAGCCGAAGAAACTTCTTGGATGAGAAGTGAAACGTCTTCAAAGAAGAATCAGAAAGTCCAGTTGCCTCTTGAAAAAAAGCACCTTTGGGACAAACATGACCTAGATCAGGGGTCTCCAACCTTGGTGACTTTAAGACTTGTGGATTTCAACTCCCAGAAAGTCCACAAGCCTTAAAGTTGCCAAGGTTGGAGACCTCTGACCTAGATGACTGAGAATCTCCATACACAAAACAACAGCTTTATGTTGAGGCACAACCAGTGGTGAGAGAACAATGAAGAAAGGACAAGAAAGTTGTGCACTGCAACTGAGATCACATCCTGTCCTTTGGGTCCTGCACATGTTGACTCCTTCCAAGGCAAGGTGCACACATCCAGGACAGGGCAGATCAAAATCTACAGATGATCGGCAGCAACCACTTTTGTTAAAATGTATTCCCTCTCCAAATACATGCCTAAATGTTGTGGATCTCCTCTGGTTTTTACAGTGCTCCCACCAAAACTTCTAGTAGCCTGAGCTTGGTTGCTAGTGGCCTTGTTTTTTATTAATACCATAAAGAACCTATTTTCAAAACATAAAAAGAACAAAAATCAATGGTCCTGTTTTGACATTTGATATGAAGTGCCTTGCCAAATATGGATACAGAGGTATCCTTTGAAATAAGACAAAAATGCCCACACTGTATATATTCTGTATATACAATATATTACATAATTCATATTATATTGTAATATATTGCATGATATATTAACAACAAAAAGAGTTCTTGTAGGGCCATAATTAAAGAAAGAAAATTTTAGTCATTTGTACCCAGCTGTTTACTGCAAATCTAAGATATTTTTAACTGGGAGTTCAGCCCCATAGAATGCAGTTGGACATACTTTTGAATAGATAAGCATAGGATCAGGCTACAGTAATATAATTCAGTATTTCTATTTTTATAAGGGAAAACGCTTTTGCTATTTTTCTACTGGTTCCCTAAGGGTAGAAAGGTTTCATTGTATTTGTTGCTTTGGTGGTGGTTGTTTTTCCCATTCACTTCTGCTGGATTGGAACTTCCATCTACGACCTACAAAGAATGCTTGGAAGCTTTCCTCCCCATCCCAGTGAATGGTGAACATTTCAAGTACAGGACCTCAATAGGTCCTTTGTATGCCAATTGAGTAGACTTCTGAGTAGATATGCATAACCGTAACTCAGTTTCTATCTATCCTCATACAATGCAAATGATTAAAATTGGTCTCAGTCTATTTAAGTAATGTACACTACATTCATTTTCCTAACCAGAAACCATGATTTTGTCTTGACAAATTACAGTAACAGGCAAATAAGGGATGCAAATAATAAAGCCAGAGATGGCAAGGGATGGGAACAGGCCTTTAGCATGGGAAGATGTTTTTAGCTTTAATGCCAGCATACCTGGGACAGGTCCAGCTTGAGAATTGAAACTGCTTTTGTTAAATATGTGAAATGTAAGAAAAATATCTAGTTGTCATTATTGTTAGTTTGCTGGAAGCATTGTATTATCCTTATTGCTATTGTTCGTTGAAAGCACCTTACTGAATGCAGTGTGTGTGTTTCTGTGCATATAATACACACATGCAAAGCTCACCTATCAGACAACTGAATGTAGCTCTTCTATATAACCAGTCGACAGGTTAAAATACAACAAAACCACAGGGGGAAAAAAACCATTTTCAGCTATCTTTTCTCATATGCAATCATGTGTGCCTAAGGCTTAGCGATTGTTAAAAATCATTACTGCATATCAAATTTTATATTCCTGAGAGATATGAGAGTGTTCACTTGGTCTAGGAGTAAACACACACAAAAAACCTTGTCCTTCAACTACGGACTTTCATGGCAGCTAATTCTTTTAGCTTTTTGACCACATCCAAAGATCATTGACTCAAACGGGTTCCTAATAGCAGGCAAATATAGGTTTGTAACCGACCTTGCTGGCTGGGGAATTCTGGGATTTGAAGTCCACAAGTCTTAAAGTTGCCAAAATCAGACACCTCTGATTTAGAGGCTCAAAGAAGAAAAGAGGGAGCTGTAAATTTTTATTTGGGATTTTATAAGGACGATTTTTCTGTGTGCAAAACTTTTTTTAAAATCTGAGTGTCATTATGGATTCTAGCTCAGGCCGATTTCTTGCCAACCATCTCCACTGCTTCTTTGGGGGCATTGCAAGATGTACTTAGCCCCTCTGGTCAAGTTCTCGTTACTCACAACACATCTATAAATAGATTGATCACTGACTGCTGGGGGAAGAGACTTAGTTGAAGAATTGTGCCCTTCAGTGAAATGGCAATAGCCATTCTGCTTTTCCAGCCAGATATGAATCTGTAATTTTGGGGACTATTGAGAAATTCTTCACCACGAAGGAATCTCAGTGAGAGGAAAATGGCGTGAGAACACAAATTAACAGCTGCAATCTCATAGCTGTAGAAAGCTCGGGATTCTACTGCTCTTTAAGTCCTTGAGATAAAATTGCCCCATGTTTTGTGCAAATAAGGCAGTCCCTCCCACGATTGTCCTCTTAAGCTCCAGCTAAGAAACATTCACCTTTTGTGATGTTTTGATAGCCAGGAGAAAGAAAGACACATCAAGCAGCTCTGGAACAAGAGTACAAATATAAGATTACCAGGTCCTCTGCCTGGCAGGCACAGCCTTACAAATCAAATGTCGCTGGCTTTTTGGGTATCTACAAGCTATCACTTTCTGAGCAGCTTCTCTCCAGAGCGGAGCACTCCCCTAATGAATGTTAACACCAAGTTAATAAGCTCCACACTGTGACCTTGATTAATACCTTTCTGCTGGCTTGGCTACTATCTGAAACTGACAAGACCTTAAACAGTTACATGCCTCTAGCAGGGGGCTGTCAAATTCATGGCCCTCAGGCCAGATGGGTCACATGCTAGCCACGCCCCAAACGGTTTAGTGAAGGGGGGGAAAGTCCCGATATGTCACATGATGCTGCTGAGAAGACGCAAGTTTGACACCCCGGCTCTAGCACGTTCTGCAATTGATAAAACAAGTCTTTCTGATGTTGGAAAATTATTTTCATATACTTGTACACGCAGGCTTAAGCTTATGGGTCGCCCCCCCGCCCCACCTGCAATTTTTGTCACAGATGCCATGAAAGTGAAACAATGTGACATCCTTTCCCTTATTTGTCCCCATTCAGCTATCTGATAACCCTATACAACAAAGCCTCTGCTTCTCTGTGAAAAAAATTGCAATCATTGTGAGGGCTCAATGTGAGACCCTCACATTGAGGGTTGTGCAATCATTGTGAGACATGATTGATAAAATTGATAAAATCAATCATGTTGCTATAATTACAGAAAGTGGACACCACCAAATTGCCGTATCCTTCTTGCCCTGACAATCAGATGATTGATTCAGCACCATATCAGGCTTCTGTATTGTGTTCGAACTTATATATATATCTCACAGCCTTATTAATCACCCTGAACTGAAATGGGCATTCCTATTTACACCAAACAGTGCATCCATCTGGTTTAAAAGGCACCTAAATAAACATTGCAAAGTATGTCTTCATTCACACAGTGGTCCTATGCACAACTCTTGCTGGATATTGATGCTAGTGTTTGCCATGTTTTGGTGTGAATCTGAGCCTTTATTTTATACACATGTTCTTAATGCTATTGCTTTTAACACTAAGTTAGAAGCCAACTGCTCAGCCCATGGACTTTTGGATCTCAAGCTTTTTGGGTTTTTTTGCAGAATCAGTCAAATGAATCAAAGCTCGCTCTTCTGAAAGCTCTTTTCAAACGCACTGTGGCTTTGTAACGTGATCCTTCAGATCTGAAGTGAGCACTAGTCAAGATCTGAACTTCATGCAATGCTTTTAAGCTATCAGCCTAACATTGTTGAAGTATAATTGTCCTATAAACCTTGGAGGTACCAAAAATACTTTTGATGCTCAAAACCCTTTTTCCTGTCATTGGTGCATTCTCTCATTTTAATTCAATTCTGGATGTATTTCGGTCTTGAATGATGTTCTGTAAACAATTGTTGCCTTCTGAGGGACTTTACAATTTTGCACTGTCCTGGAAAGATTTTTTGTAATGAACCTATTTGTTTTGCATTCAAATGTGCCTGAATTTATATGCTGCCATGCTGCCAATCTGTCTTTAGTAGGAATGTTATTCTGCAATGCACCTTTTAAAACAAAGCCGTTTGCTCCTCAGTCTTGAAGTGCCCGCTGGATTATGATAAATATCAATAGTCAAAAGATTCTAGTTAGAAAATAAACCCAACAGGCTACTTTATGCCACATTATTGTACTTTTTTTAAAATGAAGCTTTGTGCACTACATTACCTTTTCATTGTAAAGTTTTCCCTTTATTATGAGGCTCATATGCCATAATGTATTTGTTGAATTATTCTGCTCTTTTTGCTAAAGCACATAATATCATAATTGGTGTATCTGTTTTGTTAGAGTTGCTTTGTTAAATGAAAAAAAAGGTTTAATCCTTTGTTTCTTTTTTTTTGCACATTTGAAAGAATGTTACAAACAGCTTTTAAAAAAATCAGCAGGATACTTGATCTGTCAAGATTTTCTCAGCTTTGATGTTGAAATAAAAAAAGTGAAGGACACCAATGGGATTTGTCAATGGATTTCTTAAATTTATCTCGGAGGGGGTTAAATCGCTTAATTAATTCACACTCACATTTGTCTCATTTAGCTGTATTTGTTTCTCTTTGAATCTAAGATAATGTTATAGAATGCTTAATAATGTGAAGAAAAAGATAGGAATAATTAAAAAATTATTTAATCATTAATAATAATTAATATTTAATTATTAATAATACATAAATAACTTAATAATTAAAACACAATTAAGAAAAAGTCCCAATGGTTTTAAAACATAGATAAAAGGGGCAAAATCTTGAAATCTATCATCTTAAAGCAGATTTTGTTAAATATGCAGTTTTGGGCTGGTTTCAGTCAAAAAGTCTAATCACCCTCTAGTTACTCACATCAAGCCCATGCTGTTCATCCTTCATCTGTCCCTTACTCCATCAATAATTGTGAAAACAAATTTGTAAGCCTAAGATTTAGAAATACAGTTCAGGATTGGAGGTCTGTATGAGTTCAGACATGTACCAGTGTCAAAGTGACTTTCCCTTCTTGGTCAGAAGCTGAGATCCACATTGGATTAATTGACGTCATGTTAAGGCGAGGCATATCCCAATTTTAACCTTTGTGCATGCAGGCTTAAAATGTTTTGGTAATATTGAGGGGGTCAAATTATTTCCGAAGGGGTTAACTTTAGGGTGTCTATAATATCAATCCCAGGTAGTTCCTTTACAGTTGAACGATGCTTTCTGAATCAGATAATTAGGCAAGAGCACACAAGCTTTTCATAGCTTTACTTGGACTATTTCAAAGGGATCAGAAGCATCCTTCGTGGTAGAAAACGGCTTTTTAGGATGTTCCCCACCCATTAATGCTACATCTGGGACAGAAAACAACTGGGAAGAAGAAAACAAATCCTGTTTTAGGCTAAATATGATTATTAGTTAAGTGTTTATTGCTTGTCTTATCCTAACCATGCTACACACACAACAATATTTTGTTTTTCAGATGTTATACCAACATAGCCATTAGTAAATTCCAGATAAAAGATCAGTTAATAACAGAGGGGGGGGGGGCATTATAAGAGGGAAATTGGGTCAAGGAGAGGAGAGAAATTGGTATAAAATTAACTATAATTTATAATGAAGCTATTAACAAATAAATTTAATACATACATTAAACAAATTAACGGTGGCCTGGGAGGATATGAATGCATTGCATATACCTCCTGATTAATGGGTCCACAACATTCATGAAATTAACAGCTCCCAGCATCCCTCACCATCATCCCTATTGGCTGGAGCTGCTGCTAAGACTTGTCATTTGGCAACCTCCAGAAGGCCACCTGTTCCATCTCCCCAAAGCGCCAACTCATCCCATCTGGAATCTATTAGTTTTGAATATTGATGCTAATAGAACAAACATAGTGGTTTTTAACATCTTGGTTCTTCAAATAAAATACATTAAAACAACACAGAGCACTTTGAGTTTTCCTTTAAGATGTTTCTTTCTACTCTGATGAAGAGCCATTTCATAAAATTCTGATTTTTATCTGCTGTTTGCAACGCATAGCAAAGTTTGGCTTCTGCCAACATTGCCGTGCCGTTTATTTATCTCTTTCAAGCAACTTTATATTTGGCAGTCTAAATAGATGGCTTTCATCAGGTTGTCATTTATTTTGTAACGCTGTATACAAATCACTTAACTATGATTAAGATCAAGAATCTTTTCTTCAAACAACATATTAATACTACTGTTGAGCCATCATCTCTGATGCTTCCAAATTCCACATCAGCTTTGGAACTAACAGTTTATAACTTGGGACCCATCTTTCTTTCTTTCTTTCTTTCTTTCTTTCTTTCTTTCTTTCTTTCTTTCTTTCTTTCTTTCTTTCTTTCTTTCTTTCTTTCTTTCTTTCTTTCTTTCTTTCTTTCTTTCTTTCTTTCTTTCTTTCTTTCTTTCTTTCTTTCTTTCTTTTCTTTCTTGATAATTCTCTGGGTGGCCTTATGCAGAGGCTTGTTTTGTTTATAGCAGGTTTTCTCTTTGCCTTTTCATTTTCTGGATTGTAGGGACTAAGCCAGGAAAAAAGAGGCTGTCACTGAAATAGCGAGACCAGTTTGGGCTTTGGTTATAGCTTCCATTGGTTGGGGTTTCCCATAAATTGGAAGTTTGTGGAAAAAAATGTTCCTCACTTGTTTGTTTTTGTAGTTGTAGCAATGTAAAACAGAGTGAATTAAGGGCCCCATTTAACATCTATGGAAATAGTTTTACTCTGCAACCCTATATATTTATTTTGTATTGTTTTAACTTTTTATGATGTACACCACCCAGAGTTGAGATGGGCGGTTATAGAAATCAAATCAAAACATTAAAAACAGAGTCATTTAAAGGCTGGAGAGAATAAAATGGTATAATATGCAATAAATAAATCAATCAAGAAATAAGATTAAAATAATTGTCATGCAGAATTCTACTTAATGCCTTGGGACGAATGTTGTAGTTCATATTCCATCTGTCCAATCCAGCCATATTCTTGCATCTGACTCTGGCTAAGGATGAAAAAAACTTCTTAGCAAACAGACGCCTCCTTCTTAAGCTTGCCTTCTGTTGCATGTTTTGCTTCCTTTACGACAGAGATCAGTGATATTACCAGAAATAAGTACTTTATAGACCAAAGCTGACTTCTGAAGCCACAGCAATGTATATTATTATCATTATTAGTTCCATTTTGTGCATTTTAAAAAGCAAACTTAGTCATGTTGGTCCTTAGGAAAAAAAGAACAGTCGCATATATAATCATATATAGTAGGAGAACTCTTTGAAGGATCACTACAATCTCACAGAAAAACATGCTATATTTGAAGTTCTTCAAACCTCAAGAATTAGGAAAGGGCAGAAGACAAACTTGGATGGTGGGATTGCTTTAAAAACATGTTCAAATTGGGAAGAAGAAAAGAAGTTTTATTCTCAATTCTGATGAGTCTCAAAATATACAAAAGTAATGATGACCAGGCTGCAGGTGGTCATCATTGACTATATGACCTCAACAATGATTCTCCAGCTCTTCTAGTTTTACAGGTTCAAGAAATGATCATTGTTAATGTAAAGATTCAACACTGAAAAAAGGATGGCCAAGGGGAAGAATCCAACTTCTAAGGGTTGGTGTCTGCAGGATCCTTAGCTAGTGAAGTGACTGCTTGCCTAACAAAGAGAAATACAATCCCTGAGCAGCGGGGGGTGGGGGTGGGGTTGTTATAAAAGTCAAGATGGCAGCCACCACTTGTCAATCAGAAAGGTTAACAGTTCGGCGGTTTGAATCCCTAGCACCGCGTAATGGAATGAGCTCCCATTACTTGTCCCAGCTTCTGACAACCTAGCAGTTCGAAAGCATGTAAAAATGCAAGTAGAAAAATAGGGACCACTGTGGTGAGAAGGTACAGTTACAGTATTCTGTGTGCCTTCAGTGTTTAATCATACCAGCCACATAACCATGTAGATGTCTTCAGACAGCACTGGCTCTTCGGCTTTGTAACAGAGATGAGCACCACCCCCTAGAGCCAGAAATGACTGGCACATATACGCAAGGGGAATCTTTACCTTTACCTATGTGTACAAGTATTGCATATATTTTATATATGCATGGTAGTGGTCACCCATCTTCACTTTTTATTTTTTTATTTTTTCCTCCATTGGACTAGGGAGCCAGTTTGGTGCAATGATTAAAGACACCAGGCTGGAAACTGGGAGACTGTGACTTCTAATTCCACTTCAGGCACAAAACCAGATGGATGAGTTTGGCCCAGTCATTTTCAGCCCTAAGAAACAAGCCAGGGCAAATCACTGCTGAGCTCTTACCAAAAAAAGTGCAGGGATTAGTCCAGGCAGTTGCCAAGAGCCAAAAAAAGAACCCCTACATCAAAGACACAATAACCCCATGGACTGCTCTACTGAGCACTATGTATCCTGTTCCTTAGAGTAGCTTTTTTTCAGCCTGTTGTTGGCTGGATCTGATGTGAGTTACAGCTTATGATGATCTATATCTTCTCTATCTTTCTTTTTTTACTGATTCACTGAAGTTTTTACAAGACATAGCATCAACAGCTCACTCAATTTATCACTTTTTTATGAGTACAATTATTTATTTGGCAAAGCTCAAAAAAAGTCAACTGGTTTATAATTAATTGCTTTCAAAGTAAACAAATAAAAGAAAGATCACTCAAGGTTTTCCTTTCCTTGCTTTTTTCCTTTCAACAGATTTAATGTTAGATCTTGGGGAGGCATGACTCATTCAGGGTGTTGCTTCTGTGCATCTGTGGAGATTCAGATAACAGGAGGTGGTCTTTAAAAGCAGCCATGCCAAGATTCTGCGGTCTTGAACAGCCTTAGCAAGAGTTTGACAAAATGATTTTTTTCTTAAATGTATAGTCCCTTGACATGTTGTCTAATCTGAAACATTTCCTTTTGTTATAAAATAATTAAGCAATGGTTAGAACAGAGGGGTTTAAATTTAAAATTTAAAATCATGTAAGTAGTTGAATTATTAATGAAGAGATTGTTGTTTATCGTCAGCCACGTGTTGAAGGATAACAGAAACTATCCTTTAGGGTATTATAACATATGATTCAAGATCAAAAGAACTATATTTGTGATTTATCCAAGGATGTTGGTTGTTGGTTCCTTATAATTTATAGCTAAAATATTTTGCTATTAGGGTTGGGGCATGTTATTTAATAACTATAAATTCAAAAAGCTTTGGACATGATGAACTAATTAAGCATTTATTTCTAGTTCTGAAGAATTTATTAATCCTGTACTTTAATCTCCTTGAGCCATATGGCAAGCACATATTTGATTCAGATTTCTTGAATCTGAAGCAGAAGGTCCATTTGATCCAGTGGACAGGTCCAGTGGAAGGACGGGGAAGAGAAAAGACATGTTTACATGTTTGTGTTAATCAGAAGGATTTCCCAATTTATTGCAAGCAACTATAGGGTAACTCTATGCACACAAGACTATATTGTCCTTTCACTCCCCATCAGAAGTGATGAGTTTTGCAACCTTATATATAGATTGTATTTCTTTGAAACTGCATTTTATTCAGAGATACTGATATTTTCCCCTTTACTCTCAGTTCTTTGTTTCCGTTTCCTTACTTGATGATTGATTTGATTCATATATTTTCTACATTATCTCAGAGTTCAGAAAGTCTTATTCCTAAAGTACAGGCTCTGCCCATTAAGCCATCATTTCCAGAGTGAAAATGGCTGATATGGCTAAATGTGGTGTTCTCTTAGGCAGGAAGAAAGAATAGTAAACACCCTCCCACAGATACATGGAAGTGATAATTAGAAACTGTTTGGTGTGGCAAGAGGACAGGGGAGGAATGGTGGCTTGCAAGCTTTCTTCCTTTTGTGCACAAACACAGTGCTATTCATGCCGAAACTCTCCTAATTTTACATAAAATTTTCCTCCCTTGAATTGGATGCCCAATAATTACAGAGACATGCTCAGTTTTCTTGGCAACTCTTTAAGCTATGGCTTAAAGAGCTTTTCTAATAGTAACTAGTCCTGAATATTCCAAATGGTTCCCCAAACAAAATATTGACCAGATTTTGCCTTAAAGTATATATAACCTGGAATCTGGAGTAATCCAGCTTATGTATCTACAGAAAAGTTCCCCACTGTTGACAATTGTGCTGCATCCATGATCTTTTGATAAAGATCAGACTATTTTAAAAGAAGTAATGCTGTTCGCTGCTTTTTATTGGCTGAGTTCTGTATGGCTTTGCTCACAGATCACTGGAAAATATATTTCTGTGACATGTGTATCCATCTTAATATTTATAATTTTGTGCCATTCTTGCATTAAAAGATTTCTAATTTCTTGAAGAATTCCAGACAATGATTATCAACTCAATTTTATTATAGAAATGGTGATAGCAATTTACTCTTTGTTCATCTCTGTAAATATAAAGGTTACTGCAATTTTTTCAACTTGCTTTTTTTCTCCAATTTCTGTCTCCTAGTCCGGGGAATAGCCATTTATCTTTTCAAAGTATGTTAAAAAATAAAAGGTAGAATGTATTAATTTTTTGGAGTGCTAATTTTTAAAATAAAATTAATATAAGAATAATTTTTGCAAAAAAAATTCTCTAATTTTAAAGGAAGTTCTAGTTACAACATCCATAATTACCATGTGTAGACCTGAAGTGTGAGAAATGGAATTATAATGTTTTACTCTAGTAACTTAGTGTTTCAAATGGAGAAACAGGAGAACATAGCCTTATATCCATTATAGTGATAATCAGAGATTCAGATATGTTTATGTCTCTCACGAGTTTTCCGTAGAGGTATGTAATCTGATTTATCCATTGTGAAAGGCAGTGACTGTATGCATGTTAATGACTGTATGCATGTAGGTATGTACGTGTGTTTGTGTGTGCACGCAAAAAAATACCATATAACCCACTTCATAAAAGGTGCCAAAACAACCAAATTTTAATATAATAAAATTAAGTTTTAAGATGCGAACCAATTTGACTCTAGTTCAGAGTTCCTTGAAGGAAATGTATCTGTGTATATGAATCTGCATTTTAAGATGAACTAGGTGCAACAGATGGCTGGCATTTGTGTTCAGATCATCCATGTGGGGATATAACTTCTCATTACCTAAAGATGATGACATGCCTCTTGACAGAGCCAGAAGCATCTATTGGTATATCACAAATCCAGGATTTTTAAGTCTTTGTACGACTTACTGGATAGGATCAGTTCTTTCAACCCAGACATGGGCTGATGTACAGAAGATGCAGAAGAGGCTGTAGTCAGACTTGGATTTTCTGTTTCTTCTCCTCTGGGTACAGAAGCTTTCTAAAGGTTTCTTTAAGGTATCTTGTGCCTATTTTAAGGCTTACAGTAAAAGTTTTTTTAAAA
Organism: Pseudonaja textilis; assembly: GCF_049901715.1. Taxonomy (NCBI): domain Eukaryota; kingdom Metazoa; phylum Chordata; class Lepidosauria; order Squamata; family Elapidae; genus Pseudonaja; species Pseudonaja textilis. Next base: position 81,043,091 of record NC_141990.1, on the reverse strand, counting down.
AAAAATAATTTTAATTAAGTAATAAAATAAAGATAAAAACTAAAAAAAACTAAGAAAAATATAAAAAGTAAAAAAGAAATTCAAAAGTGCACAGAAATGGGAACAGAAATTAAAAAAAAAAACAAGAAAAAGGAGGAAAGTGTAAGTAAAGAAATGACTTCCCACTTCATGTTGACAAGTACAATTTCTCACCGTCTCTAACATTTCAACCAAAGATCTCTTCTTCCCATATTTCATATCTTATCTACAGACACATTATATATGTCATTATTCAATCATGATAAGCAAAAGTCCATTAAGAGTTATCAGAAGTAAAAGCACATAAATTTTAACCTTAATCAAATAAATCAGTTTCATAATTCTTTCCTTTTTAAGAAACATAACTTACTTTGTCTAAAAATAAAACAAAGTTTATTCTTCCCATATCTTATCGACAAAGAAATCTTTAAAGGCTTATGATTCAAACTTAGTCAAGGAAAACCCATTAAGATTAACAGCAACATATTAAAAATCTTAATCTTGAATACCTTTCAGTAGCATCCCACATTAATTTATTATAATTTTCTCACTGTCTCTTCTCAAAAACTTCTTCACAACTTTTAACACATACCAGAAATAACATTTGTATTTTAATAAAAAAAACAAAAACCCCACCCATCTCTTTACCCCATCATATTTATAAACAACTCTTCAAAGCATCACCATTCAGCACTGTACTTGAAGCACAGATGGCAAGACTAAAATTCTCTTACTTCAAACATCTCCCTTCCTAGAGAATGATCGAATGCTGGGAAAGGTGAAAGAAAAAAGTAGATGGACAAAGAGAAGCTAGGTGGATGGGCCCAGTTACATTGGTGAAGGATATGCCAGTAGAAGCATCGAAAGATCTGGTTAAATATGTGATATCTGGAAATGAACTTGGGAGACAGTAGAAGAGCCACGGTCTGGGCAATGGTCAGACAAGTGCCAGCTAAGTCTGATCTAAGTATGGTATATAAAATCATACATTACAATGACTTACCTGTCAATGAATACTTCAGCTTCAACCATAACAACACAAGAGCACCCAATAGATACAAACTCAAGGTTAACCGCACCAAACTTGATTGTAGGAAATACGACTTCAGCAACAGAGTGGTCAATGTCTGGAATACGCTACCTGACTCTGTGGTTTCTTTCCCAAACCCCCAAAACTTTAACCTTAGACTGTCTACTATTGACCTCACCCCTTTCCTAAGAGGCCTGTAGGGGGCGTGCATAAGCACACCAATGTTTCTACCATCCCTGTCCTATTGTTTCTTTTATTTTTCTTATATGTACCTATTTCATGTATTCATAACTATGTATATACTTATACCTATTATCTTGTAAGCAATTGACAAATCAAATCAATCAATCAATCAATCAATCAGTCCACAGAAGGGACATTTGGACTATTTTCTTGGACTGTCAGGATGAAAGGTGTACTTTCAGACTGGCAAGATTCTGTTAATAATAACCTTACAATAAAATTAGAACTGGTACTTCTGCATGTGTTTCTTGCCTGGACTACTTTGCAGAGCTGATAGGGACAGATTATCATAGAGAAAATCTATGTGGCTGCAAAGTTGATGGCACATAATCAAAAAAACACACAGACACGTACATATATATACGCACACACACTGCTCCAAAACATATTGTTTAAAAAGAAGGAAGACAATAGATTTCCTGGTTTCTCTATCAAGAAATAAGTACGCTAGTCTTAGCAAACTGTACATACATAAATATTTTTAATACTTAATATCCATGGTTGTTCATAAAGTTTTCATGATTTCTTACATTTTTTTTTAAACTATAAAATGTGCCATTTACAATTTGTGCATTCAAAGCAAAGATTAGAACATCATGCCTCACTCAAAACCCCACCAAAAATGGGGAAAATAATATGCTGCTTTGCAAGCTTTTAAAATTGTATGTTACAATGGTTTCTAAAATCACTCCAGTTTGTTCCTTACAAGGATATAGATTTATATGTAAGTTTAGTTTAAAATACCAGTAGAGTAGTTAAGTAAAGATTGTGTAATAGCTCTATAATGAGCAGTAAACACTGATCCTTCTTCAAACTGAAGCCCTCCGCTAGGTATCGTATAGAGTGATGGTCAAAATTATAAAATTAGCTGAAAAATCCAGGATGCTGTTTGTGGAGAAAAACTTTCTATTACTTAAGTCAAAGTCCATGGAAGAGATGCAAGCCTTTAACGGCCCAATTCATGTATTCCATGGCTCGTTTTCTTACTGACAGACATTTCATTTATTTATATGAGCAGGGAGGTCATGAAATCCTACTGAATTCTGGGTACTGAATTTGAAATATTGAGCTGAGGCCATCTTTTCATAAAGGTGGCGGGCCATTTGTATATCTAAGCATAGGATGGAAGGAACGTGCAAAATTATTTGAGAGGGTGCAGCTATAGTCCTCCTCACTCGCAGGAACCAAGCAGGCAAGGGCCATCAGAAGCAGCAAGAGAAGTTGGAGAGGAAGAGCTGCTTTCAGCACCCTGAGGAAGAAGCAGTGCCGCGGTCGTGACTCATGCCCCTGGTTTTCAGAACGGGAGGAACCGGAGCCACCTCTTGTGGGCCTGAAGAGAGAATCCAAAACAGAAATAAGCCAACACAACTCTGGAAAATGGTAGCTGGATCAGTGTGTTCCCCAAATACTATTTATTGTAAAAATATATGTGCATTCATAATTAGTGATTACAAATTTGCTGGATGTGAGGCTCAGAAATCCGATGCGTCTTTATTAAAAATTATCTTATATCTCCAATACTAGCAACTACAACAACCATCTGTCACGCTAATTTAAGATAGACTTTATCGTATCAATGTCTATTGATGCAAGTGATATGGCTTTAGAATACATAATTTTAAGAGCTAGATTGAAGGATCCGTCCGTTAACAATGTTTTTTAGGAAGCTGCCCAGATTTTTATTTAAAAAATGTTCTCGCAAGAGTACAGTAATATATCAATATACAATTAGAAGATATTATCATCCAGTTAAGTACATATTGTATATTATAGCCTCTTTTTGCACTGAATCAGCATCAAACCAATAATGTTTTTTCTCTTTTATTGTAGTATAATTTATAACCCTAGAAAAAAATTATTCAGCAAAACCTAAGAATAATTTTCTGCTTGCCATGACAAGCATTTATTTCTAATTTAGAAGATCTATCCACCTTTATATCTAGCAATTCATCAAAATGACTGCAGCATTGTTAATCTTAAAGGACGTGTTTATGTTCATTTGATTACTAGGGGGCAATTTAGGGCATCTCCCTAACCTTCCAAACATCAAGAAATCATGAATTGCTAAGTTTCACCTGACAAATGGAGACATGAATATCCAAAGCTGAAAAGTGATTAACTGTTTAAAATGCTAGGGCTAATTAAAGAGATCCAAGATTAAAAGCATAAAAGTTGCAGATTATGCACAAAACACCACCAAGGTTAAGAGGGGAAGTGGCATCATTTGGTATTTTAGAGCCTTGGATTATGAAAGTATTGAAAATAGATGGTACATTTAGCAACATCAGAGCATTCTGTATTAAAGTTGAATTAAACCCAGCCTTCCAAGACCTTAAAGAAATCAATTGGCCAAAATACACACAAAGGGAACAGGCAGTGCTACTTAATTTCTACCTGAGACTGTACATAGACTCTTGTATTGATAATACAGCTTTATTTTCATGGCTTTCACTTATTCCTAGCAATGTGTATGTGTGTACTGCTGTCCTCCTTACCATTTGCACTTAGTGCAGCAAAGAGCACAGGCTCTGATTACACAAATCTTTTGAAAAAAAGGGAGGTATGGATTGTATTTATATGCTAGAGTTAGGCACATACAGGTAACCCTCAAATTTCAAGTTTGTCTAGTGACAATTCAAAGTTACAACTGCACTGAAAAAAAGGGAAGTCGTAAATGGGGCAAAATTGACTTAACAAATTTCTCTCTTAGTAAACATAAAGTTTAGGCCCCGTGTTTGACATCTGCTTTTTCTCTCTCGAGGCTCTTTATTTATGGCCAGATGATATTTATTTTCCTTAAAACATAAAGAATGGGGTCATAAATTGAGGATTACTTGCATATGCCACAGGGATTGCACAGGGAAGAGTAGCAATTGGTTTTCCTCCATTGTAATGATTTTGCACTGCTGGAATACCTGATGCATAGTCCTTGTACTTAATTCCCTAAAATATTCAGAACTGAAATACTGGGTTCAAATCTGTCTTCATCTGTGAGTCTTAGCTCAGAGAACCTGGTTGCAGTCCCACAAATTAAGTTGTCATGAGACTCTACTTTCAGATTTTCATCAAATAATGGTGTTTAATTCTTTTAAAAGTAAACCATTTGAGATTTGTACTTTTGACTGATTATTGCTTTAAGTTATCTGACACTCTCTTTGAAAGTAGAATTCTAGGATTGTTTTTTTCTGAATACTGTAGAAATATTTGTTCTCTTTAACGAACATTTATTTTCTGAACCAACATCAACACTTCTTCCTGTTTACTTCTAGAAAGGCTGCAGAAATCAGGTTAATTCTCTGTCTTAGAACAGCAGGTAATGGAACAACTGGAGGAGGAATATGTAAGGCAGAATAAATAGAAGATCCAAAATGATTGAATAAGAACCTCAAGAAGTACTCAATAAGAAGGTAGTCAAGGTAACTGGAAACATGGGACACCTTCTGCATCAAATAGCATTTTATGAAAATGAACACCAAAATTCCCTGAATCTATTCACATGGTTATATTCTTCTTTGGATTATTATAATGCAAGTTAGACATTTTTCATTTTTCTTTTAAGGCTGTTTGTTTCTATTTTGCAATCTGATATCATACTTATTTATTTCTAAAGACAGTGATCATTTGTGTCCACCTTTGCTTTCATCACCCTCATTTTTCCCATTCAATTAAATTCATCTGATGTTGAATATGGCCATTTCCCAACTCTGTTTTTGATTTCTGCACGTACACCTCTTCAGATATCTATTATGCAATTCTTTTGTGAATCATCAAGCCCATGTTTGACATCTGCTTTTTTTCTCCTCGAGATTCTTTATTTATTGCCAAATGATATTTAGTTTCCCGAAAAAATAAAGATAAAGAATGGCAAGCCTTAACTTGCCAATGTGTGAAAACATTTCAGTTTTAATTGTTGAATTAATTTTTTTCTTTCTTTTCTTTTTCATTTTAGATTTGTAATTCCTTATGCTAGATTGTAAGTTGATCTCAGATGGTCTATCTGCTTATGCGGTTCATTCTACTTAAATTTAGTAGAATTTAATTTGTAATGATTATGATTTCAGTGGGATCTAATTAGGTTAGTCTGGATTCAACCGGTAGTTGTGTGGTTATTTCTTGCCATTGATTGCAAATCATAACAATATTCTGAAGCAATTTAATTAATGAGATCTGAACAATTCCACTGAATTGAATTTTAAACATTTAACAGATATTAATCTGATATAATTACTATGTATCAGGAAGAAAAAAACTAAAAGAACGAAAACATAGTACAGTGACCTAAATTGGGATTTTTAATGTTATAACAAAGACATCCAACTGTATTTTATACTTCTAGGAACAAAATTAAAAAGATAAGTTGAAATTTATAGTAAACTTCTCAATATAATAAAAAAAAATATATCTATATACCAAATTCTAGTTACTAAAATCTAAAAAGTGGGTAATGTTAGATTAAATAAATCAGTGAACGTTTTAGGGCTAAATACAGGCTTTCAAACTTTAAGAATGTAAACCTGTTACTTTTTAAAAAATAAATAAATAAACATTTCCCCAAATCCCTGATTTAGGAGGCAAAGATCTGGTGACAAAAATTTGACTGTGTTCAAGTTAACTTTTTTTTTTTTGTCTCATGGAATCCCATCAAGATCTTGTTATATCTCAGGTATATGCAAAAAAAAAAAAAAAACAGTTTGAAAATTCATGGGCTTAACAATATCATTTTCTGATTCTGGGTTGAAGCCAGGAAAAACTTTCCGTGGACAGAAGATTCTTGTTCCACTAATTCTTTTTGTACTTCTTTAATGGAGAAGTACATGCTCTTCCCCGATTGCTCCTCACTGCCAGAACAGTAGCGAACAGGCTATTTCAGTAAACAGAAGAAGCAGCCACTAGAAAAAATTACTTTAGTAAAGCAGTTCTGGTAGGAACTCCCCTTGGGGCTATGCTAGTGAAATAAAAGCTCTAGATGTTGTATATGGAGGAATAAAGTCATTTGACATATGGGAAATCTAAGCTTTATGTGAACTCCTTTGCTTTGATAAATGCTGCAGAATTAATTAACTGCCCTGTTTGCCCAGAAATGCTTCCCTCCCATTTGTCTACATTTTTAAGATGCAATCTTTACCTATAATAGTTCTGATAATTATATATATCTAGCCAAATCACTTGAAGTAGATTAACACACATTTTGTAATTGTGAACAGCAAAACTGGGACTTCTGGACAATGCCACACACTAATGTGAGACAAAAAATGATTTCTGATTGCAATTTATTCTGGCCATATAATCATTGCCTTTTAAAAAATTATTTCCTTCAGAAGCTGGGAAATAAGATATCAAAAGTGAGATGAAAGAGCACGGTACTTGATGAACAGGTTCTAAGACTTCAGACTGGATCACTGGCACCAAGTTCTAAACAGGTAGTTTAAGACACCCTTTAATGTAAACACCCTGGAGAAAATGATACAATCACTTTAATCTTTAATTACATAAAATAGTTACACAGAATTAAATCCATGGCTAAATTCCAATAATATGTAGTTGTTGAAAGGCCAAATAGGATGGCATGAAACTGGTAGCTTTAGTCTGATCTGAGAACCAAAAGATTATGTTTGTAATGGACAAATGAGATGCTTTCATATTTATTCATCTAAATCACTGTCCGGCTAACTTAAAATTGTGTGGGTTAAATGACTTAGTTTTTAGTTCATAAGTCTATTCTACTAAAGATTGCTGATCCAGTGCAAGATCAAACACAAGGTGCTTAGATCAGAGGCATGTCAAAATATTAAAGGACACAATGACAGCCCGGCCCCTTTTATCAGTTAAAACTGCATTACACATCAACCACAACCTGTCTGGCTTATATGCTTGATTAACTTTTCTATTCAGTAGAAACCTATTTGTATTCCATGCTTGTCTGGATGACAAATTGGGTTTTGTGTTGCGCCGATGTTGTACTGCTAACAGATGTGTTAGTAAACACTGATGGAGAAAGCAGATCTGAGAGGACAGCATGGAAACCACAAGCCAGAATGCGGGCAAATTCCAAAGAGCTGCCAAATGCTCCAGAAATGCACCAGCTTGCTCACTATAATTCCAAAAGCAGCAGAAAAATGCTACATAGTTGTCAAGAGAGAAGGAAGAAAATTGGCCACAGACACAGTGTTTGCCTTACATCCCAAGCTGCAATTTCTCTATTTCCCTAAAACCATTATCATTCCTCAACTGCATCAATAATAGCACCATTTCTGTCGGGTGGGCCATTCTTTTGGAGTGGCCAAAATTGTGCAGCCTCAGAAAAAAAATGGTATACTGTATATCTTAGTTTGATGTTTGATTAAAAACAAAATGCAACTGAAAAGATAGCAGTTAAGCAGAAGGGCAAACGTAATGCATGAAGAAGAATGGTTCTATTTGCAAGGGATAATAAAAAGTGGAACAATAAGCAGATGGCTTGGTACATTTTCTGCCTTATTTGCCAGTAAAGTGGTTCAGTTATGCTGACAAAATTGTACCTTTTTTTTTTTGAAAAACGCTAGGCATTATGAATAATAAATGGTAATAAATGCTGGTTAGCATTCCTTACTCTTCTCCATGCCCCCACATTTCAAGACATTTTGCTGGGAAAAACGTTATATCTATCTAGGGATGGACTGCTGCCAAATGCTGAGTGCAGCTTCTGCTTTTGTTTTCACAAGTTATAGATTTGCTATATAAAATAATTTAACCCAAACAACACATTTGGAAACGTAATTCAACAAATGCTAGTGTGCCTGTTCCAGTGAAATAAAATGAAGACTGTCCATGCAAACTTTAGCTGCACATAATTCAAGGAGATATAACTGATTGTGGGGATTTAGTAAGCGGTGTGATCTATATTTTCTGACGTTCCATGTTTATTTTATGTTGTGCCATTTGCATTTAAACAACAACTGTTGACATTGAACAGGGGTGTCAAACTGGCGGCCCACAGGCTGGATGCATCACGCACAGGCCATGCCCACCCCACCTCCGTGAAGGGGAAAAACATCACAAAATGACACATAATGGCAATGTGTTGCGGCGAGTTTGACACCTGTGTCCTAGAATATAAATGTGGTTATACGTTTTGGAATCTTCATTCTAATTTGGGTCATGCAAGAAAAGAAAGCCAGGAATGAAAAGTAAATTGTTGATTATAAATAGATAAAAGCACACATATTTCACAACAACGGAATGCAGAAGCACTGTTAGCTGCAGGCAAGACAGATTTCTAGACAGGTGTAAACACTGAAAGCTTCATTTGTTAAATCTGCTTTTTAGTAGCTAGGTAGAGGGTGCCTATGCTTCTTTCAGAATGTCCTAAGTAAGCAAGATTAAAGGTGAAGTAAGGATGCTGGCTTGGCAAGGAAGCTGTTTTAGAGTGAAGATGTGTTTCTGCCATACCTTCATTTGCCATCTTCATTTCAGCTTCTGAAATTTGGTTGGGCTCATGAAATTTGAAAACCCACAAACGGAACAAAACTTTGAGGAATATAAGTTTAGGAAAAGAATTAAAAGGGAATGTTAAAAGCATTTTTATTCAGGTTTGTGGGTTTTTTGAATTCAGATATGCTGTTTTGGCTTATCGCCTGCTTTAATTTAATCTCTAGAAACAAAGAGGATGATAAAAAGAAATTTTTTGCCTTTAATCTGAGAACAGAATCTCCATTTGTATTTTAAATGCAGTATCATGAATGTAATACCAATGTGTTGGAATGCATCTAAAGAATTTAGATAAGGAATATTTGCTGGAATAAGCCAAAGTTAAAACTAAGAGCAATTTTACTGTTTCAAATCAGATTTTGACTGGAGGAAAAATTAATAATCATAGAAAAAAATACTCAAGTTGTTGATTTCCATCATCCTCTCGGAGTTCTAGAACAGAGTGCAGAAACTAGGAGAATAAGGTACCTGCTATGCGGACTGCTGACAGAGGGTCCAGGCTGTGAGACATTACATTTGCCTCGTGGCTGTTTGCAATGAACAGGGGTAAAGAAAGAAGAATGTTCAGTCCAGGCAAATAAAGACAAGCTACTGATGAAATCAAACTAAAAAGAGCAGCAAAGGAAACACAAAATCAAATGAAGGTACTAATTCCCATGAATCAAGGAAACTGGCTTTTCTTTTCCCACTTTTAATTGAAGGTGAAACAGAACGTACAATGTAAACTTAAAAATGACTTTCTAGCTAGCCAATAAAGCAATATATACAGGGAAATGCAATGCAGCTTTCTGTTTTAAAAACGTGTGGGAAATATTTTTGTCTACTTTACTGTTTAATTTAAAAATATATTTTTTTTTATCTTGCGTCCACTTTAGAAATTGATTAAATAAAGTTTCAGTCTTACACTACCAATATTGTATTTCTCATAATTGATACAGTTTTTGGTCCAGTTTGAATATGGTCCTGGCTGTGCAGAAGATGCTATAGACACAACATTAGCAGAGATTATGTGTGTAACCAGGAATTGGACTATCACCAAAGTGATTACAGCTGGCAAGTAAGGGAAGAAGCTATGAGAATATCATAATGGCTAGGTTCACATATAGCATTAAGAAACAAACTACTGTTTATAAAAATGTAACTTGGAAATATATTTCCAACAATTATTTTGTAAAAGTTCCTTGCTCTAGTAAATTAATAATTCTTTTCATGTTAATGAACATGAAGCGTATTTACAAATATTTAACACAATTAAAAATAATGACTTAGGAACCACAGCTGTTGGGATTTTTGTAGCTTTCTCTCTTGAAAAGCCAGTGTTCCTTTATATTCTTAAACAAGTAAAGGCAGTGAAATCAATTTTGGGAGGCCATAATGACAGAACTAAGATATAATTTTATAAGAAAGCAAATGAAAATTGACAGTTCTGTAAACGTTAAGGAAAGCTGGATAATAATTAAATAAATAAAATAATAATTTAAAAAAGGAGAGAAATTAAAATCAAGTGCACTCCAGGAGTCAAAGTGAGGCATAGGACAAGATATACTATAGTACACGCTCTTTATTTTTGGGAACAGAAAAAGAAGAGTGGAAAGTGGCAGGAGCTGCAGAAAAGGAACTGAATATTGTGTAAAACACAAATTGGCACACTTGGAATAGTATTGCTATTCCTTGTAAGTGTGCATGTGTGGACTGGAGGAAATTTATGTTTTTATGAAGAAAATAGTTGGTTTCATGACTAACGTAGCGTGTTTCCTCTCCCTTCAGAGACATCATTATTTAATGGTGAGAATTAAAGAATAGCAATTGTAGTAGGTTTGCTCAGGTTTCTAATTTTCTTTTGCAAGAACACGAAGAATCTATCTTTGTACTTCAAATGCTGCAAGCATTCTCTATCTGTATACAGGCAGTCCTTGCTTACTGACTGCCTCATTTAATGACTGTTATATCAGTGTTTTAAAAATATGGCCGATCCTTTCATTTATAACTGTCGCAGTGTCCCGCCATCATGTGATTGCCATTCAGGCACTTCACAACTGATGGCGCATTTATAATCGTTGCAGTGTTCTGCAGTCATGTGATCACCATTCGTGTTCTTTGTCACTGCCTTAGATCACGCTGAGTTAATTGAGAAAGCAAAAATGAAACCATAAGTCATAATCATGTGATTAGCAGCTGAAGCATTAAGTGACAGGGTCGCAAGTCTCAATTGTGATTGCTAAGTGAAGACTACCCGTATCCTGAACTTGATATAAATAATAAAATTACTTTCTTTTATCCTCCAAACTCGAATCACTTTCCTTGTGCTGCTCTTTATCAAGACCAATCTTATTGTATTTTCAGTCCATCTCTGCCAATATCACCATACTACTTTCAGCTCTTACAAGGTTCATTGTACCTCACAAGGCCAAGTGTGTGGGAGGGACCATTTGCATGACTGCTGTTCCAATTGACCAATGTTTGTAAACTTAAATTCGGGCCACATCTCCCAAGACCAGAGTTCGGTGGCTAATCCCACAGAGTTGTCGCCTCCCAGGTTTCTGCTTTGAGCAGTCCGCCTCGGAGCCAGAACTCTGAAAAACGTAATGTACAAACTTCTATTGTAATGTTTGCTTAAACTCAGATTATGTGTTGATTGGTTATTGATGAACTGGTTAAACTACTCCAGAATAAAAGTCAAATAAAAACCTGAGCAGTCAGTTGTAGCAGTTGTGAGGCAAGACAAGCCTTTGAAAAGCTTCCATCCCTTAGAGCTGTTCTTCCCATTCAAAAGAAGTAGCATATCGTGTATACACCTGCTACACTTTGAGTCCTGATTTTGTTTATATTTATACAGAATTTAAAAATTCTGACTTGATGCAGGAAAAAGATGTACACGGTTAGTAAGCAGCATTTTTGAGGGGAGGTCGGGGGAAGGAATTATTCTGGTCTGGTGCTTTTCTTGGGCGGGGTGTATGAGGTGTATAAGACTTTTCACCTTGGCTACAGCTATCTGGTGCTTCCACCCAAGAACTGGGCAAAAAAACAATCTGGCATGACATTACCATTCTCTGTCGGCTTGGAGTGCTTCTTCCAGATACTGGACTGAGGGAACCTGATGTGTCCAGTTCATCAGCAGAAGACCATGAGGATAGGTCCTGAGTGGTAGTTATTGTACAGTTACAAAACAGTTATAATCATCATCATTAATCACCATCACCATCTTTAACTGGCACAACAAGTGAAGTTTTCTGGGTGGTATGCAATATAAAAACATAAAGCAGTAAAACTATCGTGCATGGAGAAATAAAAAAATTCTTCATCTGATACCCCTTGGAAGAGGAACAGTCTCTCTTCCGTCACTGCTCTCTCCAGGTGCTTTTTATTCAATAGGAACACTTGGAGACTAGTTCTGCTCAAAACCTTGGGATACAGAGAGGTACCTATGAAAGGAGACAGCAGGACTCAAAATATATACATATTTTAAAGGGCTTCAGAATGATGGGAATGCATGCAAAACACCTCTCTTCATTCATGTGGGCAGCCACAGGGGTTGTTGTTTTTTTTTGTCCTTCTTTTTCCAGGATGCTTTGGAAGTTTTTCCTCACTCTCTTTCAATCTGTGCACATGCACATTCATTTCACTTTCTCTTGGAAAAAAACAGCAAAGTAGCAGCAAATCAGAGGCACAAGACTATTTTTTTTTTTTTGCAGTGTGACCCTCTGTGGCAGTCCAAATTGCACACCTGGCAATGTAGGGGAATCATCTCTACAGGGAAACAAGGTTAATACTACTCAGCTAGCTAGATGACTCATAATTAGCATCTCCTGTCTTCTCTGAAATAATTTTAGTTTACCGCCCTCCTTTAGTGGGTATCTAGTGCTTACCTGTGTTGAATGAAAAGAATAGTGGTGGATGTCAACACTACAGGTAGTCCTCAACTCACAACAGTTCGTTTATTGACCGTTCAAAGTTACAGTGGCACTGAAAAAAGGGCTTTCAGACTGTTTTTCATAGCAGTATCTTCATGGTCATGTGATTTATGTTCGGATACTTGACAACTGGTTCATATTTATGATGGTGTGTCCCAGGGTCATGTGATCACATTTTGTGACCTTCTGACAAGCAAAGTCAACGGGGAAGCCAGATTCACTTAACAACCAGGCTACTAACTTATCAATTGCAGTGATTCACTTGACAACTGTGGCATGAAAAGTCATAAAATAGGACAAACCCAATTAACAATGTTTCACTTAACAACAAAAATGTTGGGCTCAATTATGGTTGTAAGCTGAGGACTACTTGTATTTGGTGACATTCCTGCATCATACCACACCTTTTCAACTGTAACAGTTTAAAAAGAATATGCAACAAGTGTAAGAAAATTGTTCAGACAAAAAAGACAATTAACAAAACATATCTGTATGTCATATAGAGCAAAATAAATATAGGTTATGCTGTAAATCTTTATTTAAAGGGGGGGAAAGGAGAGTTCATTAAAGCCAAATGTCTGCAAAATGGTGAATTAGAATTTTAGAGCACCAAAATATACTTACAGATAAATAATCTCATTAATCATGGTGAATACTCATTTCGAAGGGAAAGAGCTAAACACCGACTTTGTTCATTATTCAGGGAGAAGTCTCTTATTGCTTGAAATTTAGGCAGAACTCAAACCCAGCAGATTTTTGTCTATGCAATCTAAATTCTTATAAACCAAGTTCTATTAAATCAAGTTAGCTTGGGAATGTATTAATGAAAGTGTACTTCCTTTCCATGAGCTTCCTTGCCAGCTGTGAATACTAGAAATAAAATTTGTCTTTACAAGAAGTAGTAAGAGAAAGATAGCATGATACCAAAGCATGATAATACTTTTAAGGTTTACAGATTTTAACATGAGTAGTACGTGTCCAGAAAGTACAACAAAATATGAAGGCATATGGTAGCAAAAATGCAAATTGGAAAGAAATTGGCTGTTGTCATTTGCCATGATTAGAAGATCATAAAAAAACTTACCAACTGACTGCTTGAAATATCTAGAATCTTCTCTAGTTCTTTAATGTGTCGTGTCACATCTTTCAGGAGCATTTTTAGTCGGTTTCCAATGACATGGACCTTTTCTTTGGCTTCTAGACAATCCTTGCCTTCAGCATTGACTAGCAGCTGGCAGGACATGTCTTGAAGAGAGGCCACTTTTAACTGAGATTCTAAAAGCTCACGTCGTATTTGCTGTTGGGAACAATGGATGAATGAATTCTTTATTGGCCAAGTGTGATTAGACACACAAGGAATTTGTCTTGATCCATATGCTCTCAGTGTAAATAAAAAGAAAAGATACATTTGTCAAGAATCATAATGTACAACACTTAATAGTCATAGGGTACAATAAGCAATCAAATCATACTAAGAAACAGTCAATATAGATCGTAAGTATACAAGCGACAAAGTTACAGTCATACAGTCACAAGTGGGAGGGGATGGGTGATAAGGAGTGATGAGAAGCTTAACAGAAATAGTAGTGCAGACTTTGTAAATAGTTGAACAGTGTTGAGGGAATTATTTGTTTAGCAGTGTGATGGCTTTCGGGAAAAAACTGTTCTTGTGTCTAGTTGTTCTGGTGTGCAGTGCTCTATAGTGTCGTTTTGAGGGTAGGAGTTGAAACAATTTATGCCCAGGATGTGAGGGGTCTTTAAATATTTTCTTTTTGACTCATGCAGTATACACAAAGAAAGGTGAGATATTTTGGGCCTTAAAACAATGTATAAGAGGTCAAAACGAAACTCATTTTGCAAGAATAACAATTTTTCTGGTCTGATATGAAGGGATTAATAATACACTGTGGGGAATAATTTAGCACATCTTTCTGGGAAGAAATAAAGAATTAGCCCTAACCAATAAATCCCACAAACAAGATTTGATACTGTCACTTATTTCCCCATTAATGTCACCTAGACATCCCTAGACATCTGCTTATATTAAAAAAAAGGGGGATACTACCATGAGAAGCCTGTGATGATCCTGTAGAGTATCAGAGTCATGATTTGGATTGATAGGTACTATTTCGTTTTTTCTCCTGTCAATGTTCTCCAGCCATAATAATAAGCCATGGCTCATCTCATGGAAATCCTAAAAACAAAGGATAAGAGTATAATAATGCTACCCAACTCTGTCATCTGAGACAGTTGTTCCTGCAATTTCTTGTTTGCCTCACTGTTGCTGGCTGTGGGAGTTGAAGTCAACAAGTCTTAAAGCTGCCACATTTGGAGACCCCCATTCTAAGTTAAAATGTTAACAACTAACTCTATGCTTGCATCTCTTTTCTCCCCTTAAAATTTATTTTAACAAAACACTTTCTGATGTATTAAAATCATAGGTCATTGTAATGCCTGAGCTAATAGAATTCCTGCAGACAAAGAGTAAACCAAGATTTGCAATACTGGTTTACAATGCTAGAATTTTAGAAGTCACAGAAAGCCAAAAAGTGTTCTAAACAAATAATATTTTTTAAAAAAAACAAAAGAAAAATACATAGATGTACTGTATGTCATTTTCTTGATAGTCCAGGCTGTGATTTGGAGAACGAGACTATGAAGATAGCATGGGAATGGAACATAACTTATCTTAAATAGGTTTGAGCTTTTATACTGAATCCTGTTGTTTTTTTACAGCCTGGAGTGAACCACTTTTTTTTTTTTTAATGCTGGACCCTATATAAGGCTTGGTACTATTCCAGTTTGCTAAGTGGTATCAGGAAACGGTAATTTAATTATAATTGAAATCTTAAAAAGGCTACCTTTCAAGGAGAAAAACAAAATATCTTTTAAAGAGCATCTCCAGAACATTTTCAGAACAAGCCATGATTATGTGCATACCTACTGAGCTACATCCAGCACACCAAGAAGAAAGTTTTGTAAAAGCCAGAACAGACCTGACATTGCATGAGAGCACTCTGTAGGGAGCAGCGCCATT
Source organism: Pseudonaja textilis (assembly GCF_049901715.1). NCBI lineage: Eukaryota > Metazoa > Chordata > Lepidosauria > Squamata > Elapidae > Pseudonaja > Pseudonaja textilis. Next base: position 81,027,385 of record NC_141990.1, on the reverse strand, counting down.
CTTCTAACACAGAGCAAACATGATCCCAGCGCATGTTCATCTGGGATAGTTGTTCCTGCAGATTCTTGTTTTCCTCACTGTCTGACTGCATGAATTCTGAACTGCATAGGTTAATGGACAAAATGATGGCTTTGCGACTATCAACAGCCTTCTGCAGCTCCTTGAAAATAGCAGGGTAGGTGATAGAGAGGAAAAGAAGATAGGGAAAAAAAAAACACCTTTTCAGAAAACAAACTTTTCCATCTCAACATTTCATCCATTAAAGATAGTTAAATGTGATTTTTTTCTTAATTATTATAACTATGCTATATTTTTTAAAATTATGTTTGACAGCTAGGTAGTAATAGGTACTTCTTAAATCTCTTACTATTAGGGCAGAATTCATAACAAACTAATATATTGTTTTATGAAGTAAAGCCTATAGGCATGGCAGTATGTGAAAAAACACCTTGGCAGACATCCGGCTTAGCCAGGGGTGGGATTCAAATTTTTTAACAACTGGTTCTGTGGGCGTGGCTTAGTTGGTGGGTGTGGCTTGGTGGTCATGTTATTGGCTGGGCGTGGCCAACTCAATATCACTCACATCGAGGCACGCATTTCCTCATCTGGCTTCTCATGACTGTGGGGATGCTGCAACAGTTTTAAGTGTGAAAAATGGTCATAAGTCACTTTTTTCAGTGCCATTGTAACTTTGAATGGTCACTTCACACAGGCAAAGTACCAGCAAAGGAAGGGGAAAAAAACTCCAGAGAAGTTCCTGAGAACCAAGAATGCCAAGAATGTAATAAGGATTACAGAGAGGGAGTTTCTTGTAAGCAGCACCAGAATGTTTTCTTCCTGCCTTCCTTACAGGATTAGGCCAGTAATTTCCTCTAACAACTAGTTCTCCAAACTGCTTAGAATGTTAACAACCAGTTCTAGCGAATAGGTGCGAACTGGTAGAATCCCACCCCTGGGCTTAGCTTATAATTGGCCTATTAAAGATTATGTACACCTGAAGAAATAGTATTGTTTCAGCAGCTTCAATGCAGCTTCAATTTTGTAAAGGAAGCTGCTAATTTTCCTTCATAAAATGAGGTGGTTCTAACAATGAAACATTTAAAAAAAACACCTTTGGTTTAAAAAGGTAAAATGTCCTCCTTAATCCATCTCAGCTTCTGCTGACTTCTGGGAAACATCCATAAAAGGAAATTATATTTATTCTATCTGAATAAATAAACAAACAAGATAACATTAAAACAAATTCCAAGTGAAACCTACTTTCAGTTTTTTAATCCGGAATTCAATGGTCTGTATGTCTGTGCTAAGATCAAGGCAACACAGTTGCTCCAATTCCTCTTCAGTTTCTCCCAGCCAAACCCAGATGTTGTTTAGGTCAGAACTGAACTGCTGCCACTGTTGAAGATTTTGCTTCATTCTCAATTCTTTACTTAAGGCTTGAGCCTGAATTAACTCCCATCGATCAATCACACCTAAGGGGAAAAAAAAGATCTTGATTTATAAAAGTCAGTTCTTAACTTTATGTCCAAATGAACTTCCCAATATTTCATCACACTAAGAATGATGAAGGCACCAGAATGAGTTCCCATCCCTGCCTCTCCTACTCTCTCTTCTGGCTTCAGTTAACCACGTGAGTAGACAGATGACATTCAGCTCTATAATAAGAACAGGAGCAGAGGGTTATCATAATAGCCCCTTCTACCCTGTATCAGATATTGGCTGGATCTGACCCAATGGTTATGCAGATTCCTGAGTTTTGATCCAAATTTAAGCTCAGAGTTAGGAATAGTACCCATACAAAAAGTTACTCTCCCTCATATCTATTTATTTAACCCTAAGAAGATGGAAAATTATCTGAAGACATGTCTCCTTATCCCTTATATTTAGCTCTCCAAACTCTCAGGTTGATGTGTCTTTTCCACATATCACAGGGTAAGCAATGAAACAAGGCAAACCCAATTTCTAAAGCAAAATCTACTGTCACTATCTTATACTATTAATAAACTGTTTATCATTAAAAAATTGTACACCATGCTATTATTACCATAAGGCATTCTAGAGGTATTATGAAATGTTCAATCTGACCAGATTATATCAATTTCTATTAAATTAAGTTTTAATATTTTATTTACAACCAAAATACTACATTACCACAATAATTAGTTTAGGCTGGGGGGGAGGGGTTCAAATTCATTTTCAATGAGTTCACCTATATTAATAAGTCCAACTTAATCCAGAACTGAGTAAGATTCTAGAATAGTAATACTATCAAACCACACTAGACTCTTAGAAAATGAAAAAAAATAACTAATTTACAAACAAAAAGTGCTGAACAGAAGACATTTGTATATACAAGTGGATCAAGTTCTGAATCTGCTACAGTTCTTCTGTTTCCTCTTGTCTCCTGGATGCCACTGATTTTATTAAAAGAGATAATATCCCAGGTATAGGTATATTCTCAACATTATTTCAGAAACTAGTTAAATATCTACAACTGTTATCCCGATAAAAAGAGTTAAGTTCCAAGCACATTGAAGTTGCCTTAGTGCTATAGTGCCTCAAAGTGATTAGAAACATGCTGTGATTGATTCCCAGCTGATCTCAAGGTATGTCCCATCAAATGGGACCACATATCTAATCTCACCATAGGTCTTAGTGGAATACAACAGGGCTAGAAAAGAGAGGGCATTCAGATGTATGGATAGTACCCTGTGTGCATAGTAAATCATTAACACTTGTTTTCATACTTTTAGGTGGGAGGTTGACTATTACTTACCAGATGTTTGTGGCTCTGTATTGTTCAGGTTAATAAATCCAGACAGCTTTTCCTCTTCTTCTTTCAGTTTATGTTCAAGCCGCCTTACTGAATCTATACTCCTGCTGCATTCACCCAGGAGCTTCATCTGTTTTTTTAAAAGAATCCCCCAAATAACTTTTCAGTAGCCATCTTTCCACAATTTAGCTTGAAATAGCTAAGACTTCGATAGTTGTACCATTTTAGTTGTATAGAAATTTGGGGTTTAGTCACATTTTTGATAATTATTTAATATACATATTAAATAATTATAATAATTACAGATTTCTTGTATATTGGTCCCCCATTGGTCCTATATGACAAACATTAAATAGAAGGGGCATACAATGCATTGAAAGCACACAACAATTACAATGAAAAAAATACAGTGTTCTTTGCCAATTGTTTTACAAACTGTTTAACTAGATGAAACTCAGAAGATTCATTATAAGAATGTGTAGAGAATTATTTGTATGGTTGGGTTGAGGATGAGCAAAACAGATGAGATATAAATAGCATTTATTTGTTGTATGTATGTTGAGAACCCATTACTTCAGCTAGCATTTGGAACTATTTATCCACCCACCCATCCACCCATCCTGAATAATCCTGGTCCATTTTGCGTGTGTTAAGATGGGCTTGTTGCAGAGGTGACAGTAGCGGAAATTTTGAGTAGTTCAGAGAACCGGCAAATACCACCTCTGACTGGCCCCGCCCCCATCTATTCTCTGCCTCCCAAGTCCCAGCTGATCCACTGGGTCTTCTTTTGTTGCCCTGCACAGGAGAACGGAGCTGGAAAGCAGGTTAGTGGGGTGGGGAGGGAATGGAGATTTTGCAGTATACTTCCCCTGGAGTGGAGTGGGAATGGGGATTTTACAGTATTCTTCCCCTTCCATGCCCACCAAGCCATGCCACACCCACAGAATCGGTAGTAAAGAATTTTTGAATCCCACCACTGGTTTGTTGCCTGCGATTGCTTATGCCACAATTAATTTGTTAGGATTTCAGGACTTCACATTTTTTTCTTAGAGGTTACCATTTCTGTATATCGAGAAGTTTACTTTTACATCCAGCCACTAGGTGGCAATGCTCACAGTACTTACATATCCTTTGTAGCTAGAATCTAGCTCAGGCCCTGTAGGGGTTTTACTGCGGATTATATTCTCCGTTTGCTGTATTTGGAAACGACTAGTGTCCAAAGCTTTGTCAAGCTGCCGAATATGTGTTTCCAAGGAACCTGGTTCTCCTGCAGAAATTATACAAATGAGATGTTATCAATCTGAGCAGCTAAAATAGCACATACAGATAAAATGGAGAGTAGGGTTAATTAGGTTAGGAAGCATGACAAAAGGTGACTGAATAGCATGCCTATGACAAATTAAATCTATAAGTAATTTGCAAATGGGTCAGTAATTGAGGACAAGTGATTTTTTAAGGAGAAAATATACATTGTTGACCAAAGCAATCCATTTTTAGAAATAGCTCTGTACAGAAGGCAAAATATTCTACTGGTATTATTGCATCTTCTGACATTTTTAAAGTATTTGTGGTATCTCACTAGGTAAATAAGGAGAGTGTGAGAGAAAAAAACCTACATTCTGTTTTCCTCTCAAATAATTTCATATCTCCTATACATTGCCGCAGGCTGTAGTAGTATATTCCAGATGAACATAAATGGTTACTTTTGGATAAATTACAAAAAACACAAAACAAAAAAACCCAATAACCCAGAAATTTGAATGATCCATTAACTTTCTTTCAAATTCAGAGATGGTATGCTTCCTTAAGTCTATTTCTAGTTTTCTAGCATGCAAAAAAAACAGAAAGTCCCAAACCCTGAATATTTGCATTTTAAAGTATATGTCTATATTTTACAGAGGTTGTTTTTTTAAAAAAGTAGAAAACTAAATTGCAAAGCAGCAAAAATGACTCCAGGATACATATTTGTTTTTTAAAATAAAGACATAGCACCTTCCTTGATTATAGCCATAATTAGAAATATTTGGAGAATATTAGCATTCATATTTCATGCTTTTTTAAAAAAAGCCTCTTCCAGAATAAAATCCAGTTATATCCACTTCTCAGCACAGCAGAAATCATTGGAGACACTAAATCCCTCTCTTCAGAAGCAAGTTCCAAATAGAAATAGCAAAACTGAGGAACCACAGAAAAGATGTGATGTCTATGCGGGGATGTAAATGAGGGAGGAGACCTTGCGAGATCAGCTTGTGTGATGCCATCCAATATTTTCAAACTGTACAAGATAATCTGATAATGCAGAGAGAGGAAGCCAGCCTGACACTACAGGTAGTTCTTAACTGACAACTACAACTGAGTTTCAAATTTCTGCTAAACGAGGCAGTTAAGTGAGTTTTGCGGTTTTGCCCTATTTTACAATCTTTTTTGTTTTTTTGCCACAGTTGTTAAGCGAATCACTGCAATTGTTAAATCCATTGCAATTAAATCAATAAGTGACTCCAGCTCTCCCCACTGACTTTGTTTGTTGGAAATCAGTTGGGATGGTTATAAATGGGGATCACATGACTCCAGGACAGGACAAATGTGAGTAAATACAGGTCGATTGGCAAGTTCCTGGATTTTGACCACGTTACTATTGAGACATTGCAGTGGTCTTAGGCAGGGTCTTCAAACTTGACAGCTTTAAGTCTTGTGGACTTCAACTCCCAGAATTCCTCTTCCAGTCATGTTAGCTCAGGAATTCTTGGAGTTGAAGTCCACAAGTCTTAAACTTGCCAAGTTTGAAGACCTTTGGTCTTAGGTGTGAAAATGATCATAAGTCACTTTTTTCAGTACTGTTGTTAACTTGGAACAGTCACTAAACAAACAGTTACAAATCAAGGATTACTTGTATATTCTTTCAGTTCCACCCATATATCCCTTATTGGCCCTACAAAATCTTCCTTATAGTACAGCACAATAAAAATGTATACAATTGGTGATATTAGTTATTTCTCATCTGAATCTAATACAATATACTGATGCATTTCCCCCCAGCTCACACACTGCGAGACAGGGATGGTAGCACTACTGTATTACTCTGTGTTATACTTTAAAAAAAGAGAGACCTCAAATTTTGTGAGTTTGCCAAATATCCAACTGGAAGCAACAATGTTTTACAAGGTACTTTTTGTGTGAGGAAATAGTTTTCAATTTGCTGGTGCATCTGAGTGAATTAGAGTGATCGGCTACATAATGAATAAAGCAGCAGAAGTGTTAAGAAAGCTCTACTAGAGATATTTTAGGATTATGGCAATTTTAGGCTTTTTAATGCCTACCACAGACATTTTTGAGAGCATTTTCAGTATGTTTTATATAGGCTTCAGGGCTCTCAGGAATCACTACATCTGCAAAGATAAAACACAGCGATTGATTCTTAGCAATAATTATTGAAGGGAATCTGTGAATTTCAACAGAAGATAATAATTTATCAAGTTAATTTTACATTTTGCTTAGAGGACTGAAATTAATCATAGTGTCTGGTCTATATCTAAATAACAACAACTGAATGAAAAACTGCTGGTGACCTTCTACCGCTGCACCATAGAGAGTATTTTAACTTACTGCACCTCTGTATGGTTTGCCAATTGCACAGTGGCAGGTAGGAAAGGCCTCCAGAGGGTTAATGTCATTGCCCAGAAGATCTTTGGTTGCCCTCTCCCCCCTTTGGAAGAGCTTTATAGCTCCCGCTGCCTTAAGAAAACATTCTCAAAGATCCATCTCATCCTGGGAACCCCTTTTTTTGAACTATTACCATCTGGCAGACGGTACAGAATAATAAAAACAAGGACAAATAGGCTGAAAAACAGCTTTTATCCCAGGACATTAACTCTATTGAATTCTACTGTATAGTGCAGTATTATCAGGGGTTTTCAATTCAATGTGTAGAGTGTGAGGGATGTGTGTTTGTGTTTATTTTCATAGTCATAAATTGTACACTGAAGATGGTATTTAATTTCATTGTACGAGGTGAAATGACAATAAAGTAAAGTAAAATGCATACAATACAAATAATAACTAATTATAGGTCCAATTATTTTATCTAAGTCAAATGTTTTCTTGAAATGTATCTTCTCTCCTTTTCCCTAGAATTGTAAAGACTGTGCAATGTGCAATGTCACCTAATAAATCCATCTTGATTAAGAACATTCTGGTTTAAGGACAACTACAGTTAAGAACGAACAGAGCCTACTACAGCAAAATTTAATTACAAAATGATTCAAGTTAAATATGCAATGGTTCAAGTTCATTGCACAATATATCAGCTTACATACACATTTGGCTTAAGGACAGACCTTGGGAATGGAACTTGTTCTTAATCTGGGGGCTGCATGTATCTCAGTAATACCTTCTGTGTGCCAGTTGGAGAACATTAGTTAAAATTTTGAGAGGTCAGAAGTGGTCCTGTAATCTTGCATCAAACGTCTCAAGCATGAAGGCCAGTTGAAGAGAGATGGTCTTATGTAAGAAGATCATGAAGCTCAAAACATCTGTTGAAAGAATTTACCTGCTAGACTTGTAGCACCTTGAAGATAAAAATCTTTGTTGTCCCTCCCCTCTTCGTCAGAGTGAAGGGCTCTTGAAACTGCGGTCTCCAGGTCACGACTCAGATCATAGTCATGATCCCATTCCAAGGGAATGGAATCTACACTAGCTGGTGTATCCCGTCCTGACCTTTCACTTCGGTGTGGCTGGGGAAGAGACAGCGAGAGAATGGAGGATGGATGCGGGGAAAGGACACTGTCTGCGGATTTGTCATGCCAGGGCAGGTCTGAAAGATCTGCTGATTCATCCAACTCCACTTCACGATCTGATAACTCATGCTCATCATCTGTGAGCTAGAGGGAGACATTAAAACAATAATGAATGCTTTCCATGAGGAGCCCTTCATTTGCTAGATCAAGAAAAATCTCCCTGCATGACATCCATTCTTTCAAGATTAAAATAAATAAATAAATTGAAAGACATAAGTTGGAAAAGCACCAGCTCTTTTTTCTTTCATGTTTTGCATTTTATTATTACATATTATTACTTTAGGCTGTTTTCTAGGTCTCTTCAGTTTGCAGAACCACTTAAAAGACTGGGGGGAAAAAGACTTAATGTAAAAATGTTTACTTCCTCACAAAAACATGGGCAATGTTTAGGATAAATGGGTAGCTCAGATCTTATATCTGCATGAAACTTTAAAGTGGCATCTTTTAGTTAAGAGGAGTGACTTTTTTTTTGCAGTGTTACTTTTAAATAGTGGATGGGGGTCTTTAAAGAACAATGTGAAGGTGTAAGAGGCTCAATGCATCTATTTTGTGCGCCCCCCCCCCCAAAAAAAAGTTCAATCAAAAATATACAGTAGCGGCACTGCCAGACTTCAGCAGTGTAATTTGGAGATGCTCAAAGGCAGTCCTGCAAAACAAATATGGCTGCATGCTACCTGCCAAGTAGCTTTGTAAGGCCCGCCCACATTTAAAAAAAATTCACCCTCTCCTGAAAGGAAATGCTACCAAGGGCCTCCAAAGCCTTCAGGCCTCACCGTGGCCTCCAGTTTCAGTGCTTTTACTGCTTTGTACCTATTGAACACCTGAATAGTGCTACAGTTATTCCTATGTGGCTCATGATTATTTTTCATTTATCAGTCTGGCTCTTTTTCCTCTTCAATTTGTGCAGGCCTACCCTAATGAATGCAAAAAAAGGGGGGGGGGACCTGCACTTGAAGGACCTGCACTTAGGATATGAGTTATCCAAAACAGCTATAACTCTGTAGGTCTGTGACTCCTCTTCAGAGTCTATGATGATGTCTAAACATTAACAAAGTGTGCAAATATCGATATAGCAAAGTTAACACTTACTGGAAGACGAATTAATTTTTTGTGGTATCTTTCTACTCGGCCAAAGACTTCGTGGCAATAACGTCTCAGCTCGTCCAACTCTTCCTCAATGACAGCTGCATCTAAAGGCTCACTCTTTTCTAACAGTTGCTCACCCTGGGCAATGATTTGCTCAATTTTGTTGCTGTTCAGGGATATCTCCTGTTGAAAAGCCTGAAACACAATGTGTAATTTATTATACAAGATGTAAGAAAAGTCAGGATCCAGAGGCCAATCACTATATTGTATGTCTATGGAGATTCTCAGTCATCCAGGACATGGCTGTTTCAAAGGTGCTTCATTTTCAAGAGGTGACTGGATTTTCTGGTTTACCAGAAAGTCCACTTGCCTCTTGGAATAAAAGCACCTTTGGGGCACTATTCTGTATATTTTATTAATTAATGTTTCCCCCCAAATATCTTATGTCACATAAGGGAGGAACTGTTTAGAAGCAAAATCTAAAGATTTTAGAAGAAAAAGGCAACCTATGTATTAATGTAATTTATATAATACATTATTTATGGAGCCTTCTTTTTTCAATGGGGACTGACCATTGGTACATGCTGTATATTTCTGGTACATATATTTATTTTGTCTCTAGCAAAGATTTCTACAGCCAGTCCTCACTGGGTGGCTACATCATTTAGCAACTGCTTGCAAATATGACAGTATTTTTTTAAAAATTACAATTACTGAATACACTTAATAAGCAAACATCATGCTCCTGATCACAACACATGCTCAAGTGACTTGCATAGATGTATGTGAGAACTTTATCTAAATATGACAGCAGCAACCAATAGTCATCGCAGTCTCTCTATCTTTCTCTTAGCCACGTATTCACTTAGTGACTATTTAGATCCCAATTTAAAGAACAGATTGCAGCTGCTGAACAAGGACAGGGTGCACTATGGATACTGTAGAGAATAAAAACAAAGCTGGACATTGATTATTTTTATGATGAACCCAAATGATGCCTATATTAACATAATTATAAACATAAACACCCCATAAAACTATCAGCTTGAAAAGAATTTTGTAAAGCATACTTCAGTGGTTCAGTTTTGGGTCATGATCCCTTCAGATAGTAGTGCAAAGGATATAATTTTATAACAGGTGGCAATATTTTACCTGTTTTTAGTCATTTGCTAATCTTTCTCTCATCATTAAGGAATCAATGACCTAAAACTTGGAATCAAAATGTCCTTGTGTCACAGAGTGCCTATCTCATAATGACAATGTTACTCACATGAAACTTAGATACCAAGTAATGAAAAGAATTGTAGTAAATATATAGAGAGAGAGTTTACCTTGATTATTTTAAATTGTACAGCTAATAGAAAAGAGTAAAATGTGCTTTAGGCATATGTTTTATTCCAAAACAACAAACTAATTTGAGGCAGAAGATTTGAGTGGCAAACTATTGCTTTACTTTATGATGTGACAAACATATGGTATGAAATGGTTAGGAGGATAAGTTGCAGTGGTAAAGCAATGGGTGAGGAGAAGATTTTCGTAGTAAGTTCAGTTTGTTTCAGCTTATTATTTATTTATCAAATTTATATAGCTACCTATCTCAAAATAACTCTAGGTAACACTAATGTAATATTCATACAATAACTTTACTGTATGAAACCTTGTTCATGGGTGTGTGATGAATTTTAAAGCTTACTAGTTTTCCTTCATACATATCATGTTGCATAAAAAATTAGCTAATGACAAAATCTGCTCTGTTTTTTTATCATTGTGATTCTCTAGATTTGTATTTCTGTACCTTGAGTTGCTTTATCTTTGCTTGAACATCACACTCTGAGAAGTGTTCAATGTTGGTGAGCTGCAAGTCCATCTCTGTAAGCCAGACCAAAATGCTGTCACGTGCCGTCTCAAATTCTTCACGCTGGCCAATGAAATGCTGTAAAAAAAGGAAAATGTGACCATTGAACTTTTTCACATTAGTACATATCCTTTAGACATTGCAAGCAAAATCCAAAAATAACAATTAAAACTGCTGTTCTTAGAATTGTCCCTTCAACTACAGAAACATTGCAATAAATGAATGAAAAGGGAGGAATACTTTAAGTCTGCGGAGGATGGAGATCACTCGTTTTTGCAAATTGTCCCATCTCTGATTTCCTTCGTGGACCATCATCTTGAGGCTGCCAGCAGAATCAGTGCGATTTTCCCTGGCCAAGCGGCGGTACTGTTTGTTGATCAGTTCTAGCTGAGTTAAACTTTCTTGTACTTGACGCTGAAAAGCCTACAAAAAAGCACAGCAGCAAAATAACCCATTAAACTTCAGTCCTTATAATCACTAACTTTGATTGGATTATTATTATTATTATTATTGTTATTGTTTTGCTTGTACCTGGGAACTTTTCTATCAAGGAGAAATTATTATCCAGGCTTTTACATCCTGTTTAATACCCCTGTCACACTGGAGAGAAAAATATGAGTTTTACTTACATAAAAGTTGTGCTAAAGATTATTACCTGAAGTATATTTTTCCCCTATGCCGAAGTATCTATATAGGCAACAATTTTCTTGAGATATTAGGAACTACTTGATTCATGCAGTACATGAAATCATTGTGCTACACCAACTATTGTCAAACAGGTGCATATTGATACTTAGGATGAAGTAGTAGTACATGTTTCTAAAGCATGACATTTGGGAACCAGGCAACCATTTGGCAATGGCATCACAACAAATATCTTTATACAAATATGTTTAACTCTATTTTGTGACAAAGTGCTAATACAATTAAAATAAATGGAATGGATTTCTTACAACCTCAGAATAAAAGATAGACATAGTTTGTTAAGTCAATTAGCTTGAATGCATGGTAATGTAATTATATCACATAAAAAATTAGTCTGCGTAGGTAGACCCCAATAGAGAGAGGAAACAGTGTGTACACTCAGGATCTACCAAGGAGAGATCAGGGGATTAAATGCTATCCTTGAATCACCAGCTGTAACAGAACAAAATAATCTATAGGCACATTCATGGCCATCAACATTAACTCTGAGTTATTTCTGCTCCTTTTTATTAGCAATCAACATGATTAAAATGAAAAGACATTTGTGCAACAGGTTGCAGCCAAGGACAAAAGGGAGCTATGTAATCTGAAACAGCAAATATCTTCCAAGGCTTCATCTCATAAATGATCAATCAACTCAATTTAAATGTCAGTGCAGAATGTAGAGAGGTGGGGAGATTAAGTAAAAAGAGTCAGGTTGCAGTGGCAATTATATGAAGAATTCAGTTGGACAACAACAACAACAACAACAACACTTTAATAAAACAAATCCAGAAAAGCAAATCCACCTGTTTGAATCAGTAAGAAAGACTACAGATTTTAAACAAAGAGGCTTATGTTGAGTCAACCACATTTGTAATTACATCTGTTGCTAACATTTGTCCAGGGGAATGACAGCTGTAATGTTTTCTACTGTCTTACAATGATACGCTTCTATACTGATATTCTAGTTTGCTCAATTTAATTTTACTTTAGCTAAGATTTTTCTAAAAAGCAAACTCTTTCATATGTGTATCACATTTTACTATTCAAATAAAAACATTGTATTTATTTTTGAGAAATGCAAGGCTTAAATCTGACAACTCTTTTGACTTTGTAAACAACTAAATGTAGATAAAGCATCTCGGTAAGGAAGAAATGTATTAAAGCAAAGATAAATTTATTCTTTACAAGTCCTCATAGCATATGCAAAAAAGGAAATGCTCTGGTGTCTATAAAAAGTATCCAGAAGATTAAAAAGCAGCTTTTCTTCCATCAGCCACATTGAAATGTTTCCCTTTATAAACTTTTAAGTGAGTTTTCTTTTATTTCCACTCATTCTATAATGTCTACTGTAGCATGTAAAAATAGTAAATAAGTTAAAAACAAAGTAAATATCTGTTTGAACATTTCTTTCAAGATGCTTGCAGCATCCACACATTTAGGGAAACCTAAGTGGATAGTTGAAATGCATTTGGATTAAAGAAAATGAAATGAAATACACAGAAAAAGCTCACAGAGGAACACATATTTAACTACTAAAATATATTTTATTGAATTTTATTTAGTAGTGTAAATTACATGATTCCTCAGTAACTAAAAGGGAAATGGAATAGAAAGTAAGAATGTTTTTATCCAAGAAATTGATTGACGCATTCATATAAATGGACCTTTGGGCCATTTAGCAAGACTAAGTCCTATGTAAACATGATGACAATGGTTTGAAATAATTAAAACAATAAGCAAAAGAAAGGATGAGACTTCAAAATTAAAAAAATATCAATAAAATATAAAAAGGGTATTTTTGTATTGTATACAAAAGGACATTTTGTATGGCGTAAGGATGAGTTCAAGCCTAGGCCATTATCTTTACTCTGAAATAGAAAACAGGATGTATTCATCTGTACAAATTTTATGATTTGGATAGTAATATCAATTCTTTTTATTTCATTTTCCTATATTTTCTCTTTCTGGTGGTCATAATTATATTTTGCATTACATCTATAAACTTTGGCTGATGCAGTTGCCACTTCCTTTGTTCTCCTCTGACTCAACTGAAGGAAAGGAAGAAAGGAGAAAAACTTCCATTTCCAAGTGGCCTTATGTTTATTCCTGGGAAGAATGAGCCAGAAAGGGAAACTAAACCAAACCAAACAATAGCCCAACAATAAGAAACACAGGTTCCTTCTCCTTGCTAAAGAAAGAGCAATATGCTGTTCCGTTGGGATGACATCATTACCTGGTCAAAGTCAATTGTATCATTTGTAGACAGGAGCCACTGGGCGTATGCTGGCTAAATTATAGCAGACTATGGCCTTACAATGACCAATGCATATCAATAAAGTGCACTAATTTATTTTAATTATAGTTTAGGGCAGGACAAACAATTTTAAAGTCCTTTTCTCCAAGTCTGAAGGTAGAATTTGATCTTTCACTAAAATAAAATGAGTAGAGTTATACTAATAAGGTAGAATAAATTTGCTTCTGTGATAGCATCAGAACAGATTATATTTCAAACAGATCAAATCACCTCAAACTTCTTTAGTTCTTCTTTAGCAACTGTATATAATACACCAGAAGAACTAGGGAAAGCAGCTGTCCTTTCAGAAATTTTCAACCAATCTTCAAAGCGAGAATAATCATCCAAAAACTTCTGCCATAGTCTCCAAGTCTCTTCAATTCTGAAACAAAGATAAAAATAGGAGAGGCTGAATTTCACTTAAAATTATTTGATATCTCATCTAGTTACCAACTATAATAAAGAAATCATGTTGCCTATTAAAACGTGCCCAAGCAGAACAATACAGACTTTTAATTAAGCTTGAAAGCAGTTTTGTCAAGAATTATTTTTAACAAGAAACATAATTCATTGGCTGAATCCAGCTTAAGCTGAATTTATTTATTTATTTAGCATATGCCATGTCATACGCGGACTAGCAATATAAATGAATTGTCAAGCCATTTCAACTAGATTAGTAGAACCCAATAAAATATAAATGTCAAAGAGATCTATGTTCAAATATTAATGTCTAAGTCATCTATCCATTGAGGCACAATGTTTATATTTAAAAAAATCAGATACTGGAGCAGTATATGCCCTCAGCTTACAGCCGGTCATGATGTGATCTATAGTTTGACATGGGCCCCCCCACGGTCACAATGAGGGGATGATACTATGCCCCATTTATACAGAGAGCCTCAGCAGATGCCATGTGAGGTGCAAATTCTATTCAGGATTGTCCATTGCTGACGTGGTAGTTCAAAGTGGGGTTGTGGGGTTGTTTATTTGTCTTCTATGTCTGCATGTTCAACCACCCATTTGGCTTTCCATAGGGAATCAATGTTAAAATTGTTGGGCAGATGCTGTGGACTTGCCATTGGGGGCTTGAGCTGGAATAAAGTAGTTATGGGTTGTTCCTCTTCTAGTTTTTCAAAACCTTATTTGAAATCATATAATTATTTTGAATGTTTCAACACTCCATTGTAAAGAGCTGAACAGAAAAGTTTCAGAACTACACAACTACAGCTGTTTAAATTAAGAAGTTTGGAAAAAAATACAAATAACCATTCCCTGCATTAACAAATAACTGTATCTATGTGCCTTGCCTTGAATAAAGATCATATCAGAAAGCAGAATATTAAACTATTCAGATAAATGTTAGCTCTTACTGCAGAATCTCTATGTAATGACGTTTGGTCCATATGGAAGTCACATGATGTTCGATGTAACTTATATCCCTTAACCTATGCAATTTATATCCATTAACAGGTGTTTAATTTAAGAATTGGCTGGATTTCATTCCGTTCTAAGAAAGCTGGAGAATCATCTGAAGTTTTGCCAAATACTTACTTGATTCGCCTTTCCATTGACATGGCACAAATATTCCGCCATCTTCGATCCAGGTTCCTTGTGGCTTGCTGAATGGAATCACATTCTGTTTCAGTAGCACAAGCATCACAATCATGGAGAAGAACTTCACAGAGATTGAGGACAGATGCAACCCCAGTGCTATGTTTCTCTATGTCTCTTTGAAGTTCCTGTAAGTCAACAGATAAACTTGTGAATGTGTTAGGCAAAACTGAAATTAACTAATACTCTATGTACTATAAACAAGCAAGGCAAAACTGAAATACAAGTAAAGGAAAACAAAAAGCTAAGCTACTTGGTGGCTAATAAAAATCCCCAATTGTTCCACAAAAATTGAGAATTTTGAGTTAGATTCCAAGTGGATATACTTAAAAATAAAGATTAATGCAATCATGCACACACAGACACACACACACACAGGAGTGGGATGGGGAAAGAGAGAGACTAATCATCCCAACACATATTTTTCTAATCAAGTGGCTTATTTATTAAACATAGTAAGATAAAAAGAGTGCATAGATGGTCTGAATTCATAATGTTGCTAATGGTGTTCATATTTTTTGTTAAGAAACATTTAGTTCTACCAGGCTACAAATATACTAATTGAAATCTACTGTATTATTGCCACATATCTTTAGGTAATTTCAAAGAGTCTAATATTAATACCACTAATTATCTCTCAGTAACAATTTGCCAACTGCATTTCTGGGTTCCAATCATGGTTTGATGTTGACTTTTAAAACCCTGAATGGAATGAGTGAAAAGGGTTTCAAGGAGCGCTCTCTTTATGACATCCATTCCCAAACAGCCTTAGCTGCGGTGATGAGATTAGTAAAAAAAAAAGGTTGTGTTAGTAGAGGTAGTGCTTTATTATTAAGCCCTTTGTCATATTGCATTTCTTCAAATTGTGTGCAGTTAACTCCACATTTTGTCATGTTTCTAACCATATGCTTTATTTCATTTGCATCACTGAATCAAGTGGAACAACAAGTAGAGAAAATTACATCATTTCTTTCTTTTTTTTAAATGAAAAAATAGTAACTGGGGAGTGAGAAGTGCTCATGAAATGGCAGTCTTAAAAATGTCAAGACTATTGCTGTATGCTTGAAATTCCAGGATGGGATAGGTAGTCTTTTGTACAGGAACAAATTTGGAATTCCAAGAGCTTAGTGGACACATGAATTCACAAAATGTCTGCCATGGATAGCTATGATGTTCATCAGTCTTTTTCAACCCTCCATGGTCCATTACTTCATGACTACATCAATTCACCAAGATTGTCTGTCAATGAGTGTTTCTTTGAATCTTTGTAAACTTATTCTCATGTCAGCAGTGATTGTGTCTAACAACAATCTAGATATTTAGGGCAATTGGATAATTTTGCTTCATATTTTAATTAATTCTTTATTGTTCCTTCTTTTCCAGTAGATCTTTGCCTTGTCTGTTATCATACTTATCTTGGCAGGAAAGATTGCCCGGATTTTTGTAATTACTTTAAACAAATTTATTGTTCTTTTTATTTGAATGTCATTTTCCTTGCTTGTGTAAACTTCATGGTCATAGAAGAGTTTATGTTTCAGGAATTTTCTTTTCTATGTGTTGTCTTTTACTTTCTGTCTTTCTTAGTCAATTTTCAATCTATCAATAGGCATTTTGTCTTCTTATGAATGCTGCATTTTCTAATATTTTTGTTTACTTCATTTAATGATTTGAGTGAATTTCAATCTAGAATTCTTCAGGCGTACACTTTATCAAATGCATTTCAGTTCTCTATCTTTGCAACAACAAAAGCAGATGGAATATTACTGAAATTGTATCTTGTCGATCACTTGGTTTATTAAGCTGAAATTTTACAAGAAGTTCAGGACCAAGCTTCAGTTAGCATTAGGTCTTGTTTTTGTTGACTGAACAGAGCTACACCCACTTGTGGCAAATCATACTGTCAATTTGAGTTTAGTGTTGTTTACCCAGCAATATTCATGCGTAGAATTGCATTTTAGATTGCTTGAAAAACAGATTTGCTACAGTATGAGTGAATTGTTACAGCTATTTGTCTGTCTCCTACTTCATCTGTATACCAAGATAAAATGTTTCCATTATTCCAGGTTCAAACTTCAAATTTTTATTTTAGTTTAGCCTTCCAGTCATCTATAATGAATATGACATATATTGCTGGTTTTGTATCAATGAGGTGTTGCAAATCATCATAGAACTGTTCAATTCCCATTTCTTTGAATCCCTGTGATACTGATTGTCTTGTCCTGCACTTTAAATGAGATTATTCTATCATTTGCTGGAGTGCTAGAGGTAGTGCTTTACTACTAAGCTCTTTGTCGTGTTACATTTCTTCAAATTGTGTGCAGTTAACTCACATTATGTCATGTTTCCAACCATATGGTTTGTGTAACCATAAAATGCTTGGAAAGGGGGAAGGAAAGAGAGAAAGAGGACAATCACAGCAATATAATAGACTCAGTTACAGTTGCGCCAGCAGAAGAAGAGGTTAGGGACAGATTATCATGGAGATCAATGTAGTTTCTAAGAATCAACACCAACTTGATGGCACTTCAATAATCAATCAATCAATAAATTATTTTAACATATTTTGTTTAAAAAGCAGCTATGCTATTTCTTATATAATATTATTTTCTTTGCTATGAAATCATCCATCCAATTTACTAATTCCCAGAAGGTCGGTATCCATTCTTGACATTGCTATTTTGATAACTTCAAGGTTGATTTGGTTCATTGCTTTGACATTCCCTGTTCAACTGTTTATGGGCATGAAAATTTAATTTTGTTTTTGCCTGTGAGTGAATCAGCAATGAACATCTTTTCACCTTTAATCCAGTTGTGTCATTTGCATATGTGTTATGTCTATTTGCCCTCTGCTTTTCCCAGCAACCGTTTGAACCCCTTCTTGCTTGGGGGCCTCATTCTCCAATTTCATTTTTTTAGATATACTGCAGTAGATGACATTTCCTTTTCCAGTGGATACTGTTTAGTCCAATCCTTCTTCAGGAATAACTGCTTGGAAAAGTCCCCTCCTGATAGGTTAATCATAGATTATTGATTTTTTTTAAAGGGTGGGGGGAGGATGGTGGCAGGAAGCCAGAAGACAAAAGATGTTTGAGAGAAAAAACAGCAGCCACCCATTTTACTGGCTGCAGTTCAGGTTGATAAAATTAATTTTACAATTGTGAAAAACTGTGGATTCCAGCCAGGGGCAAAAGAATTCAGGAGGAAATTCACTAAGAGGTGAGAGCTACATTTGGAAACCCTTTATCTTAATTAGTTTGTTATAAATCACTTGGAACAGTTTTTAATAATGTATTTTTCATTTACAGCATTAAAAATGCTGTTGAAATCTACATTATTCATGCTTCCTGACTTTGCCAGCAATGTGAGATTTAACTACAGTTGTAAAACTTGGAAATGCACTGAATATAATTCTCTAAAGACTAATGAAGTAGTCATTGAATAACACTAATTGAAATGCATTTGCATTTTAATGTGATTTAACGTAGAATTGGGATTAGATGTATTGCCTAATATATAACTTATTCTTTGCATTTGGAACAGAAGTCAAATTAACACAGCAAGAAGTTAAAGACAACTAATACTTATAATTTGTTCAGAAAAATGAAGACATTTAGCACCACATAGAGGGGAAAAAAAGAAGAAATGCAGATTCCTAGCTAGACTTGTGATCCATTGTTCAAAGGTAACACTGTTGTTCTGTATCCTTTTTCCTTGGTTTCCCAATTGCAGATTCCAATAAATTAATTCTGAGGTATAGGAAAGTTGGATTTTTTTAAAAATTCCCTAACTCTCTGCCCTGTTCAACTAAGCTTTATTTTTAAAAATGCAAACTATCTTTACCAGGGCTAGTGGCTTGAACTAATATATGTGATTCAATATATGACAAAGAATCCTCATGATATGTGGATTCTATGACTTTGCTGTCTGGCCTGTAGACTGATCAAGTCTGAATATCAAATGTGCTGAATATAGTTTACAACTCTATTCTAAAACATATTTACAACAATGTTTTCTTTGGAAAGAATTTTGGGTGATGAATAAAGGTGTGTGTTTATATATGCGCATGCAAATGTGTGTATATGTGCTCCTTTGAATCATTGTTGATTCCTGGTGACTGCCTAGACAACTCCCTGCAAGTTTCTTGGCAAGATTTCAGAATTTATCTGCTTCCTAGAGCTGAAAGAAAATAACTGGCCCAAGGTCACCTAATTACCTAAGGCAGGGGTGTCAAACTCAAGGCCCATAGGCTGGATTGGGCCCACAGGGTGCTTAGATCTGGCCCATGGAGCTGCCTAGTGAAGGACCAGTCCATGGTGTCTCTGCAGCAAAAATGGAGCTCAGGAGGGTTACCTGAGTCATGTCAAGCTGTTCATTCCCACCCCGGCCACACCCACCCAGCTCCCCAGAGGTCAAACACAACCCTTATGAGGCCCTCAATGAAATCAAGTTTGACACCTGACCTAAGCCATGGACTAGATCTCACAGGTTTCTAGTCTATACCCTAACCTCTTTACCACTTGTCATTATAAATAAACATAACAAATAAAAATTCACCCTGTCTCCTGTACATCAACTAGTGAAATCCAGGTAGTCCATCTACATTTTGGGTCAAATCAATTGACTGTAAGCACATGATTTAAACGTTTATGACCTTCTGATATTGACAGGGAGTTTTTTTAATGCTATATATACAGCTATAAATTTACCAAATAAGCATACAAAATATCTCTGTTTCAGTTTCTGATCATTCCATGTCATGTAGCATGGTCTATTACACATTCTACTCAGAAGTAAATTACTATCGTGTAACTAGATCAATAAACCAAAACTTTAGAAAAAGCTTCCAAAATTATCTCATTTTAAAATAACTGTGTTCCTAACTGTATAATTTGATAAACAAACCAAGATAGAACCATTGTAGCCATGTCTACAAAAAAGCGGGACTGGGAAACCTGATATTATGCCTCTTGTTTATAATCTATTGGCATGACAAGATTCTACATAGTTCTAAATTATTATTATGAATGGGGGCTGAAGTGGCTCACGTGGTAAGACACTGGGCCTGCATATCGCTGAGGTCAGCTACTCGATTCCCGTGAGCAAATAAACCACATAGAGACAAGAAAGGAGCCTCCCTTCATTGCCTACCGGTGTTCAGGCATCCCATGTATAAAGATAACACTGCCCCAAAAAATTCCTTTCACAGAGGCACCCAGCCACCTCGGTGATCCCTAGCTAACATGTGCCATAAGCTATATGTACGTGTGTGTGTGTGTGTGTGTGTGTGTGTGTGTGTGTGTACACTTTAATTGGTAATTAAAAATCAAATGAGGGGCTTTTTTAGTCTGCTTATGCATACCAAGTATGTAATAATGGGGAAGTTAAAATATTTCCAAAATTCTTTAAAAAGTTACCTAAACAGGTTTCACATCATAGCACGATATGCTTCTGAAAATGCTGGTTCTTGTTATCTTACAATGTCCACTATTATGTATCATGTGAATTTGCTAGGTGATCAGCGGGAATAAGAGAGCAATGGAGGCTGCCAGAAGGATTCTGGGTATTCCAATCTAAGGAATATTTGCTTAAAGTCCACGTGGCTGTACATATACTATACAAGGAATATATTCGTATTCTTGGATGCATAAGAGTCTCTGGTAGGAAAGAACTAGGGGAAAGGAGGAAAGGAATAAATGGCTGAATGCATCCTTTTGCACAATGAACAAAAACAACGTTTCTCAACCTTGGCCACTTTAAGATGGATGGACTTCAACTTCCAGAATTCTCCAGCCAGCATGAAGTCCACTCATCTTAAAATGGCCAAGGTTGAGAATCTCTGAACACAAATATGCAAGAGAGGGGAACAAATTATGTAGCTGTGAGTTGAGATTATACATATTTGAAAGTGGGAAATAATAGTCTAAATCAGGGGTATCAAACTCAAGGCCTGCAGGCTGATCCAGCCCATGGGGTGCTTAGATCTAATCCATGGGACCACCCTGGAAACAGCAAAGGACTGATCCACAGTGCTTCTGCCAGCAAAAAATGGAGCTCAGGGCAGCTGTACGTGCCCCCCCCCCCGCCAAGCTCCATTTTTGCTGGCGGAGGTCTGCAGGAGGTCATTGCAGCCAAAAACACATGTCAAGATGGCCACATCCACTCTGGCTGCACCCCTCCCAGCCCCCCAAGGCCAAACATAACCCTGATACATCCCTCAATGAAACTGAGTTTGACACCACTGGTTTAAATCAGTTAAGAATGATGTCAAACTCTTTGAAGGAAGAAGAATCTATGAAGACAAAGTTTGTGAACTTGTCTTCGATGACATGCAGATTGAATCTCAAGATTCAAATAATTTCAAAGTTTCAAGTCTGAGTTCTGAATCATGAGCACAGCACCCAACAGATTGGCTTCTTCCTGGCATTTTCATATGATCACAATGAATCTTATAGCACATTATTGACTACCAGGAGTGATCACTAATGTGAATGATCTATTCAGGTTTGTAGTGTAATACTGGACAGGGAACTGAAGTCTATGGATCTTCATTATTAGTTTTGTTCCTCAATTATACACTACCAGTAACAAGTCACCTACTCTTATGTAAGTCATTTCAATGGGTATATATTTCTTCAGTAATATTGGTTACAGAGACTCTTAGCATGTTATTCTGCTAGCTTCAAGCTAAATTTATGTTCATCCTGTCTATCTGACACTTTGTATTTTAAGTGCTGTTTCTGTTGTAATGTTGCAGTGATACTCTGGAAGAAGGCCTGAAATTCAAGTAATGATCATTCATTGCTTCTGTTGTGAAACATTGCTATCAAGACTAAGTACTTGGGTATACTGGCTAAAGTTAAGCATCTTAAAATATTATTTAGTAGCAGTTTCACACAGTCCTTTCCAAACTAACCAACACTAAACTCCAAAATGTTGCAATAAATATCTATCAATTCTTTGACCCTAAGGCGAATACAAGACATTGCTCAAGAAGCTAATTAAACTAAGAGCTTAAGTATTAAAAATGCCTCCAGTGTGAAAAAGACTGTGGATATCAAATACTCGTGGCAAGCATGAATTGTCATAACAGATGAAGCATCCTGTCTATCAAAGATATTAGTAAAAGGCTGAGAATGGCAACCTGATGGATTACACAGTAGGAAGACTTAACCATTTCTTCACAGAATTACACTTTTCTGAAAAGGACATAGAATATGGACATAAAATTCAAACACCAAGCTTGTGAAGCTGAGTAAAGGAATATTATAATTAAATTTGTTAGTGAACAAAAATTCTTTGAGGCAAAATTTATTTCTTACAGTTCATATTTGTCCATTAGAGACAAAACATTGCATTCATAGAGACATTATTTTTGTCAGGAACTCACAAGCTGGAGGAGGAATTTAACTGGGGAACAGATAATTTTTTGTTTTATCAAGGTATTAGCTTAAAAACATGATGACATTTAAACTTCTTACAGGATTGCTGATAAAAATGGGAATTCATTATAAATGGGACTTTCCATTTAAATATAGTAGATTGAAACCTCAAGGAATAGAAACAATTTATATTATTCTCATTATGAATAAAACTGGCTGGGTTGAAGAAGATTCCCTCTGATGGTACTGGGACAAGAAATGACCTTGGACATTAAGCCAAGGAGAAACAGCTGCACAATGAAGCTCCCAGCTGGAAGAGGATTCGGACACAAATATGAGCAAAATGGGGAAAAATACAAAATGAACCCTTTAGACTAAAAGTTCTTTGTATGGTATTAAAATATTAGCTCATATTTAGGTATAAATGGGTGAGATAAAAATTGTTTAGGAAGAAAGATGCAGGAAATTAATAAGAAAGCAAATAAAAGTAAAATTATAAGGCGGTTCAATTGTGTCCACTTCTAGGAGTGCTCATCTTCATTTCTTATCCAAGGGAGCCAGCATTATCTGAAGACGCTTCTGTGGTCCTGTGGCCAGTATGACTACTTGCCAAAGTGCATGGAATGCTGTTATCTTCCCATTGAAGTGGTACCTATTTACGTACTCAAATTTGCATGCTTTCAAACTGCTAAGTGGGCAGGATCTAAGAGCAAGGAATGGGAGCTCATCCCATAGCGCAGCACTCAGATCTCGAACCCAGACTATCAGCTTTCCAACTGACAAGCTTATCATCTTTAACTGAATTAATTATAAACAGCTAGAATTGAAAAGACCTGAATTAGACATTCTAGAAGTTGATAAAAATTTTAACAGGGGCTCTTTAACAAAGCTCTATAACATTTTAAATTTGATAACAAGTACAATAAAATATTTTTAACAAGTTAACACCCCACATTCTTCAACCTTCTTTAGACTGTGTGGAAGTAGAAATTTAATTAATTAATTAATTAATTAGCAAAAGTCAGGAATATACGACTTTAGAAATCAATTCAAGATTTTAGAAGTCAAATAATTAGTAATACTAATGTCTATCATTCCTTAAAGAATCTTGTATTTCTAGAAATCTAACAACAAAAGACATTAAGAATTAGATAAACTCGAATTCCCTGTGTTTCAATGCAACACATTTGATACCGTAGTTAGACTCATTATTACTATAAATATAAATCTATACTACTTTTAAAGCTAGGAAACATCTTCACAGGGTACTTTATATATGTCTATTTCATTATTAAACATAAATGTTAAATTATACTTAAAATTACTGATGAAGCATCTTCAATTAATTATAAACAAAATCATCCAAACTGACTGGAATATATCTAGCTCTATCAGATGCTGAATATATTTCATTTTTTCAAAAAATAGTTCTGTTCCTCTAACCATATGTTTTCTAGGTATGAGGAAAGCCTTTATTTGCATAGGAATATTTGAGAATATAAGTAAAAAATCAATAATGAACACTCAAATGAATTTATCAAAAACAGGCATATTATTTATGTATTACACACATTTATATAGCCTCCCAACTCCTTTGTTAAAAGTTCCATAACTTATAACATTAAACATAGCCAACGAAAGAGGTAATGTAGAAGAAGAGCAGGCAGAGCTGGAGGATGGAGTTAGGTGTGTCATTAACTTAGAATTGTTATGTTCCCACAAATGGTCCAAGTCCAACCCCTCTTGAATTCAATTAACCCTTATCTGTCACAATTTAGTACTGAATTTTAGTTGACTAGATTCTTGTGTATAGGCTTGAGCAATCAATCTTTTGAACTGCAACTTAATGTATGGCCCTGATTGTTTGCACCTGACAAGAATATATTACCAAGTACATGTTATTCTTTTCATAAGATCCAACAAAACAGTGAATATAGATGGAAAATATTCTGTTCTTGGGTAGGGATTTAAATAAAAGCAGTTATATTTTATTTTATATAAGCATTGTGCTGAATATGAAGAAATGGGTCTTATTAGACTAATTTCATGGATTACTGTTTTAACTTCATCAACAGTATACCCAGATTTGTGTAGGTCATTGAATTCTGCATGGAAAATAATAAAAACAACAACTTAAAAACAACCAAAGGGACTTCCAGTTTGGGCCTCTTCAGCGACAGACCGAAATCCGCGATTGTGCGTGGTTTTGATCTGTGTTTGCCGCTGGAGCGCCCTGATCCTTTGGTTTGGGGCTGAAGCCACCCCATGGAGGTGGTGAAGAAGGGGGAGATTGCTAGCCGAGTGGAGGGGAGCCGCATCTCTCCTCCTTGGCTGGTCTAAACTCCCTTCCCCAAAGGCGGTTGCAACGGTGGTCAGAAATGGCCACCTCAAAGAAGAACCTGACTGGATAAGATTGTGCAGGAGGAAGACAAAGAGGAAAGCAGGACAGACCGGGCTAAACAACAGAGAACATCTAAGCAAGGTACCCCGAATCTAAAAGTACCTAGAGGAATACTTCTGAAAGAAGATCTTTAAGCGGCAAAGGAGAGAGAAAAGAAGGTTAAAACCCCCTTTTTTACCTTTATATTGACAATTACAAATGGTATGGAAAGAAATTTATATTAATCTATTTTGACACTAATAGGCAACCTTAAGCTGAAATCTAAGTGTCAAAAGGAGAATAAAGATTTTTTTCTGGGTCATTTTAAAGCCTTAAGAAGGAGAAGAGTGGAGGCAAAAGGGTGGGACTTGGAATAATGGAAAAATGGAGTGCCACCTGGAAAAATAAAGAGGATTAACAGTGAAACTTTGAAAAGACTCCCGAGGATACATTGTAACTGAAATCTTATTAAAAGATACAGTAACCCACAGAAAGGAAAAGTAAAGGAAAGAAACAAGAAGGAACAGTCTAGGATCATTTGGTGATTAAAAAAAAAAGTTTTTGGCATTGGTTTTTTCTTTCTTTTTCTGTTTTTACTTGAAGTCAATTGGATGGTTGTTCACAAGTGTTTAAAATGGCATCACTCCTGGAGGAATTGAAGATGAGTCTTAAAAAACAGAAAGAAGATGCAGAAAGGGGAGGAAGATCCTTTGGCTTCGTATTTGAATTTTTTGAAATGGAGATCCTGAACTATGAAAAGCAAAAGGAAAAGCTTCAAGAGCAAGAAGAAGGGTGGGACAAAGAAGAAGCCATTTTCAATGATCAAATAATGCAAAGTGTGGTAATAAGGGGGAAAAGGGGGAAAGGAGTTAAAAGTTTGAGATCAAAGGGAACAGCCAAAAAGAAAAATAGTCTGAAAAAGAAGTATAACAGCAAGGAGAAGCAGAAAAGAAAATTACAGAAGGGAAAATTAGAGAGAAGGGTATTAAAAAAGGGGATGAGAAAAAGGGGGGACAGATAGAAAGGGAAACAACTTATGAGGGACAAAAACAGGAAACAAAGAAAAAGGGGAAACGTACTAGGATTAAAGGTATTTGCTCCACTAGAAAACACAGAAACAATAGTTAAATTAAGTTAAAAGTGAAGATTCTGCAAAGATACAAAAGATAGTGTTGTGACAGTAGAATACTGTAATGAGTTAGAAATGAACTAAGTAAATAATCTATGAGATAAAACTGTATTGTTATGTAATGGTATGTTTATTTATAATTAATGTAATAATAAAGAAGAAAGGGAAACATTGCAACTGTTTCTAAAGATTGATAAAATATTGAAAAGAAATGTGAAAGATTTATAAGGAAATTTATACCAGTTATTAGAATGAATTTGAATAATTATTTTTCTTATTAATAGTAAATAATTTATAAGATAAAACTGTATGACTATCCAATGGTATGCTTATTAACAGTTAAGTAATAATGAAGAAGGGAGGGAAACATTTCAATTGTTCTCAAAGATTGATAGATATTGAAAAGAAACGTGAAAGATTTACAAGGTTCATACCAGTACTAGAATGATTTTGAATAACTATTTTGTTTACTATATATATATTGTTTTAGCTTTTTCTTTTTACATTTTCAAGGGGAAGCACCAAGCAGAGTCTGAATGATGAGATCTATATGATATAAAATAGATATTAGAAATTTGAATGTTATAATTTTAGAATGCACAAATTCAATGTTTAATGAGATTTCATATGTTAATAACAATAAGATTTAAAGGTGTTGCACTTTGATTGGCAATCATAGGGGGAATTTTGCTTCTTAAGAATGTTGGAAGAAAACATGAAATTGTAAACAAGACAGACGAAAGTATAAGTACAACGAATAAAACGATATAGAAATTTTGGCAAAAGAAATACAATTGAATAAGAAGAAAATGGGATAACCATGAAAGAAAATTAAGAGAAGTAAAGGGAGAAATAGTGAGAAGTTAGAAAAAGAGTAATAAGATATGAAGTTGAATACATGATGAATATGCATATGAAATTGTGTCTGTACGGAAATGTGATAACCCAGAACCATGCTGCACTCAAATAAGATGTTTTATTTGTTTTGTTAAAACTCAATAAAACTTTATTAAAAAAAAAGAAACAACCAAAGGGAGGAAGAATAATTTGGCCTTCCCAAATACAACATACCTTTTCATCTCACAGACTTATATACTTGTGAAATATTAACACAAAGATTTCATTTATATATAGGGCAGTTAACAGTGGCTCACATTTCATTTCCACACAATAAAAAGCCAATTACACCAGAAGCTAACATTCTGTACGTAACATGGCAGTGCCTTACCTCTGGTTGGCAGGCTCAGTGAGCAGTTCCATGTTGACTGGATGTCAAGCCAGCAGAAGATTCTACCAGAATAATGCTAAAAGCATCACTTGCCTTGAAATTTAAGGGCATCTTCCTTGCTGCCCTCTGTACCACGGGAAACAGCAGGCCCAAACCTGCGTCACACTTGGATCACCATCACCATTATGCAATTGGAAATGTGGGTATTTCGTTTTGGGGGATTTTTTGTTTTGTTTTGATTGCTCTTCTACCTCACATTTTTGTTTTACCTGCTGTTCATTTAGTTTCCTTTGAATCTCCTCGGAATCACAAGTTTCATAGACAATGGCTTTGGATAACTCTGATTCAATATGGGCAAGCCAAGATCTTAAGTTGCTCATGTTCTTATCCAATTGCTGGATTGCCACCAAGGTCTCCTTCAGTTTCTTCATCCTGTTAAAAGTCACAGACGATATCATGAGCATGTTTATTCAGGAGCTCTAGATATCTGTCTTTTTAACTAACATATTTTAGCAATTTTTAGTATCAATATAATCTTGAGCTTTAGAATGGATATGAATAACATAACCTAGTACGTTCATTTACAGGCATAAAAAGTATAGATAACAGTGCAAATGATGTTGGTAACTATTAAAAAGTATTTTTTAAAAAAAATATTTTGGTTACAATAATTACTTTTAGATCTTGCAAATAGAAAGCTCCTTTTAATTTTCATTAAGCAATGAATGCTTCAGATTTAATATTTCCAGTGAACAGAAGAATCAGTGTGGTGTAGTGGTTAAGAATTGTATTCAGAATGGGAACTGTAAATGCAGTCGCCTAGAGGTGGAGCTCTCGCCTCACAATCAGGAGGCTGTGAGTTCGATCCTAGGTAGAGGCTAATATTTGCTCCTGCTTGCACAGGGGGTTGGACTAGATGACCTCCAAGGTCCCGTCCAATTCTGTTATTCTATGTTCTAATCTATTTCACTCTCAGCCATGCAAACTGACTGGATGACTTTGGACCAGTCAATCTATCTCAGTCCAACCTACTTGACAAATTGCTGATGTCTTGAATTGTGCTTAGGGTATATATGATGCCTACTTTATCTTTTTAGTTTTCAGAAGGCACTGAGGAAAGATCCTTATCTTCTAGCCCTAGCCACTTCTTGGAAAGAGAGGTTGGTGATGGGCCTTGATTAAGTTTGTGTGCCTTTGTGTACATCATGATTATTCTCAAGAAAAAATTTCAAGATGGTGATAAAAGAGATACTGTATCAACAGCATCTTTGGAGAAGGATAAAATCTGATAACAGGAAGAATATTTATTAAGGATTACACAGTAGCAATGAGTGATAAAACATAATCATATTCCACTTTAATTTTATTTTCAGAGTGCCATCTGTTAATCTTGTTTAAGGTTGCCTAGTCTTTAGGAAGAGATGAGTAAGAAAGCCATCTGAAAGTTTAATACTGCCCAGAGTTGCTGCTGTCAGATGGGTAGCCATATAAATGTGATAAATGGGGAGTGGGGTTAGGTATCTGTTGGAAAGAATTTGGATTTATTATCACTCCAGCTGTGCAGGGCATGTAAAGTTCATTGACATACGGTCTTACACCTAGGCCAGAGTTTGTGCTTGTTAGTCCTGAAGGATTGGGCAGGGTTCCTTGGATTTGTCAGCTTGGCACTTATATATTAAATTCAAGTCCCTCCCGAGTTGGTCAAGGTTTCCCAAGAGATGATCTCTAGGTGATTCAAGCAGTGATGAGTTTACACTTCAGAGATGGGATGATGAATTCAATCTGTGTTGAGGTAATGGTGATCTGCCCCATCTTCAATAAGCCACTGTTGGACTAAACAGTGTTGGAAAACTTTTATCCCTTCTTCAATATTTCCTTTTTGGGAAAGTTTGTTGAGAAAGTAATTGAATGGCAGCTCCAGAAGACTTTAAAGAAAACTGATTATCGTATCTCTTTAAGTTGAGTTGCAGGCCTGGGCATAGAATAGAGATGGCACTAATCACATTTATGGATGACTTATAACAGACTTGGGAGTGGTTCTCTTTGATCACTAAGCAGCTTTGATACCATTGATCCTTCTGACTTCAAGGGTTGGAAGTACAGTGTTGTAGTAATTCTCCTTCCACTAGAGATGGATTCAGTTGAGGTTGACTGTGGGGTGAGGTCTTACCTGGCCAAAAGTTGAGTTACCCAATTCAGTATCATCAGCACAAAGCTCTTGGCCCTTGCTTTGTGGCAGGCTCAACTCTTTCATTGCTCTTGCTTAGCATTTACATTGTGCAACAGGATCAGATAATCTGTCATAATGGAGTTAGAGATAATTTTTGTGCTGATGATATTGAATTGGGTATCTCAACTTTTGGTCAGTTAAGCCATGTTCTAAAGTTCTGTCTCAGGGTCTGGTGGCTGTAGCAGTCTGGATGGGGAAGAATGGATTCAAACTACTTGGACAGCTGGCACAAAATGCAGTGGTGTAAGATGTTATTTATGCTTGTCTGATAAGATATGACAGAATTAGTCCATCACTTCAGTATTACCTCTGAGATTCGAACGGTCCCAGCTCCTATCTAACTTTCAAAAGGGTTTGGAGACCTGAATTTCCCCCAACATGGTGTCAGAAATACTTGTGCCTGCTATGACTGTTCAACTGTTTATGGCTATTTTAAGCTTCCTGAAGCTGCCTCAATAAGAATACAGTAAATAAATATATTATAAAGTGCCTTCACATTTTCATCATAATGTAAACAATTTTAATAACTTATTGCCTTCCCTTAAAATATAATAAATCTTTTTACCCTCCTGCCATGTCTCATCTCTCATCTATAAACAGAGGTATAAATAATTGAGTTCTGATGTCAGCAAAAAAAAAAAAACATTAAAAATTACCAGAGATAACAATCTATTTAGTTTAACTATGATCAAATAAACCAACTTCATATTCCTTCCTTTTACTTCTGACAGCTTCCCTCTTTAGCCCTTTCAAATAATGATGTAAAACTTGATTTCTTTTCTTTATCCCTTCTTACAAAATTCCTCAAAACTTTTAACAAGCCTCTTTTGTAAATCCCACATAGAAAAATTGTCCAGGTCACTCTCATTTTTTGTTATTTGTATATCCCTTTTAATCATTAAGTCATCAGATAGTTTATTTTGTATGTCCAACATAACATATTTTTCCATGTCATCTTGTAGCCTATTGTTTTTTAAATCCATTTCCAATTTAATCTCAGTCTTGTCATGCAGAATTTGCTCCTGTTCCATAGCAACTTGCAGTCACAGACTTTATATAGATGCAGACACTATTAAAATTAATTACAAGTCCATCATTCAAAAATATCATTCAATAAAGATAGTGTGTGAAAATAAGCTCTCCCTTTTTGGATGCTTGGGCCAAAATTAGTACAAGGAAAGCAGTGCTTCTTTTTATGCACACTTCTGCAATGTGTTTCTTCTCTTTCTGGAAAACAATCCCAGAGAATAATTATAGTAATAGAAATCTTTGTTGGCCAATCTCCTATTGTAATTTTCTTTTGCTTAGTGTCAAGTTTGTTGTTTATTTCAGCGTGCGTCTGATTTTGAAAAACTAAATACCTATCATAGCAGAACTGTCAACAGTCCTTTATTCATGAAATGAACACGTTATTGACTAATGTAACAACTTACTTTAAGTCTTAGTCAGATACTCATGCTGCATACTCTCGCCAAAAATTTACTGTACTTGAGTGTGTAGTTTTTGGAAAGCTACAGTTTCACTAGAGCATGCATCCATTTCAACTGAAAAGATATACAATCATGCATGCAAACACTGCAAGAAATAATTGTAGGCAAAAGTGATCTCCTCTCTGAGATAAAACTGCAACAATATTTATGGAAGCTAACTTTCTTAGCAAAGTGTAACATCTCCCACCATATTGTTTCAAGAAGCTGGGGAGGATTTCTTTTTCTGCAAAAAAAATATCCAACATCCAAAAAGAGCAGGTTGAAATCAGCATATGACAGGTCTAAATTTAACAAGCTTAATCTATAGCTACAGTAAATCTGACTTGCTGAACTTTTTAAATATGTCTTACAATTTGACACTATTGCAATTATTTAGAAGTATTGTTATTGTCGGATAAATATTCTTAACTTTAAATTAATACTTTAAATGTATTACCTCGAATTAAGTACTGGAAACATATTTAAGTTTAAAATACATGCAGGGATAATTTATGGTTTTATTATTGTTCATTAAATAATATGAAAACTTTTTCAGATATATAAACTTTAAAGTATGTTTTAATTGAGCAGATATATTGTGACTCAACTGCACTCTAATGTACCATGAAGTCACAACTATGAATAAATAAGACAGCTGTTTGCTAATAATAACCTTCTTTGAAAAAGAAAGGTGATTTCAAAAATTGCAGTCACATTACTTAATGAAATAAACAGAAAGCAACCCCAAAACATTGTTCTTAATGTCAAATTATATGGATGTTGAAAAAATCATTGGTTGTTTAACCTGAGTAAAATTTTGAAATACTTTTTGAAAGTCTTTTTCAATTTTTTTACATTAATTTTTTTGTATAGTTTGAAAACCATTCCCCACATAATCCTGTTTCCATGCCACATTTACAGTGGAAAAACATGTGACATTCAAATGCATTTTCTATGTATCTTCCTGTGTGTGATATCTTTCATATGTTAATTATAGAAGTTTTTTTTTTTATGGAGCCCATTATTTTTCATGCCCATTTTTCATGGATCTCTTCTTTACCGGGAACCCTTTATTACAAACAATAATAAAACAAAGCATAATAATAAAAGATTCAAAACTTTGCTTGCCTTGACACATCACAATTGCAGTCAGGAAGATCTGAATCCACACTGTGATCGTCTGCCATTTTCAGGGCATGTAAATCCACCAGAACCAGCATTAAATTTTCCACGATAATAATTAAGAGCATTCAATCCAATTATAACTGGAAACTGTGTACTTTGCAGTACTGTGCAAACAGTGCTTACCCTCCAAAGAAAAGTTGGTAAGTCACTGCCTGATAACATGAGACTAAGCTGCGTGACAAGTGGTCATGTTTCTAAATAAAACTTACATTCATCAACATGTGCCAGGGTGATCTTCAGGAATGTAGACTGTGAATGGAGGAGGGGAAGGGTAAAAAAGTGTCCACTATAAATTCTGAGCAGCTGTGGACCAACTTGTCCAAAAAGGCAATCCAGGAAAAAAATGTGTCTGGATGGTGTAATCAAATAAAAATAAAAAGTGGGATATTTGTTCCTTTGCTGGGTACTATGTGAACTTCCTGTTCCTGTTTTATATTTTTTATGAATCTTTCCAACTGTTAGGAGGCATCGCCAAAGGCATTTAAAGTAGCAAGGAAAGGGATTATCCATCTAAAAGAACTGAACTTTGACAAGAGTACAAAACTAAAAGGAAATAGAGTAAAAATAACAACCCATCATTCATACTGTTTTTTTTTCAGATCAATAAACTTTAAACAAGTTAATTTTAGCATTTATTTAATAAAACCATGCTAAAATAGTATACTTTAAATATTGTATTTAAATTTAACTGCTATTAACTTCTTGAAGAACAAGTTAATATTTATTTATATTGAAGGCTTTCTATTATAATTCTAAATGGCTGAAAAATGGAAAGCTATAAATGTGTCTTAAATATAATTTTCCTTTCAGTCATGACAGGCTAATAAAAACATGTTGTTGTCTCAATACCGCTGCTTTAGATTTTCTATCTTCATGGTATTACTTGCTTGAAAACCACATCCTGAGGAACTATCTAGTATCACAAAACGTAACAATTCCTGCTTTAATGAATCTATTTGTATTGGTACTTGCAGCCAACTTGACATGAAAACCTTTTATAGAAGAGATTTATGCTGCCACAACAAAATAGTAGGTACCAATGAATCACAGAAAATTACAAAATAATTAAATGGAAACCAAATGGTTAAGTACCAATTGAGAAACGGGTAATATACTGTAGAAGCTTCTGATGTGCAACTGGTGTTATTCTTCTGATGGCAGCAGACTAAAGGATTGATCCTGTTCTAGAGGTGAGAGGCAGGGCATTTTGCAACAGAAGGATATTGTAAATGCTAAAGTGTAATCTCTGTAAACAGATCATCTGTAAATCTTTCTTTTTGACTGGGTCTTAACATGAAAGTTAGACTGTTTTGTTTTGTTTTTATTTTTTGTGAGTATTTGTATTTATACCCCACTTGCCAAGATCAGAAGTACTACTGAACACATGCATGCCTACAGACACATAGCATACATACCTGGCTGCAATGAGATCTAAAAGATGTTGCCACCTGTCATTGACCTTGCCAAGTTTATACCCAATCTCCTGAGCTTTGTTTTCATGGCTTGCTTTAGCAAGGCGTTCTCCCATTTCCTGAAGCTGCTTTTTATTCTCTTGGGCAACTGCAATTTCATCCTGATAATCCTAAAATGACAGAAGAACATAAAAAACCCCAGTAAGCATCTTAAGAAAATCTTCTTGCTTAGAGCAACAAATGGTTCCTTAGTTCCTCTTATCTGGGAAGGTTATGTCCCAATAATATCTAAAGATGATATCCTGTTCTATAATTCTGAAAGGTTTTATAGGAGATGATAATCTAACATACATAGAAAACAAGAAAATAAAATCCCCCAAAGACTTCAAATTGTTCAGTTTAGCCAAATTAGTGACACTGTGGTGTGTTGAAATATAAAACCCAGATTTTCCAGCCAACGTGGCCTTTATAAAGACCATCATATTATCAAAGACCATACAGGATCGTATCCAAGATTTTTCTGAACGGCTTCCTGGGATATAGCATGTTGCAGTTCTGATAAACTAGGGAATATTTATGGAATGGTCTGCAATAGTAAAGAAGAAGCCCTGTACCTTTTTGAGTTTTTCAATCATTTCTTCAATGAGGATATCTCCATTCTGGGAAACTTTACTCTCCATTTGTGTCAACCATTCACAGAGATCTTTGTTCTTCTCACTGAAGACTGCCCATTCATTCAGCCTCTCACTCACTTGCTGCCTCCTCAAGGAAACCTTTATAAAGATGTGCAGGGAGAAAGCTAGATTACAATAACAAGGAAAGTTAGGCATAATGTTCACCTAGCACTAAGATTGCTGAATCTTAGTGCTGGGTGAAAAAGAGAGATAAAGTTTCAACCATACATGATTTCTTTCACAGCTTCACAATAGTTATTAATCTTAGGTTACTTCTGGCCAAATTGTAATGAGAAAGACAGTTGTACACAAATACTAAAAGCTACCAGACATGTAATTAGGTTCCAGAGGAAGATAAAGGAATCCAGGCTTCTCAGTTGCAGGCATAAAGGTGTAGCTCATATAATGGCAGTCAGGTAGATATATCTACAGCCTAGATAACTATGTTTAGATCTCAGATTACACATAAAAGTAGAGATTACTTTTAAATATAGAGCTGCAACTAGTTGCAAAGACACAGCATCTTTCAACAACTATGCCATTAAAAAGAAAAAAAAGGGGTGTGCTATTTTTGAAGTAGTTTTCCCAATGCGATAAATTCTAAGACTATGTGATCAGATTTCTTGATCCTGTTGCTACTGAAATTGTTAATTTGGTCTATAACCCAACTGGCTTTTTAAAAAAATGCTAAGCATACAAACCTGTTAGGCAACTGAATTTTAAAAAATGTGGCTTCCACTGATAAAAAAAAAACATTACTGCAATAGTATTTAAACGGTTTGCATCCTGCAATATCTCCTATAAATAACACAGATATTGGTGAATTTATTTCGTATTTATTTATTGGTTTGTTTATGGGATTTAGTCCCATATCAGTCTGTTAATCCATGCCCAAGAAGTGGATACGGATAACATAAATAAAAAACCCCACACAAAATAGGAATGATATGTTAAATGAATAACAAATTACAAGAACAGATTAGGTTACTGTCACTCCTAATCACTCAATCAGTCCATTATGGCCTTCAAAAGAACTAAGTATTTACCAACTTCTAGAAGGCCATTTGGGAGAGAGTATCCTGCAAGCTCAGAAGGATGGCTACTAATAAAGAAAGACTTAGGGTCTCTGATGTTTCCATCTGATCCCATCAGATCTGACATGTAATTGAAAAGGAAATAGAAGAATGGCAACAAAATGTCCTCAGAATAAATGTATAACATCATTTCTTAAACCTTAAAATGTAGATCAAAAGAAGATTAAGCAGAAGCAAATCAAACCTAGAAAAATATATATTTTTATACTTTTTCAACAATCTAAGTTTTACTTACTGCACCTGCTTCTTCTTTTCTATAAATGTAGTTCCTTCTCAGCTTATGTATTTCCTTTACTGAGAAAGGAAACACTTAAAAGAATTGCCGCAGCCCATATTTAAATATGTAAAATGATTCTAATTTCCTTTTGTGTTTTTTTTCATACCCCAGTATCAAAAACTATTCTAATTCTTCTCTGTGGACCTAATCTCCTCTATTGCATGGCGAACAACTGGTCAAGCCAAGCAGGGAAAAATGCAAATTTGCCAATGCCTCAAGATCAGAAATAAGGAATTAGTTGTTCAGTGTGTGCAGCATAAATTTTTCATTTATTTAACTCTGTCCTCCTCCCCCACCTTCCAATACAGCCAGCATGCATTCTGTCTCTTGAGCCTTCAAAGAATAAGCCCAACCAAGTAATGTGCTGTGAACATGCAACTATGAACATGCAACAGTATTGGGATGCTCTTCTCAGCCAACCTAAGTAGATGATAGAGGATGGCATCTAAACTCTTGGTGAAGGTGTTTATACAAAAGTTAAAGCATTGCTATATTTATTTGTTTCCAAACTTTTATAGCACACACCAATCCGACTTTGAACAGGGTATGATAAAGTCAAGATAGTTAGATACTGAAGTTCAGATACAAATAAAGAGAAATAATCAATAACAGAATCAAACCTTCTGTCATTCTTTAACTAGTCAGAGTAAGGGTATCCTTATGGGTAGTCCTCATTCATTTATGGTAATTGGGACGGAATTTCCATCACTAAGCAATGTGGCTGTAAAGCACAATGTCATGTGACTATACTGCTTTGCAAC
This sequence comes from Pseudonaja textilis, assembly GCF_049901715.1. Classification (NCBI taxonomy): domain Eukaryota; kingdom Metazoa; phylum Chordata; class Lepidosauria; order Squamata; family Elapidae; genus Pseudonaja; species Pseudonaja textilis. The sequence goes on along the minus strand of NC_141990.1, from coordinate 80,991,066 downwards.
AGAAATTCACGCACTTCTGGTTGCTGTCATTAAAAGAATCCCATCCCATTGTTAAGTGAGGACAAAAAAGGATGCAAACAATGAACAGATGACTGCAAGATGCTTTAATACTGTAACTGTGAGTAGGGTGCCAAGTGCCCAGATCATGATTACATGACCGCAGAGATAAAGAGTGACTGGCATAAGTGCAAGGATCGGTCATAAGTACCATTCCCTCAGCATTGTGGTAAGCTCGAATAGTCACTGAACAAGTGCTCATTAAATGAGGACCACCTGCATTTCCAATATAAATATGACACAATAATTTACTTACAACACTCAGCAAGCTGATCCCTCTCTAATTACCAAAATCATCTTTGGCTCCTTTTTAAAATGTAGGAATTATAATAGCCTCTCCAATCACAAGGAATCAGAGCTGTCTGGTTAATACAATTAAAAAACAATTAAAAAGCCAGAACTGCCAGAAATCAGCATTTGTCTAATTTACTGTCTAATTTTCATTTACTGTGAAAAACAAATACTTCCTAATTTCCTCCTTGAGCTGGTGCAAGGACAGTCCAAGCACATCTCCATATGCCTCTTTTCCTGTATGTCAGTGTCTTTCTTCGATCTAAGGATGGCTTAAGGTTTCATGCTCGGGGGTTTCTCTTATATTCTGCACTAAACTATTGCGTTGGAATGACAGGGACCTGGTCTGAAATGACATGCTCTATCAGCAATCTTGCCATTCCAACTGATTCTACCGGTTTCCTTGGGATCTTTCCCTTCTGCCGATAGCTGATCTTGTTGTTCATCCTGTACTCAACATTTGACTCTAATGTGGCTAAGATTCCTGGTGCCTGAAACTTTTTTTAATGTTTTCTTTGTAAAGGGATTGATCAAGCAGTCATCTGACCAATAAGCAAAGCAAATGTCCCTGATATTGATTATGCTTTCTGGGTTTCCTGAATGCTCTGGAATATACAATATGAAAATTTAGATTCTATGAGTACAATATGTTTGTCTGCTTGTCTTTTCACGTGACTGGTCCATATACTGACATGCAGTTGAACAAACAGCCAAGAAATACAAACATTTTAAGTCTTTGCTGCTACCTACTGGTTGAAAGGTAGATTTGTGAAACTTAGAAAGTGAAAAGGCCTAAAAATGACTGACTAACTAAACCATCCCTGACTTTAGACAAACTGAAAGAACAACTGAATGGACTCAGCTCATATATTATTCAATTTGTTTGGCATAAAATAAAATAATATAAAAATCCAGTATGTTTACCGGATTTATCAATTTTTTGTATTTATATATGTATCGTCTATCTTACATTTCTTAACACATATGGATAGTTGAAACTTAGGGCTCTTCCTGCACCTCTTTCTTACAGTTGATTTTTAAATTAACTACAGCTGCCTTCATTGAGAATTTTTAGATGTTTTGGTTTTAAGTGTCTTCCTCTTAAAGGTTTCAACACTGTTTCTTCTGGATCCAAAAATCCAGCCAACAGTAAGATTCCATTGTCAAATACACTAGGTAAAATCTCATGCAAATCGTTAGTTTCTCTTTGCTTTAAGAGTGCAGAAGAATAATATAGCATCATGAAACAGCTTTGACAGGTATTTATACTTTTGTTGAACTGAAACATCTTTTAAAGCAGCAGCTAAATATTTATAGGTAGAAAAAGCAACCTTAAAAGAAAACAAGGACTTGATTTGCTTGCTTAGAATTTTGGCCTCAGCAAAAGATAGGCATTTATCTCTCTTTTACTATCTATTCATCTGGAGTGTCTCAATGTGTTTAAAGTGAAATCAAGTGGAAAGCTGAAAAAAAAAAGGCTAAAAGAAGATTCATTTTGTTTTCATATATCCAGGAAGGCATATTTTCTTCTGCTAAGAAAACAAACCAGGATTTGTTGGGGCAGGTTTTTGGGTGGGAAGAATTGGCACTTAGGAAATTTTTTATCAGTTGACTTGCAACTTGTGATATTAAGATTTTTTATAATTGTGCAGTAATCTTGTAGGAATGGCATTCTAATCCTGTATTTATTATACATATCCCAAATTACAACTAAGAAGATTAAAGAAGAATTATACTAGTTAATTGAGCATTCAAATCCAGGTTTATCATATTTAAATCCAATGTTTCAGACATTAAAGTATGTTGTAATTCAGCAATTGCCTAGTAGTCTGCACAAATCAGACTATCCTAACAGGAAAAGTATTATTTTTGTATTTGTTTTGGCAGGTGATATTATTGTACCTGGTGACTTAGTTCGTCCCATTGTCTGCGCAACAATTCAATACGTTCACTGAGTACCGAAATGTCCTCCGCACTAATGAAAGTAGACAGGGTCTCCTTTAATAAGTTCAAATGAGAAAGATCACTTGTCCATCCCTCAGCAGTGCTCTCTAGTTCCTATTTTGGAGAAAGAAATTCTTTAAAGTATGTAGAAGTAAATATTCATTTTTAAAAATTTTATACAGTACTGCAGAACAAAAAAGAAAATTTAAAAAACAATCAAAATGAATAATTATGATGAACAAAAGCAGTTTCCAGACTTATCTTAAAAAGAATACTTGGTGTTTTGGTTTACTTCAAATGTACGTTTTTAATAACTGATACAGTATTAAACTTTGATAGAGGCAAGGCTAAGAATGACCTCGCTCTTCAGCTTTTTAAAAATATTCCAAGCATGACAGAATTAACTACTTCAATGAAAATATATTTGTCTGTAAGTCATCTGTTACTCCGTTCATCATCACCATCACCATCATTATCTTTTAACGACCCCATAATCCCTTGTAGGGTGGAGTCTGGGGAACTGAATGGAGCTAGCAGGGTCTTTAATGGCCGGATGCCTTTCCTGTCACCAATGCAGAGTTTTGTTCCGCAGATATATTCTCATTGTGCCCAGAGAGAGAAATATCTGCCTCTACCTTGGATTGAACTCAATCCAATTTGCCTCCTGACTGTGAGGCAAGAGCTCCACCTCTGGGCCACTGTACCACTCCTTCCTGTTGCTCTATGCATAATACAATAAAATGGAAATGAGCTGTCCTGATTGCATTCTATGTTATATTACCTCTCTTTAGAATCAGACTGCAATATGTATTACTACTGTACCTTGCAGCGAATCTGCTCTGCATGGAGCTCATCATGATGGTCTGGCAATGCTTGGGAAAGCTTCTTCTTCAGGGATTTTAAGTTTTCCAAGGAATTTGACATGCCCTTTTCACACTTTTCCCAGTCCTGAATGGAAGAATATAAATTTAATGTCCCTCAATTGAAGCAAAGGAAGAACAGAGAAGATAGGTTCTCAAACCTAACAATTTAGGGTCCTAATTACCTTCATTTCCTCTAGCACACAAAGCAGGGTACACATTTTCATCTAATTTTTCACTGAACTTTGTTGCAGCAAGAAAGAGCAAGTGGCTCTAAGTCACTCAGTAAACTTCAGTGACCGAGAGTGGACTTGAACTTTTATCCAACATCTTAACCATTACACTACACAATAGATTTGATCAAACCATGACAATATATAAATTGGATCTGTGGCTATAGAAAGCACAAGCTTTATTCACAAGTGACTAAGATATCAGAGCTGAAGAAACTTCTTGGAAGAGAAACCAAATGATTTCAAAGAAAAATCCAGTTGCCTTTTGAAAAAGCACCTTGGGGACAAGTGATTCAGATCTAATGAGGTTTGACTATATAAAGTCAGATCCTGAATTTACAACAGTTAACACTGTATTAATTTCCTGTGAGAAAAGTAGAAGGCATAAAGGAAAGAGGAAAGTTGAATGTAATACAATCAAATATTGTAACTGGCAACTTTAATTGCAGGAAGAGTTTATTAGAATCACAGTATTTTGGATTCCTTTAACGGGTATATACAGAAATGAGAGTTATTGAATATTGAATGTAATGCATTGATTTAATTTGATCATTAAAAAAATTAGAAAGTTCACATCTAAACAATTGCTTAAAATAGCAAAATTCTATTTCATTCTTTTTTCTTGCCATGTTTGCAATACGGCAGTTTAAAGATTTCCCACTTCCATTATATTGGTGTAGAACTTATAAGCATGCCTGCAAACGTAATCTAATTCTATCCCCCAAAACAGCATAGTTATGCATGCACACACACAAGCATTTCCTTATATCAAAAAGGTACTTCGTTTAAAACCTCTGGGTCTCTTTCTCTGAAATTGGTAATTTTATTATCTATTGTTATCTTTTCTGTTGAAATAATGTTTCTGTTTCATCAATATTCAATAAAAGGAATAATTTTGTCAAACTGATGCCCAAAACCAAATAGTTAGTCTCTGAAAATAGGTTTGTTTTGCAATAAAGGATTGTGTGACTTCATATTCATCAAATAGATTATTTTCCTACTCATTGCTTTCTATTAAATAATGAATTAATTCATTCTTTCATGCATGCATGTACATGCAATCCTTGGATTATATAAACTGCAATTGGGACTGGGATTGCTTACTTAGCAACCACAAGCTCCAAAGTCCCAGTTGTTGTTCTAAATTCTAACTGAAGTGGGGAGTCCTACTTAAGGAGCATGGGGGTCACACAGCTGCCAGTGGGGTGGGGAATGTGGCTGGCAGACACTTGGGAGCACAAATGAGTTGATGGAGGGTGTGTGTGAGGACTGGTGTAGGCCATGGTTTGGAAGGGACAGCTTTGGGCAGGGTTGCTATGGAGGACTTGCACTTATTGGGGTGTAATGTTCCCTGGTGGCTTTCCCATTGAATTTGCTTGTGGGAAGCTGGCAAGGAAGGTCACAAATGATGATCATATAATGTGGCTCACTGCATTGTTCAGTTATGTGAATTGGGCAGCCATGTGCCAAGATCGTGATCACATGGATGCAAGGATGCTGCAATGGCCAGAACTTTGAGGACTAATCATAAGTCCATTTTTTTCAGCACTGTTGTAACTTTGAACAGTGGCTGAAACAATGGATGTACACTACTTATAGTGTCCAAATGTATTGGGTCTGTCAACACAAAAGGTTTTTTTTAAAGCATTCTGAAGGTTTGCTAACTTTGCTAAATTGAAAGGGAATGAATAAACACACTCAATAATAGTAAAGTCTGCATCAGTCTCTTCCATTTGTTTATACCTCTACTGCACTTATTCCTGCCCAATATAAAAAAGAAGAAATTGTCATCATCATAATATCAACAAAAATAATAACGTTTCTTTGTTTCTTTGTGAGCCCAAATGTTAATTCCTGTTCCTTGAAATATCTCTAATTTACACGAAGTGCCATTTCTACACTCTGAAATCCCTTGCTTTCCATAATTTCATTTCTTGTCTTGTAAACTACTTGACACGTTCTATTTTCTGGTTTGTAAGTTGCTTGAACACTGCACAATTAATTACACAATAAATTAAAGCAAAGATTGTGGAATAATATTTTTAAGAGCAGGACTTAATGTACACATTAATGTACTACAGTGTTCAGTGTACTTTTAAAGTATCAACAGTCAAAAAGTAACAGTGCATAAATAATAAAATATAGGGATATATTACGCAGAATATATTTCTACATAAACGTGGCTTCTGTAGGCTAATTTTAAAATATGGATTCTAGGATATGGTTCAAATATCAGTAAAATCAATAATAACACAGACAACTCACGTACTTTATACCAAAGAAACACAAACAGCATACAGAAAGCATGATTTGTAGTGCCATAGGTCAGCCTTCTGCAACTACATCTTTCTGAATCTATCTAGATTCAGAAGGCACTAGGTTAGGGAACATCGCCATAGGTAAGACATACAGTATAAGATCTCAGAAAACCGATCTCAGAATTTTATCTATTTACATGTAACATGCAACAAAAACAAGCAAGGTCAATGTCCTGGCAATTCAGTTTTTCAAAGAAGTAGCCTTATTTGATTTTTAAAGATTAATTTAAATGAACCCACTTTTAAGAGTAAGGTGAGCTGCTTTTTCTGTTCTTCAAGTCTGAGGTTTGCTAACTTCCAGCACTCTTGGATTTCTGTAAGTTCCTTTTGTAGCGATGCTTCTGTCTCACCATCAGCACAGAGTAACAGCTGTTTTCCACCTTCCACTGTTAAAATGTAGCTCCCTTGTTGGCGAAGGAGCACTTTCTCTTTGAGCTGGGAAGACCAAACACATTCCAGAAAAATCACTCTAATTTCATAAAATTGTCAGATAGGTCAGACAGTAGTATCCTAAATCACAGGATGAGTGTGGACTTTTAAACTTTGAAAATGTAATCACCTCTGCATGAAAAGCAGGTAGTATAATGACACTTTGCAGCAAGTATTTCATCAGCTGTTATTGTTTTTTGTTCTTTTCCTTTCCTTTATTCCATTCTTATTTAATAAACTCTTCCCTATGATTTTTTTTTGTAATTTCCCCATTATCTGTTCAGAAGGTTCAAATCAAAAGCTGAAGTTTTTGGTAGAAAGAGCCCTTCAATGTTATATTATATAAAGGTCTTTGCAAGAAGTTAATTATGCTACAACGTAAGATATGAAGGAATTTTTCCAGGATCATATTCAGTCTAGGAAATCCAAACACTGTTGTAAACTGAGGATGCTATATTAAAGTGTCCCTGGGAAAAAACACCATACATTTCATAATATTCTTCGAGCCTATAGATGTGGCTATTTGGAGCTAAGCTCTGTTAAGTTTTTTTCTTCAAAGGAAAAACAAGAAAATCCAGCTGAGTCCTGAAAAAGCACATAACCTGGGTGACTGGGAATCTCTACAAACTAGCTATACAATTTGGGATGAACACCTTTGAATGGTGTTGGAGTAGGAATGGATTTTCAGAGAAAAATTGCAGACTACAGGAACCAGGAGTAACTACTCAGGTAACTGTGATGATATCTCCAAGTGCTTCAATGGCCCTTTAAAAGGATGCAAATGACCAGCTATCTGCAAGGAATATAAATCCTTTCATTTCCCCACTATTCTGTCAGAGCAGAAGAAGCTTCTTGGATAAGAAGTGAAATGACTTTAAAGAAAAAACAAGGAAGTCCAGTTACCTCCTGAAAAAGCACCTTTGAGACAACCATGACCTGGATAACTGAGAATCTCTACAGACTGTTAAGAAAGTCTTCACTTTGCTTAATAATTGCAGTTATACCCGAATAAATAAGTACAGTGAAATATCTAATTTGTTCCATTAAGTGATACCAGAATCTATTTAGATTGAAAATGGTCTGCCAATAGTTACCCGCATTTCATCCAATAGGGCTCTAGCTTTATGCAGTGGGATAGGAACACTGCCCAGCCCACTTGCTGATTGACAAGTCACTTCCACCAGCCACTTGCGCAATTTCTCTGCCATTTCTCTGTATCGTTGCCACTGACGAATCTGACTGTCAATGATGCCCCTTCTCTGCTGGGCTCTACGAATTACCCCTTGCCACTGATTACTAAGTAATGCCAGTTTCAAATTGAATTCATCCCTTAAAAAAGGAAAAACGAAAAAAAAGTGTTTAGTATAGAAATAAAGTGAGTCAAACAAAGGAACCAGAATGGCTAACAACTATGATAAATTGATTTCTGTTACTGTGTTGTAAAATCCATTTGCCTTTGAAAAACTTCCACTGAGAACTTCTAAAATTAACTTTGTAATAGTCAGATGAAGAGTTTGCCATAGTTACACTTTTTTTCTGCAGAAAACAGTACTGCCAATCCAAATTCTTATGTATGAAATAAGGGCAAAAGGGAACCGCAATTACAGCTAAAATCTATATTGATTAGAGGTGAACAAGCAGAATATGTAACAGAAAGCAAATGCACCATTAGTAATACTAGTCATGTAAAATGAAATCTCACAAATAGTAGGAGTTCATTATTATAATGTGCCAATAGTTTGGGGAAAATAAATGCATATTAGATAAAAAGGCAAAGCTTTCAAACATGAAACAGTTGGAAAGTCAGAATTTTTTTACAATACACATTTTACCTGTCATCCACCTGCCCTTGCTCCAGAAGGTTGTGGCCATCCATGATGATAGAATGTAAAATCTGTTGCCGACTAAACATCTCTGCTTGGAACAGCTAAAGAACAAAAAGTTTTTAAAAGTGAATTTCAAATGAGCTAAACAAAACAAAGCCTGACTCCAAAATAAAAGTTTAACCTTTCTAATATACTTAGGATGTATGATATTTTTAGATGGATAGGTAATTGGACATTTTTTAAAAAAAAGCAAAGTAGCTAATTATAGGTTAATTTGGTCTACAGTGTATTTTAAAAACCTAATAGCGATTAAAAAAAAGTGGTCCATTTTAATGGCTTTTATATCAGTGACTATATTCATGTTAAATTTTATCTTGCAAATATGACACATAGACAATACAGATGCAAATGTGTAATTTACAAATATGTAATAGTGCCCTCTTTTCAGGGGTGGGATCCTACTGGCATAACAACTGGTTTGTTGAGTGCGTGCGTTACAAACGCACTGTACACGCGTGCGCACTATTTACAAATTACCGGCTCTGGCAAGCATTCACCTTTGCCTGCTGACGAGCGGCACTCAGCTGTGCCATGCAAAGCAGCTGAGGAGGAAAAGGCAGGGAATAAAGCACAGCCCAGGTGGGCCAAATGGAAGACCAGAAGATCATGCAGCGAACTGGTTCTGTGTCAGCTGCTCTTCAGAGCTACCGGTTCTATAGAATCAGGCCGAACCAGTAGAATCCCACCCCTGCCCTTTTTCTTTATCAAATTGAAGATATATAATTATTTACACATTCAGAAAAAAAAAGAGTAATGATACCAAAGGGAAAAAGCTTTTCATTTATGAACAATATATTTTTCCAATTTTCTACATGGCTGAATGTTCATAGATATACTGTATTTCATGCATGCTCTCTAGAATTTTTCTTGGAAATAAGTTTCATTTACCTCTTGCTTAGCTCTTGTAAGATAGACAAAATCCAGACAGAAAAGCCTAATGTATTTACAATGATAGTCTCTTTCTGCATATGAATTGCCCCCATTCTATTTTTTTTTTGTCAAGCTTCCACATGTTGAAATGAATGTCAGAATGGATCTGATGTCCAGCCTTTGAAGTCTACTGAACTACTGTATTTCCCCCAAAATAAGACCTGGTCTTTATTTTTTTGCCAATAAAAAGATACCAGGTCTTATTTTCAGAGGATGTCTTCCACTGACTTATCTCATGGTGGTGGCACCAACAGCCCTGCCCAGCAGGAGCCCACTGCTGGCCCACTTCCTCTGTGGCCGCTTGCAACAGCTTGTGCGCATTGCCCCTGGAGTCCTTTTAGCTGTCAGAGGCCTTCTGAAAAGGCATCTGCAGCTGAAAAATGAAGTCTGGATTGACACGTGCACTGCTCCTGGCCTCCATTTTGCCATTAGAGGCCTTTCCTGAAGGGCCTCTGACAATGAAATCGAGACCAGGGGCAATGCATGCATCAATCTGGAGCCCGTTTCTCGACTGCAGAGGCCTTTCCTATAGGGCCTGACAGTGAAACAGACTCCAGGGGCGATGCGCACAAGTGCCATGAGTGGCCGCAGAAGAAGTGGGCTGGCAAGGCAAAACAGATGTCAAGCTGTGTGAGGCCTGGTAAGTAGGGCAACTCCACCCCCCATCCCCACCCTAGCTTAATTTTTTCCCATGTGCCTTGCCCTACCCCGGCACACCAGAGTGGATGCGGTATTAACTAGGACTTATTTTGGGGGTAGTGCTTATATTGGGTGCATGTATAAAAATCAAACTAGGGCTTACTTTTGGGGTAGGTCATCTTTTCAGGGAAACACGGTATATTTATTATACAAAATGAAACCAAATTTAATCTTCCCAAATTAGGAGAATTCTTGTATTCAATTAATCATAGAATCTCCCAACTTAGTTTTAGATTGAGCTGTCATATGTTTTGCAGTTCATCTGTTTAGCTAAATGTTGCTCGATTACACTGAAAAGTCTTAAATGTTCTATTATAAAATCAAATTCATGAAAGAACTCCTGTCTCTTACTTCTGATATATGAATTGGTGACTTGGGGCCAAGTCTAACTTGCAGATTGAAACCCTCCATCAATTTCTTTCTTCTAGTTGTTTACATTCATATCAGGCTGAAGCAGTAATTTACTTTCCCCTTTTTTGCAGATGAAGGAATGAGGGGTTAATTATTATTATTTTTTAGTTTTGAATAAGGCACTGATTATTGGTGTTGCATTTGATCTTACAACTAATGGATCTCAAAAACAGCCACCTCTACAGCCACAAATAAAAATTTAGGGAGTGTCAAATTTTTCAACTTTCAATTTCCGAACATTAGGGGCACTCAAAAGTTGTGACATGCCTTGGGGATCATAAAATATTTTGGTTACTTTAATATAATTTAGATGTGCTTGGTAACTAACTACATAAATATTTTAACTTTTTAACATTTTGTTTGTTTCATTTGATCATCTGATGTCAGTGACTGATTTTTATACCATCTGATGTCAATCTCCTATATAATCCAGCTGTCATGCTCTGTGATTTTAAACAAAGATTAAAATATGTTTGAATAAATCAACCCTTATGAGTACAGTTCCAGTTCACTGACAATAGATAAAAGAAGTTGATAGTAGTTCAAGAATTCTGTCATTATAACTTGCCTCATGCGCCCTCTGCTGTTCTAAAAGAATCTGGTAGTTTCCTGAAATTTCTGCAGCCAGTTTCTGTTCCGTTTGAACCAAGAACTCCATCCAAGTCTCACATTTTTCTAGGAAGGTTTGTTGCTGCAGCATGAAGGACTGTAGCTTACTGCAAGGATAAAGAAGGATTCAATGCACATCTGTGTCTAAAAAACAAACTTATGATGTTTATTTTTTTAAAAAAATTACAACCTGACTTAAACAACATTACTGACTTTATCTTGGAGTTTTTAAAAATATGATGAAAAAGGAAATAAAGGAAACAAACTGGAATATAAGCACAACATTTGGGGATGCCTATTTCTGTAATTTAAAGTTTGTGAAAATTGTCTCACTTAAAACTTTATTTTAATTCCTAAAGAAAAAAAGTTCAGAAGTACTTTTATTTTTTAAGCTCACTCTGTTTTAATAATAGATTATTAAGATCTTCTCTATGGAGAAATTAAAAAGATAGTAATAATCAATCACACATTTTAACCTGTTACTTCTATAAACCTCACTTTTTATCAGGTTTTTCTTCCTCTCTCCCTTTGTTTGGATTCATGCATTATGTTAAGCCACAATGCAGTTTGTTTGCCTTGGGTTTAGCACCTAACTTTGATTTTTCCAGCACAATCTTTTAAAAGAAACCATAGTTGAGGGTTCAGACTAGACAATCTATTGGTGACAAGATTCTCACTTTTTTTTTTTGTTTAAAGCCACAGCAGAAACATGGGGACGTAATCAGAAGGAACAGATCAAAAAGGTTATTTTATTTTGCATTGGAGTTCTTTTCACATAAGAGAAGGTAGATCCAAAGGCATTGTAAGCAAAACCTGGGTCAAAGGCACTAATTCTTCATTCCTCACATATACATATCAAATGAACTGAAAGAATATTTGACAGCTCAAGAAATCGGTTTCCTGCAGCCAATTAGCATTTCTGAAGCAAAAAATATACATTATAATGTCTCTCTCTAGAATGTTCACACCCTGACTGCCTTATTCTGTTGCATGTAATTTTCCTACTGTGGCAATTATTTTTTCATTATTAGTGATTCATAGGTCACAGAATATCAACTAAGGCCAGGAAAACAGGCAGCAAACAATTTTAATGAGACCAAAATCTGAAGAATCATGAAATATCGTTTTGGCTTCTTGATTGAAGAGATGGTCCTGCTAATAAGACCCCAGCAGCTATCTCTTGAATGACATTTTTATTTGAGTTTTCTGACATTTTATATCTAATTTGTTTTATTTTGTGTCATCTAATTACCTCGGGAAGGCCAATTGGCTTTGTAAAGTAGGTATACACAAACAATCTTTCAGCCAGTGAAGCACAGTAGATAAAATTAGATTTAAATAAAGTTCTGGCAAAATAGACAAAATATATTCTTAAATTTTACTTCTGGACCTTTTTTGACCCATAGTAGAAAGAGTCTTGCTTGAAACCATATAACAGAATAAGTGAATTTTTATATCTTTCCGAAACTTATGCAATTCTAGAATTAGTCTGAACATTAGGATTAGAATTGTTGGCCTGACAACTCTGCTTTATTAAAACTCCAATCTGTTTAAATTACACAGTTTTGTAAATATCTGACTTACCTGAATCTTTCAGTAGTTTGTGAAGAAATCACTGACCAGCATCTATTCAGATTTTGCATCCTTTTTATTTCTTTATCATTCAAGGGCAACCTATACCCCAGCTCATTTAGACGATCCAAATCTGGTGCCATGCTGCTGAATTTTAACATCTGGCACTGTAAAGTGACATGAAACAAGGTTTCTTAATAGTTTTAATTACCATATTTGGATGGATACATTTTGATGCTTTATATTACAATAATAAAACATATTTTATTTTCAGTTTATAAAGTTTCCCATAGTCTAATTGTTTCCCTGGGCATCTCACAAGCAAAGTTCTATTTAGGAGAAAAAAATATCAATAACATTTCCATTTTTAAGAAGATTGATTAAAGTTCCCAATATGACTTAAATATACAGGGATAATGTTAATGTATTTTTTATTAATAAAACATCTAATCTCTCTCCTCCAGTGCAACAAACATGAAACTATTCCTTGGAATACACCTTAAAATAGTTTTGAGCTCTTAACTGTGCTAATAAGGCTTCAATGTTATGTTTATTGTGAATAGCTGAGAAAAAGTAGCATTGCATTCATCTGTGAGAAATGCTGTTGAGGAAGTCAGCAATGAGTACCGTTTATTGTAACAGATCTTATTATTATATGAGAACACTTACATACAAGTTAAAAACAAAGCTAAGGGCTTTATATACATACATACATACATACATACATATATATATATATATATATATTTGTTTTCTTAAGTTTTCGCGGGTACTTACATGTATGATATTCAGTTTTGTTAGGTATTTTCACACGTCATTAAAAGCACAACTATAATGACGTGGGAAAATACCTGAACAAAACTGAATATCATATATGTATGTATGTGTATTGTGTGTGTGTGTGTGTATGTGTGTGTGTGTGTGTGTGTGTATACACACACACACACACACACAGACACACACACATATATATATGTTTTCTTAATTTTTCGCAGGTATTTATATGTATGGTACTCAGCTTTGTTCAGGTATTTTCCCACGTCATTATAGTTGTGCTTTTAAAGCTGTAGCAATGTTTCGGCAGAATCTCATCTGCCATCATCAGGCTTCTGTATAGTGTTCGTCTGTGAGTCAGACTTTCACAGCCTTTTCTGTTTTAAATTTGGTGCTAGCCTACTGCTGTGCCAGAATGTTTTTTTCTTCTTCCTGAACACTATACAGAAGCCTGATGATAGCAGATGAGATTCTGCCGAAATGTTGCTACAACTTTAAAAGCACAACTATAATGACGTGGGGAAAATACCTGAACAAAGCTGAGTACCATACATATAAATACCCGCAAAAAATTAAGAAAACATATATATATGTCCGTGTGTCTGTGTGTGTATATGTATATATATATATCTATAGATATATAGATATAGATATAGATACAAACACTTTATTCTATCTTTTTTGACATGAACCTATTTTACTTGGTATTTAATCTCGTTCATTCTTTTAATCCACTTGATTATTCTCAAATACATAGTTCTCATTTTCCGTTCAGGTTTTTGAAAAAAAATATAAATTTATAAATACATAGGTACTCCACAACATTAAATAAAATACACTTTGAAAGTTTAAAAAAAAAACACTTTCAAAAACTTACTTTAAGCTCTTCCATTCTGTTCCTAATGATGGATGAGTCAGATGAGTGGCTTGGATCTTGCATTTTTAGCATCTCTTCCGCTTGCTTTGTCCACTGCTCCAGTCCTGCCAGACTGAGACTAAAGGTCTGGTAATCTTGAACTCCGGCCTTAAATTTTTAAAAATGGTGAGAGTCATTAATACAGGTGATTTTTTTCATGTTAGAATGGCATGATATCCAATATAAAAAAAGGAACATTATTTTTCTAATTTAAAAAATGTGCTGTTTGAATGATATGAGGCTGGAATAATTATAAGTAAAGTTGTATATTATGCTGGTTAAGGTCATAATTCAAGCTGTGCTCTAAAATTAGCTCTGTTGCCAAATGAATATGAACATTCATTTATAGGTTGTTTGCTTTAGAAAAAAAAAGGCAAAATGCTAAGATTTATATCTAATGATTTTGACTTCAAATAGAAACATAAAGAAATGCTGTACTAAGTCTGCATAAAGGAACTCAACCCTGACTATTCTTTGGTCTTAGAAAACAAACCTGACTGGAAGGGCATAAGATACTGAAGCTGAAGCTCAAATACTATGGCCATCTAGTGGGAAGAAAGGGTTTATTGGAAAAGAGCCTGATGCTGGGAAAGACTGAAGGCAAAAGGAGAAGGGACCATAAAGGATGAGATGATTAAATAGTATAATTGACACAATGGGTGTGAGTTTGGGTAGATTCAGATAGTGGAAGACAGCGGGGGGCTTAGTATGCTATGGTCCATGGGGTTGTGAAGATTCGGACATGACTTAAGCGACTGAATAACAAAAATCAGTCTGTAGAGCAGTTCTGAAGTATTGTAAGTGCCTGAAAAATAAAACACTTTGAGGAGAGCTGTTCTTTCCCCCAAACTGATTGCTTACATTACTATACCCTAATTACTATGTCCTAAGCATGATATTATGACAGCACATAAATTATAGCTGTGTGACTAGCTGAAAGTACAATAATAGACTATTTCCCTGACATGTCAAGGAACATTTCCCTACCTGTAATATTGACTGCTGTCTGTTGAGTCCCTGCTCTAAAGAAGCTAAATTCTGATTTAGTAAGAGCTGGCCAGACTGGATAGCTGCTGCTGCAGAAGAATCCACTTGCTGCTTCAGCTGTTCCCCTAGTTCACGGAGAACAGATAGAGAATCTTGCATTGTCTTCATGCCTTTAAGTAGATCCTGTGGAAATCACAGCAAATGTAAAATTGAAGATGACAACTGTATTCATAAAGTTCATTTTACTAAATATATACCATGAATGTCTTTGAACATGAGCACCTGGCATAATGCAAATATGTCATCCTGGCATGACTATGTCCAGTTCTTACAAAAACCTGATACTATTTAATTCACTTTTGTGATGTGATACAAACAATTGTGACTGTGCTATATTCTAGAGTGTATATGTAAGATATAATGTGCAATTTCCATTGAGAAACCCAAATTCACATATCTAAGTAAATGTTCCCTGAGTGACTTTAGGATGGTCTCTTTCTATTTTCACTTAATTTATCAAACCAAACCAGTATTTTAATAATCACATGAGGAGAGATTACCTCACCCTTCAATATATATTGCTTTAATCTCTCCCTCTCAAACAAAACAGAACAAAAGGATGAAATGATTGCACTTATGAATAATGTTCCTGAAGAAGCAAAATTGTTCAGCTTGCCACTGGATACTATCAGGGAGCCGAAGAAAGTCACAATTTCCAAAGTTCTGGAGATGGAACAGCATAGTTACCATCCCCCCAAATTAACTGGGTTTACTGTATTCTCTGCTCAACTCCCATGCATCTGTTGGGCACCGAATACCCTTTATTTTCTTATGGCCTAGAGAAAAAATTAATAATGTGATCCTAATCAAAAATATGGAAAAGCAGATAAACTTACTTTGCAAGACACAGTGAGGTAGTAGACTTTGTGAGACAAATAATAGAAGGAGAAAAAGACATTTTCTTTCCATTATCAGGGAAAGAATTCGTAATTTCCTAATTTGTAATAATCTATACTAGTTTAATATACTTATTTGCTTGCTGGTATCTCAGTATAGGACTGTATTACCCATAGGAACAGTTTACATCACAAGCTTGTTAAACATACATTGCAGTCATGAATCCAAACAGTAACTTCATCATCAACAGTGTCCTTATTGAGTTCAGCCTTCAAAAGTTCGTTTGTTCGGTCCTCATACTGCCGGACAGTGGAAGAGCATTGCAAGTAATAGTTTTTATACTTCTGCCAGAGATGAAGCAGACCTTTACTGGAATGCAAATGCTCTGCAATTTCTTCTAGAAGATTATTCCATCTGGAAAAATAAAAGAAACAGATTCTAGTGCAAAAGATACATGCAAATAACGGATAGCGCAAATAATGGATAGTGGATAAGGAAAATCTTTTGAATACATGGCATAAATTAGCCTTATAGCAGATGCCATATACAAAGGTAGTTGTAGAAGGACAAAAGAATTAAACTTTGCAGTCAGGATATCAAAAGTTGTCTTTAGTTAAAAGAATCTGGAAGAAAGAATTTGGAAGACACAGTTAGAAAATATTGAAATTGAATTATTTTTCCTGATAGTCTTCTCTTTAATAACAATGAACTTTAATTTGGTTGGTGTTTTAAAGGGTCGGTAAAGGTTGGCTACAAATTGCTATCTTTTCTTCCAAAATTATATATTTTTATGATTGTATTGTTTCTGGAAGAGCAAAACTACACTATGGACATATGAAATCTTTGCTATTATTACAATGTTATCTGAAACAAAAATGCAGCTAGAGTTGTCTGCATGGTAGGGAGAGAGGAATTCCAAATTTAAAAAAGAAGCAAATATAAAAAGCATTTAGGGCTAGAGATTTTAAAAATATATTAAAGTATATATTTGAAAATAGCAAAGTTAAAATATATATTTGAAAATAGCAAAGTGTTTTATATAATGCATTAAAATATATATTTGAACATTAAAATATATATTTGAAAATAGCAAAGTATTTTATATAATGAGTTAACAGACTAAATTTACACAATTCAAGTTTTATGTATGTATGTATGTATGTATGTATGTATGTATGTATGTATGTATGTATACACAGAGAGAGAGAGTAGTAAAGTATATAAATATATACACATATTCACAAAAAATGTGAATTTATATGTAATTCAAAACATATCTCCAAAACTTACTATTTCCCCTTTATTTTATTAGAAGTTTTCAACACAATAAAAGTTTTTTTAAAAATAGAAAAAACAAAGGAAAACATTGAATTATGACTTCTGCCCTTTTTAAATCTAGTAATTGACATTTTAACTTTTCCCTTTTACTTGAACACTTTTTAATCCCCAACTCCATGAACCATCTATTCATTCCCTTCTTCCTTCCACACAATGTCAATGTAAGGTTTCTAGTCTTAGTCTAGCTTCTAAATTTTTTTTAATCTGCTTTCTCAATTAATCACTAAATATTTGGAAAATACTTGCCAAAGGGAAATCTATATTATACTAGATTTCCAATTTGCTGGTAGGTACAAATTGTAGATTTTACTTAAAATAACAATAGTATTTTCATACCTTAAGTTCATTTCTTTCAAAGTATAATTAAGTGCCTCTGTAACTGGTGGATGGCATTCTTTCAATAGTGCATTGGTCACTGACCCAAATTTTTGTAAGCGATGGTCTTGTTTTTGCAATTCATCTAGCAAGTTCTAAACAAAGAAAAATAAGATTCAAGCAAACAGAAATATGCAGGTTTTTAAAAAAATTGTAAAAGATAGAATTTTTGTTAAAAAAAAATCTCATTTTTAAAATCACAATTGGTGGGTAATTATTATAGCAGGCACTAAAATGATGGGAGCAAAGAAGTGATGAAATCTTGAAGCATCATTGAATAAAGATTGGTATGAATTTTCTTAGACTAATTTTAACTTTATTTCATAAAGTTAAAATGTCTATTACATTTAGAGTGGCATCTGTTTATTTTCTTAACATTCTATCTAAATTCCATGATCTTGCTTAATATAATAAATGTGTTTGTTCTTATGGCTTACCTGAAGATTATCTACTTGGACTTTCACTGCTTCCAAAGAGCCAGTAAGAAGATGAAAACGAGACAGAGAATACCTTGCTTCCATTATGTAGCTATTAAGTTCTTCATAAGATGCTTTGTAAACTCTCCACTGATGAAGGGCAGATTGTAGCAGTGTTTTCAGCTGACCAACCTGGCCATAATGAAACAAGAAATACAATAAAATTAAAAATATCAATGTATTTACTAAAATAATTTTGCATTAAAAAAGAATTGTCATTTTTTTTCTATAGTAGAACATTTTTTTAACAAATGACTATTTAGCTAACAATGCAGTAATTATTGCAGTTATTTTCTGTCCCTTCCCTAATTCTTATTTAGAAGCTAGGTACAACTGCTTACTTTGCTGAACATAATCAAGATAATCAAATCAATATTTGACTTTAAAAAAAAAGATAATGCTTCTACCTTCAGAGAAAGAGAGAGAGAGACATATGAACTGTGAATAGAAGACAAGATTTTCTTATATTTGCATAGAAAGAAGCTTTAAAGGAAAATAAACAAATGGGAGTAAGGTACAAATATTGAAAGCAAATAGTTGAAATAGAAACAGGGAAGGAAGACAGAAAAATCATCACTTCAAGCAAGATGGCAATATTTATTTATTTATCATGCCATCCCATTCACAAATCAAAGCAACTCTGTGTGGCTTACAATGTCATAAAATAATAAATATAAAAGCATTAAAACTAACAACACTTAAACGAAGACTGAAAACCAAGAACACAGATAGCACTAGAATCAGAGGTGGTATTCAGCAGGTTCTGACCAGTCCTGGAGAACCAGTAGTGGAAATTTTGAGTAGTTCAGAGAACCGGCAAATACCACCTCTGACTGGAGATTTTACAGTATCGTTCCCCTCTATGCCCACTAAGCCACGCCCACAGAACCGGTAGTAAAAAAATTTTTTGAATCCCACTACTGACTGGAATATGTCTTGGAGAAAATCTACCCATGAAAATCTACCGATGTGGTTTTAGAATTGAAACTCAATCAATCAATCGATGATTAATGGAAATAAATAGTAGAAAGATTTCAGGAATCTAACGTATAATTAATTATTTGATGCACAGCATATCGGTTTTAATATTAATCAATAATTCTTCATTTCTAGCTTTTGAATCATCTTCAACATCTGGACTGGGATGGGAGAAGAGAACATGGAGGCACAGCTCTTGATTGGAAGTGATTTTTACTTTTATCATTCAGAATATATATAGCTTCTTTCTTGATACCAGTGGTTTGAAATCTCCCAATTTAAGGAAGGTACATTTTCTTGCACTCCTTCTTACTTACCTGGTGGTCCAGATTTGCCCAAGAATTATTTAGCTTTTGGAGGGCATCCATAACAGCAACACAGACTTCTTCTTTTTTGTTTTGTATTAAGGAAAACCCAGTCTGTTCAACTTTTTCAAGTTCTATCTCTTTTGTTTTTAATTGATCTTCAAGTTCCTGAAGGAAATAAAAATGGTCATATTGTGTTTTTAACTGCATAAGGCTTTTGTAAAATCACTAATTACTAACAACTTATGATTAGAGTTTTCACATTCAGTACAACAAAGAATGAACTGTACTATCAATAAGAAATATCAATTATAAACATACTAGTTTATTTAAAAGTAAAGAATAGCTGTATCAGGAGATAGTAAGAACAGAAGACAATGAATTGGGGAAGATCATAAAGATTTGAAAATCGAAGTTGAAAAATTGTGGCATATTTGGCCATGGTGGTCCCATTGGCACATTGGTGCCATACCAAAATATCTTGTATGGCACATTGATGAAACTTCCATCTGTCAATTACAAAAGGCCACACTGCTTGGAGCCACAAATGTACTAGACTGATACATTAAAATATTTTAGGCTCTTGGGAAGAACTTGATGTGTATGAAGGCTAAAACCAGGTATAGAACTGGCAGCTATGATGTTACATTATTGTGTATATAATAATATATTAAATTTCTATCCCATCTTGCTCTGGGTGGTTTACAAATTGATAAACATATTTTAAAACAAAGAACAATACAAAACAAAAGCAACACAGAGGAACAGAACTGGCAGAGAAAATAAATCCTACAGGAACAAAGAAAAGGAAGAAAAGAGGCACCAATCATCTCACCAAAGATTAAACATCCTCAACTTTTTTTTTAACCAACTAATTTACCAATAAATAAAAAGTTCTACCAAATAGGGAATATTCATAGGTCCTCTATTAACACACCTTACTAATTATATTAATAATATAATTAATAATAGTATTTACATCTGTCCAGATATGCAGTACAATGATATTAACTAGCATTCTGTTCTTGTTTTCAATAAAGTAATAAAACAGATTTGATTCATAATTAATGGCAAAGTTGTTTTTACCTGACAGTCTTTTAGAACATTTTGAACTGATGCTTGATCTCCAATTCTCTGTTGTTCCTTCAGTTTTGTCTCTTGAGTATCAAACCATGTTTTTAGGCTCTGAATGTTATTTTCATATTCTGTCCATGATTCAAGTAAACCTTCCAATAACTGAATCTAAAAGATAGATAGATATAGGATAGATAGATAGAGATGATAGATAGATAGATAGATAGATAGATAGATAGATAGATAGATAGATAGATAGATAGATAGATAGATATAATTCACATATTTTTTAATTCTCACTCATTATGTTAAATAAAGAAACATTTCACTGGAAAAAATACATGGGTATTGATCCATGTTTTTTACAATATTGTTTTATAATGAATTTGAAATTGAATCAAAATCCACTGCATACTTTAAAGTTTCAGTTCAGCAAAAGCAATCAATCAAATTCATTTGAATGATTGATACTGGATGACTGAATTCAATTTAACTGAAGGTTAGAAGATTTTACTTAAGTGCTTTATACAGTTTAGCATGTTCCTGAAATTAAATTCTTAGTTATAATTTCTTACAGCAAGCCAAAATTTCTACACATTTTGTGAAATGTATTTCAATTAACCCATTGTTAGAATCAATGCCGTCAGCCCACTTTGTTGTAATCTTAGCAAAATGTTTGTTATGACAAACAGAAAGTGAATGTTTAACATATTTGCAATTTTCTAACTAAGAAGGAGATGCTAAGAACTCAGTGAAAAAGTAAAAAATACAGCATGACAAATAAGGTTATACTATAGCTAAGCAACAAAAATATTGGTTTTAAATAAAAGTAACTGCTTTTAAAGATGGTACTATTTACTAAATTAAACAGTTTTATTCCTAGCAATTGAACCCTAGTAGGTTTTTTTTTTTGTAGCATTATACAGGCGGCATGTCACTGCTGCTTTCTGGAAAGATAGACATACAGTATATAAGACTGCATCAATCTGGCTTTATTAATGGATAGCATTTGATACCATCAGAACATAAGGTGTCTGTACTGCAGTTGGTATACAAGCTACCATCTGTGGAAAACACAGAACACATCTTAATTCTTCCTTCAGAATGCAGCTTTATAGCAGCATATAATGCAGCTTTTCTTTCAGATAAGCTATGTTCACACATAACAAGTTCATTTCATTACCTTTTCCATTATCAGACTCTGCAAAATCTGCCACCGCCTGTTCATAATTCCAAGTTGTTCGGCAAAATCCGTCTTGTCACTACGCTTGCTTTCCACATCCTGACTACTAATCTGTAACACTGATTGGTTAACAAAGTCCACGGTTAACTGCTTACAGCTTACATCAATCTTAAAGCCCTTGGGAAAAATACAGAAGAGAAACTCTCATATAGTACAATAGGTATTCTAGCACATGGTGTGCTTTGACTTAACAGTGTTACATCAAACTTTGCCAAAATTTTTGCTGTAATGTCCACCAGTATGCTATACTTTTTCTTTAATTCATTGAGGAGGAAGGGAAAATGGTAAATAGTTCTCAGGATTCTACATAGTAAGCTGCTTATTTGATGATGATGATGGCAGGAAACAGTTGTTTCTCTTATAGTATTTTTTTAAAAAAGAGATAATTCAAAAAATAATCCTGTAGAGAATTTTTTCATATTAAAAATAAATGTTGAAAAACTTGTCCTTATATCAAGTCATGGACTTGCTAAGGCTATGTCTGAGCTTGTTCCTTCCAATCCACTCCCTAACAGGTTCCAGACATGAATATGGAATATTGATATCCAGAACATTGATAATGTTAATATCTGTTCACCCCTGTCAGCAAGTATAACTAGTTATCATCATCATATTGATGATATCTGACCCTTTGCTCCTATATGACCTCCTTAATGCCTTCATATTGATATTAAATAGAAGTGGAGAGAGCACCTTGTTCTGAGAACCACACAAAGAAGTTGTCTCAGGTGTGTTCTCTTCCCCTCTACTAAAAGTAGCTGGAACCAACCCAGAGAGAGAAGATGAACCTAGTATTTCCACGGGGTAATTACAGGCAAAAGTTGAGTAATTAGAAACTTACATCCTAAATCAATGGGGTTTAAAATCTTCAAATGCAACTGCACAAGTTAAGTATCTACATGTGTAAAACCAGATCCAATGCAATTACGTAGGAGATATCAATGTAAAGCAATTTTCCAACTATTCCCTCTTTAAATACCTTATATTTCTGGAGGTATTCCTGGACAGCTTTGTGTCCCACTATGTTTTTTATATTTTCCTCATCCCTAGAAATAGCATTTTCCATCAAAGTAATCCAACTCATGACTTCTGCGATGGCATGGCGAGAAGGAAGCTTATCCATTTGGAGCTGCAAAAAAGTCAATCAAACGAAAACTAATAGCCAGTACATGCTTTGTTTATAAGTATATCATTATGAAAACAGGGTTGAGTTTCTGGAAAGAAGAAATTTACGAGCAATGCCTGAATAGAAGATTGTCAGAAAAAGTACTAATACGTATTTACCTATGCATTGAATGAAATGATATGTAGTGAACTAAATTTGCCCTACCTGATGTAGTTTTTCCTGCACTACTGGAATCTGTATGAGCAGTTCTGTCCACTGATGATCAATTTGTGACAGTCCAGCCCTCAAAGATGCAGTATCCACCTTCTTTAGACGGAGAAGATGATTTCCCGTGCTTAGAACAGTAGATTTTTGGGATGATTTTGCATCAACTTCTTTGGAGAATTCCTGAAATAATTGTAATTTGGCATAACTAGCAGGTTTCAGCAGTTTTATCAATAAACTTGGAGTATGAATAGAACAGAAATGTTTTTTTCTGAACTGATAATTAAGAGTGCACAGCACTGCAATATATCCATGCACAATTATTTAGCCCCCAAATATACACTGCTCAAAAAAATAAAGGGAACACAAAAATAAGACATCCTAGATCTGAATGAATGGAATATTCTTATTAAATACTTTGTTCATTACATAGTTGAATGTGCTGACAACAAAATCACACAAAAATTATCAATAGCAATCAAATTTAGCAACCCATGGAGGTCTGGATTTGGAGTTACACTCAAAATTAAAGTGGAAAAAAACACTACAAGCTGATCCAACTTTGATGTAATGTCCTTAAAACAAGTCAAAATGAGGCTCAGTAGTGTGTGTGGCCTCCATGTGCCTGTATGACCTCCCTACAACGCATGGGCATGCTCCTGATGAGGTGGCGGATGGTCTCCTGAGGGATCTCCTCCCAAACCTGGGCTAAAGCATCCCCCAACTCCTGGACAGTCTGTGGTGCAACATGCCATTGGTGGATGGAGCGAGACATGATATCCCAGATGTGCTCAATTGGATTCAGGTCTGGGGAACAGGTGGGCCAGTCCATAGCATCCTGCATTGTCTTGCAGGAACTGCTGACACACTCCAGCCACATTCTGGATGCCATCCTGGATGAGCTGTACTACCTGAGCCACTTGTGTGGGTTGTAGACTCCATCTCATGCTACCACTAAAGTGAAAGCACCACCAACATTCTAAAGTGGCCAAACCATCAGCCAGAAATCATAGGAACTGAGAAGTGGTCTGTGGTCACCACCTGCAGAACCACTCCTTTATTGGGGATGTCTTGCTATCTGCCTATGCTTTCCACCTGTTGTCTATTCCATTTCTACAACAGCATGTGAAATTGATTGTCAATCAGTGTTGCTCCATAAGTGGACAGTTTGATTTCACAGAAGTGTAATTGACTTGGAGTTACATTGTGTTGTTTAAGTGTTCCCTTTATTTTCTTGAGCAGTGTACAATAGTTCTGGATATTGCCATTATGTGTTGCTTTATAAATTTTCTTCCACAGCTTTAATAATTTTGTTACTGAACAATTAGATCATGAAACATAATGGCTCTATTTTTTATTCATACCTACCAAAAATGCATTCAGATGATCTCGAATCATTTCTAGTTCTTGAGGAACTGTAATAGATTGCTGACTCCAATATTTCAGACGGTCCATTGCTGACTGGAGCCAATGAATCAATTCAGCTGAGTCACTCTGATATCTATAAAGAGGATGAAGGACAAATTTATTTCACATTAAGCCACATATATTGATTAGTCTTTCATAAAGACATTTTCTCATGATTTAAAAGGTTCCTGACACAATATTTATCTTGAATATTCAAATTCATTTAAATTCCATTGATTATTTTTATGTAAAATTGTACACTGTCACGGGCAACAACTAAATACATATATACCAACCAATTTCAATTCCTCCCTTCATAGGAGTAGGCAGATTTAAAGATTCTCAGAGACTTCCTTATTGAAAAAAGCAAATGGCAATCAAAAGCCATGTCAATATGTAATCTGAGTGTTACACAATGAACCATAAAATTCAACTCTTTTCCTCCCAGGAAGGTATTTTATAGTTTTTTTCTTTTGTGTCAGATTCCACACTTCCTTAATGTTTTTAATTTTAATATGATATTTCTAAAGTAAATAATGTTTCTGCAAGCCAAATTATCTGCTTTGGAGATAGAGGGGAAAATATAATTAATTTAGGCTGCTTTGGACTCATTGAATGACACTTAATTAGTTCTTTATAATTCATTTATCACTCATTCATTTATTTTACAATTGTTATAGTCAACCCAACTCAAAACATTATGGATGAGTTATAGCCAGCACAGTCAAATTATAAAGCAATCACAACAATAAACCAAAAGTATATACATCCCTGGAAATAGTGTAATAATTCAACTCTTCCCCAGGTTGGATGCCAATAATAGTTAGCTAGGATTGAAAGTTGAACTTTAGCATTGTTTTCCTGGAATTCTCTCAAATTTCAAGAAGTAACATGTTATACAGGTAACTGTATTGATGAAATACAAAATGATAAAGAATCCAAACCTATTGGTTTTTTTTTAATGTCATTAGCAATACCTTGTCCAGAGTTTAAGTATAGTTTCCAGTCTGTGCAATTCTTTAGTAACTTTGTTGGTAGTATTTAACCAATGGTCCCCTATCTGGTTCAGTTGAGTTTCCAATGCTGAACACGTCACAGAGAACAGTAGTTTTTTCCCATCATCCAGCACTTGATAAAGTTTCGGTTGGTATTGACTAAGATTAGATTTCAGGTGCTTTGATAACAAAAGAAAATAAGAGACAATATGAAACTGCAATGATTTCTTTCTTTACTATAATCCATAAGGAAAAAGGAACCCAAAATTTTACCATTAAAGATGTTCCTTGTTGATGTGAAAACATACATTTTGGTAACAATTCAGATACTATACATTAAACCTTGTTCATGGTTAATGGATTTTTTGCTTTTCTTTTACCCAGATACTCTAATTTTCCATATATGCATACTCAAATATATACATGCTCATATACATGCATGCCATACATGCACATTCAAATATTCTACATATGATACACTTACATCCTACATAACATTGCAACTGTATGGCTTGACTTTTAGCCTAAACTAAGTTTGAAATAATTGCCACAGGAAATAATACGGGTACAACCTTGGATGATATTTTCAAAGAAAAACTAATTCTTAACAATAATTGTGATCCAGGAAAATTATAGAGAACTTTATTTCCGATATATAATATCCAGTCATGATTTTCTTTTTTTAATAAATGTCAGATGTAAAGAGATACCTATAGCACAGCTTCTGGGACAAAAGACTTTCCCTTTCCCTTCCTTAGAATAATTAGTATCAAAATATAACTGCAAACGGGGCTTGAATATTTATGGGAAAAGTTTCCATTGGGATGCACAAGAACTATTCCTATCTAGAGCTTAGTAGTTCATATATTTATATGCATGGTCTTGCTACAAAAAGAAGAGACAAGCCTTTTCTGCTTATGTACAGGTTCCTAGAAAAGACTATCCAAGTTATGTTCTGTAATATATGCAACTTGCTTAGTTTATGCCTAACTAATTTATCTAATTAATGCAAAAAAACCCAAATCACACAAAAATAGGTATAATCACAGTTGTCTTCTCTATTCTTGTCTCCAGGTAGTTATATTCCATGTTATAACAGATCTTTGAGGAAAAAATAAATAAAACCATGTACTACTTGAAGACAGTTAATCCCTCTCATGTAAGTAGGAAAAATATGCACAGATTTGCATTGGATTATACACATACATTTTATCATGTTATCAAATAAATGTCTACTTTGATTCTTAGTGTAAATGCACAGAATCGAGAAGGTGTTTGACATGATGTCCTGTTTGTATTCCCCTTCAAGCATTTGTCCAATGTTGTAAACTCAGCTAGGAACACATCTGGTGTGATCCATGCATCTCTTCTGTTTTTAACTGCAGCCAGGAGAGGGCAGGATGAGTTGCATCGTCATCCCTAAAAAGTTTATGTGTATAAAATGTGCAGGAATGCAGATGGACAAATTACTACTATTACCTGATAAAGGGAAATCCGATTGGCCAGCCTTTCCTCAGATTCCTCTACCAAGCCAACACTAGGAATGTTGGTTTCAACAGCCTCCAACTGCTGTGTGAGTTCCTGATAATCTTCTTCTAAATGCGTCCAAGTCTGCAAACCAAATAATTTCTCAGTGTTTTTCAAATATATCTCTAACAGAAAACTGTGCCACATTGAATTGATTCAGATAGGTAATCTAAAAAAAATCCTTTTTATTTTGCTAGTTGGTTATTCTCTAAATATGCAATATACTCTGTTGACTTGAGCAGTTCCAAGGGAAGTACACCAAAAAACAGCTCATTTTGCCTTTAAAAAAGGAAAGCAGATGGCAGTCATTCAGCTCAGAAAGTTATCACTGCTTCAGTTTCAAGTTTTATTTAGGTGGAAGGTTGTTCCATGATTTGCAGAGAAATTCTGCAATAGAACTTGCAGATAAATTCTAAATAGCTCTCAAATAAAGCAGATTACAGGAACCTACACATTATATATTATACATTATTATACATTAGAGGACTGGAGGCTAAAACATATGAAGAACGGTTGCAGGAACTGGGTATGTCTAGTTTAATGAAAAGAAGGACTAGGGGAGACATAAGAGCAGTGTTCCAGTATCTCAGGTGCTGCCACAAAGAGGAGGGAGTCAAACTATGTTCCAAAGCACCTGAAGGCAAGACAAGCAATGGACGGAAATTAATCAAGGAGAGAAGCAACTTAGAACTAAGGAGAAATTTCCTGACAGTTAAAGCAATTAATCAGTGGAACAACTTGCCTCCAGAAGTTGTGAATGCTCCAACACTGGAAGTTTTTAAAAAGATGTTGGATAACCATTTGTCTGAAGTGGTGTAGGGTTTCCTGCCTAAGTAGGAGGTTGGACTAGACGACCTCCAAGGTCCCTTCCAACTCTGTTATTCTAATTCCATTCTATTGTCTATTGAGACATTAAATATTTAAACTGACGTAATCAGAAAAGAAAAAGGATTAAGTGCCTACTATTGCTGTACAACCTTTAATGGCATTTTGCTGATGTTCTAAGTTTATTTATCCATCAGTATCAACAACAAAAAATAAACCAGGAGGGATAAATTATGTGGATTAAGGGAAAACATACGTGAAGATTAGGGAATATTCATTGCAAAAAGAATTTTAGAAAATTGGATACAAGAATATGTATACATGTAGTCCCCGATTTACAACATTCATTAGTGACCATTCAAAGTTACAATGGCACTAAAAAAATGATTTATGATCATTTTTTCACATTTAGGACACTTGCAGGATGGATTTAGGATGGTTGATAACTGGCATGTATTGTAAAGATTGTAAGATTGTAAAATTTGGCAAAAGTCACTTAACAACTATTTGCTTAGCATGTCTTGCTTAGCAATAGAAATTGTTGGCTCAGTTGTGGTCATAAATCAAGGATTAGCTGTATTACAGAAGTATATAAAAATTGCTACCAATTTTTGCTACCAATTTTTGATATTTTTTGCCAAACAAATTAATAAACAATTAATGTAAAAATGGGATGAAAATGAAGTTATAAAATGTCCATACTGCCCAGGTGGCAAAATGATTTTGGGGTTGCTCAAAAGATTCTGAACTTTTAATTTGATGTCTTCAGGAGACAAATTGAGCCTCTCTGCAAACATTTGCATAACTTTTCTTAAGAAAATTTTTATGCCACTGGCAAACTGAATGAAAATTTAAAATTTAAAGCAAAAGAAAAAAGAAAATTTTACCTCTAGAATATATTCCAGCTCCACTCCTTTCTTATGAGCTTGTTTTAACACTGCAGAGCCTTGTGCCATAAGATCCACATGGATTTGAGCTTCCTTCACAAGAGCAAAGCTGCTTATTTTTCTAAAAAGCGTTTCTGTTAGGATCGTGTGTGCCTCCAGTCCTTGGAAATATTCCTGAGAAAATTATCATTATTTGTTATTAACACACTAGGAATTAAATTTGTTTTGTTTCAACTCCAGGTCAGAAGCAAGCATCATTGACATTTTCAAATAATGTGGTTTTGCATTTAAACTACATCACAAAAAAAATAGCAGGGTTTATTTGAATATACCCAAGATTAAAACACAATTTTTAATTATTTGAAATATTCCTATACACTCTGATTATTGTACTGCCAAAATATGTCTACTCCTTATGGAAGGGGAAATCTATTCCATTATGACTCAAGCCTTAATCCCCTTGCATTTAGACTATTCCAATTCACTTTATGTGGAGCTACCTTTTAAAACAACTCAGAAGGTATGAATGGAACAAAACGTAGTGTCTTCAGATAATTAAATTTAATAGAGCTACAGTGGTACAGTTATAGCAATGATTGGTAAGAGATTTGTAAGGTTCACACGTTGATCATATTCATAGTAATTGAAATCTGTTTTCCCATGTATTGGGACAATGTGGAGCTTGAGTCCCTAGAGGATGCTTTGTCTGTCATAGAGCATTTGCCTTCTGATCTTATTACTTTTTTAAAAGTACAAGTTGCCCAGAGGTGTTTGGATCTTGGTAGACTCTAAATTGTACTAAAAAAAAAAGGTTTCTGGGTCAAATCCAAGGTGACTGGTTTTAATTTATACTGTTCTACATGACTTAGCCTGTCCTGTCTTGAGAATGGCTGCTGTTCTGACCCAAACACTTCTCCAATAAAACAAACATGAACCAAAGGGAACAGAAACCTTTTAATGATTCTTACAAATCCATGGTTAAAAGGCTGCTGCAAACTAATTAACTTTGATAAGCACAAGCCTTGCCAAAACTGTGAGAGGCTGCCAAAAATAACAGATAAAGTTACCTAGAGATATTTTACAACACAAGAGTCTTCAAATAGCAACTTAGGATACTGCAATGTCCACGAGGCTCAAGTTTCAAAATGTCTTTGCTTCCTACAAAGAACATTTGCTTCACAGCTGGCTTTTATCTTCTTGAAGGAGGGGCCATTACCTTGCAGCCTTACTCCCAAATCACCCATGCTGCTGCAGCTGCTCTTTCTTGTGAGCAGCCCTATGTGCACACGCACTTGGCACAGGCTCCTCAGGAACCTCTTCATCTATACTGCCAGCCCCCACAATCTCTGAAGGCAGCAGTCCACTCCTTAATGGTCCTGGCCCCTCATCTGAGTCCTCACTCTCCTCAGCTGTCTGTACCTGCTGCTGGCTAACCACAACAGCTGCTGAGAATCCCTACCTCACGTAACATGAGAGAAGTGACAACCCAAAGTAGGGAATATTTTGTCACCTTGAAGTAAATGAAACCACCGCCTTATTTGCTTTTTGCAGTCAAAAGCAATTTATTCCAATAGGTTTTTGATGCAAATGAGGGACAGAGGCTGCTTTTCATGGTTTGGCATTTTATTAAGCAATAATCGACAAAATGCCAAACCATGAAAAGCAACTACTAAGGCAGCCCTTAAAGTTTGCAGTGGCTCACTGGCTAAGACGCTGAGCTTGTCGATCAGAAAAAGGGTGGCAATTTGAATCCCTAGCACTGCATAATGGAGTGAGCTCCCGTTACTTGTCCCAGCTTCTGCCAACCTAACAGTTTGAAAGCATGTAAAAATGCAAGTAGAAAAATAGGGACTATTTTAACAGCATTCCATCTGCCTTCGACGTTTAGTCATGCCGGCCACATGACCACAGAGACGTCTTTGGACAGTGCTGGCTCTTCAGCTTTGAAATGGAGATGAGCACTACCCCCTAGAGTCAGGAATGACTAGCACATATGTGCGAGGGGAAGCTTTACATTTACCTTTAAGGTAGCCGTTAGTAGTCTGCTTTTTATAGGTTGGCATTTTGACAATTATTTTCATCATCTCTGTATTTATTATTGTACAAGACTCGTTTATTATATGAGTATTTTGAGGTAAATATTTGCATTAATAAATAAAAATTCCTTTAGCCATCATTAGCTTTAAAATTATTCCAAATGGCATTTAATCACATTGAAATAACTACTGTCTTTCCAGATTGGTAAACAGGAGAATTACAGAAAAGGACTCTATTAAATGGCAGCAAGAGTAAGTTATAAATGTAGGAATTGTTTTCACCTTGTGCTTGTCAAGAAGCTGTTGGATTTCCTTTTTGGAGACAACTATCAGTTTGTGATCACCTGCCATCTTTTCTTTCCCAGTTTCAATTAGGTCAGCCAGATCTTGCAAAGCTTGGTCATATTGACCCTTCAGTGCCAGATTTTGGTTCAATCCACTGCGCCGTGATCCTATGATCACAATCAACTCATCATACATATCCTGATACATGAAAAGAAAAAGCAAAAAAAAAATACATTACAATCATAGAATAATAAATGTTCTATCTTACATATTGGCAAAAAAAAAAAAAAAATACAGGCTGAATAGTCAAGACCTTGTTGATGATCCAAACTCTGTCACGGATCTTGGAGTACTCATCTCAAATGATCCCACTGTAACTACATAGCCAAAAAGGCATTAAGAGTTGTTAACCTAATCCTACGTAGCTTTTTCTCCGGTAATATCACTCTACTAACTAGAGCATATAAAACATTTTCTAGACTAATACTTGAATACAGCTCATCAGTCTGGAACCTGCATTACATATCTCATATTAATACAATTGAGAAAGTCCAGAAATATTTTACGAGAAGAATCCTCCATTCTTCTACTTGTAGCAGAATATCATATGCCACCAGACTTGAAATTCTAGACCTAGACAACCTAGAATTACGCCGCCTTCAGTTTGATCTAAGTATAGTACATAAAATTATATATTGCAATGTCCTACCTATCAATGAATACTTCAGCTTCAACCAAAAAAATACAAGAGCACAAAATAGATACAAACTAAAGATAAGCTGCACCAAACTTGATTGCAGGAAATATGACTTCAGCAACAGAGTAGTCAATGTCTGGAATACTCTACTTGACTCTGGTTTCTTCCCCAAACCCCCAAACCTTCAACATTAGACTGTCTACTATTGACCTCACCCCTTTCCTAAGAGATCTGTAGGGGGCATGCATAAGTGCACCAACGTGCCTACCGTCCCTGTCCTATTGCTTCTTTTCTATTTTTCTTATATGTATCCATGTATTCATAACTATGTTTTTACTTATACCTGTTATCTAATAATTGTTTAAATAGATAGATAGATAGATAGATAGATAGATAGATAGATAGATAGATAGATAGATAGATAGATAGATGAAAAAGAAATTGGAATATGAGTTCAATTACTTAGGGCCAGTAATGGCAATCAAGATAAATGAGCTATATGAGCTACATACAACTCCTTATGATCATTACATTTCCACCAAAATTTTATTTTTGGATGTTAATTGACAAATGAAGCAAACTCAATGATTTTTGCAATCCTCTGAAGTTATTTTACATCTGATTCATATAAAATGAATTTCTTATCTATAAATGGATAATAAATAATAAATAGATAATTCATCAGCAAAAAAGGAAAACAAATACTATGCTGGTAATTATAAAAAGTTGTTTCTAAAAATTTTATTACCTGAAGTTTGGATAATTCTTGCATGAAAGATTGATCAATTTGCAGTTTATCTCCACGTTTCTTTAATTCAGTGATACCTGCATCCAATTCTTTCAGTCCTTGTTCTAGTTGCTCGATAGCCTATGTAAAGAAGAACAATTCACTGCAAAGTCAAAAAAGGAAATTCAGTAGAGATGATACCTACATGAGATAAACCTAAGAATAAGCAAACATTCCAAATGGCAATCTGATTAAATGTTAAAATCAAACCAAGTTGCTCGATGAGAAATACTTATAAGAATATGATATGATATATGATATGATATCACACTACACTACAATTCTGATTGTATGCCATTTGTCAAAGACAAAAGAAAGGCTTAAAAGTTGTTAATAATCTGTGGGTTATAAGGCACAATGAATATTTTGGGTTATTCAGGAGCGTGTTCATTATTCTTATTAACATTTAAATGTTTCTCTAATTTACCAAATAAAATTGAAGTTCTAAAAATTCACCGTTAATTTTATATATACTTTCTGCTGTAGAACTGCTCAGTCAGATCAAGAAACGTTAAGTTCATATTGTACATGTAATCGGACAAAATGTAAGAAAAGAAAACTAAATTATTGTTGAAATTTATAACACTGCCAAGCAGAATTCTTTTTCAAAGGCATGTCTATTTATTCCCATACAAAAAATATTTCAGGAATTATTTATTTAACAGAATAACTACCGATGGGCACTGACTGTAGTCTGATACTATCTTCTAAGTAACTTTTTGATGTTCATTGTATCATTTCTTTGCCATCCTTAAGAATATAAAATACAATAATACCTGTATTTGTTCTGTTTCAGGGCGTTCAACTGCTTCTGCTAGTTTCTGCAGTGCAATATACTTATTATCAGCTAATAAAGTAAACATCAACCTCAGGTCATTCTGTTGGAAATTGAAAGAAAAAGTTAATATATGGAAATAACAGAATATTATTGTCATTATTGTCCAAGTTTTCTGTTGTGCAACATTTTTCCTCGTGGCTTGTGATAACAGGCAGTTTGCAGGTAATAAAAATTTGAGATTGACTCAAATCTTCAGAAGAGGCTAAGAAGCAGAAGAACTCCCAATTCCTAAACAGTTGCTGAGTAACTAGCAGCATTCAGTTTGTACTGTACATTGGCTACCTTATCAACAATCTGTGCTGATAGTTTGTGCCATCCTTACTTATCTGTATATGATGAACTGAACTGAATTAGTTCCCTGTTCCTCTAAATTGATGCCTTTCATTGTCTGGTAAAGGCATCAGCCATCCTTTCTTAGAGATGACGTTAAGTGGAAGGCTATTCTTTCATTTGGTGAATTACTACATGAACTATTGTTAAGATCTTAATTTGTAAAAAGCCACATTTGGATGTGCCTGCACCTTTGAGCCAGTTTTTGACTCCTGAGGGCTGCTTGGACAAGTCCCTACAATTTTCTTGGCAAGGTTGGCAGAACTAGTTTTCATTTACCAAACAGTTGCTTAATATTGCTTTAACTTTTAAAACAATGTAGTTATTATTGCTTTGGTATTTAATATCTCTTTTCAAATGAAATTCATGCTGTGTCAATGCAAGAGCTATCAGGTTTACTTTGGAGTTTTGTCTGGTAAAATAATCCTGCAATTTTTGGTGTCTCTGTTTATTTGATCATTTATACTTTGTGCTTTGGCAAAATTAGTGACCTTCGTACCTGTGGAGGTTCTCAGTCATCCAGGTCATGATTGTCCCAGAGGTGCTCTTTCCAAAAGGCAACTGGACTTTGAAAAACAAAATCTGGGTCTTTTTACTGTTATATTTTACATAAGCTTCTGATAGCAAGACAGAATCCATAGAATTAAATTATGTGTGGCTTTTTGCACTTTTGAGTCAGTTTTGACTCCTGATGAAGGTTTGTTTGGCAAGATTGTTTTGGAAGTGCTTTGACACTGTCTTATTTAAGATTGTTAAAGAGAGCTACTGATCCCAAATCAACCTGCTGTTTTTATACCTAAAGTGGGACTGGAACTAATAATCTCTTCATTTCTAGCCTGGTGCCTTATCAACTATACCAAACTGGCTGAGAGAAATATAATTAGATCACCGACTTTTCAACCTTTAACAGTATGGAGGAATTCTTAAGAGAATTGGACAATATTTACCTGAAAATTCAGTATCTGCTGAAGTCTTTCTTTCATATGCTGGCATCTTTGATTTACTAATACGTCTAGTAATGTTAATCTCTGTAACAAACTGTCCAAAGTGTCTCCTATGACATCTCGGTTATCAGCACTCTCAGGAAACACGTGAGAAAATAAATCCTTGCTCTTATCCATTTTTTCGGTCATTTCCTTGATATCCTTAGCAAGAGACTAAAATGTATTCAAATAAAAACAGCATGCTTTTAAAATTAATACTTTGCAAAACAAAACAGATAACCAAAGATGACTGTGAAAAACAATATTATATAGGGGGTGCACAGGTTACGACCATTCAGAGATTGTTCAAGTTACAATGGCATTGAATGAGTGATACTTAGGATGGGTCCACAAAATATATTCGTTGCAGCAGCCCTGTACTTAAGTGATTGTGTTTGGGCACTTGACAATTGGCTTACAATGACAATCTTGCAGTCACTTGATTGCCACTTGTGACCTGCCCTGCTGCTTTCTCACAAGCAAAACCAGCACTGAAGGCTGTGAGTTACTTCTATAAGTCATCCCCAATGCCTTTTCTTCTGAGGATTCTCATTATGGAAAATTAGATCCCATGGATCTCATACTCCACAGCACCCTCTCCGTCCAGGCCTGCAGTACATCTCCTGCTCATAGCCCCATCGGACCATCTTCCTGTACTCTGTAGCATCTGCTGGCTATGGCACCAGCATACCCCCTGTACTCCATGCTGCTTGTTCATGGCACACATCCCTGCACTTCTTGACTGGGATTCTCACCTCTTCCAGTTTAACAACCAGTGAACTCCAGGGCGGTGGGGTGAGGTCACAACAGCAACTGTGTCAGTTGTTGCATAGCAATGTGGTCATGTGACTTACATTTTACAATTGCATAGCTTAGTGATGAGTTTCTAGTCCCAATGACCATCATAACTCAAGGTTTATTGGTATGTGTTCCTTGACTACTCATATTAGCAATAGGAATAGCAATAAGAACTATATCTCAAATCTAAACATATTTATCCAAATCCAATGGTTCTAAAAGCTGATGGCAAATAGAAGCGATAAGGATGATCACAAACTCTCATTTCTCTCTTGAGCATACAGATCACAGTTTCAAGGAATTCACATAGGCTGTTCATTTATTTCCCAAGCAGTGATATTACCATTCTTATTCTTTTGGATAAGTACTGTATGTATGCTATAGTCCAAGAAGCCGATTTTGTGCATATCTCTAGAAAGTACTTGATCTATTCTGATTTACTTTCTAGGAATGTAAAGGGTAGCACTAATCTTTTCCTAACAAATTTTCATTGGCAGAGGCCTGCCACAGCCATCCAGAAGTTAATTCCATAAATATTATAGTACACTTCAGGGACTTACTTTAATGTAAATGAAATATCCTTTTCTGGCATAAGGTTTAGTAAAGGCACAAAAGCCTTTTCTGCATCTCTTTTTCCATAAGTAATGCTAAGAAATGTATCTTGCATAGCATTCTCTTCCAATAACTGAAAAGAGGTCAACTTTAACTCATAGGTTAATAATTGTCTTACTTCTTGATTATCAAGACACGTTTCTGTCACTTCAGGTAATAGAGCCGTGGAAACCAACAAATGTTCTTCAACCCCATCTAGCCAAGATGAGGTGGCTGAAACACCCCTGTATAGTTTTTGCTCAAATTGCAGATTCTCCTTTTCAGCGCCCCTAGTCTGAAAAAAAATCAATAAAAAGGGGAAAAAAGGCAAGACTTGTTACTCTAGTTATATAGCTGGAGAGAGATAGAGGGGCAAGATTTTATTTTTGCAAATATTTTTTTGAAAATAAATTAAAATATTGTCTAACTTATTCTACAAAACAGCTAAGATTTTTAAGCGATTAAAATTAAAATATTCTACCTGGGAAGGGACACTTTTGAAAGCCTCATTTAAACCAACCAGTAAAGATTTAACTGATGCTTTATCTTGAGCATTCCCTTCTTCTTTGTGCAATGGCACACCAGACATAAGCCGGTTTGATCTACTGTAAACCTGTTAAGGAGAGGAAAAAACAATAATTAAAATATTATAACATATGAGAAAGATAAATGAAACTCCCTCCCCCCCTTTCCTTAACCTGTTAGGACTGTTTCAGATGTTTATTTATTTAACAATACTTATATTGTTAAACTGATCCAACTAAAAAACACTAGGTAGCAAACTACAAGAATAACACTATTAATCAACAGTTCAAACATTACAATTTGCTTTGCGCCCCAGTCAACTTCACTCACTTTGCCTATCATATTGAGAAGTCCCCCTCTCTATCATCTTTGCATTGCTCTGTTCTGACCTGGGCTTAGCAGAACTAAGAAACAGACTCCTTGTCCCCAAACACCCCTCTTTATTTAGTTACTATGAATTCATGACATTCACACATAGAAAAGTCCCAGCAATAATCCTTCCAAGGGTTAAGTACAAGAACAGACCTTATCAGTCCTTGGATAATTGCCAGCTATAAATTAATTCCTGGCAAGGAGTCTCCAACCACGATAAGTAAATCCTCATACTAATAAGCGAATCAATTGTCTCCTGCAACCACCACTCCCCTTTTGCTTCTATTTATTCCCCAGGGACGAGCCATTCAGCATCCACCTGTGCCTTTCTTTCCAAGTTGGCCCCTGTTCCTTAGCTGTTCTCCTCTCCTGGCAGCTCTGCACATAGGTGCATGTGGAACAGGCTCCAGATGTTCTTCTTCCCCGCTTATCTCCAACTCCGAAGGCAGCTGGGAAATGTCCGACGGCCCAGGTCCTATGTCTGCTTCTGACTCAGAGCATCCATCAGAGCCTTCTCCAGACTCCAGGACTTGCCCAACTCCTCACTGTCCAAGTCTGCTGCCAGTTCTGCTGGCAGCTGGTAGGCCACAACAGGTTCATGCAGCTTGTACAAGTTGGCAGCTCTTGTACAAGCTCAGCACTTATTATGGAACATGAATTATTTTGCCATTTCTAATATTCTTGGACAGAGGTTCCCAACCTCCGATCCATGGACCGGCACTGGGCGGTCCACGGATCGCATGTGAAACCATGCCCCCTCCGGTCCCTGGAAAAACCTTTCTCCATATATTGGTCCCTGGTGTTCCAAAGGTTGGGGCCCTCTGTCCTAGAAGATAATTAAGAGCCTCCCAGTCTTGGTATGTTTGAAAGTTCCTCTCACATAATGTGGAGGCTGTTACTGAGTTGGCTTCCTGCAATGCTACATTCAGAACCAAAGAGAGATTCGTGTGCTCTGCTCCACCTATCAGTACTTTGCCATTCACAGAGATAAAAAATGAAAAAAGTTTCTGTCTTTAAAAGTGGAGAGATAAATTGGTTAAAAAAAAAAACACCAGTTGCTGAGATGTCTTCATACCTTTACAATAAACCTTATTAAATAAAACTCTAGGAAAACTGAATGTCAAAAGCTTGACTCCAGCCTTCTGGTTCACAACCCTTCATTGTCACACAAGGGAGTGGAAATTTCAGCAGGTCTTTTTTTCAGTGTTTGGACCACATGGGTATAATCATGCTTGGTAAAGCAGTCACTAAAATAACCAAATGTAACATCATATATGATTATGGGCAATAACCCGCATCTTGAAATGATGCATCTATTGCAAAAACTGTAAGATAGGAATAGTTCTAGAACAGTAGGTCGCTCTTGCTAGTCTGCCTGATGCATTCTGCACCAGCAACAACTTCTGAGAGTCTTCACCATATAAAGTGAGCTGCAGTACAGGTAGTTACAACAGTTCATTTAGTGACTGTTCAAAGTTACACAGGCACTAAAAAAGTAAATTATAACCGTTTTTCATACTTATGACCATTGCAGCATCCCCATGGTCATGGCATCAACATTCAGACACTTGGTGACTAATTCCTATTTATGATGGTTGCAGTGTCCCTTCTGACAAGCGAAGTCAATGGGGAAGCCAGATTAACTTAACAACCAGGTCACCAACCTAACAACTGTGATTCACTTAACAACTGCGGCAAAAAAGGTTCTAAAATGGGGCAAATTCACTTAACAAAAGTCTCACTTAGCAATAAAAAATTTTGGGCTCAGTTGTGGTCATAAATTGAGGATAATCTTTAGTCCCTATTTAGATGTCCTGTTCCATCTACATAAGAAACATTGCTAAGCTACACCTTTAACATTGTTCATATGAAGAACAACAAAAATAATTCTGAAAGGTTACTTACTGACTGCTCTTGTTCTTGTTCCAGAACATTCTGCAGAAGCCTGTGCTTAATGCAAAATTCTTGATTAAGGCTTTCCCATTTCATTTTCATCTGATCTTCATTTGAGGGCTTTTCTCCTTCTAAACTCAGTTCCTCTGTTAGTTTATCTGGCTTCTTGCTATCATATAAAATATAAATACAAATCATGAGAGTGGAATTATTGTGATTTTTCAGTTAGCATTTCATATGATAAGATACCAGAGTTCTAATGACTTCTCAGATCATGTAGATTAGGGTGGATCCTTAACAATAAATAGATTTTAACAAACAATAGATACAAACTCAAGGTTAATTGCACCAAACTTCATTGCAGGAAATACAACTTCAGCAACAGAGTGGTCAATGTCTGGAATACTCTACCTGACTCTGTGGTTTTTTTTTTCCCCAAACCCCCAAAACTTTAATCTTAGACTGTCCACTATTGACCTCACCCCTTTCCTAAGAGGTCTGTAGGGGGCGTGCATAAGCACACCAACGTGCCTACCGTCCCTGTCCTATTGTTTCATTCATTCATATATATATATATATATATATTCTTATATGTATCCATGTATTCATAACTATGTTTTTACTTATACCTATTATCTTGTAAGCAATTGACAAATAAAAATAAATAAAATAAAATAAATAATTGTGCCATTAAAATGAGATTTGGATTTGGAGTCCACTGAAGTTACATAATTGGCATTGACAAAATCACCCTTAGACAATTGCAAAAGGTAGCTTTACTTGGAACAGCTTTCACCTGGCAACGTTACCTTTAACAGGATCAAATAATAACATCTGCCTATCCCAAATTCTTAGGAAGGACTCAATAAGTAAATAAAAATGCCAAATCCAGGCTAAATACCTGGCTAACTATTGATGAACCATAATAAGACTTTTAACACTATCAAACATCAATAACTGCCTATCCCAAATCCTTAAGAAGGGCTTGGATAAAAATGCCAAATACAGTATAAACATCTGGTTGACTGGGCAACCACTACCATCACCACCATCATCACCATAAAAATAATAAAAAACAACATCTGTCTATCTCAAGTTCTTGGGAAGAACTCGATAGGTAGACAAAACTGCCAAATCCAGTCTAAAAATCTGGCTCACTGTATGACTATAATAATATTGTCATATCACTGTTTAAAATCATTTTTCATATTGATAATATAAATGAGCTAAATTCATTTTAAATTAATCTAACAATTCAAGAGGAATTGTAAATTAAATACAGTAAATATTAATGAGTTGCTAAGGCTAATATTTTAGATGTAATAAATTTATCCTAAACTATGCTGAGAAATGTTAATTTTGAGTCCTTCATAATAAGTGAAGCCCACAGTATGTGATTTATGTACAAAACAGTTTTCCTGAAATTTTATCCATCAGATATGTTACTATAATTTAAGGAATCCCCAGTGCATATTCATATCGGGGAGCATCAATTCAGAGAAGGCTTGTCTGAAGAAATCTTCACTATGGGAGAATCTGATGGTTTCTGATACTTCCTACCATCAGAAGATTAATTCAATCTTATGTATATGAGCTCATTCTCATAAAAAGGTTAGTTATGAGAAAAATACCTCAAATACTTACCTAAGCTGCAGATGACAAACTTAAATTGAATCTGTTATTTTAAATATAAACTATTTTTTTCATACAGTCTCCCTACAAGGGAATATATAGACATGATCAAGGAAAGATTAAGTATATAAGCATAAATATTCACCTAGAATAAGGCATATCTGAAAATGATTGAGTTAAAATTTCTTCTCCACGACTTGCCACTGAACGAAGAAGGCTCTTTTGCTCTGCTAGTTCTTTCTCTAGTTCCTAAAAAATAAAAAATAAACAAAAACAACTGCCTTAAATACATATTTCTATCAATGAATATTAGATTTATAATTGTTTGGAAATATTAACATACAAAGAAAAAAAATGAGCTGAAATCAATGTATGTATGTTTTTTTTTCTATAGCGACTGAATGTATGTTTTTTTCAGAATGTCACTAACAGAATTATTTGATAAATTCTCCTAATTTTGGAATGTCCTCTCTCCTACAGCCTTTCCAACACAATGAGACAAATGATAGTGCCTTCTGTGCTATCCATTCTCAAAAACTTTACATTATCAGGCAGTAGACATATAATTAAGCATGTAATTATATGCTATTTGTCATGGTAAAGAAAAAGAAGCATATTTGTAACAAGATTTGGTAAGCAGAAGCTGTCATAATTTCCAGAAAGGTTATTTCATCCCTACCCATATATACGTATTATAAAAATGTCTTGGGCTATATCTGTTTGTATTCTATTACTATTCTATTACTTCCAACAGAAATAACAACAACATGCTTAGAGCAGATGTTAGAATGCTGCTTTAGAAAATAGAAGCGGTTACAGGATGCATCAGAACAATGACCATTGTGGAAGGATTGTAGGAAGAGAGCTGTGTTAATCTATTATAGCAAAAAATTGTTATTGTACAGTAAGATCTTATTGCATATTAATGGAGCTAATAATAAACTTCTATTATTATGCAGTCTCTATATACTGTAGGCTGCACTTCAGTATTGTATGGTTTATTTGGTCCATCCATTTATTTATTGTAGATATTTACAATTGAAAACAGCATACACAGACCCCTACTTTTATGACAATTTATAAATTACAAAATGGTTCCAGTTTGGGCTGGAGACTGAGTGCAGATATCCATTTTCTCTATATGAAAATAGGAAGAGGGCTAGAAAAGCTATACCCTATTGAGAATATTGTTAATGAAATGTACTTCAATTACACAAAGCATCCTTTTTGATTAATGACTGAAGCAAGTTTAAGATCATTCCTCAATCACCTACATATATCCGTGCTGAAATGAACACAATAAAAATTCCTAAACACATATACAATTTGCATTTATTATGTGGAACATGCTCACTTTCTGTCTTTGTATGATGCTTAGTTGTTGTTGCGAACGGGTTGTTTGTGCCTGGGCCAGCCACTCCTGGACACTGGGATCTTGAGATGTGACCAGATCTGATTTACATTCTTCCTTTTCCTGTACAGCTCCCTGCTGTAATAAAGAAAAAGAGGGTATGTGTGTGGAATATGAGTAGGAAATACAAATAGAAGTAGGTTTGCTATTTGAAGTGTACATTTCTGGCTTCTTAGCATAATGATTTATATATAGATTTAAGGCTTCTAAAATGGGAATCTGGGTTTCTAAAGAAAGTTTACACAGAAGACAAAGCAAAAATGGATATAAAAGAGGAAGACATGACACAAAAAGTTGTCTTGATGTAGAGAATATCATCTTTACAAGACACAGCTCTCTTTATAAATATGAAGAATTCATCTGGGAATGTAGGAAGTTTGTTTACCATACCTTGCTTACAGTGAAGCCTATTTTATGCTATTCAGAGTCAGATTTGTATCAAATTATTCAAAACAGCTTCTTAAATTATTTCCACATGTCACACCTTGTTATTATTCAAGTTTAATATAAGAAATTACATAGGACTTTAATTCACTAATTTATATCAGAATTGGAATGAAAAAAGAATGACATTCCTAATTTTAATGTTTTGTTTTATTTGGCAATGTGATTTGGTATACTGATCAAAAGTAAGTTTTATTTACATTCCTCTACTACTGATCAAAAATAAGTATCTCAGCAAAAATGTCATATGTTTTATCATTTAACTAAGAATCAAATAAATAATAGGACACACACGCCAACGAAAGATCACAGATATTTGGAACAAACCATCTTGTTGAAAAAAAAATGACAAGGTAGATATTCTAAATATTTCAAAAAGGTTTGAGATGGTATTTTGTATGAATGAACTGCAAATTCAGCATACTAACTTTTCTATATAGAAAAATGTATTCCTTAAAATTATATGCTGCCCATAAGCAAACCAACCAATCTGGCAGATGATATCCTAATTCAAAAACTATGTTTAG
This sequence comes from Pseudonaja textilis, assembly GCF_049901715.1. NCBI lineage: Eukaryota > Metazoa > Chordata > Lepidosauria > Squamata > Elapidae > Pseudonaja > Pseudonaja textilis. The sequence goes on along the minus strand of NC_141990.1, from coordinate 80,948,344 downwards.
AAATGAGAAGCCTTAATGTGCATTGGCAAGTCCTTGCATATATTGGATCCATAATGATCACAGACAACATCCATATGGAATTGTTATATCAAATAAATACTCCAGAATTAAAATGTACACCCTTATTCAGTTAAATGCCCCTACTAATGAAAACAGGTCTTTCCTCATCTAGCTCCCTATGTAAACAAAAAATGCTGCATTAGAACAAAACACTACTTGCTTCTTTCTCTCTGGTTTTAACCAATTAACCAGAAATTAGTAACTCTATTTGATGTATGACTTGATTAATGCTGATTTTTATGTCAAGGCTACAGTATTTGAAAATTTGTCCAGAAACAAAAAATACTCAGCAGAACAGGAGGACAGACCATTTACTATACTGGTTAAGGCACCAGACTAGAAACAGGAGACTATAGATTTCAGTCCCAGTTCCAACTGGATCACTTTGGGCCAGCCACTCTTTTTTAGTCCTAGAAAGAAGGTGAAGGCGAACCACTTCTGAGAATCTTGCCAAGAAAACTTACGGACTGGTCAAAGCCAGTTGCCAAGAGTTAAGACTGAATCAAAGGTGTGTCTACACGCATGCACAAACACACAGAGACAAAAGTAGAAAGTGGGGAATAAAACTGAGCTAGTAAATCAGCTCAGGCAGTTTATTTAATTATGTTAAATATTACAAAAAAGAGACACAGAGAGAGGAAATGTTATCCCAGAGTATAGATTCTTAACAGTAAACACTGTACTATTCCCCAATTGCTACATATAAATCCAAAAAATACATTTAAAACCTCCTTACCTGGATGTTGATCTGCTTGTCATGAAGGATTCTCTGTAGTTCCAGGAGACTTCCCTTTAGTGTTCTGAGTTTCAGTGCCAGTTGCTCAGCCTCATCCTTGGTTTGAGCTTTTCCTTCCATGAGGAGGTTTTCATTGTGTACAGACAGCTCAGACAAAGTCACCACCTTCTGCTCAATTTCTACAAGCATATTCTGAAGCAGCAAAAACAACGAAGCAAATTCATACATTCCGAAGCATCCATCAAAAACCTACCTCATCATTTCTTCAACAAAGAAAAGCAAACAAAAATTCATATTGTTGCTGAGTATTTTCTCCCCAGCGTTCTTGGAAACACGCTTAAGATATTTTGCATTTATTTTTCACTTGTAAAAAAAAATCTTCAAAGAAATCAATTTTGTTCAAATAGAAAGACAAATGTATGTTGGATGTCACCGTTGCTTATATGCTTATTTATGTTCCATTTCTTTAGTGCAGCAATCTGGCAGACAATGACATCCCTAGATTATTGTAACAGGCCGATCTCATTTAGTTAGGACAGCTTGTGTCTTATTTTTCTGCTTTGTGTACTTCTGCACTTCTCACCCTTCCTTCCCTCATTGCTGTCTTGAATTGATAAGCTTCTTCTCACAGTGGATATTTCTGATTGGTGCAGAAATGGCCTAAGATCCTCTGCATAATCTTCTTTCATTTAGTACTACTTAATCTCTGGTATATTTATTTTGAAATGCAGATAATTTATTTATATGCAGTTTAAATATTCTGACACTGATGAGCTTAATGATTTCTGGATTAAATTATTTGCTATTTGAATCACCTTATATTTTTATAGAGTTCTGATGTTAACATAAATTTGAGGCAGGCTAGCAGTTTGTCTAAAACTGTACTCAAAGGCAATTATGTAATGAAACAGATGTGTGGTAGAAACTACAATGAAATTAATATGGTGCAAATTATGTAGTTGTGTCATTATACAACAAGTCATTCTCACTGCATGCAAAGATATCATGACATATTTGACATTACTCTCTCCCATTACAAAAAAGAAACAGGTAAAATGAAATAGGTTAAGCCAATTCTTTTTCTAGAATATCCTCCAACTAAATACTTATCTGCTTTTATAAAGACAACTTTATTAGGATCTTCATAGATTATCTCTCATTTCTTATGTAAATCAGATCACAAGAATATACTGACGTGTATCAGATTTTATAATAATCCTTGCCTTTGCTTAAACAAAGTCTTGAATTTTATGCCTCCTGCTAATCTCTTCTCCAAAGACAATCATTTAGATTGTCTTTATCTTCCCTTTTAAAACTATGTGGAGCTTATTATTATGTTCAGTTTATTTTATGAATCTGTGGATTATTAAACAAACCATGACCATAAATCATGGGCTGATCTTGACTTGTTTCAACAAACTACAATTTCAACTAATCAGTTTAAACTTCTTCAATTTTTAAAAAATATTTTTCTCTTCATTAATTATTTATAACTCTTAAGGTTTAAAGCATAACATTTTCACTATTGAAACATTTAAAAACGACATGCATTATAACTAGTCTTTATTGTATGATATTTTTTATCCTCACCCATCTAACTTGTTACCAGAAATAATGCCCTGTCATTTTATTTTATTTTGACACAATTAAAACTGGCCCTACGTTGATTAGAGTTGACACTAATTTGATGGCACATAATCAATAAAAACAGCATTTCTGTTGTGGGTAATGTTAATTTAATAGCGCATAGGAAATCTCTGTTAGCTACAGCAGAAATAATATTTAAATATAAAGCAATTTTTTTAACCTGGCAATCAACCAACTGAGAATCCATATCCATAGGCTCCTCATCAGTCACCAATGTAGTATTTAGAGATGCTTGTGTGTTCAGAAGCCAGTGATCAAGTTCATCTGCCTCAGAGCGATACCTTTGCAGGGCTTGCTCTTGACGTTGTTCTTCTAGTTGCTCATTGAGTTTCTCCTGTGAATTACACACTATTATTTTAATGTATTTGTTTTCAAATGTCTGCCATCTTATTAGGTGATCTCCCAGCCTGTGGGCCATATGCGTCAAACTCCCAGCCCACATGAGGGATGCGTCACACACTGGCCACACCCGCGCCCGGTTTAAAGAAGGGGGGGAAAGTCCCAATACGTCAAGTGATGCCATCATGACAACTCCTGTCCTAGGTGAAAGGTGTAAAAATAGTCAAGATAGAAAAAATAATTTCTTTTTTCACATATTGAGTTCTTTGAGGAGAATGCGAAGGAAGTTGAAATGGGCTAAACAGCTGGCAGAAGGGAAATGTTAGCCTGAAAGAAGGAAAGGGAGAAAATGGCTAGCATGGATTGGATTAAAGTAGTTTCAGATTTCTGAAGATGTGCACATTCCTGGGCAATAAAAGGTCACCAAAGAGGAGTTAGCATGATGGACAGGGAGAAGATAACAGTTTGTGAGATCAATTTATCCCAGTCCACAATTCCCAGGAGAGAATAATAATAATTCTTTTGCTGGCCATGAGATTTATTCTTAACACATAACCTTAAGTTAAGTCTATGCAGGATTTACTAATTGCTGCACTGTGTGAGATGTTGACCCTGCCCTGCGGGAAAAACAAAGAGAACCACTGTTGCTTCTGCAGCGATATTGCAGAAAGGGAGTTTCTCATGTGCAGCAAACTGTGCAACTGAAGCATGAAGGAGTCAGGACTTAGTACAATGAAAACCATCCAGCCATGGTGTTGTTGGATTATATAGTTGGAAAGTGTCAGCTTAATCCATCAACATGTCTGCAGTCCCCTTTGAAAAATGTAATTTATATTACTGAACTGTGTTAATTAAAACATTATTTCAGCATCCTGGTACCTCAAGAAGCTGCTGTTTCCCTGACGCTTTCATCTTAATAGTGGCCATTCTCTCTGCTAACACGGTCAGCGTGGATTGCAGAGCCAACTGCTCAGCACCATCTGCCTCTAAAGGTTCAGACACCAATTCCTCCGCCAATGAGGTTTGTAGCTCACTTATTTCCTCTTGGAGCATCAGAATTTCATCCATCAAAGCCTATTAAAGACAGAAGTTAAACAGGACCAACTCAGTCACATTATTTGGTGGGGGGGCATGTCTTAAATCTATTAATACGTTTGAACAGCTGAGTTCCGATGAGAGCAGGTAGTCCTCAACTTACAACAGTTCATTTGGTGACCGTTCAAAGTTACGACACGGAAAAAGTGACTTATGACCAGTTTTCACACCTACAACCATTACAGTATACCAATATGATCAAAATTTAGATGCTCAGCAACTGGTTCATATTTATGCTGGTTGTCGTATCCCAGAATCAGATGATCCCCTTTTGTGACCTTCTGACAAGCAAAATCAATGGGGAAACCAGATGCTCTTACCAACCATGTTACTAATTTAACAACTGCAGTGATTCACTTAACAACTGTGGCAAAAAAGGTCAAAAAATGGGGCACAATTAACAAATGTCTCACTTCGCAACATAAAGTTTGGACTTCATAGTGGTCATAAATCGAAGACTACCTGTATTATAAACTGAGTAGCACATGCCATTGGATCCTGTGTATAGTACCACAGACGAATACAAGATTTAATTGCTTTCTTTAAATATTCACTTAAGCATAAGGTGACCAACTTTTTTACAATGAAAAGGAGGACACAAATAAATTGATGAAACAAAACAAAGCCACTTGCGTGCGGCACTCTCTCTCAAAACAATTCTCCTGTGTGGAGCGCATGCGTCTCATAATCGCATCTTGCCACACTGTACCGAGCCTTGATGAATCATCATGTCAAATACAAATATGTCACATCACACACAACAGATCAGAAAGGCATCGATCAAATACGGAGATTTACAGATTAGTCTTCAAATATCAAAAAGGAGGACATACAGGAGGACACTTTTCGATAGAGGACAGAACTTACAAAAGGAGGACTGTTCGCCCTAAAGGAGGACGGTTGGTCACCTTACTTAAGCATCTAGGCGCATCAGAACTACAGAGTCATAAAAGCAGGCCAAAACACTCTATTAGGAATTGATACTTATGTCACAATATGTTAATTTATTTAAAATCAATGAGTTAAGATTCAGACTTGTGGCACCTCCACATAAATAAATGACCAGTCCAAATTTCTCCTCAATTGCTCCTGTATCCTCTACTTTAAGGTCCATTCTCTGTAGCACCCAGTCAGAGCCCTCTCTAGTAAGCCAATGGAATGGTGGAAAAAACAACAGCCCTTCCTTTCATAACAAAGGGAAAAGACACTCCCTCTTTCCAGGCTCCTTTGAGGGACTAGAAAGGATAAAGATGGATGGTGATGAAATAGAAGGATGGGGGAGTGCACAGAGAGGTTAATTGCTTTACTTGATGATTCATTCAAACAGACTTGTTTGAAGATTATATGGGCCTCCCCAGCCTATCTGGAATGAGATCAAAAGTTCAATTCATTTCTCTACTTACACTTTACTACAGTAAAAACAAACATAATGAATGAGCACTTGGCAAATACGTAATACCTTTAAAGTAATATCCTTTTCCTTTTAAAATACTTGTTTTTCTAAAAAAAAACCTTTCATCACTTTCTAAAAGAAACTGAAGAATGTGTGAGATAACCTTGCCATACAGTTGGATCTGAAGACAAGGGACCTGAAATTGAACCAGAAACAACTTTGTAATGTGCTTATTTATTTATTTATTTATTTTACCTGGTGGCCAGCCATCTGGCTTTCTGGACTGTTATTATTGTCTAGAGTGTCATTCAATTTCACCTCAACGGCTTCCATTTTTGTTGATATAGACTGAAGAGAATCTTGATATTTCTGTTGACGTTCAAGGGCTTCATAAAGTGTCCGCTGTTTTTCACTAATCTAAAAGGAAAAATTATTTGTAATTAGAGATTAACATTTTTGTATTAAATAATGAGAAAATGCGGTGAACTAACAATATTTTAATGAAAGTACATTTTAACAAATGTCATTAAAAGGAAAAGGAAGCATACAGATATATTAAATGTGTATAGGTTTTTTTTAATGCACATACAATTCACTGCTTAGTGATTTTACCTTAGGATTTGAAATGACATACTACTGCAGAGTTTTTTTTTCATTAACATTATTACATGAAATTTATATTGCCAAATTGTTGCAAAACAGCTCTCAATCTAAAACTATAATTAAATTGCATTTAACCTATATCAGGAGTGTCAAACTCGATTTCATCGAGGGCCGCATCAGGGTTGTGTTTGACCTCGGGGGCCTGGGAGGGTGTGGCAAGTTCCACGTCACTCATTGAGGCTCTGTTTTCAGCTGCGATGGTTTCTTGCAACCCTCTGCCAGCGAAAATAGAGCTTGCCCTCCTGATCACACTTAGCCAATAAAAGTATTCTATTCTATTTTCACTGGCAGAGGCACCACAGGCCGGTCCTTTGCTGTTTCCAGGGTGGGCCCATGGGTTAGATCTAAGCACCCTGTGGGCCAGATCCAGCCCATGGGCCTTGAGTTTGACATCCCTGGCCTATATAAACAGGAGTTTTTGCTGAACTTAACAGAAATTGCTTTGCATTTTTCTTACATAGTTGTAGTTTCCTAGTAATCTATCAACTAGAATATAGTGGATAAATTTAATGATACAAAACCTAATGTTTTCGTATTTCATATAATTTATTTTGCCATTACTCCTCCTCATGCTATATAGATTCATGATATTGGTAATTTAAAGTAGGCATGCAGCTGCTTTTATTTCTAGACATCCACATGTTGGCATGAAGTCACTTTTTTCGAATCCGACAAGTACCTGAATTATTTACTAATTTCAAATACTGTTTAACCACATCTGATATATATTTCCAAAGCAGTTGATGAAAAAGAAAAAAAACCTTAAATATAACAACATGAAATGAACACAATATAAAACACTTCATAAAAATATAGCAAAGGATACCTGGTGAATCTCTTTAAAAAACCAGTTTGTTATAACTTAATGTTTTGCTATAACTTTGTTATTTCAAAGAAAGACCCCCTAATGAAGATCTTTATGTATGGATAGCCAATATGGAAAAAGCAAACAGACCGCCTAATATTCTCACTTATTAAACTTGATGGACTTTAGGGTTCACAGTAAGATTTAAGTTTGAGAAAAAGAAAAGACTGGGAATCAGAGCAATTGGTCTTCTGTTTGTATAGTATAATCATAATATTCATTAATAATCCAGGAGCCACATCTGGAACTGAAGCTAAAGAGAGCCGTGGTGGAATGATGTGCTGCAGCCTAATTCTACCAACTGCCCACAGTTCAATTCTCACCAGCTCAAGACTGACCCAGCCTTCCATCCTTCTGAGATTGGTAAAATGAGGACCCAATTGGTGGCGGCAATATGTTGACTCTGTAAACCGCTTAGAAAGGGTTGTAAAGCACTGTGAAGCAGTATATAGATTTAAATACCATTGCTATTGCTAAAGCTCCAAATATGACCTGAAACAGCATTTACATTGTGAATTGCTCCTCCTGAATATTCCAGCCAATCAGCTATACCAAACTGTTTATTACCTTATAATTTTTGTTTTTCAAAAGTCAGTATTCCATGTCCAAAAACATGGTCAGCTCTCTCCCATTTTGGCAGCCTTGCCCTCCTTTATCCCTTTTCATATTTTATGGAGGCATGTTTATACTTGGTTTATGGGTAGTGCTATTTAGGATACATAAGAAATAGGGTCCTATTTCTGTGGAATTGAACAGATCAGGCCCACTTTGACTGTTTAAAAGTGTTTTGTGACTTCTGGAATTTAAAGTTGAAGAGGTTATTCAAGGCCTTGAAACTTTTTATATGCAAGTTTCCTCACAGTTCCAATGGAAGCTAATTTTCAATCTAGACAGTGTGTCTTTGTAAGTATTTACTCTGACATAAGAGCGAATCCCCATCCATATTAATGATAATATTTGCTCCATTCCTCCTCCAAAAGACTTACCACATTTTTCAGGGTCTCCCAAGAACGTTGCAAATCATCCAGTTTAGTACTGGAAATGGCTTCTAATCCTGGTTCATAAGATTCCTGAACAATCGGAGCGCTAGGCTGAATTTGGGATGCTTCTGTCTGCAACTGTTCAGCAGATAAGGCTTGATAATAAGCAATGTCCTATGAGCATAAGGTAAAATATTGTATTTTCAAAAGTGCTGAAAGTTCAGCTTCTTTCTGAAATTTTAAATAAATTCTAATTTAGTAGTAATGTTTTATAATTCCCATTTATGATGGTTTATAACAACATTTTATTTTCTTCCCATCATTTTAGCATGTGCTTTTTATGCAAAAAAAACACCACCACTATACTTTGGAACAACTTTGGAGAGGGCTATGACCAATTTAAGCAAGCACAGAACTGAAGAATTATAAATTTGCCAATTTAACATGAGTGATAAATATATAGCACTGCATCCCAGTGTTCCAGGAAACCTCATTAGCGAGACAAGAATTTACTTTAAACACTCACATGCTATTTTAATATACATAAAGCCAATGAAAAAGATAACATAAATATTTGGTTTCAGATGTTACATGTATATTTATGATACCCACTTTTTTCATTAGTTTTTCATTAGTTGCACTGCAAATAAGATTTATTTCCTAAATAAGTTTCTGATATATCATTGACAACTATTTTAACTTTTTTCCCTTTAAGTATTTCATGGTTGTTTTAGATGTAAGCTTTGAATTTAGATGTAAGTTTTAGATGTAAGCTTTGAAACACTGCTCTGACTCATTTGGAACAATGGGAGGTGGGGGAGGGCTATGCGAGGATGCTTTTTGTAGATTTTAGCTCTGCATTTAACACAATTCTTCCATATAGACTAGTGTCTAAACTTATAGATCTTGGGCTTTCTTTTCAGTCTGGATTTCCTGTCTGGCCACTTTCCAAGGGTCAGATTAGGTAATCATATCTCTTTTTAACACTGGTACGCCACAGGGTTGAGTCCCTTACTCTATACTCTTTATGTACATGACTGCATTCCCATTCATGCCAGTAATACTATTATTAAATTTGCAGATGACACAACAGTGGTGGGACTCATCTCTGGGGGGGATAAGTCTGCCTATCGAGATGAGGTGGAACGGTTGCTTTCATAGTGTGGAGACAATAATTTGGTCCTTAACACTAATAAGACCAAGGAGCTTATAGTGGACTATAGAAGGAACAGATCAGACATCCAGCCCTTGCTTATCAATTGTGACTGAGTGGAGCAAATGGTCAGTTTTAAGTTTCTGGGTGTTGCCATAAAAGAGGACCTAACCTGGGGTGCTCACATTGCAGCACTGGTCAAAAGGGCCCAGCAGAGATTATACTACCTGACACTTCTCAGGAAACAATAACTGAATGAAAAACTGCTGGTGACCTTCTACCTCTGCACCATAGAGAGTATTTTAACTTATTGCACCTGTGTATGGTTTGCCAATTGCACAGTGGCAGATAGGACAGCATTCCAGAGGGTTAACATCATTGCCCAGAGGATATGGGTTGCCCTCTCCCCTCTTTGGAAGAGCTTTATAACTCCTGCTGCCTTAAGAAAGTTCAAAACATTCTTAAAAATCCATCTCATCTTGGACACCCTTTTTTTTGAATTATTACTATCTGGCACACGGTACAGAATAATAAAAACAAGGACAAATGGGATGAAAAACAGCTTCTTTCGCAGAGCAGTAACTATATTGAATTCTACTGTATAGTGCAGTATTGTATTAATGCAATATCAGGGGTTTTAAATTCAATTGTATAGAATGTGAAGGATGTGCGTTTGTGTTTTATTTTTATAGTTATAATGTATATTGAAGATGGCATTTAGTTTCGTTGTACGAGGTGCAATGACAATAAAGTAACTAAACTAAAAAACTAAACTAAGCTGAATTGTCTTGATACAACAGCCAATCAGATCCAGTTTTTTCACTGACTCTAGGATATTTACTTCTAAGATTATGAAGGCATCCATTCTTCCTTCCACACACATATTTTTTTCTGTGCTACTGGCTACATTCAAATTATGATAAAGTTATGTTAAGTATGATAACTTGAAGGTTATGATTCTAGAGTTCAGTTTTTGTTTCATCATTCAAAAACACTTTATTCCAAAACATTTCAGGTTTATCAAGGTTTTATTTTGCATATTTGAAATGATGCCTTTTATTATGACATTTGCTTCTGACAGTTCTCATGAAGGTCACTGTTATATGAGACACTCTGCGCCACAGACCAATGGACAGTATATCACTGAATTTTTCAGCATGTCCTTTGCAATGAAAGCTTAGTTTTAGACATCTAGATTTTCCTAGCCTTCAAGCAAATAACCTAATTTAAAAAATGAAGGCTGAGAAAAAGGCTGCATATTTCAGCAAAGTAAAGTTCTAAAACAAACTTGTGAAATAGCTAAAGGAAAGGTAAAGTTTTGGATTATCCTTCACAGTTCCACAAGTTGAATATTACTGAAAATCTGTAGGAAGATCTCAAGTATACAATACATGCAAGGAGACATCAGAATCTACAACTTTCACTATTTTACTCCATTTTATACTTCTTTTCATTGTAAAAAGAATGATACGAAATGATTCCAAAATACTTTTGATGGATAGAAGGCCTGCCACTATATGTACAGACATATGCAGATATATACCAAATGAACTTTTCTATTGAAATAAAAATGATGCAAAGAAAACAGCTGAAATCATATGAAAAAAAATATTCCCGCATAAACAAAACAATGAGAAACATCGTATCTCTTTCTGCAACAAAACCTAATGACAGAATCAAGACAAAGAGATAATGAAATAATTCTAACATGTTAGCATAAAGTTGTGTTTTCACAGAGTCTTTTATAATGTTGATATGCTAAACTAATTTTGAAAGTGAGAATGAATGGTGATTTCTTTATGATAAAATAAAGGTTCTATATTTGTAAATGATCTACACTCAGCGTTACTGAAAAAATGAGACATTGTACACTGTACGAGGACCACAGATGTTTGCAGACAGCACAGACGAATGGATGCTGAGGGAGATACCTGATTAACAGAAGCATCAGCATTAGCCACAGGTGAAGGAGAGCGACAGGCAGGAGGAGAAGAGATCTCACTGTTGCTTCCCTCTTCCCCAGATTCCTCAGTAACTGGTGACAGAAGTGTGTGACAGCGACCAGCAGTCATCTGCCATGGGAAATGCATCCCAAAGGACAGGAAGATCATTCAGATACCAGAAAGACTTTCCATTTCATCTCTTCAAAAATGTAGTTTCATCAGAACATAGTTTATAAGAGACTATGGTCCCTTCTCAAACCTGCATACAGACCAACTATAAAGAAGGAGATTACTTCTACTCTTCATGCTTCTTGATCTTTGAACCTAGGTAGGTTTTGGCAGGCAAAACATTCTCCACCTCTGTATCATTAGCTGTGCCTGTCAAAATCTCTTTCATACAATCAAATTTTTCTTTTTCTTTTTTTTCCTTTCTCCTGATGATCATTATGTATTCACTAAAAGTATGTTAGTAAAGCTGATGAAGGATGAATTTCTGAGGAATTTATGTAACAGTTCTATTTGAAAATTAATACAGCCACAATAATGATAAAACACAGGTATTAATTCTACCAAGAAGGAAACTACGTGGGAAAAATTACAGAGAAAAACTAGAACATATAGCCAAAAACAATGCAGCTTTCCTCCACTTGAACCTGCAATATTGGGATTATATGGGATCCTTAAGCTCCTTTTTGTATCCTTGGAAATTCAGCAACATAATGAAAATCAGTCATATATTTTTGCATGCATCCTTTTATATGGATACCACTGAAGTAGCTCTAACCAATTTATGTCATTATTTCATCCACCGTTGCCTTTCTTTCTGCACAAAAATTTTAAGCACAGACCCCTATCACTACTACTTGGGAAAACTATAAAAAAGAAGCTGATCAACAGGTAAAAATAAATATACAAAATTTAAAATAAATATAAAAATATAAAAAGACTGAAAACAATCATTTAGCTCCATTCAACTCATTCAAGAGGAGTTTCAGTCATCTAACATCATTTTATTTTTCCCTCGCTACCTATATTCCATCAAACTTCTCCAGCACCCATTTAAGGCATCTTATATGATGGAGCCTAGGAACCAAACAAAAATGGAGAAATCGAAACAGTTAAGTCCTCCTTTATTGGAGTTCTTATTGAGATTCCCAAAATCTTTTATTGAGATTCCCAAATTCTCAAAAGCACCTTCTCCAGTGATTCCCAGGCAAAAACAGATGAATTGAATATTAAACTATCACCATATCATTAGACATCAACCAAGACATAGCTAGAAGAATTGCCACTTATTGCCCGGTAGTAATGAAGATCCCAGAAAACACGTTTAATTTTGTTCTGTAATTTATATTTTAAGTTTAAATTTTCTGATCTATGATCATAATAAAACGTTTTGATTTTAAATATGCTCTTCTGTTTACTGTTAATAGTTAACACTGGAACATTTTAATTAAAAAGTTTTAATTAAAATATTTTGGTATAAACTTCTGTAACAATTTACCACTGCTGCAGATGTTTAAATAATTTATACATAACATAACATTTTAGTTTAAATTCTTCTTCAGTTCTGCTTATGCTATGATATTTTAAAATTAGTTATTAGATGTAACCTTGTATTTAGAGTGAACAATTTACTGTTTTTAGTGCTCATATATAGTATGCATATTTTAAAAGGCTGACTTACACCCCTCCCATCAGATAGCTGACAAAGTTAATCGACGGATTTCTCTTCACTTTTTTGTTCACCTTACTGTTTTGCATAAACTGAGTTTTATTATCTATTACTCTGCAATATTCAGGCATCTCCTTAAAAGCAAGTAAAACAACTGAAATGATTGCAATACTGTTCACAATAGCGTGAGAAGTGATACTGAAAATAACAATCCTGACAGATAAATATGAACTACATGGTCATCGCTTACCATCACTACAGACGGGTGAGCACTATGTGCAGGGAGCATGTCTTCTGAATCCAACTCCTCCATTCTCTCTGAAAGGCCCTCCACCTCTGTCACTGTCAGCAGCATCGTAGCATGCTTGGCTTTCATTGTCAGCATCTTGCACTTTGAATTGAGAGATGCAATTTGCTCTTGGTAACCTTTGATCTTCTCCGCCAGCTCCTGAGAAAACCACAGGATCAGTAAAGGCCATAAGGAGTACAAGCTAGCAGCTATTCTGCTTCCGTTAGAAAAAAGCCCGGCTTGCTTCTTTAAGATCAGCCAATGAAATCACAGCTCTGTGTTTCAGACGTTCCATATTAGCCACAGCAGTAGCTGAACCCACAGGATGTTGATTGTGGAAAAAAATTACAAGTCAGGCTGCATCACAAGCACACTTAACCCTTGAACAGAGACAGCTATGCAAATGAGCTGCTCACTTATCACAGACAAAGAGATTAAGACGATGACAAAGACAAAGCATTTTCCACACAGGATTCTGCTCAAAACAGGGGAGGGACAGGAGGAATAATTTATGCCGTAGCCTTCCTGAAAGGCACCAAAACCAGCTGAACGTCTCCAGATACTACATGCCAGGAAAATGAGGTCATGCAATAACTGGAAGTATTTTTTTTAAAAAAACGGCTGTTTCTCTTTATACAATAGTCAATAGAGCAGGCAATAAAACACGAGGCTAACAAACACGGTCACTTTCCTCTTGCTGTTCTAATATGCTGGCTGTACAAATATAGCAAAAATAAATGTGGTTTAAAAAAAAGCCTTTTTTTGTGTGTGTAATTGCTTAAGTACAGAAGTAACTGGGATTACCTCATGGTTTTATTTAGAATTTTTTTTAAAAAACCAAACAAACTTATTTAAAACTAAAATCCATATATCAAAGCCTCTCTTTCTGCAGCAAATACACATTTAGGATTAGATCAGCTTAATGTTGACTCAACCTGGCTGGCACAGCAAATAAGGATTGCAAAACAAAGCTACTAGTGGCTGTTTAACCCTTTAACTCAAGTGCTTTGGGTTAGGCTTCTAATAAGTATATATAATGAGTTAGAATACAGTATTAGCTTCAGAATGCTGTACAGAAAGTGAAAGCAAAAATAGCTGCTGACTCTTTTCAAAGATTAGAAAAGTTGTATACACACATACCCAGAAACAAAATTAACTAGACATGGATATTTTAATTTCTTTACACGTGCTTTTGTCAGCTATGCTCCCAACTGTTATATAATAAGCTCCTTTATGTTGCATTTATAGTTCCTATAATTGCCCAAAAGATGAACTAGATAGAGAAGAATAAAATGCCATGGACAACTGCATTTCAGTCAACTGTAACAAGTTTAGTGTGAAAAGCTTTTGTGAGGCAAGGTTAGAAGCAAAACACCTGAGATGAGACTACTGGATAGGCATGAAGCACTATTTCTGCCTCCAAATGAATGGATCTCAACCCATTATGATACATAAGTAGGAGAAAGAAATGCAAGATTTGAACCTTGGCTTTCCTCTCTCCTTCTTTCTCTCTCTCCATCTTTCTGCTTGAGTCCTACAGATTCCAATCATTGTTTTCCTTCATATTGAAAGATTTTTTACTATCTGTGGTAAAATTCTTTTATCATTCTATAAATCTTTGTCTCTGAGCCTTTCAGATCAATTTGGGTGATAGTTCCCCAAACTTGTATACAGGTGGTCCTCGATTTACAACCACAGCTGAGCCCAAAATTTCTGTTGCTAAGTAAGATATGTATTAAGTGAGTTTTGCTCCATTTTATGACTTCACTTGCCACAGTTGTTAAGTGAATTACTGCAGTTGTTTAGCTAGTAACATGCTTGTTGAGTGAATCAAGGTTCCCCATTGACTTTGCATGTCACAAAGTCACAAAAGGTGATCACATGACCCTCGGACACTGTAGCTGTCATAAATATGAGTCAGTTGCGAAGCATCTGAATTTTGATCATATAACCATGAGGATGCTTCAACAGTCGTAAGTGTGAAAATGGTCATAAGTCTTTTATTTCCCAGTGCCGTTGTAACTTTGAACGGTCACTAAATTAACTGTTGTAAATCCAGGCCTACCTGTAATATAATCTGGCATATGGAGTACAGAGAACAATCCAGCAAATGGCAGGTATGCCCTAATAGACTGAATACCCTTTAAACTGTTTAGCCCAAATAGTTTCAACTTCTTTTTTGGAAAAGTAAAAAAAGGTCATGGTTAAAGATGATGCAAATTTTGTGGCAATTGCCTGATACAGAAAAGTCAACAGAGGAAAATGTGGTAGGGGCTGCTCACAGATGATTTTGCCACTGAATTGCCAAAATATATTTTATAAATTAATAGTGAAACATAATACATTTATCCACAAATTTATCATGTTTTGAGCTGATGTTTTGGGATAAAGTTGGAAGTTTAATGTTTTCATGAGTACAAGGATTTTGTATGATGATTGCTGCATATTAATCCTGTTAAATTTTATTTTTTTTGATATAGTATTTGATATATCTTATTGAGAACCATGGCCTGAACAACCTAAGTATAGTATAAGCAAGTATAAGTATAGATATAAATATCATCTTATTTTCCTGGATTATCCTAATATACTCCTTCATATACAGAGCTCAAATTGTCTTGAGTACAAAGAAGATCTGTAAGTAAATAAGTGAAAGAAATTCTTTACATATAACTGGTGCTTAATGTAAAAGCAAATATGGATACAGCAACATTTATACAGGTAAGTTGTATGCATCAAATACTCTTTTTTCTTAGCTTCTGACTATATAAAGAGGTTTTTCACATATAATGCATCCAAATAAAGAAAGCTCAGGGGAGAAATTGAGTATGTGTATTGAGATTGATTCATAGCAATTTTGAGAGGGATCGCTTTAGCCTCCATAGAAATATTCGCAATGTATCAAATTCTCAAGATGAAAATACATTTGTTAATGCCTTCATATTTTTGCCTTCAAAAACAGCTGTAGGCATAACCTGTTTCATTTTAAAATATTTCCAGTTAGAACAAAGTGAACTCATCATTTTTGTTGCCCAGCAGGTTTTTACACTTCTTATTTTACCTAAAATAATTCAGTGCAGTAAACAGAGAAACTAAGCAAAAAAACACCACCCATCCTGAATGAAAATATTGTATATGGTATATATTCTTTTTTTTTTTTGACATTTTGTTTCATCAAATTAATTATTTAATAATTATTTCACTGGGACTTGATACTTGAAGGACTACCAAACTTTTATTCCAAATAATAGTTGTGAATCCACTGTTTCTCACATGAAAAAGAATGTGCATAGTCTTAGGACTTATTTGAAATGATAATGAACTCTGGGGTATGTAGTTCAGCTCAGTCTGAATGTATGTTTTCTTCCTCTTTTGAGAGTTTTTATTGCTTAATCCCTTTTAATTTTTAATACATGAAGAAAATAATACGTTAGCTTGTAAGAGCAGTAAAAAAAAACCTTAAAACAGCTCAAAACCAAATGTTCATATTTTAGGGATGTTACTTTGCTTTAGCAACCACTCTGATGGTATTTCATTGCATTTAATATAGCAGCCTCCAATATCTTTATCAGAAAATACTGTTATATTAATAATAGTGGTATAGGGAGACCCAACTGACAATATTAAAATATAGAAGATGGTGCACCAAAAATGGAGACCAATAAATCCATTATGGCACATATTGCTCTATGTCATCAAATTGTTTCTCTAAAAGCATATCTAATATCCCCAAAGACAACTAAAAGTGAGGAGAATATAACTCTCATGATCTAAAATAACAAGTCTAGAAAACAGTTGATCATCAAAAATGGTCTCAGATGAATCGAGCCATAGTAGCCCTATTAAGAGCTGTTAGCAATTTTCAACTTCCTACTGTGAAAAAAAGACAAAATGATAAGATAGGAAAGCAAAGCAAAGTAATTTTCAGCATTTAAAAAACAAAAGTCGGCCTTGAATCACAGTTGTAATACCTCATGGCATGAAATCTGAGCTTCCAATTCTTGGATGTTACTTGTTGATATGGGCTTCTCTTGAATCTCGTGATGGGCTTTTTCTATCATTTGCTGCAGATGTTTCATCTCTTGTTCATATTGCTCATATTGTACTACTGCCTCCTAGAGAGAAAGAATAGATAATTGAGCCTGTAAAATAAGATAACCACTTCATTAACTTAGCGCCACCATTACAATCATCACCTAAAATGAGGAGGCCAAAGTTGCAATCTTATAATAGGATTAGCTGTGGTGGCACGGTGGTTAGAATACAGTACTACAGGCTACTTCTGCTGATTGCCAGCTGTCTGCAGTTTGGCAGTTCAAGCGCCACCGGCTCAAGGTTGACTCAGCCTTCCATCCTACTGAGGTCAGTAAAACGAGGACCTAGATTGTTGGGAGCAACATGCTGACTATAAATTGCTTAGAAAGGGCTGTAAAGCATTGTGAGGAGGTATATAAGTCTAAGTGCTATTGCTATTTATTTCTAAGTAGATATGTATTACCCCTTGCTAAGCAAGGCAGTTAAATGACTTTGCCCCATTTTACAACTTTCTTGCCACAGTTGTTAAGTGAATCACTTGTTAAGTTAGTAACACGGTTGTTAAGTGAATCTGGCTTTCCTCACTGACTTTGCATGTCAGAAGATTGCACATGATCACATGATCCCAGGACACTGCAACCATCATAAACATATGTCAGTTGTCAAGTGTTTGATTTTGATCACATGCCCACAGGGATGTTGCAATGGTCATGTGAAAACAGTCACAAGTCACTTTTTAAAGTGCTGATGTAAGCTTTGAATGGTCACTAAATGAAGTCAAAGACTGCCTACAGTGTAAACTATATTGAATAAATGTGACCAAAAATAGGCCACTTGCCAGATTTTCTCACTTCAGTTTCAACTCAAATCACTGGATATTTTTTTTCCTCTGCTTATGGTCCTTAGTTTAGCTCCTTTCACCCTTCACATAATGATACAACATGTCTATGTCTGGTTCATCCATTATCATTATTCACATGAGTCTAACATGCCACTAGTGACAACGTACACATTCCTTCTTCCAAAATACACTCATAACAACTTGTATGATACCAATTCATACTTTTCACATACATTTTAGCTCTTTCATTCACCACTAAACCTACAGCTTTTCTTCTGTAAATTCTTCTAATGGAAAGTCTACCACAGCTATTAGTTTGAGCCTTATTTTAACATACACTTGCCTGCATTATATTGCACTGTTGAATAGCTGTGTGCTGTAGATGACTGGCTTCCTCCTGCAGCCTAAGAGCTGCATGACATATTGGTAGAGTAGCGAGAACTTCTTCAGGGATCCGTAAAGCACTCTGACAAGCTTGGACTGCGTGAACCTTTGGCTTCAATGATTCCATTTCCAAAAGCAAATGCTAGAAACATTGAGCATACATAAGCAATGCTACTATGTGTGTTTTTCAAAAATGAGCTAAAAGTTAATTTAATTATTAATTCTAGATCTCAAATGCTCAAAATGAGTTTTATGGTAGAACATTTTAATACAATAATGAATGGGATAATAGACCTAAGAAACATGGTAATCTCAAAGATTCAAAGCAGTTGGAAGTTAGGCTTTAATAAATGTATCTGTTTGGTTAGTGGTTTCAGTTCAACATGAGACTAAAAATTGAAGTACAGGTCCTCATGTAGTGACTGCCTCACAAAGTAACAGAATGGTAATGAAACAATAATACCTACATTGCAGCAGGTCTGCAAAGCAAAAGAAAACCTGAAGTAAAATCACAATGCTTCATTTAGATACCATTTCACTTAATGAAGTAAGCAACAACTTGGTCCCAATTGTGCTGACTAAATGAGGATTGCCTGTATTCTGAAACACATATGTACACTACTCTACAAAACCACTGTGAACTAAGATAAACCTAGAAAGTCATTTCTGAATATAACAAACACCACAAAAGCCAATGCTTCTCTTAGCTCTTCCAACACCCAAATGGAAGTGGCCAAACAGATGGGTTAGCTCCACCGTTCAATATCAGGATGATTCTTATTATTGGCATTCATCCTAGAAATTGAAGGAGGGTTTCTAGTCTCAAAGTAACCCAGGAATTAATAGTTCACAACTGTGATTCTGCAAGTAGTATCTCAATGGTATGATCAATCTACCTGTCGGTGAGAAAGTTGTTCTTTCAGACTCAAACGACCAATTTCTGGAGATGTCAGAGTGGCTTGAGCTTGCTCTAAAGCTGTACGAAGAGCTTTCACCTCTGCTTCAAATTTCTTCATATCCTATAAACATAAAATGTGTAGCAGAAAATATGAGTTTCAAGCAAAACCAAAAAACATGTTTTCAGCATCTTAATGTTTTATGAGTGATAAATATCTACACACTTTGTGTCTTGCTTGGGGAGCCCAAAGGCATGCATAGCCATGGGAATGGAGAGCACCCTGAATGTTCCTTCATCTTTCAATTAATTTTTAAGAATGTTTCTAATCAACTTTTGCCCCTTTTTAAATTTTAAATTTTATGTTTTAACATTTTATTGTACACCGCCCGGAATCCCTCATGGAGAGAGATGAGTATTCCAAACTGTAATAAGTAAATAAAAAATAATTAATTAACACATATTAAGTACAATAGTAGGATACATTTCAAAAAATAAAAATGAATAGATACATCTAAATAAATTATATTAGCACTGTGTTTTCCTAACACAGTTCCCACAGATGATTTACATATAAAGTGTTTTCCACATACTTTGGCTGCATCCTGAATATTTTGTAGCCGCTGTTTGATAGCCTGCTGTAAATCCTCAATCTGTCTGTGAAGATCTGACACTTGCTGAGACATCTCTTCAGTGAAATACACACTTGCCAAGTATTCTGTTTTTTCATGCATAGTTTCAAGATCCCTAGGAAGCTCACCAGCCTCTTCAAACATGGTCTAAATTGTATAAAATAGATGATGTTTAACTTTTCCAGCTGGAACTGAACTAAATTTTAGTCTCAAAATTAATTTAATTATTCCTTCTTTAAATCAGTTATCATAGGACAAAATTAAAAAATAGCAGCTATAACTTTGATGAAATATCAATTGTATTCTGGAAATACATTTTTAATTTCTGCTAATACAGAAGCTTTTATTAGAGAAATGATATTGCAATTTCCTTGTTTAATGTTTCCTGTTATTATGTCTTGAAAAACTTATCTAGAATCACTCCATTACCTGAAAAGATGCTAAGAGAAAACTTATAGACCTGAACTCTAGGCAGATTCATCTAAGTAAATTAGCAACTTGGAATTTCCACTGCATGAAAAGCCTGATCTCAGACAAAGCTTCTTAGTAGCTTTTCATTAATCTTGAAAATACTGAATATTCCTATTAAACTACTGTCGATAAGATCACTTGCAGTCTGTGATCAAGGTATCTTACTTCCCTTACTAGGCCAATCATTGCCTAGAAGCCCAATTATCCAGTGTTCAGGGGGAAAATATTAAGAATGGCTTGAACATATGCTTTGGGATATGTCTATCCTTGTTTGTTTTATTGAAATATACTGGACAGATTTTGGAAAAATTTTCCATATGGGATTGCACTGCCTCAGACTTGCTGTGCAATGCTGGGGTTCTCCTGAACTCACAACTCCTGCTCAAACAGCAGGTGGCAATTGTAGCTAAAGGGGCCTTTGTATAGCTTTGTATTGTGTGCCAGTTATACCTGTTCACAGATTGGAAGGTTCTTCTTATGATCACTTGTACCCTAGTCATGCCGTATACTGTAATGCTCTACATAGTTGCCCTTGAAGAGTAACTGGAAACTTCAGCTGATGCAAAATGCAGTGGCATGGGCAGTTATATATGGCTCAAGAGTACCACACATTATACTGTACCTCTGCTCTGCAAGTGCATTGCCAGTTTGCTTCCGTGTCCAATTCAAGATGTTGGTTTTGACTTTTAAAGTCCTTTGTGACATATGGCTAGGATATGTAAGGAACTGTCCCTCCTCAATTATATCTGCTCTTCTTATAAGACATTGCAGAAAGGATATGCTGGGAGGTGGGGGGCTTTCGTCTGTTAGGGCCTTTTCTACCGAAGTGCCTCCCTTATGAAACATCTCCTTCCTTCAAACTAAGGCTGACCCCATTCCTATTGATTTTCTGGAAGTCCTTCAAAACCTGGTTATAGCATCAGCCTGAGGACCCAGGAAACTTCTAAGTGTGTGTGTATGTGTGAGTGTGTCAATGTGTGCATATACTGTATGTGTTTGTGTTATACATATTTTACAGAGGGGTTTTGCTTTCTGCAAAATGCAAGTCACTTTTTCATGAGATGGGTTGCCATGCAAATTTGATGAATAACAAATACATTCCCAAGACTTTAAAAAAAATCTTAATCGTTTGTAATTCAAGAAAGCCAAATCATTTTACATATCTGTAAGTTAGGACAGAAACTTCACAGATGGTTGGTACTAAACAAAACAAATCTCACTTGTTTTAAGAGATGCAGTAAAAAATACTTTAGTTTGGGATTGGAAACTTCTGCTTATAGCTTTTTTGATGCAGCAATTCTTGTATTTATCGCTATTAGTAAAAAAAAGAAAAGGTCTGTGGACTATTATTACCTGGTGAGACATAAATTGATTGCGAAGTATAGTAGCAGAATTCCACATTATGTTACCATGTAATAAAATCTTAGCTTTTTCAATCCATTTTATTATGGATTCTAGCATTTCATTATATTCATCTAAATGGGAAGCAGCCTGCAAAAAACAAAATTCAGCAGATTTGAAGAACAAATGTACACAGGACTTAAATCTGCCTTAGTATAATCAGTTACTCAATTATTTAAGTTCTTTAATATTTACATTTCTCAAGTGAAGTATTATTCTACTAAACAATTTACATTAAAATTAATGCATTGAATATGTGCATATTATGCATGTGTTTTATACAATTATGCTTCAAGTATTCAAATCTGGTATATAAAAACATTGACATTGGTAGGTGAACAGATATTTGTGTGAACGCTAGATTTAACTATGGTTGAAAAGAAGAAAGTGTGGATTATAGGTATGGCAATATCAGGGCATAGTAAAATAGTAGAATAGATATCAAAGAATTGGAGAAGATCATAAAGTATCAAGATCTGAAAATCAAAGTTGAAAGATTGTGGCATAAACCAGGTATGATGGTTCCAGTGATGCTGAGTGCCATACCAAAAAATCCAGGGTGACACTTAGAAAATCTGTGCATATTCATTCAACAATTACAAAAAGCCACACTGCTTGGATGCACACATGTACTATGCAGATACATAATGATATCCTAGGTTCTTGGGAAGAAGTTGAGGCATATGAAGGCCAATACCAGGTAAAGAACTGGCAACTGTGTTTTCATATTGCTATGTATAATAATAATAATTGTAATAATTTCTGGTAACTCTGATGTATTTGTCACGTATTTGCATTAATTAAGGACTGTTTTTTTAAAAAAGAAGAAAGAAAATAACACAATTAGGAAACTGAATTTTGTAAAAACAGAATGGAGGATCATTTACAGAATCTGAGTCCTACATAAAGACTTTGTTCTACCTAACAGAACATACTCTGAATGATAAAACTTCAGAACATATCAGTTCAATATCATGCCATACCTGATTTAGCTTGGATGCTCTGTATTCCGCTTCCCTAATTATTTGTTGATGGAATTCTGTCAGTTTATTAATTTTGCCAGTCAGTTGTTTACCTAGCTGAGGATTCTGCTCTGCAAAGCTTTGGACAGCTGCCTCAAGTTCCAAAAGCTTTATGTTACAGCTGTCTAATTCTTCATCCAGGTTCTGTAGTAAAGGAGAATATTTTAGTTATAAGAAATCTGGTGAAAAGTTATTTGTATTCAGAATTTATGTTGCCTTTATCTTTTTTCATAATCTTTATTTTGTCAAGCAGCTCGGCCTTTTTTTTTAATCACACATGGGGAAAGGAAAACATGTTTTATTGCCACCTATAGTCCATTTATGGCTCAAGAAAGCAAGGGTGTTTGGCAACTAGTTTGCAATTATATCACGCATCCCATATGATTGTCATTTGCAAATGACTGACAAGCAAAGTCAGTGGGGAAGCTAGCAAGAAGTCACAAATGTCAATCATGTGGCACTGTGCCAAATGACTGTGTTGGATTCATCTAATGAAGGCTGCTGGGACTGCCATTATGAATCAATGCATCCATGTGATGTCATGCTTTGTCTGTTTCACTTAGCAATGAAGTTCCCAATCTCAATTACCACTGTTAACCAAGGAGTACCTGTACTACTACACACATTCAGCTGTTCCTACAAGTAATGACATGTTAATCCATCATGATTAAATCTATTTTATACTAGAGTACCTCATAAAGTTGTAACTTCCTGATATTGTAGTTCTGACGACTGCTGCCTCTCTATTTTTAATGGATAAAATTACACTCTCAACATTTCAGTCAGAATTCATAGAAAAAGGCCTTTTTCTAATCTTATGAAAGATAGTTTTGATTCCATCACATTCTTAAGAAAGGAAAATTAAATTTTAAACAACATATTTTACCTTTTGATCTCTTTTAGCTTGTGTTATATTATTTGTCTTCTCTTTCAATTTCAGTTGAATTAAATCAAGCTCTTTGGCTACATCTTGAATTTTGTGGTTAAATTCTTGATTTAATGTTTTGTGCTGCTGAGCTTCTTTTACTTTGGCTTCAATCTGCCAATTGAAAAAAAAATCAAATTTAAAAAAAGGAAGGAAAACAATTTTACAGTGCATATTATCAAAGACAATGTTATGATGTTTCTTAAATCAGAAAAATTACATTACTGGAACATATGATAGAGCCACAAACATTTATAATACAATAATGAAAACAATACATTACAATTTAGAGATTATTGGTGTGTTTTTCCTATTCTATCAGAAATAATAACTTAATAATATTCAGTTGAGGACAGAACTTTTCCTTTTAGTACAGGAAAAAAGCCATGGAAGTTTATTGTAAGATAGGAACACTGCAACAAAATTAATATATGCAATTACATATACAGTACTATGAATTACTATGCATGTGGACCTCATCTATCAAGGAATTCTGGCTGGTGGGTTTTAGGAGAAGAGCCTTTTCTGCTGTGAAACATTGTTTCCCCGAGGTAAGATACAGACCCAATCTTTTGGCCGTCCAAAAGGCCTGAAGATCTTGCTCTGTCAACTGACCTGGATCCCCAATGAAGATACATCATTCTGGAAATGGGTTCACGAATCCCATCTCCTCCCCTGGTGCATCTTGCTCCTTTTCTTAATCTTGTTAATTTTCAAGTAATGTAATGTTATTATGTGTTGTTTTAATGTTTTAATTGGTTTTTAATGATAGTAAGCCACCTAGAGTCACCTCCAGGTGAGATGGGTAGAATATAAGTTAAACAAATAAATAAACAAATAAGCATGCACAAAAATGGAAAAATTCAACATTACCCTTCATGGAAGAATGGTTGATAAAATTGACAGGCTGACTTCTTTGATAACAGAAAGGACAATAACTACATTTTTTGGTGCCTGAAAACCTTATGGGTTTTTTTGTGTAAAAATGAAGAAAATGAACTTGTGATTTATGATTTTGATGACTAGACAGAATAAATTATAGGTGGAAGAGAATTATAATGTAGAGCAGGGGTGTCAAACTCAAGGCCTGGGGGCCGGATCCGGCCTGCGGGGTGCTTAGATCTGGCCCATGGGTCTGCCCTGGAAACAGCAAAAGGCCAGCCTGCGGTGCCTTTACCAGCAAAGGCAGCCCTTATGAGCTCCGTTTTTGCTGGCAGAGGGTTGCAGGAGGCTCACATCTGAAAATGGAGCATGCAAGAGCTATGTCTGTGCACTCTGTGCTGGGTGTATATATAGTATGTATACATAGTGATGGTGGTGTGTCTAACCATACCACAGGTTAACTTTATATACAAAAAGTATGCATACTATAGAAGTAGAGTTTTATTGAAAATTAACATGGATCATCACCAAATTTATAGTTGCCATGGAATAGTGGGGAGTAGATGATAGTTATGTGGTGTAGATGATTTTGTTACTTTTGCATTCATTAATTTACCACTACAGCTTAGTTCAGTGACCCTTGTGAAATTTTAGCACTGAAACCTGCTGTAAAATTGTCATGTTAAATGATTTTTACCTGCTCATGTATATTTACTAGTGCCAAGCCTGCTTCTGCTAACTGAAGAGACAGCTCAGAAGGTAAAATGGTATAAAGTCCCAAGTATTTATTCTGCTGCTGTTCAGCCATTTTCTCAACTGCTTGACGGTGCATAGTGGCATCATTTAGGAGCATCTAAGGTATATGGAGGATAAAAAAGAAATATACAATGTGGCTTGTTCCACATTAAATCTGGCATAGAAATAAATTTTGATACAATTACAAAGTATTTTTAATTGGCTGTCACTGTGCTCAGACCACTATATCATCTTTATGTTTAAGCCTTTCATGGACAGCTATATGGATTCTGCACTGATTTTTATGCATAGTAATAGCTTCTCATTGAGTTACTCACAATAGGATACTATAGCATCCTGTGATTGTTATAGAAAAAAAAACCACAATAAAATAAATAGAAATTGTTGTGCCAGAATGTTGTGACATACATCATTAGTTCTCTACATTATTAAAATAGTTCTTTAGGTGAATTATTAATTTTGAGGTATGTTCTAAGATATAATTACAAGTTTTAATATATGTGCTGCTGAATTGAGCGTATGTTTTGTAGCTTGTACTATTGTAGCATTCTATAGATATACACACATTACTTTCACATATTCACAGCATGAACTTGTATTCAATAATTGGTATATGTTTGGCATACCTGAAGTTTTTCAAGCTGAGTATCACTTTCTATTGTAGGATTTAATAAATATTCTCTTCCTTCCTGTATCCAAGTTTTTACTTTATTAATCTCTTTTTCTACTTCTTCACGTTCCTTTAATTCTTGTTTAACCACTTTCTCACTTTTTTTCACCTTCTGTTGCATGCTTTAAAAATGTTTAGATGTTAGTTCATATATTTCATCTTATATAATGTCTGAAAATATTACTGTAATCAATGTAATTTACAAAACTAAATTAAACTAAAACTAAAACAAAACTAAAACAAAATATGTAACAGGGATGAAATTTTATTTTAGGGTTGTAATACAACAACTATGATTATTGTCATTGTTATTTAATAGGCAGGATTATAATGCCAAGTTTAACCATTACTTTTTTCTATCAAAATTCTTCTAGATTCTACAATATTTGGCAAATAGGCCTGAGGTAAATATGGAGGACAGTAAATCAAAATTGGTAGTTTTCTTCTTTTGCAATATCTTCTTGGCACTTTATTACAAGCTGCAGACTGCCAAGCAAAGAAACAAGCTCACTTGTATAGGGCTTTTGAATAACTCTCACATTCAGCAATAGTGGAAAAATACAGCTATGGTCTGATAACTATATTTGCACACTGAAGTAAACCCAATGTTATGCAACCCAACATTTATATAATCAGAATATTTTTTTTCTCCTCCTGCAGCACTGCTTTCCAAATCTACTTTGAAGAATTTGTTAAAATTCTAAAGCAGATTTGGGGGTGTGCACTAGAAGTTGTAGAATGGAACATGACATCAATGCTGCAGATTCCACTATTCTGCCTGTTCTGCTATAAGGAGAACACAGAAATATAAAATGTTTTCTTACTTATGGCATCTGTCTTGCATTGCTTTGATTTCTTGCATGATGGGCATTTGTTCCTGGGAACTAGGTGTTATTTCTATATCTTGGAGCAAACTAAAAGAATGCTGCTTGAGAAGACCCAAGGATGATAGCTGCTGTTCGAGTTCTAGAATGAAATTACTGTGATAATCTAGAAGATCCAGAAGTTCATTCTTTGAAGCTTTTTCTACTGAGCCCTCTGGTAAGCGTTCGTGCAGCTGATCAAGTGTCTCCGTTGCTTTTTGCATCTAAAGATAACAATTTTAAACAAAAAAACCCCCAATTTATTATTTTTTTAAAAGATATCATAACTAGACAGACACACGTGTAAAATTATAATCTATAATTTTCTCAAATTCAATATCTACACATTATGCACCAACTACACTGGGTCTGTCATGAGCCATCTTGGCCTCAGTGAATATGCTGTTACAATACACATGGGCATGCACACCCGTCCTACTTGTGTGAGCAGCCGGCAAGCATATGCACATACACTCCATTTGCATGAGCGGCAGACACACTTTCCCCATCACTTACAAAAATGGAGCTGCTTACATACTGCTCAAACTGAACGATCCTTCTCCGCCCACCACCCTGGCCCAGTCTGCAAAGCTGGAAAGGTTGGGGAACTCCAGTCTAGACAGCTCTTTCTCAACTGTGATTCCACAGAACCTTCGGGTTCTGGGAGAGGTGGTTTGGAGTTCCATAAGGGATTGTGCCATACAATGCTAGCATTCAGAGTGGTAGAAATTTTTACCTGCTGTGATTCAACTGCCAACCTGCCATTTTGCTATTGTTATAAACATTATAAAAGGTGGATTGTACAGATTAGAAGCAAATTGTATTGTGAAGCTTTGGGGAGGGGGGGAGGAGTTGTGATTTTTATACAGAGATTCCTCAGGATCTGGATATTATTTCAAGAGGTCTTCAAATTAAATTAGAAGAACTGTGTGGTATGGCATGCCTGACCTGATCATAGGATGCAAAAGATGCAACTAATCATATGAATGTTCTGAAATTAAGTTCCTTTAGCTCAGAGAGTCCTACTTGTTAAATGGAATTTGCCACTTATTTGATGCATTAAAACATTTGTTTGTTTCCTATTTGTTCAATGTAATTTAGATTCAAAACAATGGATGTGTTGCAATAGCAGAAAGTATGTCTGTTAAAACTAAGAGTACCTTTCTTCTGCATACCTCTATACTATACCCCTTTCTGTTTCATAGAGGTATCAAGAACCCAGAAGCAAAATAAAATATCAGAAAAATGCTGTTGATCAATGCATTGATCACAGTTAGCAAAATGGCAATACTGGATAAACAGTTTGAATATTAACCTTATAAATGCAATGTATAGATATGATGCATTTAAAGGCTACTAAGAATATTTGCAGACATTGAATACACTTTATCCTTATACCTTATCATTAAATGCATTCCATTTCTGCACTGATTCTTCCAAAATTCTTTCTTGCTCTTGGACAATACTTCTGAGTCTGGTCCATCGCTGCCAAACAGTTGTCATAGACCGACTTATGGTTGCCTTACTGACTATATTGCCTGTTTTCTCCAGGATGGATGCCTTTTCCTCCAGTGAAGTGATTGTCTCATGAAAAGAGTTCACCGTAGAGACTAGAGACTGAAAAAGCAAAGGAAATTATTTTTCCCGTTTCCAAGACAGCTTTAGAATTTCAAGCAAATGCATTATAGCAGAATCAAAACAAATAACCTTTGCTGCAATACTTTCCATTAGACATAATATTTACGTGTAAAGTTTATACTAGCAAGATGTAAATTTTACTGTATACAGAAGCATCCACTGTTTTTATATGTGTTAACAGATGAGTCGATCTAGGTCAAGGGTCTTCAAACTTGGCAAGTTTAAGACTTGTGGACTTCAACTCCCAGAATTCCTGAGTTAACATGACAGGAGAAAAATTCTGGGAGTTGAAGTCCACAAGTCTTAAAGTTGTCAAGTTTGAAGACCCCTGATATAGGTGGATCAATATAGATGTACAAATGCATTTCTGTGTATTCACATTCCAATGTAATACGTATTATTCAATACTCATCTTATAAACTATTTGGTTTAAATAGTACTTTAATAGTAATTTTACTGAATAGGTTTCAAAATACTACAAGCAAGTATGAAACAATTTTTTTTGCAATTGTGAAAGAGCATATTTGATTTTAAAATAAAATCAGTACTGAAATATTTTCACTTGCCTAAAAATAAAACTCTGATATTGAAAAATGCAATTTATGCAATGGTAAAACCATACCATAAATTTAATCAGTTCTGAGCTTTTTGGTTATCTTATCTTTAGCTAAGAATCACCCCTTAGAGAACAGCCTTTTTTTATACCACAAACCCCTAAACCCAAATGTTTGTGATTTAACTAGAAAAAATGACTTTTAAAACGTTTACCTTATGTGATACTAATTTTTCTTCTGCTTCCAGTTGGGAAGAAGTTTTAGCTACAGAAAATTCAGATAATTTCTTTTCAGACTCATTCATCAAGTCAATGATGTGTTGTCTTGCTATTTGGTATTCTTGCCACTGAGAAGCACATCTTGAAAAATTAAATATAATAAAAAGTCATAAGTTATACAAAATATAATCTTAGAATGTATTGCAGATAAATAAACAAAAATAAAATATCTTGTTATTGCTAACAAATATTCTTGTCATTAAACTAAAAGGCCAACATTTAGGCAGAATCTTTAAATGGTTTAATTTGATGGAAAAAAATTAACAATGTGATATTTTGCCATGCTTAGTCTCTAACTGAGATAATAAGATTCTAATAAATTATATTAGCCAGCAGGAAGATATGAACCCTAAATCTACCTTTGAAAGAGAGAGAGAATGGTTTGTAATTCAGATAAAGTTGTAATGGTGTCCCAAAATAGAAAACGCTGCCAGTATTTCCAGTAAAATGCGTTTTGAACAGAAAGCAGTTATTATTACAGTGGCTGAGCATTCAGATGTGAATGGAAGAATTGAAAATAAAGACAGATACCTATCTATGAACAACTATGTTTTAAAATATTGGACTTGTAACCAAGAGCAAAAACTAGGTTAATCTGCAAGAAGACACAACTAGTAAGAGATCTTCCAGAAATTATTTATAAAGAAGCTCATGGGGTCATTCTCCCTTTTCCAAATTGAAATACATCATTTTATTCTACTGTATCATTTTTAAGGCAACCCATTGCAATTATTTACTGGATCATTTGTTTAACATAGCATTTTATACAATGAACCAAGGTTGGAGAAGAATGTATCACATGGTTTTGTAAAATTCTCACTAATCCCTTTATCAGTAGTGGCCATAGGAGATTTCAGTATTTTCTTCCTTTTAACAAAAAAGTGTGTTTAGCATCTGTGCATCCATACTTTCTCCCTAGAGACTAATTACAGTGTACTATGCATATATGTGCTGCCTGTGTGTGTGTGTGTGTGTGTGTGTGTGTGTGTGTGTGTGTGTAAGGAAGCATGTGCTTGCATACTGTATATCTGTGAAAGTCCATGTCTATGAAGGTTCCATCAAAATAGGTTTATACATGTTACTTCTGTGTGCACCAAAAACCACAGGGCTGAAACAGAATGAATAAAAAGGTACCTTTGTAATAATTCTTTCTGACATTGTTCTTCTTGTTCTATTTCTATGCTCTTATCTTCTAAAGCCTTCACTGCCTGCTCCAGATCTTCTTTTCTGAGGGTTTGAATGAATGGCTCCATGTCAGACACAAGCATCTTTACTTCTTTCAAATGGAGTTGGAACTGTTTTTCAGTGTTAAAAAATTCTGTATGGTTTCTTAGGTTTTCTTCTGAATTTTCTATATCAAGGCCATTTTCTGCAAATTGGAGCAATACCTGAGCATCTTCAAGCCAGTTGTTAGCAGTCTGGGAAATTTGGTAGTATCTTTGGCAAATATTGTATAATTTAATCAAATTTTCCTGAAAACAAAACAAAATAATACAACACAAACATCATGTATGAGTAATAACAATATTCCGAATTCAGAGTAATGCAGAAGGGTATATGAACTGGAATTCTACAATCAGCAAATTATTCCAGAATACTATACATCAGGATATTATGCTGGACTTCATAAAGGGAATCGTTATCAAATTGTACATGTAGCTATCTGTCTGATTTGTTAAACAAATTCATTAATATTCCAAAAGATGTTTAAGAGCCTGGAAAAGTCCATGTCCAAGACCACAAAGTAGAAACTGCCATTCAAACAGATTTCTTTTTCTCCTCTAAGTAATTAAAAACTTTTTTGATGTCCTAAATCAAGGGTGTGATCCTAGAGCATATTACATATGAAACAAGTTTATAAAATTATTGGCCTGGTGTTGACCTTTATTCCACAGTGAAAACAGAGATAACAAAAAGATATTAAAGTGTTATCTCAGGAATCTGATAACACAAAATCTTGTGGCAAGAATTTTTAGAAGTACAATCTATGAAGTTGTCATATTTCACACAGTAGAGATGTCATTATCTCCTCTGGTGAAAGAAAAAAGGTCTATGTGTAACAATAGGATTTCCTGCTTGAGTAGGAGGTTGGTCTAGATAGAAGACCTCCAAGAACCCTTCCAACTCTGCTATTCTGTTTTCTAGGTTTAAGATGCAGAATTAGAGCAACAATTTGATGCATTTTTAATCTTTATGTTTTTTTTTTTGCTTTAGATTATAATGAAGTTTTGGCACCTATATATCATTGAAATCCAGCCTGAACATATTTGTATTCCACATCCATTATACTGTGGTAAATAATTAACAATAGGAATGCAGGACATACTGACCTGCCTCTTTTGTACTGCTTCCTGCACTTCACTGTTGAGTTCAGAGAGCTCAGTAAGGCTGTTTTCCAAGTCCACAGGAACCAGTTCTTTGGCTTTCGTGTATTTCTCCTTTTCTTTATTGCTTAGTGCTCTCATTATCCTTAGGCTGGATTGTACTTCTTCCTGTTGAATCTGAACTGTGCGAATCTCTTCTTGAATGCTATTCAGTTTTGCATCCATGTTTAATGGCTCATTCAGGTCTGCCTTGATGTGTCCCAGCCACTCCAGAGAGCGACAGATTTCAGTTTGAAAATCTATGCTCTCTACCAGCCTGTTTTCACACTCCACCACTTTATCCCCAATGGCAGTGTGCAATACCTTCAGCATTTCCTGCCAAGCTCGCACTTGTTGATCAGCTCCTTCGTGAACAGATGGGTCAAGCTGGGAAGAAAGCCCTTCAAGATGTTCAGCAATGTGTTTCAAAAGGATTCCAGAATCCTGAAGACTACCAGCTAGGAAATGGTACATTTTTAATTTTTCCTCAGCTGGAAGGGTTTCTTCATTCATTTCTGCTTCTTTTTCTTTTATGGAATTTAGTTTCACCTCAAGCTGCTTACACATTTCTTCATGTTCCTGATAAGCCACCATCATGTCTTCTAATTGGCTAAGTTTTTGTTCTATCTGCCTTTTTAATTTGTGATACAGCGTAGCAAGCGTTAACATCTCTTCTGGTAGCCATGGCTGCCCAGTGCTTCGGAAAGCTTCCTTCTTCTGGTTTAATTCATCTACTGCACTGCCAAGGCTTATGACTTCGCTTAGGACATTTTTGTAATCTTCCATAAGTGACACAGCTTCTTTAGCTGTAAGAGTAGAGGGGGTTTTACGCAAATTTACAAGCTGATCTTCCACTTCAGTCAGTGCCCTTGTTGTCAGTTCAATTAATGAGGCATATTCCTTACGGGCTGTAATTGCTTCTTGGACTTTACAGAATTTATCTTTAGCCAAAGCAATGATCATATTAAACTGTTGAGGCAAAGCACTGAGTTTTTCCTCCAGATAGGATCTATCCATTTCATTAAGTGATGGTAAAATTTCCTGGCCATCTTTTTGAACTATCAACAAAAGATTTTCATATTCAGGAAACTGTTCAAGAATCTGTTGATACTTAGCTAATTGAGAATAAAGTTCTGTGTTACTATTCATTAAATTGATTTCTGGGAATGAAACAATATCACATTGCTTTAACCAATGGCATGCTTTATCCAAATCTTCTTTAAAGTATTTCCTAGAAACTATATGTTTTTCCAGATCCATTAATCGCTGGCCACATTTTTGTAAAATAATATCATACATGTTTTGCAGCATGTGTAGTTTATCCAACACTTCACTTTTTTCTTGTTCTGTTGTTTCCTTCATAAGGTTCCTCCCTTGAGACCACAGTCCAGAGATTTCACTCTGGTAGACCTTAAGGCTGGCTTGTATAGTCTTACAAGATCTGATCTGTTTGCTCACATCTTCTGGTAGCAGACAGATATGTTCATGGAATATTACCTTTTTCTCATACTGTTTAATTTGATTCATGGCCTGAAGGGCTGCTAGGAAGAACTGAGTCCTGTCAGATAATGTCTTGTTTAAATGCTTTCTTCTCTGCCAAACCAGATCACTAAGGAAATCCACATGATTTTGGGCATCTGATAGAATTTTTTGGAGCATTTGTCTTTCATTAAGACCTAAATTAGTGTTCACTCTATCAGCATCCTTTATTAATGTTTTCAAAACAAGCTGCTTGGCTTCTACTTCACTACAAAGGGTGAGGTGATCCATGAGAAAATTTTGAGCCTGCTCAGGAGGTGGGCTGTGTTTAAGAGCTTCAGAGATGCTAGGCTGCTGCTCTTCTGCCCACTCCATTATTTCTTGAAGTTTGGTTTGCACAACACTCAACTCTTGTAAAGTGGTGACAGACAGTTGTATTTTCCTCTTGACTTGGTCCTCGAGCTGGATCCAGCACTGCTCAAGGTGCCCTGACTGTTCTTTGACTAGTTCTCTATCATCCAAATTTAGATGTTCAGTCACTTTTTGCCTCTGTTCCTTTAAGTTTTCAAGAGCAAGCCGTTTATCTTGCAGTGCCACTGACAACTTTTTCAAAGCCTCAAGATGTGTAGCTGTACTCTCAGCATCTGATCTGTTAAGCAAATACAAAAATGCATAGTAAACATTTATATTACAGAGCAAGTTTTAGAGAAAACTTTTTCATCATATGTATAACTGATTCTTATTGCAAAGTACTACGTGTGTGTATATTTTGACTAACAATATGTACCTGCAGAGTTCATAATATTAAACTCACATATAATTTCACCATTACAGCATCAAGTGTTCACCTTAGAGTTAGAAAAGGAAGAAACAAATGAATTTATTAATGAAATTCATTCCAATGAGCCTCTACACTCAGCAGCTCAATTATTGTTGGAAGGAGAAACATCTTTTTTTGTCTTCTTGTCTCTATTCATCTGAAACTCTACAACAAAACACTGCAAAGTTTATTTTGAAATATAGATCTGTGTATAGAAAATGCAAAAAAGTTATTCCCTGCATCCTCGTGCTGTTGCCTTCATCCCAACCTTAATCAGCCAAGGCATATTGGGTCACTCTAGTTTTGGTCAGTATAGCAATCCAGATATACCGCCACAATATTTTCCTGCTAGAAGGGTGGATCAAACTAAATAAAAACTGTTCAGAGTGCTGATAGCCTACATGATGAAATGTGAGAAAGAAAGCCACAAGAATCAGTTTTGTGGGGCTGCAGGTCTAGAGATAACTCTCTGATTTCTCTTATTCCTCTTCTACCCATGATAGCTGATCCCCAATCTGGAAGAGGAGTAAGGATTATAGCCTGCTTCTTAAATGCCAGCAGATCTTTATTCTCATGGATTACGTGGACCATAGGATTAGAGACATGGTAGGTAAAGGCTCAGCTCCTGCAGAATAGAAATTGGCAATTTTGGCATCAAATTTTATGCTGACATGATTTTCTTTTGGCTTAAGGATTGTTGTTTAGACCATTAACTGTCCTAGGGGAAAACCCATGGATTGCTTTGGTTGGTCTTACTCTACCTTTTACCTCACTAGTATCTTTCAGTGCTTTTTTCATGTATATGTGTAAAAATGGTGCTATCTAATAATATTCCCAGTGAAAAAGATCTAAATGGTGTAATAAAACATGCTGAGATAGAAGAGGGAGTACTAAGTTAAATGGAAAAATCTGAATTCCTAGTAATTCTTAATGCTGACCAAATAACGAAGCACATCTGTAGTTCATCTTGATCGAATCTGTCAAAAATAAGGCAAGGAGACCATCCTTACCTTGCCAAATGATCCCATTCCTGCGTAAAGTTTTCTAAATATACTTCTACCACATTTAAACAATCATGATATTCTGTTGTTCTCTGAAAATCTTCTTTTCTATGTAAAAGCACGTTGCTGGTTTGAAGGCAAAGATCAAGCCAATAGCTGCTCAAGCGTCCTTCTTCCTTGTGCTCTGGTGACTCCTGCCCTTCTGTCAATTTGCTCACTTTTTCAGTCACTGCGGTCAAAACTGTCTGTTTAGATTGCAGCTGCTGGCTGAAATCCTTAATATTAGGAGATACAAGAAGAAAATAGCAAGAAAAAATTCGGTTAACATCTAAAAGGGGCTGCTGAATTGAGTTTCAGATGCTACAACAAAGTAATATATTAAGACAAATGCATTTCTCTTTCATGAGATTGTAACATTTTTTTTGTTTTACTGACTCCCTTGGGAACACATTGGTAACACTTTTTAAATAACAGAATAATAGAGTTGGAAGGGATCTTGAAAGTCTTCTAGTCCAAACTCTGCTTAAGCAGGAAACTCAATACCATTTAAGACAACTGCAACTGGTAAGACAAATACCAGCATCTGACATAGTCCAGAAGCTATCAAACTACAGCTTGTAGACCAAATCTGTCCCACCACCTGCTTTTGTATGGCCTGTGAACCAAGAGTAGATGAACATGCCCGAGCTTCAGCTCTGCTCAAGGGCAAGGGATGGGGCTGAGGATTGAAGCAACTTGGGTGATGGCAACAGTCTATCAGTGGGCTCCTTGTTACTGGTTGGTACTGTCCAATGGCTGTCATATTCCTTGGACTGCAAACTTGCCAGATGCATTTGTGGAGAGGAAGGAAGGGTTGGATCAAGGCCTTTACAGCAGGGATCCCCAACTTCCAGGCTATGGCCCAGTATCAGGGTGCAACTTGTTGGGAACTGGACCGTGCAAGGGGTGGGCAAGCGTGCCCACCACTTGTGCAAATGGAGTTGCTCACACACATGTGCGCCTGCCACTTGTACAGAACAGTGCCCTCTCCCCACCTTGCTGGCTTTCCACATAGCTGGAAAGCTTGATAAAGGTTAATAAAGGATACTACAGAACCCTCTGCTTGCTGTAAAAAGTTTTTCTTCTTTGAATAAGTTCCATGTGATCATTTGATTCTTCGTCCTACGAATCCAATATCCTAATGCTGGACTATACTGTTGTATATATTCCATTTTCAGAATTCTTTGGATAACTGCAACTGCAACATCATGTACTTGCAGTTTTATGTACTTGATTTTATAATTTATTTCCTGAAATTTCATTTTCTTGCATCTTCTTTTATTTTAACCTGAGAACCTCTTATTTACGGATTATAGTGGATGTTATGGAAACAAATTCAGTTACAGAATTAAAAAATCTGTTCCAATTCTGTAACTTCTAAAACAATATAACCTGAATGATAAAATGCCATTCCTGTTCCAATTTGTTCTGAGTGTCTTCATTTGTTCAAAATAAATAATATACAACAGCAAGGTGCATGTTTCAAATGAATTGTAAGAAAAGTGTCTGGGTTTCTGAAGTGCAGCAATTTTGCTGCAGTTCATTAAAGCGGTGGTCTTTTTCAGGTTTCTGAGCTTTAAAAATGTTACTGCTGGTTAATTTTCTATTGTCACAAGGATGGCAGACAATTTCAGAAGTTATGTATAATTATGTATTTCTTGTTAATAAAATAAGAGATGCTCCTTACCTTCACCTGTAAAACCATATTATGAGCAATGTTTAATTCCAGCTCTGCCCCCCGTCTCTTCATATTCTGCAATTGCTGTTCTGCGTCCTGGAAATAAATCCAAAGTTCCTCTTTCATTTGCTTTATTTCTTCCCAGCCCTGAGCAAGATACTGGGAGTTCATTATCCTATCTTCAATCTGGAAAATACAGGGAGGAATAATGACAATATTTTAATGTAATTAATTCGGAGCTGCCTTAGATGTACACTATCCATTTATGTAGGTCAGGAGATTTACATTAGAAGGGAGGGTGGACAACCTACAAGAGTGGAAGATAAACAGAGTGTGCATAAGTCTCTAATGCTCATGTTACATGAATACTATGCACATTAAAACAGTTGTAGCCATTATTATAACAGTTATACTTCAACAAAGATTCAATCTGAATAAAATGTAAATTAATGTAGTATTCTTAACAAGTCAGATGTACCTCACTGTCAGGAAACAACAGATTTTCTTAAAGAATTAAACATAGCAAATTAATATATTTGAATTATGTTCCAAGTTATATTCTTTCCTCTTTGTTTATTATCTTTCATTCTGGAGTCTAAAGAAACAACTTTTGTAAGCATGACTGTAAGCATATTTCTTTATTAGCTAATTACCTAATTGGTGAGAAAGTAAGATAATCACATGTCTAAAAAGAATGAGAGAGCAGCTGCTACAATTTATCCCATACAATCTCCTTTGTTAATTGAAGTACATCTTTTCAAACAATATCACCTAATATGAACCTGTCTAATTACATGTCTAAGAAGAATTACAAAACAGCTGTTATAGTTTATCCCGTACCGTTTGCTTTGCCATTTGAATATCTGTTGCTGCATTTTTTACTGTGCTGTCTGATAAATCGTCAATGGAGCATAATAGATCCAAATAGGTGTTTGCCTGCTCTTGCAGGGCTCTAAAATATTTAACCTAAAAAGAGTAAGGAAAGATTTTCAACCAAAAGATAGATATTCAAATTCCCCAGAAAATGCTTTGAAAGTTATAAAACATAGCAATATTGCTACTTCTTAAAAATAATGAAAAATAATAATCTGTTCAGAATATTGATATAAATTACACATTTCTTTCTGTAAATATTAATAAAGTAACCCAAGGGATCCTGTATTGATTATGCATCTGCACTGTGCACAACATTAAAAATATGAATAGTTCAGATTACATTTAACTTTCTAATTAAAAGTACCTTTGGCTTCCCCAGATCTCTCTCTGTGTGTGTGTGTGTGTATTTGTGTGTGTGTGTGTATGTGTGACTGTGAGAGAGAAAAAACAGCATTGAAATAGAGGGTGGTCTTTGAGTCTTGCATGCGCAAGAAAAAAATGGAAACAATTTGGAAACCCACCACTGGTGTGTGTGTGTGTGTGTGTGTGTGTGTGTGTTTTCTTAAGTTTTCGCGGGTATTTACATGTATGGCATTCAGCTTTGTTCGGGTATTTTCCCACGTCATTGTAGTTGTGCTTTTAAAGTTGTAGCAACGTTTTGGCAATATCTCATCTGCCATCATCAGGCTTCTGTATATATGTTTTCTGAGGTTCTCATGGTATTTATATATGGATCTTTGGTTGTTGGGTTTCTCCGCGTAAGATTGAAGTA
Source organism: Pseudonaja textilis (assembly GCF_049901715.1). Lineage (NCBI taxonomy): Eukaryota > Metazoa > Chordata > Lepidosauria > Squamata > Elapidae > Pseudonaja > Pseudonaja textilis. The sequence goes on along the minus strand of NC_141990.1, from coordinate 80,910,231 downwards.
TCTAGGCAACGTTTCGATGAAGTCTCATTCATCATCTTCAGGCTTCTGTCTCCGGCTCTGTGCTTCTCAGAGTAATGGAGATTGCAGCAGCTTCCTCCTTTTAACTGCCAGTGGGGTGGGACTTGATTGGGTGGGGGCTTGGCTGTGTTCTGATTGGGTGGGGTGTGTTCTCATTGGTAGGGGGTTTGGCTGTGTTCTGATTGGTTGGGGGTTAGCCGTGTTCTGATTGGTTGGAGCGTGTTCTGTTCAGGTGGGGGCTTGGTTGTGCTCAGGTTAGTCTTAGTTGCTGGGGGATTTGAGCTGGAGAGTTGTGATCTGGCTGTTTGGCTTCTAGTTCGTGGTCCTGCTGCATCTTCATAGTGGGTGTCGGTTTGCTTCATGTATGGCTCGGAGGGGTTTGAAGTGGGTAGTGATGCAGCTGCAGTGCAGCTTCTGGTCCATGGTCGTTTCTCATTTTCTGAATGGGTGGGAGTCTGTTTTCTACATGGAAGTGTGGTGGTGGCATCTTGTGTGGCTCTTATGGGTGTGGGTCTGGTGTCCTTCTTCATGTTATGTATTCGTCTGTTCATGAGGGCGGGTTTCCAAATGGCTGGAAGGCGGGAGGTGTCATCTCGTTTGTTCATGCTGTGTGGGCGTTTTCTATCTCTATGGCTTCTCTGATTATTCTGCTGTTGAAGTGTTCGGTTTTGGCGATAATTCTGGTATTTTTAAAATCAATTTCATGTCCTGTGGCTTTGAGGTGTTGGACCAGGAGGAGGTCGTTTCTTCTTTTTGATTGAGTTCTTATGTTCTTCAATGCGTGCACTTATTCTTCTGTTAGTTTGTCCAATGTATGTGGTAGGGCAGGCAGTGCAGGGGATTTCGTATACTCCTTGGTTTTCTAATTCGATTTTGTCTTTGGGGTTTCTTAGGATGGTGGATATTTTTCTGTTTGTGCAGAATGCTGTTTTGATGTTGTGTTTTTGGAGGATCTTGCTAATTTTGTCTGTAGTGCCTTTTATATATGGGAGGAGGGCTTTGCCGTTTTCTTGTTCTCTGTCTTGGATTTTGGTTGGGGTTTCTTTTTGGATTAGGTGGGTAATCTTCTTTCTTTGGAATCCATTGGCTGTAAGTACGTTGGTGAGAGTGTGTAGTTCGGTTTTTGGTGTTGTTCATGCTAAGCATTTTGTTCTGGAGATGAGTGTCTTGGCTACAGGAATTGATCTGTGCTGGGTGGTGGTGTGAGAGTGCATGTAGATAGCGGTTAGTATGTGTTTTCTTCTGGTAGATGGTGTGTCCTAGGGAGCCATTGGATCTTTTGTATACCAAGACATCTAGGAAGGGAAGTTGATTGTTGGCTTCTGTTTCCATGGTGAATTGTATTTTGGGGTGTAGGCTGTTGAGGTATGTGAGGAAGTTGTTCAGTTTTTCTTTCCCGTGTGGCCAGATTATGAAGGTGTCATCTACGTATCTGAGCCAGAGTTTGGGTTTGTGGTCGTATTTTTCTAGAGCTTGTGTTTCAAAGTGTTCCATGTAGAGGTTTGCAATAACAGGTGAGAGGGGTGATCCCATGGGTGCTCCTTCTATTTGTTTGTATTTTTGTCCATTGTAGGTGAAGTAAGTATTGGATAGGCAGTGGTTGGTTAGATCTAGGATGTGCTTGGGGGGGTTGTATTTGTTTTGGATGGCTGTCAAGGCTTCTTTTATTGGCACTTGGGTGAAGAGGGATATGACAAGCCCCCACCTGAACAGAACACGCCTCCAACCAATCAGAACACGGCTAACCCCCAACCAATCAGAACACAGCCAAACCCCTACCAATGAGAACACACCCCCACCCAATCAGAACACAGCCAAGCCCCCACCCAATCAAGTCCCACCCCACTGGCAGTTAAAAGGAGGAAGCTGCTGCAATCTCCATTACTCTGAGAAGCACAGAGCCGGAGACAGAAGCCTGAAGATGATGAATGAGACTTCATCGAAACGTTGCCTAGATACTTGAATCTTACGCGGGAAAACCCGAACAACCAAAGATCCACATACAAATACCCATGAGAACCTCAGAAAACAAATATATATATATATATATATATATATATATATATATATATATATATATTAATTATATTATATACACATTTACACACACACATGTATGTATGTATATATCATATGTGTCTTTCGATGGGCTGCCCAACTGAGGTTTGAATCATTTATTGACTTCACTGAAGAAAAAGGACAATTCTTCTTACTGCAGAATTAAAAACAACAGTTTGATTGTCTAAACAAACTATTCTTCATCTGAACACAGTAATCATTGAATCCTTCACTTTCTATAGGTCTTAATCCAGCCCAGTTTTCATAGCATTATAATCTTAAATATTATCTTTTGAAGAAAGTTCTACCAAAAGAAAAAAATGTACTTTTATATTTGCAAACTAAACTTAAAAGAAGAATTATTGGTGTGTATTAGAACACAATAGTTTTCATGGGTCTATTCCATGTTAAATTTATAAGCAGCATATTTTAAAGGTTTGTGCTGAGTAAATACCCAAAAATATCATTTTGGAAATTAAAAGTAGCTAGTAAAAAAAACATAGTTCTTATCATGTGCGTTTCTTTCTGTTTGTATGTCTTTATCACATTTATCAGTTGTAACATAATCAGTTTAACAAATGCCACAAACAAATGAGCTTGTTTTGTTTAGTGCAAAATTGTGTGATTGTTTTCAGATCATTGGGTAGGAATGAAAAGGCTTTTGATGACCAGATGACATGCTTAATATTTTTTAAGAATCTGGGGACCCTGTAATACACAGTGAGAGTTAGAGAGTAATGCACAATGGCTGGGGTTATATCATATTTTTACCCTATTCACTGAAATTGTTTGAGGAGATTCATCCACACTTGATCTAAGATTATCTTCTGGAAAGCAGAGTTGACACTTCTAATGGCCTCTGGAATATACTTCTGGTATCCTTGATGATATTTAAAAACTCTTTAAACAGAACCTACAGCTCAAATAAGTAGCCTTGGCTGTCGAAAAAAATTAAGGTCAAACTTAATTTGTTGGACAGGAGATATTGGAAAATTCCAGAGCTGAAGGCTAGAATAGCTAATGAAAAGGGGAGGGGAGGTGGAGAGGAGAGGACAAGAATATTTCCATTTAAATGGCTGATACCTGCTTAACAACATCTGCTGAACTGGAAGGTCGGTGAGGGTTGGCCTTTAACTCTGGACAAACTGTAGAAAGCCAAGCTTGGCATTGCTGAAGAGTATCCTGATGGTTAACATGTTTCTGGAGTTCATGCTCCAAACTTTGATATACCTACAAGAAATAAGAAGTAAGAATCCCTTTAATATTAATGATTATTACTAACTAAAAATGGACCCTTAGCCAAAAATATAGTCTAGCAGGTTAAACTGAGCTCTAGACTGTAGAAATCATTGTACCTTTATAATGCTGATTTATATATAAAATGAATATTTCCTATTCATTATTCCACAGTTTGTCTTGAAATATTCTACTTTTGTAAATATATATGGAGATTTTCAGTGATCCAGGTCAGGGTTGTCCCAAAGATGCTTTTTCAAAAGGCAAGTAGACATAGTTTTTCCTTGAAGACTGAAGAAGCTTCTTGGATGAGAAACAATATGTCTTCAAGGAAAAACAAAGTCCAGTTGACTTACCAAAAAGCAACTTTGGGACTACTTTTGCAAAAGTTTTTAGGGTTTCCCCAACTGTTAAATTCATTTTTCAAAAACTGTCAAGAAACCACGTACTTTACTTATTTTGAGCCAGTTTCTGGCCTAATTGCTTTCATTTGGTTCCTCTATCCCCTGCTCAGCATTAAAAGATAGATGCTTACTTTTTGAGTTGTGCTACAGATGGCTGAATAGCTATCTCTTGTTCCTTGCAGCTGGGTTTCTATGTTTTGCTTAAATTTTGCTTGGAGATGTTCAGCACACTCTTTGATTAAAGAATCTCCCTTGCTCTTAAGGATGTTCAGGCGATCTTCAAATCCTGCAATTTCTTCCATCATTGCCTAAAACATTATGATGTAATCTTAAATTACAGGAATGCCAGAATGCTCTTAAATGACAGGAAAATATATTACAATTGAACGTTAATGAAAAAAATGCCTAACAATATGTTACAGGAGTGTTGGAGCAGAGGCTATAAAAGATATATTTAAATTTCTGCACTGAGCAGAGAATTTATACCTAAATGTCCTCTTCCTAGTTTATTTTATTTATGTTATTTATGTACTGACCAGTTAATTCTAAAAATATTATCATGTACCCTAACGCATTTGTTCATTTTGAGGGGGAAAAATTTAAACACATGAGTAAGCTTTTTATGGCATATTTTTTTAAAATAGTGTAGATTTTTTTAAAAAGTTTCATTCAACTTTATCTTTTTTAAAAATTACCAAGAGAACTTAGTAGTTAGCAGTACATAAAATCTAATAAAATGAAATATTTTCTGAAATTTGTGAGAAAAACCCGTCTAAGATTGTAATCTACATAGGAAGCTGTTTAAAAGATCTTACATTAGAAATAAATAAATATATCATTATTTATGTATTACAAATACTGCATATAATGTTCACTGGAAATCATCTAATATTTGAGTAAGGTAGTTGCATTTTTCTTAAGTATAGAAACACTGAATACATATGGTTTGTATGTACACTTTTATATATAATATCATTATTTCCATATCTGTAGACAGTAATAAAAATGACTACTTTTAAAATCTTAATTTGTTTTATTTAAATCAAGTCTTGATTTTAAAATAATAATAAAAAAGATTTGTATAGGACGTATTTTCTATTTTCTTTTTAACTGTTAATCTTTGAGAAAACTTTTCAAAGAGCAGCTAGGAATATTAGAAGACTAACAGTTCTTTACTTGAACTATAAACTACAATAATCATCTCAACTATTAGTGTGTTGTTGATTACATAGAATTACCTTGTGACTCGCTAATTGTTGTGTTATCACTTCTAAATCACTGCTCTCCATGAGTTCAGGGGTAATCAGCCTGCTGGACATCTGCAATAACCACTTTTCCACTTCCTGTAAGACACTGTTATAGTCTTCATGTTGTTTCACTTTCTCCTCCAAGCTTGCAACCTGTATCTGCATTAACAGAAATTGGATATTATTCAGTTGTTTCAAATGAGAATAATCTCAGATCTTCATTTTGAAAATAGTTAGATTTAGACTTAGAATAACTTTATTGTCATTTTGAATGTACGCTAATCAGCATACATTAAAATGAAATTTTGTTGCATACAGCTCTCAAAGGGTCTCCACCTCTAATATACACTACATAAACATGACAAGATAAATAAATAAATTCAAAATTATGCATATACCCACATATATTATATGATACGGAGAAACAACACAGTCTAAGTTCACATGTATACATGTACATGGTGAGAAAAACGAATCTTGCGAGTTTACCTGACGGATGGCATAGGGAACAAAGATAGCTGTTACAGAATCTGGTAGTCCTTCTAGAAATACTTCAAAACTTCCTCCAGAGGGGAGCAATAGAAACAGACTGTGTGTAGGGTCTCTAACAATGCTTTGAGCTCTAAACACATAGAACTTATAAGAACGGGAAGCAAGCTTCCTATAATCTTCTCAGCTGCCCTTAACACTCTCTGAATGGACTTTCTCTCTGAGGCACTGCAGCCACCAAACCAAACAGTGATGTAGTGGTTAAAATGCTCTCCATTGTGCCTCTGTAAAAAGTGGCCAGGACAGAAAGAGAAAGATGTGCTCTCCTCATCCGATGCAGGAAATACAGACACTGGTTTGCACGCTTCACTAAAAAAAATTCAACTGCCCCGTTTTCTTACTCATAGTATGATAATCCTTTTTTATTTCATTTATAAACTGCTATCTTAAATAAGACATTTTATATGATGCTGAATCTCTCAACACAAGATCAGGTTCAACAGGATTTTTAAGAGGTTCAAAAATTATACTTAGAAAACAGAACACTCTCTTCTCATAAATGAAATATAGTTAAATTAATTTAGATAATTCATATTACAAACATAAATTTACTTTTAATAAAAAATGTTAGTATTGTATATCTGAAAAAAAATTACCTTTGCCATATTGCAGAGCTCGTGGTATTCGTTATGAAGTTTTTGAATATTCTCAGCTATATTAGTGTCACAGATCAATTCAAAAAGGCTTTCTCCTTTTTCCACAACAGATTTGATTAAAGGTTCATGGGATAGTATGGTCTGCTGCACAGTCTAAAATTAAAATACAGTTTAAAATATTTTTAAAAATACAATGTAAATAAATAAACACAGATGGAAAATCACATTATCTTTACCTTGTATTTTGATAACTGTGCCTTCTTCTCATATAATTCCATTTTGGGATCCACTGTATTATGCAGTATGATTTGATAATCTGTTAGCCACTGTGTCTGTATTTTGTATTTATCTAAGAATTCCTTTGTTAAGTGCAGACATTTCTCTAATGTTGTACATTGCTTTCTGATAGAGCAAGTCATTTCATCAAGTTGTTCTACATGATCACTGATTTGTTTCTTTAATTGTTCAGCTTCATTTTCTTCCATATACTTAATAGCTCTTTCTCCCTTCTCACGGGCAGATTTGAGCAAACTCTGACCAACTTCCATGTCACTCATGAGATCCTGTGAACAAAAAATGAACAGTATTTCAAATTAAAATAAATCATTTGTGCACATTCAAAAGATATGTCTATTGCTAGACATTGGTTCACTTGATTACATTTTGACTTACCTGAATTCAAACTTGATTTTTGATCATGCACAGAGCACTTCAAATTCTCTCTGAGACATAAGCCATCAACCAAAATGTAAATTATAACATTTTGTCAAAATCAGGACATAATTTAATTAAATTAAATAATGTAAAGCAATTGAAGCCAACAGGATTATAGTTGGCTTGAAGCGGACATTATTTAATATTTAACCCTACTTGTATTTGGCCACAGAGTTGGCAGCTCATAATGAATGTTTGTGTGTGAGTAGAAGTGATACAGTAACAAGACATCATTATTTTTGTTTTCATTTCTAAATTCAGTTCCAAACAATGTGTATATATTATTTGCTGTAGCTTTCAATCTATCCTTCTTACATATTATTGATATAATTCCAATTATGTCCCCATATGCGCTCTTATCATGGAAAAACATGGAAAAAGAATATTTTGAAGTTACAGGACATATAAATTGAATAAATAAAAAATAAATAAAATAAATTTAACTAGCAGTTTACACATCAGTACTTCTATAGTAATTTAATTATTGCACATGAATGCTTATTGTGGATACCACTCAAGAAGAAGAAAAAAGACTACATTGAAAATTATGGAAAGGTATACAATTTTCAGGAAAATGCCGTATCAACTATTGTCAGTATTTCAAATTCTAAAATATTATGTTACTGTAACAGAACATCTTTCAAATAATATCCTAGAATTCTTGCTATAGCTCAGTAATTCATCAATTTTGTTAACATTTCTTTAAATAAAAAGCAGTGCTGAAGAACAAACTGCCCTGCTATTTTAGTTCTCCCTCCCTCCCTGCCTCCCTCCCTCCAGATATTGTTGCTATTTCACAGCAAAATAGCAGGCTTCAAATCTCATTCTTAATTACATTTTCATTCTCTAAAATATTTCTATTAATCCAATATTTCTTAAATCAATGCAAAAGTAATTTTCTAATGTAGGTAGTTTAAAATCCACTGTCCATCGATTTCTACATCCCTGTAGTGCTACATTTACAATATAAACATTAATATCATAAATATTTAGATAGGCAGTGACAAATTGCAACTGAGTTTACCTCAAGTTTCTGCATTTTTTTCTGCATTAATGCTCTCTCGGCTACATCACATTTTGTCACAACATTTTTGAACTTCCTAAGGATAGCTTCAGACCAATCTCTGTAAGCACTGAAAGCTAGTTCAGATTCTTCCAAACTTCGAATTTCTTCTTCAAGAAATTTTATTTGTTCCTGCAAGCAGATGAGAAGTGATACATTATTCATTCATTATTCCTTGATTCTCACACCTCTATTAAACCCACAAAATATTGCATTTATCAATTAAATGCAGTATACAGTTGGGAAATCAACTGCTATTAGATCATTCTGAATACGATCAAGACAATTTTTATGGAATATGGACACATAAATATTGGTTGTCTTAGTTCACACAGACCATCTGTTCTATCAGAATTCTGACTTGTTTATGTTGACAATTCAATACCCCTTCAATGTTTATGGGTGTAAAAATGCCTCATATGCTAATACTACTTCTAACATAACATTGTCTTGTCCCAATACTGCATATCTCCTGGTCTGGCATAGACAGATGACCAAGGAAAACTTATGGATACAGAGATCTGTACATGCTTCCACTCACAATGGACTCCCTGATTACACAGCATAACGTGTATGCAAGTAATTAGTTAAATGACTACTAATTACTATAGTCAGTGTGTTGATTACAAGAATAGGGCCAGGAAACTGTACAATGAAGGTAGAGCTACCCTTGCAGGGTGCACCCTGGGCTACTGAATGGAGCTAGCAAAGCGTTTAATGGTCTGATGCCCTTCTTATCGCCAATGCAGAGTTTTATTCAACAGATATATTCTCATTGTGCCCAGAGAGAAAAATATCTGCCTCTATCCAGATCAAACTCACAGTATGTGAGGTGAGAGCTCCACCTATAGGCCACCGCACCACTCCAAGGTAGAGCTAACAATGTGCCTGAGAAAACAAGGAGTCACAAAAGATCACATGACCTCAGGACATTGTAACTGTCATAAATACAAGTCAGTTGCCAAACATCTGAATTTTGATCCCATGAGCACGGGGATGCTTACAGTTGTAAGTGGGAGAAAACCAGTCATATGTCACTTTTTTCCGTGTCATTGTGTCTTTGAACGATCACTAAATCAACTGTTGTAAATTGAGGACTACCTTTATTTCTTGAATTATCACTTCTTATATAAAAAGAATTAGAGCTCTTGCCTCAGAATATGAATTGTAAAATAGATGAATATTATAAAAGCAGATTGAGAGCAGTTCAGCGTAATATAAATGAAACTAATTTTAGCCTAATGTTCCAGTTGAATATTAATAGCTGATGAATGAGCATAATATTTAGCTGTATAATTAAATCTCCAGATATACAGAGATAAGAGAAGCAGAATGACAATCATTTCTAACAATAAAGCACTTCGAATACAGTATCTAAACTAAATCACTGAATGTTTTCTAATTAGTATTACGTAATGCTTTCAGAACATTTTTACTATTTACCAGTACATGAAGAACAAGAGTTTGGTATCGAGAAGCAAGTTGGGTTGCTTGTCTTCCCATTCTACTAGAAGTATGAATTTCCTCCAGGAAATGCTGCGCCAACAACCCAACTTCTTCAACTTCATTTTTATAGACTGTTATTTCTTCGTGCCAATTCTGAGATAAAGAAATATTTTAAAAATATTTGAGAAATGACATAAATATGATTTATAGAACTCTTAAAAATAACAAAAATATGGAAACATGAATCTCAATTTATAAAATCAAGAATTATAAACCTGTTTATTTACAGAATATTTATATATTATTTTTGCTGTACACACGTTACAAAGACACAACACTCTTTTTAATTGTTGAAAAGAGAACTTGGTGAAGAAGAATCTTGTTGTTGCATAGGTGGTACTAAATACATTTTTATGAAGGTGTTTTTCTTGCTTTATTGTAGATCAGCTTTTCATATCAGTCAGATCTCATATGTAAATCCAAAAGGCTTACTCTTACAACAAATATTCAAAGATTATTCCATTGACTCATACAAACTCCCTTTCTTCTTACACCCATAAGACTTTCACACAGTTGATTCTACTACTTTATAATGTTTCTAGTTCTTCCCATCAAAATAAAACTCTACACTTTGAGCCTATATAAAAGATACATAATTAATCTGGGTTGCTGTCTGGTAAGGAAAACAGCAAACCACATTTTACTGCAAATTTGATGCAAACTAAATAATCAACATTTCTCAAATTAAATGAAGATTTATTTTGTTTTTAGCAATTTGAACTTCGAGGCACAGTTTTTCTATATAAAGATTTCTTGCTATTCTTTGGATTACAAAAAATCTGTATAAAAATCAGTAAGAGCATTCTGATGTGGTGGTGAGAAAAAAAACATGTTTAGAAAAAAGGAAACAAAAAAAACATTTCTATTATTTTCCCAAAACAAATACTTTTAAAGAGTGGGAGCCTTTATCTATATGTTTAGTATAAGGGTAGACAAAGAGACAACAAGGTGAATCAAAACTGAAGTGTACACTTAATATAGCTAAGCTTAATATTTCCTTCCTTCCTTCCTTCCATCTCTCCTTCCCTCCCTCTCTCTGAAAAATATCTCCATATCATATACTGTATAAATAGTTGATCTATGCTCATTGAAAGTAATAATAATGTGTCGTATTTGATTGTACCTTATGACTATCATTAAGTGTTGTACGTTATGATTCTTGATTCTTAACGAATGTATCTTTTCTTTTATGTATACTGAGAGTATTTACACCAAGACAAATTCCTTGTGTGTCCAATCATACTTGGCCAATAAAGCATTCTATTCTATTCTATTCTATTCTATTCTATTCTATTCTATTCTATTCTATTCTATTCTATTCTATTCTATTCTACTGTACTCTACTCTATTTAGCTTAAGAATATAAAGAATATAAAAACTGAAATGAATATCAGCTTTCAGTTGTATGAATGATAATGACTGCAATAAACGGAAATAAAAGAATAGTGGTGCTCATATATTGCATAATTTTCCTCACCTTCAACTGCTGAAGCTGAATTTCCTTTGTGGCTCGGTCAGATTGCCGACTAGCTCTGATATTAACTTTCTCCTCCAGAGTTTTGAGCCATTGATCCATCTTCAGAAATTTATTCTCCATCAGTTTTAATCTGCTTAAGGTAGTATTTAGCTGTATCCTAACATCAGAAAGATTGTGTTGGTAGACTGTCCAATCTTGACGGAGAGACTCCAATACTCTTTCCTCCAACTGGGGTGCACCCCATGGGATTAGTTCTTCTCTAGCATGGAGTGTTGCATTAAGCAATGCTTGTCCTTCAGCACAATGTACCTGTAATTCCTGAAATGAAAAATTATTGCATATTATACTTTCTAAACCAGATTTTTGTACTAGATTGTTTAAGGTAAAATTGTTTCTGCAAACCTGGAAAATACATGGTTATTATTTCCAAATTATTTTCAAACCATGCAGAGTCCTATAAAGTATCAGAATTTTACATAATATACCCAATTATTGCAAAAGCTCAAATGGTTGATTGCTGTTAGTTTAGAAACAATATCAATTTGCTCAAAATAATATTTTTGTATGCTCTAGACAAATTTAAAACATTAAAAGACAGCTTAATAAAGACTGACAAGCTTGCAGAATGCTGCCTTCAGTTTGATATTGAAACAAGACATATCTGAAAAATAGACTCTACTGTCTGCTCCAAGTTGATTGGAGTTTAGAAAACAAAGGACTGCAAGGTTATTATTATTAGAACAAAATTATTCTAAAATTCTACCTGGAGTTCATGGAGTGTTTCTTCGTATCTCTCTATATCACCTTCCAGGTGTGATAAACAGTTGAGCTTTTCCTGTTCCTTTTCTAGCCATACTTCAAAGGCCTTCAAATTCTTTTGGTACTCTTGATGCAAGTGAACATATCCTTCAGCTTTAGTTATTGTTTCCTATTGTTATCAGAAATATCCCATTATAGTGTAAGTCAATAGACTTTTCTGACATTGACCAAGTCCTGTACTTAATGGTGACATTTAACTCTGTACTGTTTCTCAGGTGCAGTGATTATTAATCCATGATTAATAAATAAATTGCTAAAAGATGAATACGCCAATCCTAGTATTTAATTTATCAAGTTAACTGATGCTATTAGGAAAAGTGATCCTTTTAACTAATAGAAATGCATTAAAATACATATATACATATGCCCAAACATTCAAATACTATGAAATGTATGGGCAAAGAAACAAAGTGATTTCTTTAACAATTTCTTTAAAGAATTATAGTGAAAAAGAATAAACATAGCATTGTAAAATGCAGCAATACCATTATTCTATCTTTGAGAAGTTGGTATCTCTCATGAAGGTCTTGCAGTTCAAGCTGAGTGACATAATGCTCAGTCATGCCTGTGCTTTTGACTTCAATAGCTTCCAGCAGTGTACTGTGACTAAATATTTCTTCCTTAAGTAACTGTAGAGGACAAACATCAATTTAACCACCTAAAATAATATGTATAGTAAACAATATATAAGTAGGTTCTAACTACAGGAAACAAAAGGATTTGCTTTGCCAGGGTCAAAACCCAGTAAGACTTTGCCTATAATCCTGTTATCATAATGGAACAAAATGAGGCTAAATAGTAAATGTAGTAATTGTGGTTTTTCCAAAGCTAATCCAAAGCAAAATTTGATACAACAGTTAACATCCTGGATTGTGAATTAATTGTATTGACCATGAGGAACTCAGAACCTGTGCAAAACAAAACATGGAGGATTTATAGATCTCTAGAAAGGAACAGCATGTAACAAACCTGCACTTAATAATCTTATAGAAACTTGCTTGGGCCATGTTGAAATGGAACTTTTTGACAGTTGTACAGTTAAGTTTTTAAATATTTGAACAAAAAAATCAAACATTTAAAACCTTGTGCCATCAGCTTTCTTATATATTGCCATTATTTTATTTGTGAACTATGGAGGCTCCTTAGGGTTTACCAAAACAGTAATAATATTTGTTGACTAAACAATCATAAAAAATAAAAATGAATTTAAATTCTATTCTAAAGATACACATGTAATCAAAACACAGATAAACATTAATTTTTAAAGTCTTTTTTAAATAGGAGTTATGTACATTAAGGAACAAAACGTTTTCACACACTTTGTGAAAATACTTTGGTATGCCAAGAGAAAGCAACTCCTTTGATAATATATAGATTTATTCTGCAAAGGAATTATCTATCTATCTATCTATCCATCCATCCATCCATCCATCCACATCCTACCTTTATTATTTTTTAATAAATAATTCAAGATGGCATACATACCTAAAACTCTTTCTTCCTCCTTTTTTCTGTGCACAATAATCTGTGAGGTGGGTTGGACTGAGAGAGATAGCCCAAAGTCACCCATCTGGCTTTCATGGCTAAGACAGGAACTCATAGTCTTTTCTGCTTTCTAGTCTGATGCCTTAACGTCTAGACCAGAATGGCTCTACGACTAAAATATGCTACTGCAATTATATATATATTTTAGGATAGACTTTCTACAAACCTTAGATTTGCTGAGTGAAGATTTTTTTTCCCTCAGTTCAGAATATTGTCTTTCCGAGGCATTCATAATTGCTTCTACTTTGTCCATCCAACTAGTAAACTGCTGAACATCATCTTGGTAGCTTGTCCACTTGGAGAGAGCTCCTTCAAGCTGACTGAAATGTTAAAAGTAATACATATACTTAGTTCTGTATCAGAATAATACAATAACCTAGATCCAATTACACTATCAGCAAATGGTGCTAATTATTTTATATATACTACGAATAGTATGGACTCATAATGCATTCATAAAAAGTACTCCACATTAGAAAGCTCTGCTATTTGCAAGGCTCTTAGAGTTATTTTGAAATAATCTGGCTGTCCTGGCTGTTTCAATGTGTCTATAAAAGCCCAGCTATATTCATTTAGCCGACATTCCCAAGAGTTTGGACTTTAGTGAAATAGCAAAATCTGTGGAATTGGGTGAAGATACCTAAGGAAATTATCATATGCAGCAAAGAGAAATTTATACTTATCGCTGATCAACAACAATTGATTGTTGATACATGTTGTTTAAATTAGTATTTTTTTGACAAAGAGAAAAGGAAAAAAGACTCTAAAACAGCTACTGTTTCTTAGCATTGATCGATGGAATTTTAATATTGTATTACTTTTTGACACAGCTGGCAAATAATTTGGGGATATCTGAGAGAGTCTTGAGAAACCCCCAGAGTCCTAGGATCATGCTTAAGAAACACTGATGTAGACTATTCTCTGTGATTTGTTATGCTGAGGTTTGTATTGTGCATTTTATAAATTCTTTTATATCCATATTGTGTTTTACCTTTTGCAGTGGATACATGTAGACAAGAGGGAAGCCCATGTGTCCTTAAGAGTTTTCAGTTGTTGTTCAATCACAGACGCTCCTTCTACTGAGGTATTTTGCAAAACAGATTCTCCTCTTGTCACCACCATTTTCATTTGAATTTCTTTCTCTTGCTTTAATGAAAGGATTGCCTGAAAAACAAAGAGACCCTGTTTCTATTCTTATTGTGGTCCTGTACCTTTTCCCAATTATTTATATATTTGTGTCCCACTGTTATTATTTGTACAAATAACTCAAGGCAGCGAACAATCCAATACACCTCTTATTTTTTCAAACATTTCCTCACTTTCTTTGTTCTGAGCTCTTTTTAAAGGGCTTTCCAATCAGTTTCTCTCTCTTCATAATTTCAAATTTCTGGAATAGTATTAATGGATTTTAAGAAATGTTGAGGAAAATGTTATTTGTACAAAAATTTAATAAAACTGTAGCTTTCAGTTTTCTGGAAATAAAGGAGTTTTTTTAAAAAAATCTGTCATGCTCACTGATACTGGGTGTTTCAACAATTAAGAAAGGATAATCAGTATTTTTGTCAGTTAAAAGTCTACTCCGATAGACTTTAAAAAAAACAACAACCCTTAGGTAACCATAGCTATATGAGAAACCCACATTAATCACTACATACTATTGATCACCATAAGGCAGTCTGCAATTTTAATATGGGAAGCAGAATTCAAATGATTAAATAAATAAAAAAGAAACACTCACAAGGTACAGACCAGGTACATATTACTGAGAATTGATTGAGCCAGGAAAGGATCTTGCCTTCCTGGGGATTTACCCTTCTGGAGTCAGGTTCTTTAGCAACTAGGAAATCATACACATGACCATAACAATACTGACCCCAAATCCCAACTGTTTGTAAACAAGGAGATAAGTTTATTGAATAAGTCTCCAACTATATCAACACTAAGTTGATTTTTTTTTTTGCTAAACCCATTTGGTTATAGTAAGGCATATAATATAAATAAGCAGCCAAGTAAATAAATAAAATGTACAATAAGTTAAACTCCTTAAAATCTACCACTCAACTACTGTATAGGAAATATATATTTAAACTCTTGGAAAAATACACACATAATTATATAATTTTATATAATCCATTTTACACTATTAGAAAATATAATATAAATCAATGAATAAAAACATTTAGAATGGAACTCCTTGGTGTAGGATTCTTTGACATTGCTTACCTCAAGCTTTGCCATTCTATTATCAAGGGCGTTTTTGTCTGCCGTGGGACAGCAGTAAGATTCAAGCACCTGAATTGTATCTGCCATCCAGTCCTGAAGCTCCTTCAGTCCATGAGAGAACTGTTGGTGCTCTGCTACTATTCTGTCCATTCTGGAGACCTTTTCCTTAAATTCATACAGATGTTAACATTACCAACCATTCAGATAATCTATCATTCCACTAGAGTTGAAAAAAAATCAGAAAGGGAAATCTCAGAAAACTAAGTTCAGAATGAGTAAACGGGCAAAATTTTAACTGCCCCATTTTTCCTCCACTGTGTTCCTTCAAGGATTCACATATCACTTACTACACTGAGTCCATAACTAAAATTTGCTTGGAATTAGATTACTGTACATGTTTGGCATATCTAATAAATGTGCCTGGGCAATTCTTTTGATTATACTTTTTAAATCCTTCTTGCATTTATAAAAATCACATGTAAGAACAAGTTATGGATCTCAGTAGAGATAATATATATTTAAAGTTACGTATGCATTGGATACACTTGCTAATTACATAGTGTGCACATTTTATTTAGTTCGATATGCATTATTTATCAATGGGATTGAGCTGCTCCACCTGTGCCAGCAGAGTAGGCACGCTACAGATCCAATTGGTCAAGGAATTCCAGCAGGTGATGTCCAGGACAAAACCCTTCTTTGCTGGGGCTTTGGCCTTTTGTAACATCATGACCCCTTCCTGGTGAGATCTGCCCCCATCCTCCTGACCTTCATAAACATCTGAATATCTGGTTCTGCCGACTGTCCTGGGGGCCCATTGAGGGAGCATCACACTGGAGGTGGTTGATGAACCACTAGCAGATCCCACATTCCCCTCCCCCACAAATCCATACATATACATATATATATATATATATATATATATATATATATATATATATATATATATATATGATATTCAGCTTTGTTTGGGTATTTTCCCATGTCATTATATTTGTGCTTTTAAAGTTGTAGCAACGTTTTGGCAGAATCTCATCTGCAATTATCAGGCTTGTGTATTGGGTTTGTCTGTGAGTTAGACTTTCACAGCTGTTTCTGTTTTAAATTTGGTGCTAGCCTATGCTGTGCCAGAATGGTTTTTTCTTCATCCTGATTGGTTGGGAGTCTTGGTCTGTGTTTATTGGTCTTGGAGTTTGCCGTGTTCTGCTTGATTGGTGTTTCTAATATCTTCTGTCTGTTTTGTAGTCTTTTTTTTGTCTTGATTGGCTGGCAACATTGTGTTTCCTGTATTGGAGGCTTTTAGTGCAGCTTGGCTCCGAGTAAACGAATGGCTATCATTTATTAGGAAGCTAGGTTTCATCTGGGTGCCTGGTTGGGGTTTGTTTGAGCTGGAGCTATCGGGGGAGTCTGTTTGTGACCAGGTGTTTGCCTGGCTTGTGGTGTGGAGATTTTTTTGTTAGAGAGTGCAGGCTTCCAGATAATTGACAGTCTGGTAGAGTCATCTCTTCTATTCAAGCTTTCAAATACCCACGAAAACTTAAGAAAATATGTATGTATGTATGTATGGTTTTACTGCTTTTAATAATGTAAGCTGCCCAGAATCACTTCATGATGAGATGGGCAGCAAATTTAATAAATAAAATAAAATAAAACATGAATAGAATAGTAAACCAGTGACCCACATAAGATCTCCTTTTTATAACCATTTAGGAGAACATGCATTAAATGACCAGTGAGTTCTTCTTTCTTCTGCTGGTTAGGCCTGATTTATTACTTTAAAAGTCCATAGTGTTTCTTTTTTACAAAATGATATCTGTCTATAACCTGTTTCTTAATATATTTCTCTTGATAAAGTAATCTTTTACAGGACCATTTAATGTAACTCTTTACATGCTCTAAGTACTGTATAAAGGAGCAATCGAGTATCAATCCAGTATAGATACTGCTTGCTATATCTTTCTCTAACACCTCATGTCCCCTCTCATTGGTATGGAACTTACAATCTTACCTTCAATCATACTGGTTTTAAAATACAGATAGAAGCCATTTCATAGACAGATATGCAGCATTTCAGAACGCAGGTTTCTATTTTTTTACTAGACTTGTTGCATAAAAGCACGTATAGGAGCATTACCTTTGTTAGGTTGCTCAGAGCAAGATAGAGAGATGATAGCTGAGAAACCCTGTGTACAAAGTTTTTGCTGGCAGATTGTTCTTCCCAAAGCTGCTGAGCTTTTTCTTTTAATCTGCTGAGATGAGGCTCATTACATTTTATTTCTTCAAGGACAGACTGCAAAGCATAAGCACATATCTGTTTAGTACTAATGCGGAAAAAAAGAGCAAGCAGCAAGGAAGGTAGATGCATAGAAAAGGTCTGTTAAAGGACTTGGAAATGCTAAGCCTTTCCTAATGATCAGTTTGACATGTGACAATGTGCATTGTTTCTTCAGCAAGGAGATTAAATACCTCTCCTCAAAATAGCGCTTCAGTTTCAAGCAGTTTTTCAGCAATCTAATAACAATATTTGTTAATGAAAAGTAGGATAAAATGGCCATGACATAAACATAATAATCAAAGTTATAAACATTGTGTGAAGCCTGTCTGTTGTTATTGATCAACATTCTCTCTCCCCCACACATGCTATTTTGAAACCCATATTTAACACTAGGATTATAAAGTCAAGAACTTGAAATTCAGGTTTCTCAAAGTGCTAAACATGAAAAAGGCCACTTTTTCTTCTATGATATAGCCTAGTCGTTCTGTGAATATTTTGCTTTGCCAAGAGTGAGGGATTCTTTTTTCAGTATCTAATTAAGTATTCTCTTGCAGCAATGAAGACCACATCAGCACTGGATTGAATAGTCCAGTGTTCAAAAAGTGTTGAACTTTGAAATGAGATTTGCTAGATTTTTCCGTAACAGATAAAATGGTCTTTGGGAATGTTTTCAACTGATCATATGAATCAGCTTGTACATAAGATAAGAATATATAACCTAAAAAAAATTATCAGACAAAGATACCCGAACTCATTGGTAGCCTCACACTGTAATGCACAGGGACACACATTTAATTTTGCAGATGCCAGTATTGTTGGACGAGCAGGCACAAAAACAGCCAGGGAAGTGATTGAAGCCTGGGAAACAGGCATCTCATCAATAGGAGTGCTGATTTACCACCAGCCGATCAAATACTTAGAAGGCGAGGACTGGGCAGAACAAGCAAATGTTAGCTAATGACTTAAAAGCCAGCCATCAACACACCACAATCAACATCTAAAAAGCCATTTACAACAGACACATACCACACATAGAACAGCATTTACTCTGCTAGAGAGAAGACACCCTAACTACCTCTATTCCAACCACAACTGGCCTTAAATGCAAGCTACTCAATGCAAGAAGCCTTGTAAATAAAATACCTGAATTTCTCCTCTTACTAAATATGGCTAAATTCGACGTTATATTTGTCTGTGAAACATGGCTCAATGCATCTCTGCCTGACTCCATTACCACAGTAATAAACTATCATGTTTACCGATCAGATCGTGAAATCCATAGAGGAGGTGGTGTTGCTATATTCTATAAAAAGTCCCTACATCTAAAAAACATCCAAGTTACCCAGGAGCTTGCTATTCCTGAGATCATCATCTGAACTGTCCTTAAATATCACATTTCAGTTCTTACTATGTTACAGAGCCCCTGATTATGACACCGAACCCGCATTACGTAGCTGATATTAACACAGTTGAGAAAGTCCAGAAATATTTCACAAGAAGAGTTCTCCACTCCTCTACTTGTAGCAGAATACCTTATGCCACCAGACTCGAAATTCTAGACCTAGAAAACCTATAAATACGCCGCCTTCAGTCTGATCTAAGTATACTATATCAAATCATACATTGCAATGAATACTTCAACTTCAACCATAACAACACAAGAGCAAACAACAGATACAAACTCTAGGTTAATCGCACCAACCTTGATTGCAGGAAATACGACTTCAGCAACAGAGTGGTCAATGTCTGGAATACTCTACCTGACTCTGTGGTTTCTTCCCCAAACCCCCAAAACTTTAACCTTAGACTGTCTACTATTGACCTCACCCCTTTCCTAAGAGGTCTGTAGGGGGGGCGTGCATAAGTGCACCAACGTGCCTACCATCCCTGTCCTATTGTTTCTTTTATTTTTTATTTTTCTTATATGTATCCATGTATTCATAACTACGTTTTTACTTATACCTATTATCTTGTAAGCAACTGACAAAAATAAATAAATAAATAAAATAAAAATAAATAAAGTTCCTTGTAGATGGACTCCAGCACAAATCCAAAAGCTTGGAAGACAAAACCTCTGGTCCCGATGACCAACCCAGATTGTGACTAACCCAACTTCATCCTGGGATATGTATATTTGACTTCATTCGTAAAGACATATATTGGCCCCAAATATGGTTAAATAAATAGAGAGATCTTATCTTAATATTACCTGTAGATTCTGATGCTCTCTCCTTTTAGTGGAAAGGTCATGCAGATTATTATTACTGCTTTGCACCATTTCTTTGGTTTTATTTAACCAGTCTTGAAGAGGTTCAGCACTTGTTTCAAAGTCTTTCATCTGTACCTTTAAATTCTAGAAAAAAATCAGGATAGGAAGCATTCATTGCTAGTCCATAATTTTGGATAAAATATTTTCACCATACAGTCCAGTATCTAGTAGTACTATTAGATCTAGCATTGTTACAAATGGGATCTCTGTTTCAGATGAGATATTTCTTTGCTTAGAGAAAGAGAACCAACATTCATTCTGTACTGACTGTCCCCAAACTATTGAAATAGAATATATGTAAGTTCATCTGGAATCTTTAGTTAATTAAAAGATAAATTAGCTTGCCAGACATATGGAACATATCTTCCCAGGCTATATGGCCTCCAAGTCCTTTCGAAACATAATATAAGTTTTGGTTACTAATCTGTAAAACACAACAAAGTTTTGGGATTTGAGAATCTATCTGCCTGGCTTTAGTAATTGTTCTTGGAAATTCTTCTTTGTATTTTCCGAAATGTAATTATGTTAAAAGTGACTGAAAACAAAATGGCTTTAAAAACTTTATAAAAAATCGAGACAAAAGAGGTATAGATAAAAGATAAGATCCATCATTTAGGCTTAATGTAGAATTAAGTGCAAGTACATTTAGAAGAAAAAGTAAAAAAAATGGTTTCAACTTATTGATTTCTTTTGTAATTGATCTCATACCTCTAAAGTTGTTTCCTTTTGGTGCAGAGTGGAAATAAATTTCTTCCAGTCCTCTTTAGCTGAAGCAATTTTGGTCTGAATTGATTTAACTTTTTCTTTAGGTAATATAGAACTTAACAGTTCTCCTTTGGATACCACTAAATTTAATTTATGTTGACCAGTCTCAGTTGCAGATAAGAATTCCTAAGCCAAAATACACACATGTAGACTAATGATAAAAGTAGTAAGCAATATGTACAAAACAACATTTGCTAAAGCTAACAAATAAAACATTGTAATGTATGCTGCTGGTGTACCTTTTACACCTTTTTTTTTTTACACATGTAAAAGGTTATTTTCCAATTACTGAAAGCCAAGAGAACATCTAACATCTAATACTTTCTTTCTAAAAAATATTTTAATTACCTTTTTAAGTCAATATTCTATCAATAGAAACCTCTATTCTGCTTAGTTCCTTTTACTGCATTCATTAATACACATACATAAAGACAATTTGGTTGTATCATTATCAGACAATACATATGAAAAAATGTTTTGGATTCAAGGCCAACTCTTGCCCAGAGAATACGTCTGAGCTGGCTGAGAAATGGGAAATGACAGAATGCATATACTCCTCCGATTTGTATATTTGTACATTGCTCATATACAAACATAAATAAATACAGGTTCTCGGTGTCTATTTTGTAAGTTATTAATAAACTGGCTGTGAGGAGGAAAAAGCTCATTAAAAAGTTATCTTTTATATAATCGACACTTAAAGAATCATGGTTATTCAGAATAGTACTTAAAGACCAAGAATAAAGTATCAGTGAATCCCATTTTTCATTTGTTTTTTTCTCATGGACAGAATTGTTAAGTGTTCCCACAGGTATAGAAAGTTCCCAAACGAAAGTACAGGTAGTCCTCGATGTACATCTACAGTTGAGCCCAAAATTTCTGTTGTTAAGTGCAATATTTGTTAAGTAAATTTGCTCCCGTTCTACGACCGTTCTTACCACAATTGTTATGTGAATCACTGCAATTGTTAAGTTAGTGACATGGCTGTTAAGTGAATCTGACTTTCCCGTTAACTTTGTTTGTCAGAAGGTTACAGAAGCTTGTCAGAAGGCTACAGGTCACATGAGCCCAGAACTCTCTCATAAATATGAACCAGTTTCCAAGCATCTGAATTTTGATCATATGACCATAGGGATACTGTAAAGGTCAGGTGAAAAACGGTCATAAGCCTCTTTTTTTTCAATGCCACTGCAACTTTGAACAGTCACTAAATGAACTGTTGAAAGTCAAGAACTTTCTCTAAATCCTAAATATGACATTTAGTAAAAGCAAGCCAATTTCATAAGCAATACTTTGAGACTAGTTTGTTTCCACTAAGCATAATTTCAATTAGCCACAGTTTTTCTGTATTCATGTAACATGACAAGTTGTGTTCTATCTAAAATGAAAGCACAATCATTTGACTTCCTCACAGCGACTTCAAAGTGGGAAACAGGGGAAACAACCAGCAACACATCTGAACAGAAGCATTTTTTAAATTGGATAATATTATGAAAAATTACATTTTTGCTAATGCCCATGGAATATAAAATGGTTTTAGTTCCAGATTCTTTTCATAATAGTATAACATGGTTCAGATAGAAACATTCAATTGTAAGTACATTTGAGGAATTACCTGTATTTTCTGTATGTTAGCTGTAACATCACTGACATTTTGAGGCACATCAAAACATTTGGCAGTAGCGATTTTGGAATTGACCAGCCATTGCTGGAAATCTCTGAAGGCTGCCCTGAATCTCTGTTGCAAGGTCTGCTCTTTACTTTGGCATCCCTTTGAAGCCTGTAGACAAAGACTTCAGGTACCGTGTTAGACAAATGGAAATATAGATTAGGATTATATTAGGAAGAAAGAAGTAGCTATAACTTTTCACATGATGCACCAAGGGATGGCTTTTCAAGTAAGGATGATGAATAATGAAAAAAAATGACATCTGACGTGGGCAACAAAATGAAAATACATTCTTTAAAAACTGCCTATATTTCACAAAATTACCAAATTTTAAAATTTGTGGGTTTTTTTAATTTTGAATATTATAAGATTTTGGAAAATACACCAATTTTACCAGGTAGGTAGGTAGATAGGATAGATAGATAGATAGATAGATAGATAGATAGATAGATAGATAGATAGATAGATAGATAGATAGATAGATAGATAGATAGATAGAAGATACACATGGGACATAAGTTTATAGTACCTACAAGTACTATATTGCTTATCCCTGATTTATACATGGCAGTTCTCAAAAACTTTCACTAACATTATAATGATCCAAGAAATTTTTTTGACAACACTACATCAGATTTCACCCCAATGATTATGTTAGCCCAGGGATTTTGAGAGTTGGACTTGTATTTAGCTTAAGGTTCTCAGGTTGAGAAAAGGTGATATATGAACTTGAAATTATATCAATATTATAATATATAAATATTAAGATATTTATATAACAGATCTATATGAAGTTTTCATGAGCTAAATCAGAATAAAACTGTGTCCTCTAAATTGGCATCAGTTAGCTCAAAGAAGGATTCATTTTATTTGGTACTGGTGTAATATTTTAATTTGCTCTGAAACACATTTAAATAACAATCACAATATAGGAAAGCTTTACCATGTAGGTGGGAACACAGGATAACCTTCTATTGGAAGCCCTCGATTGAAAACCATAATTCTTTTGCTAAGCAAGGTGATCATTAAGTGAGTTGCATCTGATTTTACAATCTTTTTGCTGTGGTCATTAAGTGAATTATCACAATCATAAAGTGAGTCGTGGAAATGTTAAACGAATTCAGCTTCCTCCATTGATTTTGACTGTCAGAAGCCAGCTGGGAAAGTTGCATATGTAACCCCGGGGTGCTGCAACCATCCTAAATACATGCCAATTTGACAATACACCTGAATTTTGATTATGTGACCATGCGGGGAGGGGGGGAAACAGCAGTTATAAGTACAATAAGAGGTCATAGGTCACTTTTTAAAAGTGCTGTCATAAGCTCGAACAGTTACCAAACCTACAGTCATAAATCAAGGACTACTTATATAGAAGATGGAAACTTACCTATTATATTCTTTAAATAACTGGGAAACCTTTGCAGAATAGGTGCTCAAATCTTTGGAAAACCGGCAAAGATCATTTAACCGAGTCTTAATATCATCATTAATAGACTCTGCCTTTGTTAGGGCATCCAGAGTTTCCTTTATAAAAAAAAAACCATAATGAAAAATTATAACATAGCATAAGAGCTCTCACCATTTACATATAAACTTTTAAAAACTTTGATAGGATAGCAAAGTGCAAGGGGATGCTTGAAGTCCAGCACACGATCTGACTTGTTTTAAGGGAGGCACAGTCAGTCAAACACATTATCTAAAAAAGCAAATTGGATACCAATTCTTAGATAAAACTCCTGGTTTTAAAAATTGCAAGTCACCTAGGCAAGTTTTATTTTTTGGTAGATAAAATTCAGACATATATATTAAGAAAATGCTTTTTAAACTGCCTTTTAACAAACAGAATTTGATTAATCATGGAATTTCCTATGGGAATGGGCATATAGACTACAGTGATTATTTTTCACTTGAAGCAAGTAAATTTTTATTGCTTTTTTGCATGAATTCTGGTCATGTTTTGTTGTGAAAGAATAAATTCATGAATTGATTAACTAAATGTTCAGCTGATCAATGGAATCAGGTTTGAAAGTATGGAGATAGCCAATTAGCTCCAGTGGTTAATGCAGAGGTCTCCAAACTTGGCAACTTTAAGACTTGTGGACTTTAACTCCCAGAATTCTCCAGCCAGCAAAGCTGCCAAGTTTGGGGACCCCTGGGTTAAGGCATCAGGCTAGAAACCAGGATCCTGTGAGTTCTAATCCTGCACTAGGAACAAAATCTGGCCTGGTGACTTTGGGCCAGTCACTCTCTGTCAGCCCAATCTACCTCACAGGGTTATTGTAGGAGAAAAATAGGAGGAGGAGGGAGTATTAGCTGTTTGTCACCTGGAGTTATTTACAAAATTAATGAAAGTAATTATTCAAAGGTTCAGTAAACCCTCTCAAACAAAAGAAAGTTAAAATAAAGTCAAACTCTACCCTCCTAAGCATTTTTAAAATCACATAATAATCCTGGAATCTGTTGAATAAAAATAATAAACCACAATTTTCCTCTATTGGCCATACATATATATGATAAACACAGTAAGAAATTACAAATTATATTCACAATTTAAAACAGTTAGGACATTCTCTTTTTGGAAACAAAACACTTTTAAGGAAGAAATCTTTTAAGGAAGACAGTGTAACTGCAAAATTGCAGCTTCTTGAGACTTTCTGTATTGCTCCCATCTCCTTCCTCATCCACTGCCAATTATCTTTAGGCAAGTTGAAATGAAATCTCATGGTTTTAAAATTGGTTAATTGGAAAGGAGTAATGGAATAAATTATCCTGAAACCAATATGAGATTTAATCATAGTTTCCTAATTCCAGCTCTGATCAAAACCATGTTCTTCCAATGTTCTTTCCATGTGGTGCTCCCCCCATTCTAAACTGAAGGCCTCTCTCTTCTGGACCCATGAAATTAGAGAAGCCATTACTGAACCAATGTTTTAAATGGAATGAAAATCGTTTTAATTATATAAATCGTTTAGGAACTTGTGATGTAGCCAAGTATTTTCCACATTTTATTTTATCATTAAAGGTTAGCTTGATGCCAAATCATTGCTTTTACAGGTAGTCCTCAACTTACAGTCACAACGACCACAACTGAACCCAAAACTTCTGTTGCTAAGGAAGGCAGTTGTTAAGTGAGTTGTGACCCCTTTTTTGACCTTTTTGCTACAATTGTTAAGTGACTCATACAGTCATTAAGCAAATCTGGTTCTCCTCGTTGATTTTGCTTGTCAGAAACCAACAGAAAAGGTTACAAATGAAGGTCATGTGACCTTGGGTCACAGCAACCATCCTAAATACACGCCAGTTGCCAAGCATCCTAAGTTTGATCATGTGACTATAAGGATGGTGCAACGGTCATAAGTGTGAGAACTTGTCATTATTTCAGTGCTGTTGTAACTTTGAATGAACATTAAACAAATGTCCAAATATAATTTTCTCCCTAAGAAGAGGAAGATTTCAGTCCAATTATCATTGGCTGGGTGTAATGCTCTCACACTTTAATTTTTAATTGAACTGTAGTTGAAAGGGAAATAATACTTTTATACACTATCCTGTATAAAAGTATTATTTCCCTTTCAACTACAGTTTCTCTAGCAGAGTTCAACATTCCTACAATACTTCCTTGTGCTTCGTTTAAACTCCAAAGGAGTTTACGGAACATTTCTTATGAGCAGGAAGCAGGAACAGTGAGGGCAGCTGTAGAATTTGGAAAAACAAAGAGCACCCATTGCTATCCCACAAAAACCAAGCAAACTAGTAGAATATATTTTAAATTACATTCAGACTAACAAAAGAAGCCTTTTTTCACCATACAAAAAGACTTATGCACACCATTGAGTAAAGCATCTTGGAAAACTGAGTTACGTAGGCTTCTATACACTTATTTCTGCTTCTGCTAAGGGGCTCTACTTTTTTAGTTTTTAAAAGAGCATTGAAATGCAATGTGAGTACACACAGGAAGCTGTGAAATAACTCCACAACATTACTAACATCCTGCAGTTTTATATGTAAATGCAGGTGTTTTGAAACTGTAATGACTAAGACTACTAACTACAGTACTTAGCAGCTGGCACATTTTGCTTCGAAACATTCTACTTTCTGAAACTAAAATACATACAACAAAGAAAAGTAAAAACGTAGGTGGAACAAGCACAAAGTGTGTTATCTTCTTTGGAGAGTTTGTGCCAGTCCAGTGCTGCAATATATGAACTTTTCAGCCAAGTGGTCATTTAAAGTTCTCGCTTTGCAGTACTTGTGTTCTGCACTGTTTTTGTTTGAATGAAAACTCTCTTCTGACCATTAGCAACTTCTCTTTCCGCAACCCCCCCAAATATCAAAGTGTATGACAGTCTCAAACAGAAAAAAAGCATTTTACCTTTTCTCGGTGCCAGCATTCAACTAGTTCTTGGTCTGTGTGCTTACTGTCCAGAGGGGTCAGGCCTTCAGACCAGGTTGCTAGCAATGTGCTGAAGTGTTGCAAGGCCTCCTCCAGAACAACAGCCTGAGCTGCAAACTCCTGCTCTGACCAGGCCATCTGACTCTCCAGTTCCTGCAGCCTGTTTCGGGACTGGAAAGCATTGTCTTCCCACTGCTTCCAGTCGGACTGGAGACCCTGCATTTCGGCGTCCATGTCTTTGCCCCCTTGAACGCTTGTGTTCTTTTTCACGGCAGGAGCCAGCGTTTGGATCCTGTGGAGGCGACCCTCACCAGTCTGTCTGGAATCTATCAGCTCCTGCAATGGAATATCACCATGGTAACCGAAATGGCCGGGATCCACTTCAGCCGAACAAGCAAAATGCAGCATTTTTACATAGCTGTGAATTGCTCATTTCACAACCGCTGGCAGTTTCACAAAAAAGTGTGAAACTGTGCTAAAATGTAAGGGAAAAGTAAAAACAGAAGCACAGCCAGAAACAAAACAAAGCCAAACCATATCTAAACAAACAACAATCAACTTTAAAAGATACTTAAGAATCCAACGGGAAGTGGGGGTTGGGGGGGGTAACATTTTCTAAGAAGTGCTGTACTGAGTTGGATTTTATTAAAATAAACAAGGTATCTGGTTGCTTTTAGAAGTGTCATCAATTTAACTGAACACTTTTGATCTATAAGTTTAGAAGAAGCAATGAGGGATATAGCAAAAATATTTAAGCAAGTCAGTCCACAATTTAGTATCATTATTTTAGTGAGGAAAAAAAATGTTCTTATGTTAAGCATTTTATGTAGTACTTTGTTTTAGGTATTAGATAGCCAACATTGCTACAAAATGCTACATGGCATATAAACTGGATTTGGGGAGAACAGTTGTTTCACAGTTTCTTCTGTATTGCTTTATAATTGCCATTTTGATAGACTAATTATCATTGTTTACCTGCAGAGGCAATCCTTATAAATATAATTAAATAGAACCATGTGCTCAGCTGAATATATTAAAAAAATACGTTGAATTTAATGGTGATTTTCTTTGGATAAAGGAGTCCTTCCATCTACGGGTAGTCCTCAACTTACAACTACAATTGGGACCAGAATTTGTACCGCTAACCAAGGCAATTGTGAAGTGAGTCATCCCTGATTTTATGACCTTTTTGCCATGGTTGTGAAGCAAATCACTGCAGTTGTGAAGTGAATGACATCATTGTTAAATGAATCCAGCTTCCCCCATTCACTTTGCTTGTCAGAACTGGCTGGGAAGGTTGCAAATTATGATCACCTAACTCTGAAACGCTGCAACTGTCGTAAATTCATGCCGGGTGCCAAACAGCCAAATTTGATCATGTGACTCTAGGGATGCTATGACAGTTACAAGTAGCCACACCCACACCCAGTTTAGCAAAGGGGGGGGGGAAATCATGAGCAAAGGGGGGAGGGGAAATCATGATATGTCACGTGACGATGCCAAGATGAGGCGAGTTTGATACCCCTGTAATGGAGGAATCCCACTGGCATTTTTTTGTGAAAGTCCCTCTTTCTTGTTCCTGTGGAAAATATTACTGAGAGAAAGAGAACAAGAAAATTCAGTGCCTTCCATTCTGCTGCAGGAAGACAGTCAGAGGAACTAAAAAGTGCCCAATCTAGTTCTAAAGAAATTAGATGGTTTTTTTTTTAATAATTAAAGCTCATTATGCAAACTTGTTTACCCACATGTACAAAAGTTAATGACTAAACTATTAAATAATTTCTCACATTGATTTTGGCTAATTTTTTCTGTATGGCAGACAAATCTCCTGATGTGTCTGACCAGCGGTGAAGCTCTTCTTTTGCTGAATGAAGCCAATCGGAAAATTCATGTACTGCATCAAGGTATAACAAATGGTCTTTTACAATATCTTCAGCTATTTTCATTTTTTCCTGTAAATCAAAAGGAGACTGTTCAAAACTGAGTTTAAGGAACTGAAACAATTCCTGCTTGATGCAATCAACCCAGGTTTGCTTATTTGAATATAGTGTGAAGAGAAGTGGTTTCCTAGCACCATTATTTTTGTCTAATTATACTATTGGTTAAAAATCACTAATATCATCTAGAACTTTGTACACTTCAAAATTGATTTAAAAATATTATAAACACTGCTTCCTCGGTCCCACCAGAAAGCAACATTTAAGGGAAGGGGCCCAGAATTTGCCCACCTATCTGATCTTGTATCATCTCAGGATGAAATAGAAAATTTGTAAATACTAACTCATTACAGTCAAGAAGCTTTTTACTCCTTAGCCATTCATTCTCAGAGACTGTACCGCTTCTTTCTTCATTAGACCCTGGAAATTTTCTGAATGTATTGATAGTTTTCCAGAATTGTAACCGCTGCATTGGCTAAGATATTCTTTGCATCTTTCTTCTAAGTTTGAACTGATAGCTTTTCAAAATGCAGTTAAATGTCATAAAACAAATGACATACAAGCATTGGGTTTCCCTCAATATTCAATTCTCTGTTCAATTTGTGATCTCTCTTCTATTTTCTTCCTGCTATCTGTTCTATGCTCGCCCCCTTTCCTTTGTTATATTTTAGTTGTTTTCATGATTTTGACCCTACTTGTTTCATTTTGGGTGATAGTTATGTTGGATTTTTGCCATTTTTCCTATGAGATCTCTAGTTCTATTTCAAATCAGAGATCAGAACCACGATTACAAATGACTGGATTGAATTTATAAGTTCAGCTGATTTTTTAAAAAAGCACAATACAGTTTAGCATAATGTGGGAATCCTGCCAGATTCATTGGACCTGTTTCATAATTCATGTAATTGTTTTGACTGTATAATTATATTAGCATACGTTTTAACCTTTAAACCTTCTTGATTAACACTTCTATAATTCTGGGTGACCTACATATTACAAAATCTTTACCTTGGCAACTGTTGCAATATTTGTGAATTGTGTTTTCAATTCCTCTTGAGCAGTTTCTCCAAAAGAATCATCCTGTGTTTTCTCGTGCAGTTCCCTGGCTTTTACTATGAGCTGGTGTAGGTCATTAGAACGTTCTTCCACTTCTGAAACAATAGCTTGGAAGCAATCCAGCTGGGAAAATTTCTCTTTCAGGCCATTCTGAGGTTCCAAAGGTTCTTTCAATTTGTGATCTGTTGAATCTAACCATTGGTCCAACTGACTTTTCTTCTCCAGGTGGCAATTCCACTGATTTATGACAAACTCCAGCAAGCTTAATATAACAGAAACATAGAAACCAAAAGATGAAAAGTTCTTAGGGAAATAAATTGAGTTTAAACATCAAGAATGTTGCAAAATGTATGCCCCAGTATGATTTTGTTTGTAGATAAGCAACCATAAGGAGTATGGGGGAAGGAAGAAAAGGCTTTCCAAATGATTGCGGATTTGAAGGGGTTCACTAAAACTTTCTGCATATTTTATATAAAATAGTGCCCTCCCACACTTCCTTCTCTTCCTTTTTCTTAACAATATTTCTGTTGGCGAGAGGGGAGAATGAAAAGTAATACTGCAACCTCTTTAATTCATTCTTCTCAATGCTGGATTTGAGATGATTCTTCCAGGAGCTATCCATGTCTTACATTACACTTTCCAAAGATCCTAATTTCCTCTAGTAAAGAGGAAAGTACAGTCAAATGAAAAAGAGGCAGGAAAAACTTCCTTTATGAATTTCCCCTTTTCATTAATCTTGGGTTCATTAATCTTGAGCAATTCATTATTATTTCATAAAGTGCCCTCTGAATGAAAAAAAAAATCAGAATGAAAAGCAACAACATAAAGGTTTACCTTTGACAGCTCACTGAGGTGCTGACAATGCTGCCCCATAGGTCTTTTAATCTTTGCAGCTGGCTCTGAATTACTTTCTGTCCCTCTTCATTACTCGTCTTAAGGGTTTGTTCAGCTTTGCCAATGGCCATGTTCAACTTGACCTCTCCTTCTCCTTTCATTAATAGGATTTCCTAGGACACAAAAATTCCAAGTTAATACTTTACAGAGAAAGGGAATAACTATCCAACATCTTAGGATTGTTTTACCTGTTCTGCAGGTATGACAGATGCAAAATGTTTTATCCATGTAGCTTTTTTCATGGGAAATATTGTAACCTAGATTTTGCTTTGTGTTGACTGTTCCTTATAGAATTATCATTATTATAAAACTATGTAGGTATTTGCTATTATTAGAGGCTTATTAGTGATCTTGAAACACTACTTTGGGAATAGGTGGGTTGTTGGTGACAAAAACTCATGGATATTTTCTTATTTGGAAATCAATATTCGATTGATATTTTACCACCGATGATTGTCATCATCTCTGATGATCATAAACATTTCATGATGACATTTAAATTTCTCTGGTGTTAAAATGATGCCATTTTTACTCTTTAAAAATGCTTCATGTTAACTTTTATGGAGATATAACAAGACTGCAAAATGAAAGTAAATATAAAGGGCAAAGTAGAAACATTTGATGGAAATATAATTTAACTACCTTGTTTGTTTGATGCTTGTTCATTTCCTGACTTTAACTCAAGGTGATGAACATATTCAACACACCTTCCTCCTCCTATTTTCTCCACAACAATAACCCTGTGGGTGAGTTGGACTGAGAGAGAATGACTGGCTCAAGGTCACACAGCAGGCTTGAATGCCTGGTCTTGGCTGGTCAATTACTGATTCTGAGAAACAGTCCCAGTTTTACCTAAACTTTAGTTAAAATGTTATTAAGACAAAAGTTCTTTGAAGTCAGTTCTTCTACTCTGTTGCTATTTTACCTGAATTTGGAGGTGTCGTTTCTCCAAGGTCACTTTGTCCCCAAGGGTGCCTTCAGCACGGCTGAGTTTTCCTTGAACATCCTTCACCCAGGTCCACACATCCTGCAGAGCCTCTTCCAAAGTCTGGTGGTCTTGGAGAGCTATCTGAGCGAGCCGCAGCTTCTCCTTTACTTCCTTAATTAAATTCTGATAAGCAGAAAATTGCTGAGAGGCCAGACGAACCTCCATTCCAGTACTGTAGTCTTTCTCACTTAAAAACTGTGCCTTTTGAGAGAGTTTATCAAAGGATTCTCTGAAGAAAAAATGTGAAATGTAAAAAAAAACACCTGAGTTATAAATGCATCTATAAACATATAGTTCTGAGTATAGACAAATCACGCAATTGCAGAAAGATATTTGAATACGGTTCAGATATGAAAGCTAGTACGTAGCTTCACACAAAAGATAAAATCGCAATCATTACAATCATAAAAAGTTGGAACGTCCTAGAAGATGTTAAATTCTATACCCAGTCTCTAATATGATTGACTGACTCTCAGGTAACTTAAATTACTAACTTGCTGTTTTATTTAATGTGATTAATTAACAGCAACAATATAAGTATGTCAGTTGTAATCAATACAGCTGAAAAAGTGGCAATCTGTGCTTT
Source organism: Pseudonaja textilis (assembly GCF_049901715.1). Lineage (NCBI taxonomy): Eukaryota > Metazoa > Chordata > Lepidosauria > Squamata > Elapidae > Pseudonaja > Pseudonaja textilis. The sequence continues at coordinate 80,877,941 of NC_141990.1, read as the reverse complement.
AAATGAGCCATTATGAAGAAATCACCCTTTTTCAAAGATTCTAGAAAAAACTTGTATAAAATTATATGCCTCACATTCAAATATGTGAACTACTTTCACTTATTTCTCAATAGAAAAATGTGAGTTGTCTCTTATAAAATAGTTCATTATTAGAACCAAATTCAAGCCGCTGTTATTTATGGAATTCTGTAAATAATGAAGCTTGCAGAATTATAGTTTTCTGCAGCTGTACTTCAGAACAGCTGAAATACACAAACAGAATGTAGGGTAATTGTTATAATTGTATGGCTGATGAAAAGAGAAGAATTAATTAATAAATATGCTTTTATACCTTGCAAGCAGAAGTTCTTCCAAAAAGGCTTCTATCTTCTGTACCGCATCTTTCTTGTCTGGGATGTGCTGTTTGTGTTCCCCTAGAGCTTCTGTGTTTATCCTTTCTTCCTTTTCATGAAGCCATAAACTCCAGCTCTTGCATTGGTTCTCAAAACTGTAATAAAACAAGCAAATAAAACAGTATCACTATTGTTGGATAAATACAGGATGCAACATGCACCTACTTCATCTAGATGTGTCTTATCAAGAACACCAATGTTTTGAACAACCCTGACAAAAACATACTTCTCTGCAGCTGTAAGTATTCTAAAAATACTTAGCAAGCATCTAAATATGGCAAAGCAAACCATGAGAATTACTGTAACTCTGGAACTTTACCAATTCTAAACTGGCACAGTGTGCATTTATTATCACAGTCAAGGAAGAAACTGAAGACACTGCAAAGATTATTCCCAAAACATTCAAGCAATTAAACTTTCATATGATAATTATGTGAGCAGCAAAGTAGATCCATTATGCTTCTATTCTTCTACTACGAATCACCAACAGCCCCATCTCCCTCCTCCAGTGGATTTAATGGGTGTAATGCTCTAAATAGGGTTGCAAATCATGCAGAGATTCTGAAAAGCAGGAGTTTCATCTCCAAAAAGCAGATGGCAAGAAGGATGCCCAACAACAGATTTCCAGTCAACCTTCAATCTGTTTCTGATCATGTAGAAATGAACATTCAATACTACCTTGTCTCTGTAAAATTATGCATTTTACTGAAAATATTACCTTCTAAATATCACTGAAATAAAAAATGCAATAATACCAGAGGTGGGGTATTCAGCAGGTTCTGACCAGTTCTGGAGAACTGGTAGTGGAAATTTTCAAGAACTGGCAAATATCACCTCTGACTGGCCCCGCCCCCATCTATTCTCTGCCTCCCGAGTCCAGCTGATCAGCTGGGTCTTCTTTTGTTGCCCTGCACAGAAGAAAGGAGCTGGAAAGCAGGTTAGCGGGGTGGAGAGGGAATGGGGATTTTGCAGTAACCTTCCCCTGGAGTGGGGAGGGAATGGGGATTTATAGCATCCTTCTCCTGCCACTCCCACAAAGCCACCCCACCAAGACACACCCACAGAACCAGTAATAAAAAATTTTAAAATCCCACCACTGAATAATATATCTTACAGAACATTGACACTGCTACTGTGTTGGCCATTAGTCCCTTTTTTCTAATTATATGCTAAAACTACACTTGAAGAAGGCCAGACAGAAGTAGTAAAATGAATGTGCAGTCCTTACTGAGACTATTTTGTATTTTTACTGTTAATTTAGGTGTAGCATAAGGAACATATCTACTGTATATACTGCATAAAATATGGCTAGCTGAAACTTACCTTTCCCACTCTGCAATGCATTCTTCCAAAGCTTGTTTATCTTTCAAACATTGTTTTAGAAATGCTTCAAAGTCCTGATGAGCTTTAGATATCTGTTCTTGAATACTATTCACAGATGATTTAGGCAAGTAAGTACATAGATTTTCTCCTTCCTGGCAGGCTGACTCCAGTTTAGCCTTTCCTTCATTAAAAGAGTCTAGCACTTTCTGAGTAAAACAAATATACAAATTTATAAGGGTAAAGAATGATGAGAAGGCAAATAGATTTGAAGAGACTTTATATCTAATTTTTATTTTATATTTAACTTTCAAAAAGAAAAACTACAAAATCTACACTATTTATCTATGCATGTAGGTAATTAATCTATGCTGAATAATAATATAGTAGCAATAACAGAAATATTTGATTTGATTGAAATTGATTTTTTTTTCAGACTGGACAAATGGGAAACAAAGTGGCAAATTATTTATGTAATTTGATTTGTGGCAGAATAAATAAATAAGTACATCCCAACAATAGGCTTTCTTATACGTTTTCTGCATTCAAGAAACATTTTTTTGAATTGCACAAACACTACTAGTGTTAGCATTGTAAAAATAGCTAATACTATAATTTTTGTGGGTTACTGATTTTGATTTTACCAAATTAAAAATGTACCTTTCTAGTACTTACACTTAACAGTTAAGTTTTATATAACAACTAATAGACCATAATTGAAATTATATAGATAACATTTATTAATGTACAACTTTTCAATGATGAGAAAGTATCTGAAATCCCAGAAGCATTTATGATTTTTCTATATTATTATTTTTTCCTGTAACTTCATGGCGGAGTTGATTTCTAGAAACTGCTGGGACCAGTCTCTGCAGTTTCTTGGTAAGTTTTGGGGAAATGGTTTGTTTTTGCTCTCTTCCTAGAGCTGAGAGAGAGAGAGAGATAGGTTAAAGTTCACCCAGTTGGCTTCCTGTTGAAGGTGGGACTAAACTCAGAGTCTCCCAGGCTCTGCCCTAGTTCCTTAATGACTATACCAAACTGTACACTACACCAATATTATAAGAAAGTGTTAATATTTTTTGAACAACACTCTTGGTTTGGATCAGGATTCTATGAAATAACTATAAAAGGTCATTAATAATGCATACTGTCTCTTGCACACTGTGATGTAAAGTCACTGTTTGACCTTTGTAAGATAGTGATTTGACAACATATACATCAATCACAAAAAGAATTGCTCAGTGATTTCCTAATATTATCTAGAAACGTCTGCAAGCTGAGCAACATGGCACTCACTCATTCCTGCAAACTTACCTGTAGTTTGTGGAGTTTTGCTTCAATAGCTTTACTGTCCCCAGTTGCAATATTTATATCTTTTATTGCAATCTTCAGATTAGAATACCATTTTTGAAATTCCTCCATAGATTCTTTTTAAAAAAAGGAGATATCAAGCATTATAACATAATACAGTAACATTGATTTATATATTCTATACTTAAAATTCACCAAGAACAGTACAACAGTACAATGGTTCTGGACTCACAAGATCTCACAATAGCCTATGGAAAAGATAGCAAGAGACTGCAGGTGGTAGCTTTCCAAACATAACTAACAGAACAAAATGAAAATAAAAGTTAGGAAGTCACAGGAAGCCTAAGATGATCTCAGGAATTCAGAACAAGGAATAGGGAAGCCATGATATAAGAAGTTAAGTAGCCAGGATAGAATTCTACAATTCATAGAGGAAGTGGAAGCATATTGTCAGAAAAAGAAAGGAAACTTGTCCATGGTCACCTATATATACTCAAACACTGAAAGCACATGTTTCCATGCATGCATAAAATATACCCAATATTTGTGCTTGCTCCCATCCACATATATAATATTAGTAATAGCAAGGATACTTTTTCAAAATTACTGTTGTGTCCATGAAACCAAGCAGTAGAGGACTTGGAAATATCTATAAAATATACTTTCTATAACAGGAATTGTATGAAAACCTAACCCCTAAATTAATTCATGATATAAATGGAAACTTTATTCTAATACTGGCATATTTGTTTCTAGCATACATTCCTGTGGGCTAGATGATTCATATATTAAACTCCATGAAAACTCACGTAAGAAATGTTTTTCTAGGGACTCCTGTAAAGAAGCCTGTGTTTTCAAACTCAGCTGATTCACAGCTTCATACTTCTTTATCAGGGACGTTATAGTGCCTCCGAGAGTTTCCAACTCCAAAGATGGATATTTGCGGCAGAGACCATTAAGCATTTCCTGTGTAGAATCAAAATTGTTCTGCTGTTGGCGAATTTCCTTCTGTATTTTCTGAAGGAACAATGATATCATTAGAACATTTAGATACATTATAACATTAATTAAACACTGTTTTATTGACTGTCTATGGAGATTATCAATCATCCAGGTCATGGTTGTTCCAAAGGTGCTTTTTCCAAAGACTTTCTTGGTATTTTTATTCAAAAATGTTTCACTTCTCATCCAAGGAAAAAACAACTGAAAATGGAGGAAGTCCTTAAAATACTAACTAATAGCCAAAGCTTAGCAACTACTTTTAAAAGAAATGTTGATGGATCTACTTTGCCAAACTTCAAGATAACTAAGTCCCAATTCTTTGTGAAAAAAAATTTTGTGCTAAAATTTCTAGTCAGGGCAAAACTGGACTACACACAAATTGAATAATCCCTAAATCTGGGGGAATCAAGCAGTCCAAAGTACTGCATTTTTAATTAAATAATGGTCCTGATCATGTTGACATATCTATATAATGTGAACAGAAGAACACTTTATCAAGCGCTCTTATTTCCTCAGTCTGAAAGTCTAATTTTTCTTGGAGATTGAGGAAATTCACAAACAAAAACAAAAAGTGTATTTTTTTGAGGTAAATACATTTTGCTCAAAAGACATTAATTACAGTCATGTGGTCGGGGACATTTTAAATGATTTCAGCACAGACTGTTAAACTCTGACCTCACTTTTTTTTCTTCCCATGAAATGGCAATTAACCTCTAATGGATAAATATTTCAAATAGTGGATTTGTTCACTATTTGTTCTAATTTAAGGGGTTGATAACAAAGTGAATGCCCCATATTTTTATTCCAATTTCCTCAACAAGTTGTTTATTAGTTTTATGCTACTTACATTGACTGTCCCAAGATCTGATGGAACCTGACTATGAATGCAGTTTAATAGTGATTCTTCTGTATTGACAAACCAGTTTTCCATCTGAGTAATAAAGTTATATAACTGTGTCTTCTGAGAATTAAAATCTTTCAAAGTTTCTTTAGCTTTATCATACATTGTTTTGCTGTGCATTATCTTCTTCTTTAAATCAACATCTAAAAACTAGAAGTAAATATAGATACATTAAAATATTAATAAAGACTATTCCAAAATAAAGTTATAAAAGTGGCAGTCATATGATAGTAAGGTATATTTGCATTGTTTTGGTGAAATACAAACAAATAGACAAACCATCCTACTAAAAGTAAAAGAAGAAATTTTTTAGGCCAATTTTAGGCCTGATTTAAAAAAAAAGGTTTTATAATATAATGATGGTTCTTAATCAAATATTATAGCATATTTTTCAGTCCACAAGTAAAATGACTTTGATCAGGGATGCATATTTTTATATTTTTATAAAAAAATAAAATATATTTATATTATATTTATATTATTTTTCTCTGCTCTGCCACACAGCATTAGATGGTTTGTCAAGCTGGTAGTTTGTTGTGAACTTCAGTTCTATTCTTGCTAAAAATTTGGAATACAAAATAAGAAAAGTCACTTTAAAATGTTCCTGAAAACAAAGGGAGTTTTATTTGTCATTGAATCAACCCTGATATTTTTTTTTCTATAGACAATGAAATCAACTTTTCTAGCACTTTCTATAAGCCTAGAAATTTATAGATACTTATCAATATGGCTAATCATAAACCAAGTGGAAAATCATTAGAGTTCACTTGTATCTCTTTGCTATCAAATATATATGCGTGGACACTTATTAAATAATGTACAAGATGTATTGATTTATTTACTTTTGAATTTCTAATAGTTTTTGTGTATGTAAAAACTGCCACTTTATTTTTAAGTTTCCCATTTTGCTTCCAGATTGGTTTTTGAGAAGGATCATTGGAACTGAAATGGGCAGCAAATAAATTTCATAAATTTATAAATGAATTTGATTACAGTGCTGGAAATTATGCATATACGATATTGTTTCATACAATGCTTTTTTTTAAAGAAAATTTTCACAACAAGGCCATGTATAATAGAAGAATCAAAATCAGTAGCTATTTCCTAGAAGAGATTATATAATGGGTAAATTCTGTCTTTGAATATAATCTTTTAACTGGAACATTTCTAAATATATTTTTATTGATTTAAACAATGCTTATCAAATACTCCAAATAAATGCTTATCCAGTACTCCAAATAAATTGTAGATTACAAAAGCCTTAACATCACCTTTGATCCAATGGATGAACAATTTATACTTCCTCTAATATAGAGTTGTTGGGGAGATTTTAAAGAGTGAAATGAATGCCTCAGCTCTGCAGAACTTACATATCTGAACTCTTACAGAAACATATCAATTTTGCCTTTTAACCCCTTTTTCTACAACCCTAAAAAATAGCACGGAAAAAGGTTCCTGGCCAAAACCATGTCCAGTGTAGGAGATAACCAGACTGAATGCAAGGGAGGGGTCAAATATGTCATCGGCTTCGAGTCTTTTTGCACCCACAAGAAATTTAAGTCTTACCCAACTTGAATTCCACTGATTCTTATTTACCACCTATTTCCTTTGACCTTTAGTAGATCAGATTCATGTAGAGAGCATTAGTATACAATAAACCGATATTCATTTGAACTTTTTGGACTCCTGATTTCCTGGACTTGACACCCCTCCTCCACAATCAGAAAAGCCTATCTTACCAGAAGAATTGGAGGAAGTTCTTCTGAATTTACCACTTTTTTAAGCTCATATATGTTCGAAGTCATTTTCTCCAACTTCTCTTCTTTGTGCTTCACCTGAGACTGCAAAGGAACACATGTGGGAAATGAATGTCTCAATTTGTGTCATATGTTAACATTTGCCATTATTCAGGTAAGGAAAATTTAAAAGATTGCACTTGGAATATAGCAAATATAAATATTTTGTTCCTGGCACACTGTTGCTCCAACTGAAAGAAATACAATGAAGAGTTATACCACTCAGGGTACAGGTAGTCCTCACTTAATTATCACAATTGGGACCAATAACTCAATTGCTAACTTAGATGGTTGTTCAATGAGACATCTCTTGACTGCAACTTGTGATTTTCTAGTGCTGGTTTCCTCATTAATGTTGCTTGTTGGGAGCTGGCTGTGAAGTGCAGAAATAGCAATGAGGTAAATGTGGGACATTGCATAAAAAACTGACAGTTGCAAAGAATCCAAGTCTCGGTCATGTTACCAGAGGAACATGGCAACAATTGTAAGTGTAGGGTGCAGTGTAAAGTTACTTTTTCAGCACATTGTAACTTTGAATGGCCAGTAAAAAGAACAGTGTTTGTACTACTCTGTAATGCCTCGGTAAGACCACACTTGCATCCAGTTTTGGTCACCATGATATTAAAAAAGATGTTGAGCCTCTAGAAACAGTACAGAGAAGAACAACTGGAGGCTGAAACATATGAATAACAGTTGCAGGAATTGGCTATGTCTAGTTTAATGAAAAGAAGGACTAAGGGTGACACGAGAGCAGTGTTCCAATATCTAAAGGGCTGCCACAAAGAAAAGGAGCTCAAGCTATTCTCCAAAGCATCCAATGGCAGGACAAGAAGCAATGGATGGAAACTAATTGAGGAGACAACCAACCTAGAATTAAAGATAAATTTCCTGACAGTTAGAACAATTAATCAATGGAATGACTTGCCTCCAGAAGTTGTGAATGCTCCAACACTGGAGGTTTTTAAGAAGATATTGGACAACTATTTGTGTGAAATTGTATAGGATTTGTAGACTGAGAAGGGGGCTGGACTTTCTTTTTACAACTAGGGGCAATTCTGCTACAAAAATATAAGCACATAGCTTAGACTGTCTACTTATATTATACTCCATTCTTCTAATCTTAACATGTGCTAAGAATTTAAAATTGGAAATAATAAATATTGTGTATTATGGCACCTGAAATTCATCCAAGAAAACTTCAGTTCCTTGACAGCTTGCCAAGTTGTGTATGATATCATTTGACTGGGAGATGGCGTTGTTGCACCATCCTTCAATATTATCACGGATGGCTAGTATGTCTTCCCACAAAGTCACGGTAACGCTCAACTTATCTATATTGTCTTCAATTTTTTCTGAAACCTGTTAAGCAGTGAAAGAGAGCACATCATTTCATTCTATTCCATCCACTGTAGCTTGCAAGCTACTCATTTCCATAGAGCTCTAAGTAGTTTACATCAAGTGATAACAATATTAAAAAAATAATAATCTACAAAACAAACATTCCCTAATGGCACTACCTAACAAAGGCAAAAGGAACATGGTGGCTCATTGGCTAAGACACTGAACTTGTTAATCAAAAGGTTGGCAGTTCAGCAGTCAAAATCCCTAGTGCCGCATAATGGGGTGAACTCCCGTTACTTGTCCCAGCTTCTGCCAACCTAGCAGTTCGAAAGCACGTAAAACTGCAAGTAAAAAAATAGGGACCACCTTTGGTGGGAAGGTAACAGCGCCTTCGGCATTTAGTCGGCTTTGAAATGGAGAAGATCACTGCTCCCTAGAGTCTGAAATGACTAGCACATATGTGCGAGGGAACCTTTATCTTTACCTTTAACAAAGGCAAGTCCATCTTAATTGTCTCCTTATGAGAAATGTCATTAAAACTCCTTGAATACTTTCCTAATGAGAAATGTCATCAAAACTCCTTGAAGCCCAGCAAGGAGAGGAATCATCTGGATGTCAGGAGGGTGGGACATCGCTTATAATCAACTGCTCTAGGTTTAGCTTGGGTCTAGTTTTACCCATCCAGACTCTAGTAGCTTGTAGGCAACTGGTCAGAACATCCACCACATTGCCTGTCCAGTGAGGGTGCAGAAATGACTATCACACAGTGGTTTTACATAGCAAGGGAGAAAGGATCAAGTCCTATTGGGCCCCAAAGCTGAGGGCCCCAGAATCTCTCCTCCCTCCATTAGCAACATGATAATTAGACTATTATTTGATTAAAGAACTCTCAATTGATGGAGGTCATGAGTTGTCATTAATTTATTAACTATTTGGTGAGGCTAACATCTCCCACCCTGGTCACTGGAATATTGTTTATGGTTGGGTAGATGGTATCATTTTCACCATATGTGAAAAAGACATATGTGACAAAAATTCCCAACTACACTACTATTAAATTTCAAAATTGCTCTAATTCTTAAAATTTTATAACACTTTTGTAATCCAATTTCCCAACTAAACTACTACTAAATAAAATTCTTCAATTAACTATATTCTAAAATAGATGTGTAATTGGTGCCTTAACTATGAATTGGGAAATTAATAATAGAAATGACCAGGTTCATAAACACATTTCTCTTAATTATGAAAAGAAAAACAAACTTATTTATGTTAAATTTGAGCCACAACATCACAAACCACATAATTTTATGTGAAATACAGAAAAAACAAAAAAAAATATTTCCAAATTACTCCTGCAAGAGTCAACTTGCTAGTAATTATACTCCCAAGATACTGACTGAATGTGTGTTATACTATAATATCCAAATTCTGTCTAAGAGAAAAGTTTTTTTAGAATAAAGTAAAGGTAGTCCTTGAGTTATGATCACAATTGGGTCCAGAATTTCTGTTGCTAAACAATGCACTTGTCAAGAGTCCAATTTTACAACCTTTTTGACATAGTTCATTACAGTTGTTAAGTGAATCCATTTTTTTCTTGTCAGAAGCCAGCTAGGAATATCATAAACGGTGATCACATAACCCCAAGACACTGCTACTGTCCTAAACATGTGTTGGTTACCAAGTACCCAATTTTGATCACATGACCATGGGGATGTTGTAGCAGTTGTGCAACGACCAATGATAAGTCACTTTCTTCAGTGCCATTATAAGTTTGAACGATTGCTAAATGAATGGTTGTGAGTCAAGGATTAACTGTATTCTATTTCTCACAAGAAGCTTTTATTTGAGTTTGTATTTATTGGAAACTTTATTTCAAATATACCACTCACATCTAGCCATTTGTCCACGGTACTGTCCACTTCAGTTTTTATCATCTGAGCATCACAGTTTGGTATCTTTTTCAGCTCTGCAATGAGGTGTTTTCCTTTGTTAGTGAAGGCATCCAGTTCAGTCTGTCTATCGTTTAGCTCGTTCCTGGCTGCTTCATGCTACAAACAGGAACATATTATTGTTATCCACAGCATAAATAGATTCACCATCCATCCTCCTTAATTTATTTTAGACTGCAACCCTTTATTGAAAAAAGAAAACATTCCTGCATAATGCAGCGGTACAAAGTTTTTAAGATAAGTCATAAAATTCCAAGTCCATTTTATCTCACTCACTGCTCAATAATTATTGTTAATGTTGGTCTGTAGCTACTATTGTAACTCAATAGTACAATAGTACTATTCAACTATTCAATAATTCAATAACAACTAAATATAGCATCATACAGCACTGGCTATAAGCTTGAAGCATTGTAGGATGTGAAAATAGGAGGCACTACGACAGTGATGGCTAACCTTTTCCATGTTGCGTGCCAAAAGTGCAACCCATGATGCAGTGCATGTGCGACTCCCCTGCCCCCTGCGCATGGGCGTGTGACCCCCTGCATAAGCACTGCACACCTCTGTGCATGCGCATGCAAATCCCCCACATGTTGTATGCCTCTGTGCATGTGAATGCATCTCCTATGCGCATGTCTCCCCCATGCATGCATGGCAATCAGCTGGTTGGTGGGGGCACACGTGCATGTGCAGTGGAGCTCTCCCAGGCAACCTCTCGCATGCCGGCAGAAGTGGCTCTATGTGCCACTTCTGGCACGCATGCCATAGGTTCGCCATCATGGCACTAAGAGAACCTGAATTCAAAGAAGCTAAAGAGGGCCTAAATAACTAGGGAACTTCCTTGCTGTGGGAGTTCTTTGCTGTGGTCTATACCAGGGAAGAAAACAGTCAAGTTGATTTTCATTCACCAATAGAAGTGGAGCATTATACTAAAGCGACCTTCCTGTGGATATATCTGACTTTGGAGGTAATATTCTTTTCTGTGAACATACCTCAATTTTGATTTGAATACTTGAAATATGTCCTCTGCTGCTCATTTCATTTTAATTAAAAACTAACCACTCATTGCAAAGAAATAAAGATCCGTCCTCAAAAGTGAAGATTTAAGGAATTGATTAAGAAACTAATATACATTCCACAAAGATTTTTTTAAGACAAAGATATTTCAAAACTACCTTTGATAAGGCCCTTCGCACATCTCCCTGGTCTTTTAGCATGGCTTTGGCCACTGTTACAGCACTGGCAACATCCATTGCTTTAGAAACTGCACTTTTCAGATTGTGATACTCTCTTATAATATCAAGAAGGATGCAGCACTGCTCCTGCCTGAAAAGGAAAGAATCACTGTGACATTGACACCAGAGCATATTTTGTTGGCTGACACTGGTTTGATAGATAACATTTCTTACTGGATTATGACTTCATTCCTCTAATTCTTTCATTATTATGAGATATTTACTACAATATATGTATGGCATTAGAAAACTGAAGTACACATAGCAGGAGTTAAAGTAATGCAATTATATTACAGTAAGCAATTAGCAAGTTATTTGATCTGAGTATTGCTTGCATTTCTATCTACTCCCAGCTAAAAAATAAAACTTTAGAAAAGGAAGGACTACTCTAAGCTTTTCCAGTATACTGTTCTCTTTGTCCTAGAAGTATATGCTCTCAAAATTATGTTCATGGTCCCAAATATAAGCATTCTCAATGATTATACAACAAATCTATGATTACTGAAAGCTGATTAAGAGGCTAATAAAACCAAGAGTTAAACTTGACATAATGGCACATAAATAAGTAAATAACTAACTTACCTTTCTTGGATTAGTTTCTTTGTATCATCCCAAGTTGCTTCCAAACGATTAATTTCTTTGTCAATTGTTGGGACCAAATGATTATCTTTTAAAGCAATTTGCTTTGCTTTGCTCATTAGCCATTTCAATTCATGCTGGTGAGAATTCAGTTCATCATCCAGCTGGTTAAAAATCCTTAACCTGTAAAGTAAAACATTAACTATATTTTTAATTTGTTTCTGTGTCCATTATTACAAAATAAATATAGCATCTGTTTTAGTATCTTTGAGGAAACTCTGGAGGAAACTATGGTTATATTAATAGAATTTTTCTAGAAGCTTGACTGATAACAGTTTTAGCATTTCTATCAATACAACTATCATTAAAAAAATCTATAATCGTATATCACACTTTCAAACTTGGTTTTGGAAAACTTAAAGAAATGTTTAATAATATCTATGTAATAGTCTCTGCTTCAGTTGCATTATATTCTTAAACATAAACGCTAACATCTGAAACACTATACTTAGGTATCATAGTACTGTTTTATCAGGACCCATTAACATACCACAAAAGAGTCAGATTTATCCTGATCTCTTCATCTGGTTACAAAAATCAGCGGATGGAGGAAAATATTTTAATTAGATTAGCTGCATCAACCACAATATTCACAGTTCAAAATCAATCTACATTAAGTAATGGTTGAGATAATTGGTTTGAGTTTATACATTGCACTTATAGCCAAAAATAAATAAGTTTAAAAAAGAGTATTTCCCCAGCATATCAATATTTCTTTTCATAATACAAGATTTGGGCATATAACAAATACAAGTTTAGCCTTTGGTATTATATTTATGTCTAGGGAATATATAGAGTGATAAATCATCTACTAGGAAAGGTGTCAATGTTTCCAGTCCACAGTAATGTAATCACAGAGCTGTCTAAGCAAATATTGCAGTCAAACTATATAATGGATGTAAGGATTACATTAGAAACCTTTAACTAAGGAAGAAGGTGCTGAAAAACCCCTTCTAAAAATCTTGCCAAATTGTAGGGACTTGCCAGGCAATTACTAGGTGTCAATACTGTCTTGAAGGAACAACAATATAGTGGATATTCACTCACCACAATACACGCCTACTAAAAAAGGAAATTGTAACATGCAAAACATTATGGTACAGTTATTTCTGTTTTGATTAACTGAATCAGGATTTATACCTTAAGAGCTAACAAGACACACAGAGTCACTCTGTGGATAAGATGAGCAATCTTGAAATACAATATATAAACAAAACAAACAAATAAAAAGGCACTTTATATAACAAGCCATTACTGCTTCCCAGCCTGACCATATCAAGGATTATAGTTAGAACTATCTGCAACTCTTAGTTGTCTGTTCTTAGCTTAGTGTACAATACCAATCCAACAAATGAGGGGGAAAAATCTTTGTAGAAAAAAGTGGCCCAATCTATACTTCATTCCAGGATTATTATGTGTGCTATTATTTTTAGGCTTTATTGAAAATAGTAGCAAAATATATACACAATTTCTTTCAGCCCTTGGTCTGAAGATGCCTAGTCATTACAACTACTTAAATTTAGCATTGTTTACAGGATGAGGGAAGAGCATAAATACATAGCAAATATAGAAATCAGTCTGGGTGCAGCAGTTTGGGTCCAATATAGGTGAAACTACACAAAATGAAGTTTTGACTAAGAATCAGATGCTTGCTTACTGAAACGAGTTATTATAAATCTAATGCTGCTGGGAACCTGCTGTGATTTCTGTTTACCTTTGCTGAACTTCTTGAAGGTTTGGTTCTTTCAGTCCTTCCTTGTCAGCCCTTTCTTCAAGATCTTCAATTCGTTTTAAGAGATGTTCCTTTCGCTCTAGGATGGATGAACACAGTGCACTAAGGGCCTCTGTTTCACTTTGCTTAGATCCAAGCAAAGACTGAATGGATTCCAGTTCCATACAGATGTTATCAGCCATGATACTGCTGGAACTCCTCTGCTGAGAGCTTCCTTGTTTTAGATGGTAGTGGGCTTTAGTAAGGGATACATCTAAACTGGCTGCTGTAGATTCAAGTTTGTTGATATCTTGAATGACCTCACTTAGCTTCTTCTTCAGCATTTCGGATTTTGACTTGTCTATGTTTTTCATTGTTTCTACCTTTTGTCTCAACTGGTGAAGTACATGTGATGCAGAGATATGAAGCTCTAAAAAAGCCTTGAGATGGGGAAGAACATCTTGACGGCAGTTGATTACTTTATCAGCCTCTTGGTACAACTGGAGACAGTCCTCAACCTTATTTTGGAAAACACTGTGATCTTCTGGTTGAGTGAAAGAACACAACTTTTCAACATGGCTCTTCAGACTCTGTAGCTCTTTTTCTTTTCCTTCCACTTCTAATTTATGCTCCTATAAGAACAAGAGAAAGGTTTCTTTAAAAATGTGTAAGCCTTTGCTTAGGGACATGAGAGGTATATGTCTTGCTATTGCAATAGCAGTTTGGAAATTATCAAGTTGCAAAGCTCACCCTGCACTTCGGTTGCGAGCAGGAGACAGAATGCAAAGAAGAAAAAAGACTTCTCTTTATACTGCCATTGCAATTTCTGAGAAATAACCGGACAGATGGAGATGGTTCTTTGGGATGTAGGTATTTATGAGGAAGAACTTGTGTTCTACTAAAGATGTCCCAGAACTTCTACGGTGAAATGCTCTTATTTGGTTCATTATGAATTATTTTACCTTATTTTGACATATAGCAGACTGTTGATCAGTTATATCAATCTCTGATGTCAGCTGTAGTTTACAGAGAAATTGCTTGATCCATTCAGAAAAACTGAGGAGAAGCTCATCATACTGTCTGTGTTCATCAAGCACAGATTGTAGGAAAATTATCCTAGAAGATACCAGGGTTAGTAAGTATATAGCATTTACTCTTTCACCAGAACTTTCAATAGTTTTTGCTTTTAAAACCTCAGTACTAGAAAAGGGTGAAATTTGTCAGAATACTAGGTTTGCCTTTATGCCTGAGGATATGTGCAACAATACAACAAACAGTAACAACGAACAACAAAACAATACAATAAAAAGGCCATATGATGTGATACAACAATCTATCCAGGGAATTGAGGAGCCATACAACTCAGATGAGATTATGCTTAAAAAAAACATGGCACAATCATATATGCATTATATCTCTATTCAAATTATAAATCAATCTCAGGAAATGTTTTCTGCATATCATTCCATATTTCTACAGATCCCCAGATGTACTGAAAAGGCCCTGTTTAAAGTACACCAAAGTTCTGAAACAGAAAATTGACCAATTAAAAAGTGATGCAAATCACTCATTGTGCAACTTGATTTTTAAACAGCCTTCCAAGCTTTCTTCTTTTTTCAGCCTGTTAACTTAATAATGGGATTATTTAATCCATTAATTTAAATAATTTATATGGCCAAAGATTTTATACATGATGCTGGGCAGCTAATAGTCCACCAAAAAAGTACTAAAAAACCTAATCAGAAAATACAAAACAAAATGAAAGCAAGCATAATACAATAGCCAAAGCATCATAATGAACAGGATATATTTTCACTGGCTAGGTTCTGTAGTTGCTTTTATAATGCACATTTAGTCTGAGAATTCTAACTATAAATTGAATTTAAATGAAAATAAATAACATTTGAATAAATAGACATTTCCAGAGAAGCAGCTACTATATATTGTGGTGGTGCAGGAAAACTAAAAACACACGAAACACACAATCTTTTGGATCTTGAATGACTAATGTCATGTCATAAGAATTGAATTAAGTTCTAATTAACAAGATGAAATAAAAAAAATATATGTCAATGTGTGTGTGACAATGTGTGTGGATATATGGATATATCCAAAAGGTCATTAATTCAACCTTCAATGTATATAAAATTCTTACAATGAACAACTGTAATGACAGTGGTAAGGTCCTGGCAGAGTCATTTGCACACACACGCACACAAACACACACACACATGTCCCCTCTCCAAGTTATCTCACTTTATACTAGAGCATAAGATTAAACCATAGAGCAGGAAAAGAAAGTGAAGAAAAGCACAGTAGACAATAGACACAGTAAACTAATAATCAATACTACTTTCGTTATTCATTTCTCCAGAGAACATCCAGGCAGTAACAAACAAAAACATCTGGAACTATATCCCAACTTGGAAATCTGAATGTGGGGATAATTCTAGCTAGGTTTACACATAATGCCAAGCCATAACAAGACTTGGACTGAGCATAACATTAGAACTAATCGTTATATTGCTTGGAAAAACATCAAATCTATAAAGCAAACTAGAGAAACAGACCCTTGGCTGTGGTTGCAGAAGAGAGACTCTATGGCCTGTATGCCTCAAACGAAAAAATGGTTGAAGCTTCTTCCAAAATAAAAGAAGGAAAATTGCAGTGACTCCACATCTGGAAGGATTTATTGGTTTCCTTTATTTTCTATTTTCTATAAACTTTCTCTACTGTTCAGATTATGTAGGTCCATTTCTATGGACATGTAATGAAACTTGTGGATTTGTATTCTATTAGGTCGGTCATAATGTCTGGATCATTATGCACTACTACATAAATACAAACCTCCTGTTAACGGTCTGAGGTAGAATTTTCCATCTTTCATCAACTTTTTCTAATTCTTTTTTAATTGGTCTGAGACTTTCACTGCAACTTGCTTTAAATAGTGTCTCATTCAACTGGAAGAGGCTGGTATAATGCGAATCATAAGATGCAATATCCTTTTTCAAATCCTGAGAAACATAAAAAATATGCATTAGATAAATAGCTTATATAGCACAGACATTAAGAAATAAGTATAAAATAACAACAATAAAAAAGTCTAAAACAAGTATAAATATATGCAAGAGTCTTAGCGCCTGGTTTCAGGGAAGGCGCTTTATAATTTTCAATCTAGTTGCCTGAAATTCTACAGAAGCTTGCCCAGAATTTGATTCCGAAAACCAATATTGAAAACACACAAAGGAAGTAAAACACAGTCCAATATGAGTTTCAAATGTATTATGTAATTTTATTAGATTGACACATCAATAAAAGATTCTACTATTTATCTCCTAATGGTGACCAACAGAAATTGGGCAATTTTTCTTAGATAAGAATACTTACAGAAATCTTTAGGAGGACTCAAGATGGTAGCCTGACTGCCGGCTAGGAAAATAGGCATTTGTGCCATTTTGAAAGCTGTGCAGCTTATTATACATTTGAAAACTATAACCAAGCTATTTCTGACATTATAATATTTAGAAATGTTTGAGAACTTTGCTGATTTTTACTTGCCTCGCAAAAAAAAACTGAGGACTAGAGTTGAGAGTTTAATACATTTAAATGGAAATAAGTGACTTTTCTTTTTGGAAGAGCGAATAGAAAGAGCCTCTTCTGCAAGAAAGGTGTCTTGTTTACATACCAATTGTAAAACAAAACCTTGAAGGCCAATGACCAAAGCACAAGATGACTACATTAAAGGAAACATTGTTTTATGAGCTCCTGAAGTGCTTGAGCATTTTTACTCTTTACTAGAACGAGAACTTTCTATGAAGAACAAATTCCTCTGGAGACAACTGAGATGGATTCACTTAATTTACAAAGGCAACTGAATGATGGTTTAAAGACTGAAAAAGACATCGTGCATTACCTTTTCAAATTGAAATATAAGAAATTATTGAATTTACTTCACAGAAACTACAAGGCTAACAATAAATTCACAAAGTTTTGTTTTTATGTCTCATTCAATGAAAGGAGGCCGAGTGGTGCAGTGGTGGAGCTATAGAGGTGGAGTTTTCACCTCGCACTCAAGAGGCTGTGTGTTCAATCCTAGGTAGCGGCAGATATTTCTCTCTGGGCACAGTGAGTAAATATCAGCTGTGAATTCTACATTGGCGACAGGAAGCGCATCTGGCCAGTAATCACTCAGCTCCATTCAATTGCCTGACTCCACCCCTATGCAA
Organism: Pseudonaja textilis; assembly: GCF_049901715.1. Taxonomy (NCBI): domain Eukaryota; kingdom Metazoa; phylum Chordata; class Lepidosauria; order Squamata; family Elapidae; genus Pseudonaja; species Pseudonaja textilis. The sequence continues at coordinate 80,860,115 of NC_141990.1, read as the reverse complement.
GGGATTACTGGGTCATTAAAAGACCCCCTCACAAAAAAAAAATCAATGAAAGGAGGATATAGCTTTATGGTATTAGACTTGCAGTGCATAAATTATTAATTTATTAACCAAATGCAATACATTGACTTATTTTCAAGGAATGAGTTATTCAATTATGTTCTGGTTTGTTTAATTTCAAATACTCAGCAGAGAGTTATTACCATTGGCAGAGTTCCATGTAATTTTATAAAAATGAAGCCACTATAAAATTAGGGAAACATTTGAGTTGCCAACCCAGAAATCTTACTTGAAGTAATTGTAGTTCATTTTCTAGTTTAACTTTGTCAGCAGAAACATGCTGTTCTGTAGGTCTGACTGCAGTTTCACACTTCTCTAACCAAGTCAAAAAGGTAGACATTTCCTTCTCCAATCTAGTGGAATATTGTAATAAATAAATAATTCCGTTAATCCAGTGCTACTAAAATATTTTTTAAATCTGCAAAAACTTTTGTAGCTGAAGAGAACATAGGATACTTTTTACCTCTGACATTGTACTAGATGAGTCTCTAAAGTGTCATGTCTCTCTTTCACTTGTTTCATAATATTTTCATGTTTTTGCTGAAGCATGATAATATCTTGATTTGCTTTTTCTTTGTTTGTAAGTTTGCGGCAGCAAGACGATAAAGAAGTCAGTGCTTGGTTTATTTTTTCCAGATCTTGTGAGAGGTCCTATGTAATACAAAGCACAATATTGCATTGTACTAATAAAAAGTTACAATTAAATTTCAAGTGGTTTAATAAAAGCAATTTTAGAAAGTATACATATGCTTAGCTGTAGTAGATTATTTCCCAATTTTGAATACCATTTTTCTTAATTTAAAAATTGTCCATGTTTTATATTGTGCATATAAAAGACAGGCTTAAAACAACTATCCAAGTGGAGCTTTTAACTTGTGCCACAACACAAACTAGTTGTTGACTACATAAATTTCATATTTCTTCATTTGCTAAATTCTGACTATAACCCTTGCCTGAACAGTAAATGCCTTTTATTTATTTATCCTGTCAAACAACTGATAAAAGTTGATAAGAAAAAATTCTAAGTTTTACTAAAAGTTGATAACAAAAAATTCTAAGTTTTACTACCGTAACGTCTTGGAGAGCCTTATAAGTTTCTGCTAAGGAGCAGGACGAAATATCAAACTCCATCAGTTTGGCTTCAGAACTGCTTAAGTCTTCTTGAATCTGAATGAATAAAACAAAAGAAGAGGAAAAGGAAAAAGAGGAAGGAAGAGGAGGTTACATTGCCATTTACTATCATTTTAAATAATTAAACTGGGATTCTTCAGAGTATATCTTATGAGTTGCAATAGTTCATAAAGTCAATATGGTCTGAGAGAGTAATATTGCTGATATTTCTGTAATAACAGTTAATGTAATTAAACTATTTTTTGTTTAGGAGTATTCGTTACTTATATTAATCCTAATTCTGAGATCTTAAGAATGATGTATGTTTTTAAAATAATATTCTTCCATACCACTAGGATTACTGTACTTGTTAAAAATATCAATAACAATATCTTATGCTAATGATGAGAGTCAATATAGTGGAATGGTTAAGGCATCAGTCTAGAAACTGTGAGTTCTAGTCTTGCTTTAAGCACAAAGCCATCTTGGACTAATCATTTTCTCTTACACTAGGAAGGAAATAATGGCAAACCACTTCTCAAGAACCTTGCCAAGAAAACTTCGCTAGAAACTGCACCAGGCTGCATCCAGGAATTGAATACTTGGCTAAGTGACACAACTGTGCATAAAAACATAGGAAGTGGGGTACAGAAAAATGGCAGTACTTATCTCGATGGGATAAGTCAAAATTTGAAATATTTGGCTATAGCAGGAGACATTTTTTTCGCCAAAGGACCAGAGCATGGTACAATAATGAGTTTCTGCAGGAAATAGTGAAGCATGGTGGAGACTCCTTTCTAGTCTGAGGCTGAATTTCTGCAAAGGTAGGATAAATATATCCTTAATGCTGAGAAATACAGGCAGATATTTATCCATCAGGGAAGTGTATGATCGACTCCAAATTTATTCTGCAGCAGGACAACAGTCCCAAACAGAATACCATTAAGAACTATCTTCAGTGTAAAGAACAGGAAATGATAATTTGGCCCCCACAGAGCCCTGATCTCAACATCATTGAATCTATTTGGGATTACATGAAGACACAAAAGAATTTGAGGCAGCCTACACTTGTAGGCTATGGTTAGTTTTCCAAGATGTTTGGAACAATCTTGAAGAAAACTTGCCAAGTTCCTTCAAAAACTATGTGCAAGTGTACCTAGAAGAATTGATGCTGTTTTGAAAGCAAAGAATGATCACAATAAATATTGATTTGATTTGGATTTATTTTTTGTTCATCCCCTTTCCATTTTGTTAATTGATAAAAATAGACTCTTAACACTTCTATTTCTGAAAGTATTCCTAATATACAGCATTTTTGCACAGTACTGTGTGTGTGTGTGTGTGTGTGTGTATGTTTGTATGTGTGTGTGTATATATTAAAAATATATGCTAACTTGGTAGGAAAATATAGGAGAATTTAGCCTCAGGCAAGTTTGTTTAAAACAGAAGTTTATAATAACAATATTCTTGACTAGAAGGATTATTTTTGACTAGAAGGATGACCGCAATAAATATTTGATTGACTGACATCATGATAAATCACAATTTGTTTTGACAGAATAAATCACAGGAAGCCTCAGAACAGCATATTTTCTCTCCCACTTCTCACACATCATCCTCCACACAGGCTCCTTAAATGAATCTAACTATGGTTTGACAAAATCCAATTTCAAATAATTATTAATTTGACTTTTTTTTCAAGCAATCCATACTTTAAAAACAACTTGATTTGGATATAAGTCTAGATCATGGTTAATAAAAATACAAAGTGAAAATCTTTCATAATACAGAGAGGTCTATTTATTATTTGGTTGTCTCCAACCAATCTATTTTACCATATGTTAGATTTAATTTTAGCATTTTACCATTTCACTCATGAAGGATTTTGAAGCAACTATTTTTGAAGCAAATACTTCAGTCAATGTATCTCAACTTTTGCATGTTTTAAGATGTGTGGATGTCAACTTCCAGAATTCTCCATTATATTTAAAACAGTATTTAAATACAGGTAGCCCTCGACATGAGTACAATTGAGTCCAAAATTTATGTAGGTAAATGAGACATTTGTTAAGTGAATTTTGCCCCATTTTACAACCTTTCTTGCCAGAGTTGTTAAGTGAACCATTGCAGTTGTTCAATCAGTAACAAGGTTGTTAAATGAATCTGGCTTCCCTATTGACTTTGGTTGTCAGAAAGGTTGCAAAAGGGGATTACATGAACTCTGGGACACTGCAACTACCATAAATAGGAACCAGTTGCCAAGCATCTGAATTTTGATCATGTGACTATGAAGGTGCTGCAACAGTCATATGCCACTTTTTTCAGTGCTGTTGTAACTTTGAACGGTCGCTAAATGAATTGTTTTAAGTCAAGGACTACCTATAGACCCTTTGTGTCTTAATGTGGCTTAGCACTCAACTATCACTGTATTTTTTGAATGGCCTAGAAAAAATCAATGTGTTCTACCTTTCTAAAGTTTTCCTCAAATCTTTGCTGCACCGATGCCCTTCCTGCGATGGTTCCTTCCAAATTCTCTGTATGGTCTCTGAATTCTTCCCAGTATCTCCTAATTTGTGTCATCTTGGCTTTAATGTGTGCTGATTCTCCAGAAGTAAGATAAGGGGAGAAAAGTTGAGCATCCTCTTCTAGCTTTGGGATTTCGTTGTCCTTATCAGCTATTTCATTCTTAACAGCCTAAAATGTAAATAAGTGTACATAAAGAAGCCACATCATGGATTGTTTCATACATTACATGGAAATCACTTTGCTTCAAGCAAAAAAAAAGGGCACTATTGATACATACAAGGATCACCTGTATCTATCATGGTATACTTAATTAATTCATGCATTTATTACAGTATCAGTTTTAACTATGTTACTGATAAAACATACAGTAATTATTGAACTTAACTACTTTTCTTACAACCATGTGTTCATTCTTTTCCATATATAACACAATTTTCATTTCTTAAATGCTTCTATAGTAATCAGTATATTATATAGCAATGTCACGAATTTTTGTGTGAAGTACTTTGCAATTGATTCCAATTCTAATAGACTATTAGTACTTATCAATTATATCTCCATGTAGTTTAGGAGAAACACTGGTTATTAATATTCTTGTAACATCATTCTTGTACATTCTTGTAATCAAATATCTTATTAGCTCTATCTAATTCAGTATAGCTGGTATAAATGTACTCCATAATTTTTTAAAAATTTGGGACAATTAACTGTAGGTGCTTTGTTCAACAGAATTTTTTTGGCTTTGCTCTAACTGTAGTAAGTATTGGCTAACCTGTTAGTTTATGAGAACATCCAGATTAACATGAATTAGCTATCTGGCTTTTTAAGTCGAATGTGCAGGAAATGAAAAGTAAAATACACAATTCAATTAATAGTTTCTATTCTTTTGCCAATAATTAATCCACGCTGATCACAGCAATATGCATTCTGCTGGAAAACAACACCTTTTCCACTGAATTCACCGTAACATAGAAAACAGGCATAGGCTAATTTAGATTCTTGATCCACCTCTCTTTATACTGTTATAAGTAAGTATGCAAAATGTGAACTCACAGACTGCATGTGACCCAACACTATTCTTTTTCAGTTGTTTGGAGGCTAGGAAACAATTTAAGGTTGTTGGTGACATAAACACTCCTTTTACCCCTTTAAATTCTTGATCTCCTTCCACAAAGTCAAACCCATTTTAGATCCTATCCCTGACTACTTTTGAATTATAGCCATCAACATTCTGATAAAAGCTTGCTGCCACTTTTGGACAGAAGATGGTCAACTAATTGGCTGAATTTCAGATAAGAGACAGAACCAACTTTATCAAGTGAATTGGGAATTACTAAAGTCAGAAAAAGTGTTCTCTTCCCTCAAAATGAAATAAACTACAGTGTTAGCCTTTGCCAATGATACTGTAAGTTTTGTGACATTGAGCAGAGATATTTAACAAAACTTACATTGTATTCCTCAATGGCTATGGATCTTTGAAGAAAGCCATGATGATAAAATTATATAAAGTTAATATAAAACAAAATGCAAGTGATTTATGTTTAATTATTTATGACTGCCCTAAAATATGATCTTTAGAATTACTCTAAACAGCAAAGATACTTTGAGCGAAAGCATTCTTAATTGAAAAAAATGCAGTATATAAGATATTATGTCTTGACTTTAGCTACAAATGGAACAGAGTTTCTGTTCTCAGAAAAAGCTTCATCTCAGGTTGTTTCGGATCCTGAAGACTGGATTACTCTTACAAATGGTAGGATTTATCATGTTGGGACTGCAGAAGAAAGAGGAGAGTTCACAGAGAGAGTTCCCCTTATGATAGAACCTTTATTTTTAAGATCACACTCTACTGTAATGTAATGTAAATTACATTGTTTATAATATATTCACATACAACTTCATGCATGTCTTTCATTTGAATTGTATTTATTTACTTATTTTTCAGGAAAGATCATATAGTTGTAAATATATGGAGACAATTGGTATTCCTCCCTTTAAATAATCTGATACTTTCTCCCGCTTTATTATATGCTAAAGCAAAAGTGTACCCTTTTTGATGTATTTTAAAGAGGAAAAGCTATTTCTAACTGTAGTTTTATAGATTAGTACAATGGAATTTATTTGTGTGGATCATTTATCTTTAAAAACTTAAGGATTTATAAAAAGCTACTTTTATTCTCAATAAGAGGTAAAGAACAAGGAGAGAACTATCAGAAAAGATCACATTAACATGAGACAGTTCTGTGAGAACTATTTAACTTAAATCCATCAGTAGCCATATTTTATATTTCCACATTAAAAAATTATGGATAAATAATGATACTGTAATTATTTATGTTCACACCCTCCTAAAAGAAATGATCACAGTGCTAGAACATTTTTCACTCAAAATTGTGGCTGATGCTAATGTAAGAAGGCCTTGATGAAGCCAGATAAAAGTGTTTCATTGGTTATTATTATGTAAACCACCATTTTATCTTAAAATGATGTATATGTACCCCTCAGTTAAAGATTGTGCTATGTAGTGACTTTTCAAAATTGTAAAGGAGCTGAAAAAAGTAATTTTATGAGCAGCCCTCATACTTACAACCATATTCCCATAGTCATGTGCTTATCATTTGTAAGCTAAGCATCTCAGATAGCTTCTGACAAGCAAAGTCACTGGAGAAACCAGCGTAAAATCACAAGACACAGTGACATGTTGTCTCACTTAATGACAATAGCAGCACTGAGGTTGTTAGTTGGCTTGGCGGTAGAATTGCAAGTTTTAATTATAGCCATTAATTGAGGACTACCTTATCTTTACTGCAAAGGCAATCGTCTTATTATATATATTACATAAAGCATTCAATATTAATACTGTATCACATACTGTGATAAATTCACCATGTTGAATTTCAGATAATTAAGCCAAATAAGCAAATCTTCCATCTGTACTTTGAGGGGCATAAGATAGATAAGTCTAACATACAACACTATACACCACCACAGGTGTTGTCTTCCATTGCTGTATGTCAGCGTCCATTCTCATCACTACAATCAATTTAAAAAATAACTTCTAGGTCTCTTTCTCATTGGACTAACAGTATTTTTATTTTAAGAAGTTTTTAGCAGTTTGACAGGAAATTTATAAAGAAATTCTAGGAATAGAATCTAGTATATAATATAAAGAACTGAGAGTATGTTTTTAAAAAAGGTTTAGCTAACAATACTGAATCCAGGCATTTCTTTATTATTTCAGCATTACTTGAGAAAATACACAAAATTATACATATTTTATCTAACATATTGGAATAAAATACTGTAACTGCAATACAGATTACAATAGAAATCATTCTACATTCTGTGAAAATGTACCCAGGATGATATTTCGTACGTAAAGAACATTGCCCAAAAAACAATCCACTGAACTTTTCACATATACCAAAAAATTTTCATTTAATTTAAAACTTTAAAAATTTGTATTTTATTTTAAACTCCTGAAAAACCTTTTGCCTTAGTATTTTTATGTCAAAGCATGTCTGTAGCTGTTAAAAGCCTACTCCTCTGCTGTGCAGATTTCTAATGGGGGGGGGGAGATAAAACAATATTTAAAGTTACATAAAATGCGAACCAATCACCTTAATTTGGTTGATTTGCACATCCAGAGAAGATGATGGTATTTCCAAGGCATCCAGCGCTTTTTCTTTTTCATTGATCCAGAGGGACAATGCTTCAAATTTGTTCACAAACTGATCCCACTTGTTTTTCACCATTTCCATGGTTTTAATACTAAAATCAACCATATTTAGTGAAAAAAAATTAACACTCTATTACTGTGTAACTATGCCCATTCTCTTACATGTCCAATTTAGGGAAATGCTTACATAATGGCATGCTATTTAAAATAACCAAATCACAAAATGCCTGTTTCTAAATTTAAAATTCTAGCATCCAAGGAATCTGGTTTTAATCACCTTTAGAGTGTAGGAAGTGATATTATTTTCCATTTTCTGAAAACAACAAAACTGGTGTGGGAAGTAGCAAATCACCTTCTGAGATATTATTTTCAAAGGTGTATTTTTAGACCAGCATGGAAATTAACCACCTAGCAGCTACCACACGGGTGGTTTTTAAATAGCTTATTTTCAATTAAAGATTGTGACCATTTTAAATGTGTAATAAAAGTGCAAAGTTGTGAGCTGAAGTGAACTGAAGTTTTGATACTGATCTACATGTCACAGTTATCATGAAGCCAGGACAAAACAGAGAAACACCACTGAAGATTCTGAATATGTTCATATAATTCTACATGGAATATTCTGTATGATTGATGATACAGTTTCTATCACCCCCGATAAAGAAGATTGTTGCTTGCATTGAAGTTGGGCATTTTCAAAATCCCTTTTGCAAGTCTACACAGTATGCAAATGCATTAGAAACCATAGAATTATACAACTGAACCATACATTTGTGCAAACTCATACCCAAAATATTTAACCAGCCAGGCAGATATGCATGCATATTTTGTTAAAATAACAACTATCTAGTTTCAGCTACCTTTATTATGTTTAACTAAGTATCTGTCCTAAACTTGTAGTAAAAAGGGTGAAGACTAATCCAGTTACTTAGGTATTTCAGAAGGGGGAAAAAATAAGGTCATACAATGCAGTTCAGAGGCAGTAGAAGCAATGTCTTTCTTTGCTCATTTGTAATAAAGGAGAAATAACTTCTGAATAATTTACAAAACAAGAGTAGGGTACATGGAAAACAATTATTCTTTTTAGAATAATTTAGAGAGGACAGAGCAAATGGATAGGATGAAGAAATCTACAAGGAAAAAATCATATTAAACTACTAAACAGGGGAATGATTATGTTAAAATGTAACTCCTCTCTAACAGATTAACAACCTTAAATGTGGTAAACTCAATTGTTTATGTGCCTTAAGAAAAAGGAATATACAAGAATAATAAAAATGAATGCAGGGGTTTGGGTTTTTTTTTTTTTTTTGCAAACAATTCACTGGCAAACGCTGAGAGTTTTTGTGGTCTAGAATATGTAATGTTAGAAAAAGTTTTCAAAATACTATAATTTAATTCCTAGCTCAGGCATCAAGCAATTTTGAACCAATTATTAAATCAGCCTGATGAACTTATTTGTAAAATGGGAATAAAGTCTCCTAAAGGTCAAAGATGAAACGAAGTATAAAGCATTAAATTCACTCTGTGATAAAAGTTGCTATATTTTTCCTTTTATGTAGCTCTCTCAGTGTAATGCTTTCTAATCTCCAAATACTAACAGCCAGATCCTGGTGAATAAATACAAAGGGATACAAATAAGATAGATAGGCATTTTATCTATCAGTTGTAATAGCATGAGAAAAAGGAATAGGGCACATTTCAGGGAAAGAAAGGCACATTTTATGTTCTCATGCACTCAGCTGAACTGTCAAGAAAAATATTTTAAAAAGCAGTTTGATAGTAGATTTTTCTAAATGCCCTGCGGCACTTTAGGAAAATACATTATTTATCTATGCTATTGTCTATCAAATAATTTTCTGTTTTTATTCCTGTACTGAATATTGAAGTGCATTATTATGACTTTAGTTTTGTAGTCAATTCAGAGTATTTCTCTCATTAAGAAAAATCAGCCTAAATGCATAAAATTTGATTCACAATGGCTCCTTCACACAATTATAAGGACACTTAAAGGACCAAAGGTGGTTTTTTTTCCAATTAGGGGAAGTTGATGCTTTCTTTCTTTCTTTCTTTCTTTCTTTTTTTCTCAGATCTTCCACCACACTTGGTATTAGAACAGTTGTTTCTGATAGATAAGTTATTACTGTATAACAGAGTTTTACAACGTCTTTAAGACTCAACACTGCACTAATATAAGGCAAAAAAAGATACATTCCTTGTGTCAGGAAACAAATATTATGACTATTTAAGGACATACTCTTCTTCAAGTGTAGCTTCTACTTTTTTAACTTGTTCCTGAATTGATTTTGCTTGCTGCTGAAGGTTCTCCTTGCTTCTCTGACCAAGTTGTATGGCTAAAGACTTCCTGACCAGATTCTCTGCTTCCATGGCCATGGCTACTGTCTGCTTGGAAAGTTCCTGTGAAAAGGAGGAGGTGCAAGTTAAAGATCATTCTCAGTAACATTTTGCCAACAAGTGGTAGTTGTTATTATCATCATCCATGATCACACAATCATCCAGATGTTTAGACTGGGATTGGCATTTATATCCATCTATCAAGTTCTTCCCAAAGAACAGGGAGAGGCAGAAATTATTGTTTGATGGTATTACATGTAGCATTGCTGGGTGTAAGCTCTTCCAGTAAAGCTGCCTTTTGCAATTGACTGATGGTGCTTTTGTCAATGTCAATGGAATTCAAGTGGTTCTCCAGATGTTTATTATGGATTATTATGACCCTTGGTGGTATAGTGGTTAGAATGCAGTACTGCAGGCTACTTCTGCTGACTGCTGGCTGGCAGTTCGATTCTTACCAACTCAAGGTTGACTCAGATTTCCAGAGGTCGGTAAAATGAGGGCTCAGATTGTTAGGGGCAATATGCTGATACTGTAAATTGCTTATAGAGGGCTGAAAAGCACTGTGAAATGGTATATAAGTCTAAGTGCTATTGCTATTGTTGTTGTTATTGTCGTTATTATTATTATTTGCTCCATATTCTTGTAAACATGAAATACCAAGATAAGTTTTTAAAAATTACCAGTTCAAGAATATCTGATGTAAAAGGGGAAATTCCTCACTATATGCAACTTAAAGACACTTTTGCTAAATACAGAATTTCCTTTTGTTTCAGTTTTCTTAGGATTGAAACCATTCCCAGAATATTTGTAACACTTCTTTACCAATGTTTTATATTTGTATTGCTATTAGAATATGGTTAACTTGAACCGCATAAAGAAAAGGATCATCTTTTCATTTTCGCGAAAAACAAAGTACATATCTTTTCAACCTGGGAATCCATTGTTACTATGTTCTGTTTGGCCCAGATTGAGCCTTTATTAGTTTATTTATGGCATTTATAAGGTTTCGCAACTCAACATCATTCTGGATGACTTACAGAACAATAGATGCAAAACATAAAGGGAAAGAATGCATAGCTTTAAAAAGCAAGTATCTTAATATTGTTTAGATAAATATTCATTTTAAAGTTACTGTCTGACCTGCTTTACCATCATTCAAGACAAGCAGTCACTAATAAAATACACATTTTTTTTAAACAAAAAGAAATACATAAGAACCTAATATAATACCAGACAGAACAGTAAAAGTCCTCCAGGACACATACTTTTGTCTTTTCTAATTCTGATGACAAACTCTCCAAGCTGCTAAAACTTAAGATGCGTTCAAGGGCAGAGCTCGCATTACTCAAATACTTGACAATTGTTTCTTTGTCTCTTTCAAACTGTTCCCATGTGTTTATTGTGAGCTACAAAAAAGGGAAAAAGGCAAAGTGACTGAAGGACAGAAAATTAAAGTTAATTATTAACATGCACAAATAATGACTTTTTCTGGCTTGTAAGATTAAGCTG